>NC_064770.1:16535325-17135325 GCF_011397635.1 Epinephelus fuscoguttatus | reverse complement strand
GCATGCACCACTTTTTCTTTCACAGGCTTTCACCCAGGACGAAAGGAGATGACGTAGCAGCAGTTCAGTACATAGCAGTGCAGTAACTCCCGGAAAAACAAACAAACAAACAAACACCATGGCGACCAAGAAGTAGAGGATGCACTTGTGGATGGACGAAGAAATTACATTCATGCTCTGTCATCTTCGTTTGTCGTAAGCTTCCTCTTCGGGTCAACCGGAACTAGTTCAATACGCACTACATTAAAAGGGACACAGCGCCATCTATCAAGGCGGAGTCAGACGTACTTGGTCAGAATTTCGATTTTCTCTTCTGCATGTATACTCAAACAAGAGGTGAAGTCCAACTTGACTGATTAGCCGAGCTATGAGCTTAGCTCGACTACTACGTGAATGTAAATGTACTCACTGGCTCAAGCCATTCATGTTTTCACATCGGCCACTACAGTTGGCAGCCCCTCCATGATGAGAGTGTTGGAAAAACATAAATTCATTTAATGCAGAACTCCTTTATTCAGCGTTTTTGCGTTTAAATCACCAGGTCTGTTTGTTTTAGAGAGAAGAAGAAGAAGAAGAAGAAGAAGAAGATTTATTTATAGAGCACATTTCATACAGAAAGCAACACAATGTGCTTCACAAAAAAAAAACATGTATAAAAACATAAAATATGAGCACATATTTACAAGCACGCAGACAGACAACAAACAAGAACATGAATGTATGCAAGCATACATGGATGCATCTTATTTAAAGTGCATAGTGATTCTAGTATTTAGTGATAAAAAAAATAAAAAATAACAGGCTAGTTAAAAACAGCAGTAAAGAGAAATATCTTAAGTTTACTTTTAAAAGAGCTCAGTGTTGGCACATTTCTGACATTACTTGGAAGGGCATTCCATCTGCTAGGAGCATAGCAGCTAAATGCTGCCTCTCCAGCTTTAGTGCGCACACGGGGAACAACGAGGAGACCATTAGCTAATGACCTGAGAGTTCTCATTGGCTCATATGGCACAAGTAATTCTTTAATATAATTAGGGGCAAGGCCATTCAGTGCCTTATAGGCAATAAGAAGAATTTTAAATTCAATTCTGGCCTTCAATGGGAGCCAGTGTAAGGACTGAAGAACTTGGGTGATGTGTGTATATTTCTTAGTTCTGGTTAAAATACGTGCAGCAGCATTTTGAATAAGTTGCAGTCGTTTGATGGATTTTTGAGGGAGTCCGGAAAAGAGGCTATTGCAATATTCGAGTCTGCTTGTTACAACTGCATGAACCAGTTTTTCAGCATCTGAATTTGTCAGAAAGTCTCGGATTTTTGAGATGTTTTTCAAATGGAAGAAGGATGATCTTGTGACATTGTTAATGTGAAAGTGAAAGTTAAGATCAGCATCGATGACAACACCAAGATTTCTGGCATGTTCTTTGCACTTGAGAGCAGATGAATGGCAGAGACTTCCTGTCTTTTTGCTTTTGGACCTATGATAATGATTTCTGTTTTATCATTGTTTAGCTGGAGGAAATTTTGGTTCATCCATGTATTAATGTCATCGATGCATTTGAGTAGTGTTTCCACAGGGCTCAAATCATCAGGAGAGAGGGAGATATAGAGTTGTGTATCATCTGCATAATTATGGTATTGTATATTATGTTTCTGGAGAGGAAGAGACCTCTGAGAATAATTCAACTCCTGTTAAAAACCTCCCAGACAATGAACAGTGAAGGAATTCTAACCAGGAGAAGTTTCAGCTGGTTGTAGTCTGAAATCTTACCACTTAATTCCTCTAAATCTTAAACACTGGACCTTTAATCTTCAAGAATGTGTGGTATTTCATATTTTTGAATGCAAAATCTTAACTGGCATCTAAAGCTGTCAAATAAATCCAGTTTAAGTGCAACATTTGTCTCTAAAATGTCTTGAAGCAGAACTATAAAGTAGCAGAAAATACAAATATATTAAGTAAAACTACTTTCATCTCCTTCACTGCGCTAGTGTTCACTTTCACCTCCCGTTTCTCAACATGTCCACCCTGTCATTACAGGATAGATGAGGCAGCTGAACGCTGAATGCAAACACAGGACGTGAGCACCTTTGTTTCCCATTTCTGGAGGGAATCCTGCTGCTTTGTTACTGCCATGCTTACAGAGGCAGAGGGAGTCGAGGAAACAGGGTGCCTGGTTTGCCTCTTTTGTGGTCAGGCTCAGAGGGAGGCAGCTGTGTCCTGGGAGTCGCCGCTCACGTTATTCACACCTCACCTCCCCCTTTGAGTGCATCACCCCGGACCAGTCAGAGGGAGCATGTACCTAATGAAGGATTTATGGAGCTGTCTGGTTATCCCTCGCCTCATCTTTTCACTCGCCCTGCTCACTCTGATGCTCCACAACTTTCTCAAAGCTCTTCCCTTTCCTTCCTGTTCTTTTAAAGTCGTCTGTGTGAAGTTTTTGTCATGATCCAGTGGTTTTCCACCACCTTAAAAAATGAAAATGAACCACATTAGAGATTTAACCACATCATCTCAGCTCACAGCCAGGACGCTAATGTCTCCTTATTACCAAGGTTACACAATTTATAAAAGGAGGGAGTCAAGGTTGTTTCATTTAAACACAGTACATAACACTTTTACACCAGTTAGTGTTGCAGCAATTAGACCATTCCCATAAGAAAAGTTACTGAGTTGGTGTTTTCCTGTAATAATACTCATGAGTTATTTCAGTCTGAGGTTGCACAGCATTATTTGCATCCTTATTTGCATTTTGGCAAAGCACCATGACTCAGTTATTTTACTCTGATGCAAATTACCTTTATATAACACATTTATGCTAAGCTATAAACAGTCTAATCAAACAGTTTAAATCACCAGTATTAATGTAGGGACATCTGACTTAAACATACAATAAGGTAGCCTGTGTCTGCTCCTTTATCACTTCCTGCAAAAGTGCTGACAAAACATTTAACACCCTTTCCGTATTTAGTGTGCATAAACAGTTTCATATTGGGTATTTCTTCTGATATTCTGTTAAAAAGCTGAATGTAGACTCTGGCAGGATGGACTGAAATGGGCTTAAACAACACATAACATTAAAATAAATCATTTTAACTGAGAGGAGAAAAAAAAGGTTTTCCTTCGAATTCCTCACATCCTCTACTCAAGTGCTGCTTACTATAAAGTTCAAGTCCTCGTATAGCAGGGATATGTGATACCTGGATTATAGCAAACTCCCACTTGGTGTGCCTTCAGAGCACATGTTGAGCAGGATTAAGGCCTGTGTGCCAGTTGCTGTAAGATCTCTCTGCAGGCCAATGGGACTTGTCCTGCCGCTCCTAATCCTGCAGACAATACACGCTGTTAATTGGAGACTGACTGATATAGCAATGGGAAGTCATGAAGACAATGTGCGAGTGGCCCACGTCTCTGTAATCCCCTGCACTCTGAGGAATGTCCCTCTGTGGCAGCCGTCCATACTTCACCATATGTACTCCAACTCCTCACCTCCCACTCTGGGTGTTTTTTTTACTGACACTTAGAGCTGCTGTTTTGTTTATGAGTCAGAGTAACACAAAGGCAGTGACTTTACAGAGTTGTGAAATTTCACATCTTCCACTGAGAGCACTGATAGGAGGTGCAAGAAAACACACCCAGGTGTTTGTGTTTTAATCAGCAGGGTACAAACTGTAAACAGACTTTTGAGAGTTTCCTGTCATTCCACCTCAAGACAGGGCTGAAATATCACAGAAGACATTTTGACTTGTCACAGCAGGAAAAGTACAGGTGTAAATAACGGAATGAACGGCAGGTGAACTCCATTTAGCTGCTTGTGCATGTTGGCTAACCGTCTGGCACACTCACTGGAACACGTGGATACAGCAGAGCCATCATTACTGTCATCAGTAATGTGCTTTTCCTTCTGTGCCAAATGAAGTCTGCTGTGAGAAGGCCTGTTGTTAAAACCTGTGAAGCCTTAATATATAGAGTTTTAAAGATGTTTTCATATGTAATCATGTATAAAATATGATAAAAAATAAATAAACATGAGTCATAAATCTTTTTTTTGTAAATGCAAAGTGAAACACTTGAACCCCAGAGAGATATAAAACCCTCAGACTGAAAGAAACAAGCTGTTTTGGCATCATTTAATTTCTCTTTTTAGTCATGTTGTGTCTTGTTTTCGGTCTCTGTGGTCACTTTGTAGGGATTTTACATTCCTTTTTAATTGTTTTGTTTCCCTTTGGCAATGTTTTGAGTCTATGTGGCTTTTTTGCATCTCTTTAGTAGAAGAAGAAGATATACTTTATAAATCCCTGAGGGGAAATTCAGTTTTTTCGCTCTGTTGTCATATACACACAGGCCCGAAATACACACACATGCACTAACAGCACCCATACATGCATTGAATGGAGAGATATCAGAGCAAGGGGGCTGCCTTGGACAGGCCCCCCAAGCAGCTGGGGATTCAGTGCCTTGCTTAAGGGTACCTCGGCAGTGCCCAGGAGGCAAACTGGCACCTCTCCAGCCACCAGTCCATGCTCCAGACAGGGACTTGAATCAGTGACCCTCCAGTTCCCAACCCAAATTTCTGTAGACTGAGCTACGTAATTACATTACTATTTAGTCATTTTGCATACGTTTGTAACAAGGCTGAGGGTTTTGCTTCACTATTGGGGGGGAAACATGAAACAGGGGGTTTGGGAGTTCTCCACAAGAAGAATTTTGACCATCAAACACTTAATTTCCTGCATTCTCGTAAATGTTATGCTCCAATTTGTGCCTTTTCTGCAGAAATTCATGGTGTAAGTATCTTAAATTTTGTCAGAGTCCTCTGTTACTTTTATGTTTTTATTGGGGAGTGGACAAACGCGCATGTTCTAAATATTGAGGGGAACATGTCCCCTGTGTCCCCCACCCCCGAAATCTATGCCTATGCTTCGTATCGCTTTGTGCCTGCTGAACCAGTTCAGTAATATTATACACACAAGCCAATTCACCCTCTGACTATTCCAAAGTGGGAACTAAGGGTGGCCAACCAGATGTAGAGGGGACCAATGCCATCCTGTCTGTCACTGCACCACCACTTCTCTTTCATATTTATGCTAACAGATTTAGCTGAGTGTGATATACAGGAAATGTCCTTTTGTGGGATGTAAAATAGAATTTAAACTCTTCCTCAGTCAGAAATGTGAGAGAACCAGTCACAACAAGAACAAAACTCTTAACTGCTTTCAGCTGAAGCTGTCGGGTCATTGCATGAGTGACAGGCATGATTTCTCCCTGAGGTGGAAAAAAAACATAAGTGGGCAGAGCAGCTGCACTTCTCCTCAGGTGTGACTCATATTGAGACAGACACAAGTCATGCAGGAGTTTTATGTTTTGTAAACCAAACATGATCGACATTTTGGATACTGGATCCTTTATCACAGGAAGATAATCAGCCGCAGCAACAGCCTCCAGTCATATTTCACCGCAGCTTACTGACAGTTGGGTGGTCGGCCAGCGGGGGATGTCTGTCTACAGTTGGGTGTTTGTGTTCTTATAATCTCTCGCCTGTTGCCACACCACACATATGCAAAACGGTATTTCTGAATTGATTCCAGTGAACGACAGTTTTTTGGAGACGTTGCACCTGAGTTATGAGGCTGGCTTCTTATTTAAGGAAATGTCATATGATGATATGGAAGTAATTCACTTTAAAGTGGAAGAACTGAAATACCCTCATAAAGTAAAAGCCAACAAAAATCAATAAGCGCCTGCACCTCCTCACTACTCCTCACTACGTCTGCCCCCATTTTCCAGCTTTTTCTTTTTTTTTTTTACCTCTGCTTCTCCTGTTTCGCACTGTTGGCTTTGTTTTTTTCTACCCAAAATGCACTACGTTTTATGTCATTTCCTCTCTTTGGTTCTCCTCCTCTCTTTGGTTCGCTGGATAGTCCATTTGCATTTCCCACTGTAAGCGTCCCATACCAGGGTTCACTTGCAAGTGAACCGAAACCCCCAGTTTTCAAGCGGCGCAGGATTTGCTCGTTTGATCCGCACCAGAGTTTGAATGAGTGTTCACGCCAGTCCAAACAAACCCAACTATCCTTGGAAGCGTACCAGGGTTTGTTTAAAGCGGACCAAAGAGCACCAGTGTGAATGCGTCCTATGCACTTGACCAGGTGTGCTACTCATACGCGCAAGTGTTTTAAATAGTTGTAGCGAAAATGCATGTGTTTTGAAGGTACTGAACATACAACTATATAAATGAGACTTAAATCATGTTGTACAAGTTTTGCTGTTGTTAAATGTGGCCCCTTTTACTCCAGTACATCAAGAAATTTGTGTTTTTGGATTCTTTGTTCACCGTGAGGCATGTAAAAAACATTTTCTTTATGTATTAAAGGGAACACGGGGTGAGTAACTGATATATAAAATGAATATTTTGAGGGTGAAGCCATTCCTCAAGTAATAGTTTGAAATGCTAGGCATTTATGTGTATGTTTATTTTATTTAGAAAGGGACAGTGCACATTAATGAACATGATCACTGAAGTCATGTAAATGTGCCAGATTTAGCCATAAAGGCTAATTTTCATCTGCAGTCCCTGGCAGGTTAACGGTGTAAGTGTTTATAAGGAAAAGACACAGATCGAAGATACCCCTCTTATATATTTGTCTGTTAAACATGACGCTACAGCTAGCAGCTAGTTAGCTTAGCTTAGCACAAAGACTGGCAACAGAGGGAAACACCTAGCCTGGCTCCAAAAGGAAGACAATCTGCCTTCCAGTACCCCTAAAGCTCCCTGATTAACACATCTCATTCGATAAACTGGTATTAAAATAGGAGTGTAAAAACAATTTGCTGTTTTATGGTGGGTTATGTGGCAGACAATTTCTTCAGGGCCCGAGCAAGACATACAGTAAGTCAGTCTATATGAATTAAACCAACCTGCCTACTTTTATTTAAGTAACAATACAAGCCAATGATTTACTCTACTGCTTGCTGTACTAATGCAGTCACTACAGTTTGATTAGTGTCTCGAGTGTTTCCTCCTCTCTGTCCTCAGCCCAAACTGTATCCCTGCATTGAGGCTGAAAGCTTGGCCTCATCTCAGGGTGTAAATTGAAATGCTAATCGCGTACACTTACAAGCTCAGTCTGACTGTATTTATTATTCTGCAGCTGCTGGTATGGGAACAAACATAATTGCAATAGCAAACATTAAGGAAAGATAAACAGTGGAAAAGCACCAAAGCACAGTAATAGCATGTAACAACAGCCATTCATTCAGAGCTGCTCACAGATGCAACAGATTGGTGTGTTTGAAGGATTACTGATGCAGGGGGATTACAAATGAGGTGGAGGAAATGGTTTTAGGCAAATTTCAATCTGATACTTTATTTCCTCTCATTGCAATAGTGCACATGCAGCCTTTGAATGATTTCCCAGGGAACAAAAACACTGTGATAGTGTCATGTCTCTGCACGTTATGACTTTAAAAAATGTTGCATACAAGTGACAGTTTTGAGAGCCTGGGCTTAAAAAGATTAGAGACAGATTAGACCAACACTCTAATGATTTGTTATGTATGTAAAAACCTTTCTCTTTTATTGGAGGAGATCAAAGTGCTGCAGATCCGATTACTGTTTGCACATTCACAGCTTGCCAGTTTGATAATACAAGAGTTTTATACTTAAGCCTCATGCCCTCTTTTCCCATGGATGCAGTGCCAGAGGAGGGATCTCTCTCTTCCTCTTGAGTGTAGCTGATCAAGCATTTGCCACTGAATAAACGGTTACCGCTAGCTACCAATCAGACTGCTGTGATTGTTCTGTGTCATACAATGTATGATTTGAAACTTCTGCACTGATTTATTGGGAATGCTTTATGAGTCCACAAAGAGCAGACAGAAGGTGCAGATGACTGATGTCTGTTTGAACTTGTGATTCAGACACATAAAAGACTGCAGTTTTTCCCACTATACATCTCTGGAGGGCAAAGCTCTGATTATGGTTTGTGGTGGGGATGTTTGCTCCGAGTAATTTGTCTCCCATACAAGGCTTTGGGGACGGATCCTCTGCTCCATGTCTGCCAGAGTTCAGTCAGCATGTGCATATGCAGGATGATAATGTTTATTTAATTGGATTTTCAGATGATAATAAGTAAAATCTTGAGTATTCTATTTTACTGTCAGAACTGTATTCTTTACAGTGTAAAATACTGTGAGGCAGACCAAAATGCAACCCCTTAAATTCATTGATATATCAGTTTTTGTCCATGTCATGTGAAGAAATCCAAAGTCCAAAAGGGCATCAGACAATGTTACATTATATGTTGTTCATATAACTCTAACATGTAAGCAGCATTTAAATGTTGGAGCTGACTGCTCTGGAGCTATTTTACCCCAATTTATGCACTGCTGGCTGCTTTAATCTACTGTATTTCAACAATGCCTCATATTTTATATGTTTATTACAGATTTTTAGTATCTTAAGCAGCAAAATAGTTAGTAGTTGTAGCTGTCATGTAAATGTAGTGTAGTTAATAGTACAATATTTCCCCCTAAGTATAGAGCAGTAGGCTACAAATTAAAGAAAGTATATATACCTCAAAATTATATGTACAGTGCTGGACTAGATGTAAGCTACTTAGTTCCACCACTGGTTGCCTCATGCATGTATCAATAACACTATATGTACAGTAAGTACAGTAATATTCTGAATAACTTGGACGACGTCAAATAAAAACATGACCAAATATGTTAAGTTTCTCAGTGGTTATGCACTTTTATTCAAAGTTTTAGGTCCCATCGTGGGTCCCATGGTAGTTAATACCAGGATCAGCTCATAATCCCTGAGAAGCCAGTATTGGGAATGAACCGTTCGAACCCTCCAGATACTGGAGAATAAACACCACAGTCATTTAGCACAGTTCAAAGCAGTACAAAAATCATGTCCGGGTCATTAAAAGCATGTGTAAACCACAAAATGGGGCATTACATTCTAAACATTACACAATCACTACTAATTCAAACAAAGGCACAGTACACAATACTGCAATCAACATGTACAGTGTGACCCAATATGGGCAGGAGAAAACACAGAGGGGGTGAACACCTCCATGTGGAAGCACTGATGTTGCTCTTGTAAAGCTCTCACCTCACAGGCCTCAACACTAACCAGCCAAAATTATGTGTAAATAAGGAACATTAATGTTAATAATAACAGGCTCATCAGTCTTTTGTGCAAACTATTATAGACTGTGGCTCAGATTACACATGTGGTTATTATCATAAATATGCCATGTGTTTTTTCTTTGCTCTTATGGGTTTCTCCGAGCTAAAAGTCACTAATAGTTTACTAATGAACCTTTTGAGGTGAGTGTCTCTTCAGGAGCAAACATCAGCTCATTTGAAACTCAGCTGTGCAATTTCAAAACAAACAAAATACAATTTTCAAGAGCAATTCAAAAGGTGATTGTAACCCCGAATCAAAATCTCTTCCACTCATTATTTTTCCCTGATTGTAACAAATGCAAGGAGTGTTATTAAATACATAAGAATGAATAGATAGAGATCTTGAGGGGTTATTCTTCTCTTTTTTCGTTTTGTTAGTTTGGACACAAATCTGAGGCATGTCATTAAAGGACGTAAATTAGGTTAGTCCACCAAAAAATATCAAAAAGGGAAAAGTGCTTTGTCCTGATATACCTCAGATTAGGTCACCCAAGGATGCATTTGGAAATCTGCCTACTGCCAGCTCAGTTTATGGGAGAAATAACACTGTTAACTTAAAAACACAAAAACATCTTCATATCAGAGAGTTTGTCCGGAGTCATCAGAGTTAAAAGATCTAAACAAAATGCCTGACAAAGCCAATTATATGTGATAGAAGCCTACAAACAAAGACCTGTATGGCTTTGCATTTTTAAAAAGCTAAAACAGAAAAAAGTTAATGTAAAGCTGGCAAAAAGGCTCGAATATATGACAATACATTCTATGAGAATTGCAGATACATTTACAAGCAACATATACATCACAAAGCTCAACTGATTGCCTGCAAAGCTTAACGCTGAAAGCTACTTCCTGCCGAGAGCTGGGTTCCTCCACCACTACATCACGGGGTGAGGTCCTGGCTCCGCACAGGAAGCAATTGTCCCGAGGCGGGCCGCACAGCAGCCCAGTAAAACTATTAAAGACCGCACACAACTGCAGCGACAACACAGCAGCGGCGCAGTCTAATACGAAACACTGGTCCCCACGAGCCTTTCAGATACCGAGGCACGACGGGGACGAGGATGAGAAAGGAGCGGTCGCCCTAAAAGGCAACCTGAGGGGGACACCATGGGGTGTCTGGGTACAGGAGACAGTGCACAGACTTGAACCTGGAAGAGAAAAGAGGGTCGGAGTTAGATTTGCTGAAAGGGGCTGAAACTGAGATGAAATCTGTGTCGCTGAATGCAGAACAATGTCTCACCTTGATGGATCCTCCTCCACAGGAAAAGCCCCTTTCAAATTGATGATATTACTCTTGTTCTCAAACATCCCATAACTGAGGGTTATCTGCAGGAAAAAACATAAAAAAACATGAGCAACATAGAAAAAACACCAAGAATACTAGATAATGATTATGTATTTTAAAAAGATGAGCTCTAAAGGATGGTTTATACTTTTGCATTGACTCTACAGTGTAGGTACAGTGTAGATGCATAACCTATACCTAAGCCTGGAGTGCACCTCCTTGGCAATGCAACTTCACGTCACAACAACAAAGCGTTTAGTTTCTTACCTGCTTGTGAATCTCAGATCTTGACACTTGTTGCAGGTTCTCCAGGTGGGAGTGAAACAGGTTGCTGCGGGTCAGAGGAACCCCCAGAACCGACTCAATGATGTAGCCGATGGTGCAGTCGTCAGGCAGGCGGATTTTCTCTGCTGTGTTCATAAAGTGACCACCACTGAAAAGACAAAAAATAGACAGACACATGGTCAGGGCTGATTTTGATCCCCAAGACTAGGGTACAAATGTCCTGAGTGACAGTAGTGAATGTGTGTAAGTATCTGTACCTGGCCCATGGGCTCATCTTCAGCGCCAGACCCCGGCTCACACAGAAGCCTGCTCCTCCAGTAGCAAACCAGAAGTTGACAGGTTTCTATGAAAGAAATGGAAAAATTTGTCAATATAAAGAATTATCTGTAAGATAAGCCGCATAATCTTGAAATAATTATGCATCAAAATAAGAATCTACGTACCATCTTGTTGTTCCCCAGCCTCTCTGTGGCCTCTATGGGCCGATCCAGGCTGGGTTTCCCGATGTACATGTCCTGTGTGTGCGGGTACTGGGACAGGTGCTTCACCAGGGTGCGAACATTCACGTAGTTGTCGTCATCTACATGACAGAACCACCTGAGAAACAGAAGAATTGTTAGATCATGAGATATTCATACTAATAAAAAAAAGTCACCTTTAAAATTTGTATTCAGTTGTAAG
The DNA here is from genome assembly GCF_011397635.1 of Epinephelus fuscoguttatus. NCBI lineage: Eukaryota > Metazoa > Chordata > Actinopteri > Perciformes > Serranidae > Epinephelus > Epinephelus fuscoguttatus. The sequence goes on along the minus strand of NC_064770.1, from coordinate 17,123,872 downwards.
AACTTACTTCTTCCTAGACTCTATGAACTTGTCATATTCGACCGCCATCTTACAGGACAGAGCTTGTCGGCTATGAGCAGCAGAGCAATTGGTGTTGATTGCGTGACTCCCTGCAGCAACAGTGACAGAAATAAAGATTTTTGATTGAAGATAACATCATCAATGGAGACTCTGTGTATTTTAATTTCATCTTCAACGGAAAAGGCTCAAAGCTGAATTTTTATGACATATTCAATATTTTTTCTCATTATTCCAAGTTCCCTTTCCAAAACAACAATGTACATCTCTGTGCCCAACATGAAATCCCCCTTATAAAACTCACCAATTTTCTTTTTTAGGTCCTCATCTTCTCCATCTGTGAAGATGTACGTCTGTGAACAAACAAAGGAGAACACAGATGAGTGGGCTTGGTCTTTAAATCCACAACATCAGACCCACTTCAGATGATCATGTGAAGCAGTCACACGATCAAATTCAACAGTGTGTCCAAAGTCCTTCCTCACATCCAGCCCAGTGTGATTAGCATCAATCAACATGCCTTTTATGCAGTGGAAAACACATTGAGTTAAACAACCCCCTGCTCTAATAAAGGCCTTTTGTCCTGCGTTTCACTCTCTCCATGGCAACTATGCTGCCGCCCCGAAGCATCCCAGACATAGAACAAAGGAGGAGGCAGACTGTCCGCCCCCACACACACCCCATTCATGTATCCCATCCCCCGGCTGAGCCCCTTCGCTGTGCTGGACCTGCTGCCGGGCCTCAACGTGTTGAATGCAGCTAAAACAGTAGCATAAACCACTGACACAACGTTCTGTGTGCTCGCTGCTGTATGACTGACAGCCTCAATAACCAAACCACGAGCCTGCAGGCGCTGGTTAAATGTTGCAGTTACTCATAAAAGGAGTTTACAACAAAAGGCACCTTACAGGAACACACTTTAAAAGGAGCAAGGGAAGATTAGACTCCTCTTTATGATGCCTCATGCTGAGCAGGTGCAAGCTGCTGAATGGTGATGATGAAAGGGCCCTGAGCTCTGCAACCGCCAGCGGTCTGTTTACTCTTCCCCTCAGGTGAGGCAGCACCTGCCGAACATCACGCTACCTTATCTGAGCCACGTGTCTCAACACGCCAGGTCGTGGCGCCTTCTTAGCCCATACTGACAGAGCACTTTTTGTCAGCTACAACCCACACTCCTGCAAGATCGCCACCCAGCTGCCAGGCAACTGCAATGTGTGATCTGCATCCAGAAACAGGCTGCTGATTTTACATGAATGAAAAGACACATCTTTCAACCCCAGTTTTCTATTTCTGCACAAGGCCTCGTGTACAGTTTGTGGGACAAACTCTGAGCAGATGTTGCTGATGCTCAGGCCGTGAGCCGGTATTTGTTTAAGGAAGGGTGGTGGTTTCACTGGTAAAGGGATCAGAGGCTGGCGCTGTTTGCTTTAAAGCCCGTTGAATAGACAGCCTAATCACTGAGGCAGCTGCCAGAGCTGCCAGGGCACTGACAGAAAGAGAGGGAGGAAGGGAGGGAGGGAGGAGAGGGGTGGAATCTCTCTGCTGATTAGTAAATCGAAAGCCGTGTGTGGCCATTCAGCCCCACTTCATCCCCTATCCTGCCCCCCCTCCGCTCCTGGCCACATACACGGCCAGAGCCTCTTCAATAGAACAATGCTGTGAGTTTTCATGCTGGGTAAAGTCTCCACTGGGTAAATTCTAAATATGTTTGCCAGCATTTGCATACAGCTGCAGGAGTTAACTAAAGAGAAACCTCCCTGGGAAGGTTTTTTTTCTGTCTTTGTTTCTGAGCTGAAACTTAAAAGAACAGTTACTTTCCTGGAATACTAATTCAAACAAAAAAAAAAAGAAAAAGAAAAAGCTGGCTGTGTGTGAAGCAGAGATAAGAGGCGAGGGGGCATAGGGTGAGGAGAAGAGGGAGATGAGAGCAAAGAGGGGGTGGGGGTGCTGCACTCCTGTCCACAGGAAGGCATGGCACGGCCCTGTCTGAGCTGAACGTGGTGCCTGGCTGGCTGTCTCCAGCTCTACGGGAAGGAAGGGCATCAAGCTCCCCTCCCTCCATCGAACACTTCCACCCTGGCTCCTTCCCCTTTCTGTTTCAAAGCATTTTCATCCCATTTTATCAGGACAAATGAGTTGCACCATTAGCTTACAGGTTAAGGTAAATGGCATGTAAATGTTAGGCACATATTTTTAACACAAGGCTGTCCCCTTCAGTGACACCCACCCACTTTGTGACCACTTGTACTTCATAGTGAAGCCGTTTCATAAACTCAACTACTTCGCCAAGTGTTTTTTTCCTAAATTCTAAAAGCGCTCATTGTTGGGAGTGCTGGCTAATTACCATACTCTTAAGAGAGGAATGCATGGCACACCATGAAGATGTCAGTGCCAGCTGCAAAACGAATCTCTGCTCTGATAAAAGCAGCTCCTGCGTGCCAGTTTTACAAATCGATTGTGCCGCTGATCTACACTCTGAAACAGGAAATGCTGTGATCCATTTTTGTCTATTGTTTTATGACCCCCCTCTCAGCACAAAGCTATATTGTTTGAGGAAGACTAAAAGAAAACAGGGAATGGTATTATACATGAAAAAGTTATATAAGGATTTTAAAAGAGGATTTCTGTTTTAAAAGCACCAATTCACAGACAAATTGGGTTTGACATTTAAAAGTCGTAAAGGGTAACCTTTAACCTAAAGGCACTAACTGGATGGATTCACAAAAAATGACATTTATGCTCTGAATGGGCTCAAAGATTAAGAAGGCCACAGGCACAATTGTGTCAACAAAGCTATCACAGAGATAATCTTTCCCCCTGTTCTCATGTAAACAGCTGCAGATAGCAGCTCCATCTGCATACAAGCAGAGAGATCTCACTCTGAGCAGAAAAGTAACAGGAATAAAGCGTCTTCCACTGTTGTCCCTAGTGCCACAATAGTGATCCAAACTCCACAGATGTCCATCAGCTGAGCGTGAGAATCAAACCTGAACACTGAGGATGGCCATATGTACATGGTGGGAACTCAGAGCATCATATGGCTGGCATTAAGGCCGTCCTTTGTTTCGTCTCTCCTGACCACCTGGCACCCTTCCTCCAGGAACTCCCTCTTGCATTGTGGGAGCCTCAGTCTGTGCTTTTTGTCCCAGCAGCCACCCACCAGCTGCCTGCCTATAAGCCCTGCTGTTAACTCTGTGGGATGGGTTAACTAACATCATCCAGTACAGTGATTACAACCAATTAGTACAATCGACTCACATCTAAGCAGATGTTGTGGTGCATGGTTTGGACATTAAAGCGAGCTGTGCAGGTGATTCTGCCTGGCCTAAGTGATTGTGACAGCCTATTATCATTAAAATTTTACAGATAGAGAGGAAACCTCTCCTCAAACTTTATGACGAGCGAGACTAAAGAGGGGGAGAACCTGTGTGTGTCAAATTAAAAAGACTTTTGAAGAAAGCACATGTGACACCTCTGGGTGCAGGATAAAATCACTTTGAAAACTGTTTTCTTCACACTATGGCCACGTCTTTGTGCACCCTCTGAAGGAGCTTGGTTCTCAAGGCCCTCATATTCACACTCAGCGTGCCGCTTCCCAGCATAAACTTGCCTATAGATGCACCCCTTTGTCCCAGGCATTCCCTTAACGAAGCCCCCGTTTTCCCATCCCTCCAGTAAGCTTGACCCAGACTCAGCTCCCACGTTCCCATGGAGAGAGGGGAGACAAGGGGCTGGGAAAAAGCTTTTCTTCCCCCTTCAGAAAGACGCTTTGTTAGTGCTGGAAGGGGGACAGCGCTGGAGTCGGTGCTGTGAAGCATCCATTGCACCGGGGGCATTCACAGGGACACCCAAAAAGAGGAGGGATAATAGAAAGTGGGGAGAGAAGGGGGGCTGGAAGAGGGAGTCCTGAAACTGCTCCCTCCGTTCTCAGGGACATCACTCAGAGGAGAATAAAAAGTGACAGATCCCAAGAAATTCAGCATGGTTAACAGGGGCTGTGTGGCTATTTCAGTGTGTCATCTGGTGACAGGGGGAACAATGACAGCACTGTAAGCAGCCATCAAACAGACATCACCTGCATGTGTGCCCTGATTGTGCAGCTCTGCAGCAACACTATCAGCCCACAAACATGCACATCACTTCCTGAAAATCTATTTTGCAACTTGTGCATGTGCATAGTAACTGAGATATGACTATGCAAATAAATCAAACATGAATTACAACAAGGATTTCTTTTGCACTTTTCCTTTACCTGTTGCATGTTTCTGGAGATCCACGTGTCCAGGAGCAGATTCAGTCTGGACTGGTGGAACTTCTTAGTGGTCTTCACAGCGATGAAGATGTCATCAGCGCTGATGTCCTCGGCTGGAGAAGGGTCTGCAGCGGACGCGGAGGACCGTGCGGGCTTTTCCACCTCCCTCCGTCCCCGGGTCAGTTTGGTGAAGTACGCCGAGAATCCTTTCTTGGCACCCTGCGCGTCCTGCTGTTCCTGCTGCGCAGCATCTTGGAGAAGAGAGCGCGTCCCGATGTCCTCTCTGTTGGCTGCCTCATCTTCCACCTGAACCCGGTGATGCTGCACAGCAACCAGGAGCAGCACCAGACAGAGACATGCTGTGCTGGCTATAGAGATAGCTGTCTTCTTTCCATTGTTTTTCAACATGATTAAACTTAAAAAAAAGACTAAAAACTATGAAGCGGCGCAACGAATCCCCAAGTCCATATGGTGTTTTATTCTCAATAAAACACAGAACAATAAATGTAAGGTCCGTAGTGGTACATAGCTGAATCGCAAATAAGTAAAGTGTTAGGAGGGAAAATTTATAAGCTCCTATGCTGGCCACGCCTCATGGGAGGTCCTTGAATGCAGCATGCCAGCCAGTGACGCCGCAAAGGGGCTTGGTTACAGCTCTGTGTGCGCCTGTGCGTGTGTGTGCGCGCGTGCGTGACCTGCAGTTTAGCTTTTATAGATAAAACAAGTAAAAGATTGACCCTAAGGAAACAAACCTGCAGGTGGTCATGAGGAGAAGTGTGTTTCAAACTGCACCTTGAGAAAAAAAACTGCCTCACTGACACAACAATGTGCTTAAAAAAAAAAAAAGGTTTATCCTCCAGATTTAAATTTGCAACCAGATTTAAGACTGATTTTTTTTTTCCAAGGTGAAGCTCTATTTGAACTCAGCCGAGTGTGAGCCGGGTGTTCACCAGAGAAATGGGCTCTATTGTTCTCCGCCGACCTTGTGAGGACTCTAAACAGTTGGCCATTCCTGAACACTTGTTATTCAAATTTTGGCTCTCACAACTGAGAGTGCCGTCTGGTGCTGGGAGGCTGACCAAAAGACATGAGAGCCCATTTAGACCAACATGCAGCTGGTGGAGCCTTCAATAACCTCCCCGATGCTCAGCAACCAACAGATTTAGACAGTTTAGTATCAAACAAATGTCGGGTTAAACAGAGATCTGAAAGGAAATCTTCAACTCTGGTGCAAGATTGAAGCCAAAATCCTTTAAGCCAAAATGCCTTATCCCCAGACATGAGAGAGTTTTTCTGTTGGTGTCAGTGGAGGAAGTGAAAGGCTGAAAGAAAGTGAACTGAGGCGAAGGTCGGAGCTAATACAACTGGTGAACTTTAACAGCACTTTCTGTCCCCTTACCCTAAAGCATTTAAAAATACCAAAAGTATAAAGATAAACTTTTAAGTCTAATGCAGAGGTAGCTGAAAACACTGACGATTTTGGTCTCAATCCAGACATTAGATGGGATAATCTCCCTAAAAGTCAATGTTGTCCTTTTAGGTGTATGAGGCTGAGTCACACCCTTCATGTCTGTAATAAATTTTACACACATCCTGCTTCTTCAGTTAACTCTTCTTCCTTTACTTACACCAGTGTGAGATGTTTTTTTTTTTCAAATCTTTTGCAAGAGAAAAACAAGTTTTCCATTGCATGCAGGTGTTTCATTCTCTTTCATTCTGGGACACACAGGACATAAGTTACCTCTATGCTTTGTTGCTCTTGACAAGGCCTTTTGTTCACCTTTTAAAAAGTGTGCATAGAAAGGCGTCTAAAAGCAAGTATAAGAAACCAGGCAGAGGGGGTTGTCTCTGTGGCCTTCATTCTTCCTCAATCAACCGCCTCTTTCTGCCGAGCTTGCAGGGCATTCATCCCACCTCGGAAAACTCTTTCTGGGCCTTTGGAGTTGTGAAAACAATGTCAGTTGTTAAAATGGCAAGTGAAAGAGTAAAGTTCTCCAGTTGTATTTGCTCCAACCTCTCCCTCGGTTCAGTTTATTTCAGCCTTTTGCTTCCTCCACGGACAACGACAGAAAAACGCTCTCTTGTCCCCTTTGAGATTGCCTCATCTTTGAGCCCCCTGGTCTAACATCGCAGCTGAATACCAGTGAGATTAAACCCAGTTTCTTCAGACAGCCCACTTCCTCACCATAGTGCCCACAAACCTACAAATAAACACCAAAATGTGCTTGATTTTCCCCTTGATGGTATCAGCATGTTGGGGGCTTCGTGCAGCCAGTAAAGCCTCAGCATGGTAAAATTAAATGGCTGCTATTTATAGTTCCTGCTCAGATGATTACACACGATGCACATACAGCAGGTAACAAATCCCAGCATGCACTGTGACCAGAGTGTCACACAACATCCCCCAAACTGGCCATAAAGCATCATTACAGCACTAAGTATCTCTTTTTATCCGCTGATACACGCCACAAATGCTTGAAACACATGTGCACACTCAGCTCTGTCAGATGTCAGCTATAACTTGATCCTCTGTATAATGTATATATATCCAACGTGGAACACATTAGCTCAAAGCCACATCTTTCTTTTCAAGTCATAATGTTTCCATTTATTTTATATTTCAGTCTGTTTAACATTCCTCAGGATGGTTCCCTGAATGTTTCTGCTGTTTGAAGAAGCTTTTGTTTATTAGTCACTGATTGAAATATGTATCTACTAAATTCCAGTCTTTCACATAATGTAAGATGGTTCTGTGAAAAGTTGGCTAGCCGAGTCTTAGAGCTCCTGCACACTACACTCAGAGTCTTGCTCCTTTACTGCTGATTAATATTAACTTACAGCCATATCATGGATGCAGTCATGGTTGTGTCTATTCATAATAACCACACAGTGTAGGTTAGTGTCAACTGTCTCTGTCTATGTGTGAGCAAGAGCTATAAAACAGTACAAATTGAATGAGACCTCGCTGACTGCCCTCTGTAGACCAAGGGGATGAGAACCAGGCGGCGGGATCAGTCTGCGGTTCTGTTTATTTTCCCAGCATGGACACACCGGCTCTGATTGGATTACAGGTCACACCAGAAGTGAGAGCCAGGGGACCGAGCGTCCTCCTCAGAACTCGGCTTCAGTTTCCCTCCTCATGCAACATTAGAGGAAACTCTCCAAGGACCAAAGGCTGAGAATGCTTCAGCTGCTCCAGAGACAAATAAATACCATCCATTTTTTTATTGATCTGCAGGGTGTATTCCCATAGGTCTCAGTGAACTTCATTCAGATAAATACAATGAACTGGTCCTTTGTTGAGATAAAGGAACAAACATCCCCATAATGAATGAGATACATAATGATAGTGCAAAAGGCTGCACAAAATAGATTCTTTCTGTCTTGAGTATCAGTACTAGTACAGTGTTTTATGCTAGCCTGCTACAGCAGAGGAAGTAATCAGGTCTTTTACTTAAGAGGAAAAAGCAGCAAAAGCAGACATCTCTATGGCTAATATCCCCAACACTGCAACCCATACCAGGTAAGAGGAAGAATATGTATTTTTAATTTGGGGGTGAACTGTCCCTTTAGGTTCATTGCCATGGTAAATGTGGTGTTCTACCACTTGTGTGCCATCATGGCTATCACAACACTTATGCAACAGTAACAGAATCTCAAACTGTGCATACGTAATAAACAGTAAATGTAAAAATTGTTAATTTTCCATCCCATTTGATGCACTATATCCCCAAATTTGGTGATTTTGATCATTTCAGATTAACTGAAGGATGTGTTGAGGAAACTTTCTTGCTTCTTTCTTTTATTAGCTCCAAGAGGCATTGAGACAAAGCCAAAAACAGAGTTTATTTCCTTAGCTCATATAAAGTTAATTTTTTGGAGACGTGGTTTTCACAAGATGGCACATTCTTTTGTTTTATTTTTGTGAAGCAGATTGATTTTGTTCAACTATAAATGATCAATGAGGAGCTGAGGGCGTGTCAGGTTACATGCTGGCAAGTCTGGACATGTTGAATATAATTTCTTCTACTCAATTATAATAAGACCTGTAAACCACCTTTATTTGTGATCATCTGTGAGTCACCCAGTTGTCAAATCAAATCAGTTTTTGTCATTTACTGTTCTTCTTTGTTTCAGACTTCTCTACACTGTACAGAACCACTTATTGTTACTGGGAACAAGATATTCACTGGAGACCCTTCAGGTTTATATTTCCACTAAGAGCTCAATAACCTCAAGGGACTTTTAAAAGCTGCTGACAACTCTGAGTTATTTCCATATCATAATGTGAATTTTAAGAGGTTGGTGGTTGAATGTCCATGAGAAAACCCTGTGAAAAGGTTCCTTGTTTCAGGGTGAATGGCCATTTTCTCAACCATCACACAGTCTCTTTTTGTTTGTGGCCTATAGGTACCTTGCTGGGATGTACAATAGGAGGTCCAGTAGACAAAGAAAAGAGTCATTGAGGTACTTTTAATTGTCTGTTGTCCTCTCATCAGGCCTTTTCTCATTTAAATATGTCGAATGTGTGAGCCGTTGCAGAGGTGGCCTGCATAATCTGGTTTGTTTTTCTCTGCAGTCACAGGACATTTTATATAGAGAGTTACTTGTACCAGGTCAGGGTTACAGGACTTTTGGAGGATGTATCAGTAGCGATAAAGTTTACTCTAAATTTCTTGGCTAAATAAACAAGCTGAGCACTGTAAGGCAAGGCGAGGAGAAAGACACAACTCTGCAGATCCAATAAAAACAGGAAACTCACGGCTGGTGGTTGATGTCCCATTTCAAAGTTCTCCCCCCATCATAATTGTTCCCTTTTCACTCCCCTCTCCATAACCAGGCGAACATGAGCTATTTGCATAACTGTTCAGACCTGCTCGTCACCCCCTGCTCCTGCCCTACTTCCACTCTGTCAGCCTAATGCTTCCCAGCACTCTTTCTTTGTGCTGGTTCCTGTTGTTCTGGGAGCATCAAGAGATCGACACATTAATTTGGGAGGACTGTAGTCTAGTCTAGTCCTCAAAGAAATGCATTTAGTGGGTCGTCCCACATTATGAGTCTGGCATGGTTTCCTACTTGTTGTCTCTTTTCTCACCAGTGTTACAGGGAAGGGCTTTATGTTGTGGAACATGAAGAGGTGCAGAGATATGATCTGTGTGTGTATTATAGTGGAAGAATAGGGCTGTGGGATCTGATACTGTGAAAATGACAGAGCAGTCTGATGTGTCAGACTCTCACGGGATGGCAGGAGCTGCAGCGAGAGAGAGAGAAGCTCCGGTGGGAAACTGCTGAGGTTACACTCTGGCAGTGTGATGTAGGTGTTACACACATTGTGTAATCTCTCTTTTTTTCAGAAGGCCTAGTCTGCACGCACACTGGTAATTTTTAAAACATAGATTTTTTCCATGCATTTTGGTCCATGCACAAACTGCTTTTAAGGTCACTGAAAACAAACCTTTTGTAAAACTCCTTCCAGGAAAAAGAATTTCAAAAACTTGATTTTCAATGTTGGCTTGTAGAAAGGAAAACTTTGTTTTTGGCTAGAGAGGTCGGAGTGTGCGTTATTTTTTCTTCTTTCTGAGGCATCACGAATGAGGCGATATTGCATGCAGTGGTGCACTACTGCAGCCAGGTAGCCCTCTGGTAAAAAATAGGGGCAATTCTTCCCTTTCCAGTGGATCATTATTGGAGCTTATTTCGGTATAAATATGCACAGTTACTGGCAAGAGACAAATAATTTTGTTTGAATTGTGCCATGGGTTACATATATGATGTTTGTACATTTAAAAGATAATTTTGCAAGTCAAGAGAGTCACTGTAATCATAAAACTGTTGAAAATACATAATTATAAAGACACAAGTCGCGTAATAACATTACGTGATAGATTTTTCTCACTCTGTATTGTTACTTCTATGCATGAAACTTAGCTAAGTTACATAGCCAACTAGCTGGTGTGGTGGCGTATATCATGTGAGAAAAGAAATGTCTGGGCTTCACAAATTAAAACTAAATGGTAGGCCTACTCCAAGAAACCTTCGAAAAAATGGGACTTTCTTGACTTACAAAATAATGTTTTCAACCGAAGAATCTATGTAAGTCATGGCACAGTTCGAAAGGGATCTAAAAAATATATGTCCTTCACTGTTTACTTTCATAAATAAGGCTCCATGGGGCATATGTTGCCTCTATGTAGCTTTATTCAGGTTTCTGGTTGGCCATCACCATCGTTTTCTTCTTTGCTTGATTGGGTTATATCGCTGCCTGTTGGTTTGGCATGCTCTTGAGAGTGCTTCATTTCTGTTTTGGCGTTTTAATTTGAACTGATACTTTTTTTTTCTTTCTGAGAATGAAGACGGAAAAAAACACATTTTCGAAAATTCCAGTGTCTGTGTAGACCAGGCCTGAGTGGCTACAGACTTGTGGGTTTATTGGTAACAGTATAGTAAATACACCTACAGTCTAAAAAATATTATATTCTTCTTTGGATAAAAGTGGTCTCAGTGAAGGATCTGTTGTTTCTTTATCAAGCATTTCATTATACAACTTCATTTACTTAATTTTAGTTATCATGTGGTATAGCTTAGTGGTAGAGCATTTTGACTCCAGATCAAGGGGTCTCTAGTAGGAATCTGGACGCCCCTTTATTTCCTACGAGTGTGAAGTCTTAAAGTCATTTTACACAAAGCACGAATTTGATGATGATGGCGATGGACTGATATGCACTTGCTAACATATTGGTCACAGCTGTGGACTAGCCACAACAGCTAGCGTTAGCATCAAATAGAGGTGCATTCAGGTTCAAAATGTGTAGTTAACATTAGCCCCTTACATTCTCTCTTTGGATAGGTTTTTGTTCTATGGAATGGATACAGGCACTATTTATCTTTATGACGAAAATTAAACACGGCAACGTGGATAATTTGGACCGGACCCAATGTGCATAGTTGTCATATGGAATAGTTGCATGTGGATTTTCTGAATTCCTGTATCACATTTTCACATTGCTCATCACTTTTAAGCAGTGATGTAGGCAATATGGATAATTCAGTACAAACTGGCTGAATGCTAAAACTGAAAAACGACCTGTCAAACACAACTTATTGATCATCTCTAAAGCAACTGATAATATTTTGATGATTAAAAGGACAGAGACATGGAGCACAGGTGCATTATTATTTGCTGCAGTGAGACTTTTATTGGCTTCTATAGTGGCCATGTGACCACAGGTAAAAGGGCAAGAGGACCCCCTTGGGTCTTACACTTCAGAGTGTCTTGTTACTCTTTCTGTTTAGAAATGACCAAACCTCTGTGGCCTCCTCACTTCCCAGGCCTCAGGGCTTTGTGGTCTCTCCCAGCAGGCTGAAAGAAAACCACCGCAAACATTCCCCGTCAGGAAAGGCCCGAACATTTCTAAGATGCTTGGTGCCCCCTGAGCTTTTATCACAATATTCCCTTCTGATACCATGACACCCACCGTCAATCATCACTACAATATACTCCATCTGTATCTATTTAGGATTCTAATGTGTGTTTGCTCTGCAGCCAGAGGTCTATTAGCAACCAGTAAGATTAATTAACCTCCCTTTAATTTCACAGTCCACAAGAAATCAACCTTTTACTTGTTGTTTTTAAGACTCGTGTGGTTTGTAGTTCATGTTTTTGTAATGCAAAGCGACAAAGTTCAGTCATGGTTTATTGTTTACGGAGAGTCAGCTCCGCAGGGAGCAGGGTGATATACTGCAACATGGGAGGCGAGACAAATTAAGGAGCCATGGCAATGTAAAGCAGATGTGACTACAGGGCAGTTAAATTACTTTATTGCTATGTGAAAACAATGAGAGACAATTTAGTAAATGCTGGCTAATTGTTGGAGACACTCTGGTAATTGGGCTAGCATATAATGCTTAATGTAATGTATAGAAAAGCTGGAACAGATGTTTCTCCTTTTCTCAGTGCTGTCCTTAAAAGTCACACCCCTATCTTGTCTTTCATTTTCTCGTGACTGCACATCATTTTTCCAGCTTTGACAGCTGTTATTTATTTTCATGATCCGTTAATTGCTATTAATATCAGGGATCTGGTGTTAAATGACAACAGCAGGACCCAGTATTAAAGGATAATGGGTAAATGGGCCAAGCAGAGACTGCCACATGGCACATATTGAACATACCACCTGTCAGGAAATCCTGCATCATTACAGACTCCATAAACACACACACAAACACACACCTTCTTCCCAGACCTTGTCCAACCTGGTTAGCTGAGGGAATCCCTTCTTTTTTGTGACTGGGATTAATTCCTGGCACCAGTCTTGGCCCAGCTCCAGCCAGGGAACAAGAGCAGCTTCCATCCCACAGAGCAGCGGTTTATCTCTTGTGGTGGGTCCAACTGGGCTGATCCTCTCATATTAAATGGATTAGCAGAGTCCTTGTTCTACTGTCAGGAGCTCATGAAAAGAATAGGGATTTAGCATGTTGGCATTTTTTTCCCTGACAAAATTTCAAACTGTAAATGTAAATCATGTACTTAATGAAAAGAAATCTTCCAGCCTGTTCACACTGGGGCTTCCAAAGTGAGTGCATTTTAAGTATTTCTGCACATGTAAGAAACATGATTCTTAGCTGACCTCTCCGAGTATCAGCCATGTTTAGTTCTTGTAGTATCCGTGGGAAACTGTAGCATTAGTGCTGCTTACAAGCCTTTTTGATTTCCCATGGGAGACATCTATGACAGGAGTAGGTTAGGTTGGGACCCAAATGCTGCATGGCATGACTGGGATGGAAGAGATCGTGTTACAGATATCAGGAAAAATCACATGAAGGGTGTGAGGTTCTCCCTGAATATCAACATCTGCACATCAGACCATAGAGTGTAGAAAATAATGGACAACGCGACCATGATGTCACCCACTGGTTTGCGGACTCCCATTCTGAAGCCTCATGTTTGCCAACTTGGATTTTTGGAGCCAAGTGACCATTTTTGGACGAGAGGGTGGAGAAAACCTTAATGCTAGCTGCAAGCTTGGTTAGAATGGTTCATTTACAGCAATGGTTAACTGTGATAATAGTAATTTTCACTTGCAAACAAAAGGGTTAAAACCATTAAAACAAAATGTACTGTCTGGAAACACTGAACATCCAACTCCTTCAGATTGATCTGTATATATGCAAGTCAACCGGAAGTCCATTCATTCCTATGAGAACCTCTGTGATCTCCAATGTGTTTGCAAAAAAAACCCCAAAAAAATGTTTTCTTTCTGTCTGGAATTTGCCTTGAAAGAAAACTGGACTTTTGTAGCAGATTGTGGACTGACCATATACATTATGCCATGGGAAGTTAGGGCTAGGTTTAGGGTTAGCATTCTGCCCATCCATTAGGAAATGCATTTCCTTGCATTGAACACTAGGGGCATACTCTGTAAACTATACGTAAGTATGAACACAAAATAAAACTATGTGGAAATGGGGCGTCAGTGCCTAAGTGGTAGAGCAGGCGCCCCATGTACAAGGCTGTTGCAGTAGCGGCCTGGGCTCGACTCCAGCCTGTGGCCCTTTGCTGCATGTCACTCCCCCTCTCTCTCCCCCTTTCATGCTCATCTATCCTATTGATTAAAGGCTTAAAAATGCCACAAAAAAATATCTTAAAAAAAAAAAAAAAAAAAGTATGTGGAAATGACGCATTAGAGGGTCTTTTAGTAAGCTACTACCAAACGCTGAACAAGACTGTGTTAGGCAACCAGAACATAACAATTAATTTCTATGAACTGAAAACACACTGAAACAGCTGTGGTTATGCCTATACTCTGTAAATCTAGGGTCACGCCACAGCTGTGAAGCTGGACATTTCAACATAGGGGTATAAGAGTTATGGAGCCAGCCTCAAGTGGCCATTCAAGGAACTGCAGTTTATTGCACTTCCATGTTCGCCTAATTTTTCAGCCCTGGAGAATGCCACTTGCATCAGACTGGATTTACTCTCAGACAAATGTAACTAGAATGTCTCTTATCGCTTTCTGCTGCACCTCACCACCTTGAAGTTATTGAGTTATTTAATGCCATTTGTACTCCTGGAAGACGTCAAACACAGATAGCGTTAGATCTCATGCTCTGCCAGTCTTTGAGTAGACGGATGGCAGGTGCTCCTCTCTGCATGCACTCTTATATTAATCTCCTTCAGAAGGCAGCCGACCCATCACCCTCACAGGCCTCAACACGGGCGCCAAACTAATCACACTGTTTAATAGCATGCCGTCTGTGGCCGAGCCCTCACACCACCACAGATGTGCTGAGATCAGGCTGGGCAAAAACAGCCCTGACCCCTGATCAGCCCCCTGTCCGTGCTCCAGGACCAGACTCTGCACTGATAAGCTTGTGTTAGTCTGTTTTTGGCCAACAGGGCTTAGTGTGGATCTTCATAATAATGTTACTATTATCAGGAATTTGTAATCTATTGACTGTAGGCACAAAGCCAAGCTGAGCTTCATGTGATATTCTTGCTTTGGGCCTTATTTGTTTATTTTTGCTCCAAACTTAATTAAAGCAGTTTTTTAGAGTCCCCCTCCAACCAAAAATGTGCTTTGCTTACTGTTACTTTACTTGGATGTTTGAGCTTCACTATGCTGAAAGAGCCCTTCTGTGCAGAGTTTGCATGCTCTCCCCGTGTCAGCGTGGGTTTTCTCAGGGTGCTCCAGCAGTCTGTCTCTACAGTATGTGTCAGCCTTGCGATAGTCTGGCGACCTGTCCAGGGTGTACCCTCACTCTCACCCAGTGTCAGCTGGGATAGGCTCCAGCCCCCCTGCGACCCCCAACAGGATAAGTGGTTACAGAAAATGAATGAAATGAATGTGCAGAATGATGTATGTGCTGAGTTTGACACTAAAAGCCTGTACATGACTTCAAACATAATCAGTGCATCTTGTTTTTGACACATCATATGTATATTCACACTCCTGCAGATAACACTGATAACACTGTTAACACTGGGGCGGCAGTAGCTCAGTTCATAGGGACTTGGGCTGGGAACCGGAGGGTTGCCTATTCAAGTCCCCGTCCAGACCAAATATGGAGTGTGGACTGGTAGCTGGAGAGGTGCCAGTTCACTTCCTGGGCACTGCCGAGGTGCCCTTGAGCATGCACCAAACCCCCCAAGGCAGCCCCCTCACTCTGACATCTCTCCACTTTGTGCATGAATAGGTCCTGTTTGTGCATTTGTGTGTCTTTCGGACCTGTGTGTTAATGACAAAAAGAGTGAAAAATTTGAATTTCCCCTCAGGGGAAATATTTTTATATAAAGAATATATAATAATATAAATTTTTTATATAAAAAAAAGGAAAGAAAAAAAAAGCATTGGAAAGCAAGCAAGAAAGAAAGAATTTCTTGGGAATTTTTACTCCATTATATTGGAGAGATGGCAGACACCTCTACAGCCGATATCTCCAACACTCGGAAACTCACACCAAAACAATGTGGACTGATAAATAGCACTACAGGTAAGAGGTAATATATGTAATTTTGATTTCAGGATGAACTGTCCCTTTAAAGTCCTGATGAGTCAGAGCTCAATGAGTAACTCACATGCACCCACCTGTGTGGTGTGTGTGCGTGCATGTGAGCTTAAGCATATGTGAATGTGTTTGTTTGATGGGCTCGGCTGTTAGATCACATGTGTGTTTAAAAACAAACACACACAAACAGAGTTACGTCTGTCCTGTCAGGTTCCGACAGTCTTGGTCCTGTGATCTACAGTGAGCCCCCGCCTCTGGCTCAGCTGGACTCAGCCCAGTATCATTAAAGTTTGTGGAGTCCATTCAGCGAGGCAGGACCAGCCCCCTGAGTGAGGCCACACTTACTCACTGGCCCTTTCCCACAACCTCCAGGCACCTTGGAGGAAGTCATCCATGCATAACTGTGCTCCTTAATCAAAGGCTGAGTGTCGAAGTTGTCCCGGAGGTTGGCTGCTGCAAGTGCGGCATTAGCAAAGCACATGCTCTCCTTTCACACAGAAACAATGCTGCCCATTGTGTCCGGCCGCAAGTGTCTATTTTGATTTAGAAGGGGATCTCACAAGTAGACAGACAATGAAGAGAGTATCTCTGACGACAGGAACAACACACAGGATGCGTTCAGGACTGCACACCACCAGAAAATTAACAAGCCCCAGGTGTCAGCATCATTCTCGAGATAAGAGAATGCTGCGTGCTTGACTGCAGCTTTAAAGTACAACATCAACCGCAACTAGTATCAAAGAAGTGAAGATATCAGCTGCCTGAGCTGCAGAGTAATGTCTTCTGTTTTGACAGGTTGAATTTATCTCTGTTTTTAACTGATGTAACAAGCTCTATTGGGCCCCTTAGAGATGTCACAATAAGAGCTTAGTGTGATAAATGAATGAGAACGCCGGATCCCTGGATTTACTCTGATAAGAGCATTAGAGGAGTCGTTAGCGAGAGAGCAGCAGACACACAAGGCAGTCATGCGGGCCTGATAAACATCACCTGAAAATTTAGCTTGTGATTTGTTTAATTCAATATATTTGCAGTGAATAGCAGTGAATGCACAAGAATAAACCAGAAACATCTTGACACGGAAAGCATGAAGTGTTGCCTTCAACCGACCTCCTTTGGCCTCTTCGCTGGTTTATAAATAGCAGTGACCCATCTTTAAATAGGACATTGTTTTGTCTATTGTCTTTCAGTGCTGTCCTGATCACTGATGCTGAAGCGCTGCGGTAAACATCCTCTGACCCTCTGAGGCCAGCACTCCTAGACTGACCTCATGTTCCTAATCCTCAGTTACACTACCCAGACCTCAATGTTTCTAGGAGTGTTCAAGAAAAATGTGGCCAAAAGTTTCTGTTTTAGATATAAGACGTTGGTTATAGAAGTAACCATCCAGAGTTGAGTGTATGAACTTTTTTGGATTAAAAAACCCATGGATGGGGACATATTTTGATGATCAACCTATGGCCATTTTGATTCAGTGGAAACTATATCCATTAGCATGTTTACATTAATCTCTTTAAATGCGACAATGGATTGTAACCTTCCCCAAACTAATACATAAAACAACCATCAATGTCTTATGGTCTGTGCTCTTTTAATTGTGTCATCTTGTTGCACCCTTTTCCCTTGCAATGGTTTAATGACAGCTGACAGAAAATTAGCATCAACAGCTTTTTCTCACAATGTGCTCAACATCTAAAATTTGCATAACAGTAGTGGCTGGTAACATGCATTTACTCATATTTTCTTTTACCAATTTTCTGGAAATTCTGTTAAGATTTGCCCTAAATTTGGATGCAAAGTCGACTTTTCTTTTTGCACATTCCATAAAACCATTTTCTTCTGAATTTGTTGAGATGTTAAAGCAAAATGCACCAGCTCTAGAAGCGGGAAATAAAACTTGCTGAACACGGTTTCTCCTTTCAACGTGATTAGGCTCAGCATCAGACTGTTTAAGAGGATTCTTTTAAAAGGATGTTTAGGGGCTTGGAGCAGGGGCCGTGTTGGAGTGGTGGTTCCCCATTCTTCTCATTATCCGGCTTGCCATTTTCATTGGAATGAAGGCCATCTATCAGGAGCCCCTATAGGTCTTTTCAGGGCTGAATAAAAGGATCACTGTGAACAGACCTGTCTGTGGGTTGCTCAGACATGGGAGACAACAGATGTGTTAAACATAGCCGGCTCCCTCACAAAAAGCAGAGAGAGCTGGGGCTGCGTGCTCTCTAACGGAGAGGCAGCTTTATGTTAATTGCTGAATGCAGTCAGTCAAAGCTCCTGCGTGCTTTTAGTGAGCACACTCAAGGAGGAATCCGACATCATAAAAAAGACCTCACTTCCCTCCACTTCCAGGAGAGGAAGAGCAGCAAAGAAAAGGCCATAAAATTGTTACAAGACCTTTAACCAAACTGCACCTTAAGGTCCCTCAGAAACCTACAGTAACTTTAGCTGAGTATAAAACTACAACAGGAGTTTGTTTCCAGAAAGTTTGAATTATTTGGACTTTAGATTAGGAGTAGGCAGATTGATAGGTTACCCAAATAAGTCTTGTTTTAAAAGCCATTTTACACCAAGCACAGATATTCGTATGAAAAATTGAAAGGAAATTTATGAAAACTGATTTTGTTGGTTCTTATGAATACTTACACACCCGAAAAATATTTGGCCACACCTTGACGGCAGAAATTTATGTTTGACAAATGAAATCCTTTGTTCTAACTGATGTCATACCTCCAGGTCGTAGCTACAGCAGCTTGCAGCTAAAATGTGGGGGAACGTGTTATCAGTTTGGTTTCTCAGCACTCAATGTTTTACGACATACATCACAATGACTAGCTCATCAACCATATGAAGGACAATGTACAGCTGAAGATTGCCCAGCTGCTTATAAATATCATATGCTGTTCACAGAACAGGGCTATCCCCATAGACTGTACAATAAGGACTCCTCAAAAGTTCAATCGCCGCCCTTTGGCTGGCTGCTTTGTAGGTCATAAACCCCGCCCCCTTCATGTTAGCAGATGGGCTAATCTAAAATTTCAAATAAATTTTGCCCAGAGGTGGTTTCTGTCATTTTAGGTAGTTCTTATCACACAATTCTATGTTCAAGTGTTCATTTTTTGGATTAGTTTGGTTAGTATGTGCACCAACCGGTGGGCTTGCAATCAATTGCACTGCTCGCAACTCAATGTTTGGGTGTATGGGTGGGAACTCAATACTACTTAGATCGCTACTGCACACACACTGGCTTCAAATGACATCACCAGCGCAAGATGGCAGCTGTATTACTGTATTTTGGCTTCATTTTTGTACAGTGGGATTCAGTGGAGATTGTCCATCTTTATTATACAGTATAGTCTAGCCACAACAGCTAGCGTTAGCATAAAATCTGGGAGCTGATTGGTTCATGTATCATGTAGTTATTGTTACCCCTTAAAACAGTCTCTGTCTGGGTGGGATTTTTGTTGTGTGGAGTGGACATGGACACTATTTAGGCTGAAATTGTATACATTGCACTGTTGCAGCTTTTAGTATCAATATTATTGCATCAGTGTGGTCATAACCAAAAAAACTGATCCATCCAATGTTAGATCAAAACCAGAACCACCTTTACCTCAAATGTGTTTTTGTGTGTCCTTAATATTGCTTTATTTTGGTTCAATGTCTCTTGGTTGCAGAGAACAAAAGAAAAGCATGGCTTCCATAGGAAACTGTGTAAGCCTGTTGCAGATTGTCTGCTGGGGCCACGCTAACCTTCTGTATTCCTGTGGGAATCAGGATAATCCAGGGAGATCACAACTTTTTGTCGGAGCACAAATGCCTCATTTATTTTCACAGCAAGTCAAACATCCGTATACATTTTGTAACATGCAGAGCAGCTTATATGAAAACATACATAAAAATGATTCAATATTTTGTTGATTTCACTCAAACACAGAGAGATTCAACTTCTGCACCCCAGTATCCTTCTGTGACACTGAAGGAGGGGGGAGCAAAGGTCCCTGCATCAAAACCCCGCAGCCTAAACAATGGGAGCTTGGCGTGGACAGCCCGAGGCGAAGCCATCTGCCACAGAGAGAGTGGAGTCCCTTTGTCAGCTATTGTGGAATGTAGAGGCAGATTGATGAGGGCCGGGTGATTCCTTTAGGGCCTGGCAAGGCAGCCGGCAGCGCAGCAAGCCCGAATAGACACCACAGGGAACTCCCTCTCCTTCTGTCTCCACATTCAGCAGTCACATGACAGAGCTGCCAGACGCTACAACCTGGGAAAATGAAAAGGGAAAGTGTTTTGAGAAGCTGATGTAATGTTTGAGAAAGTCCAGGTCAGCTGTGTAAAGCTATGCTCTAAAAAATCAAATAATGAAAAAAAGGCTTGGTTTTGATATTTTTTATGCCTCTTTTTCAAAAAGTGTAAGAATGAACATTTTCTTCTTTGCTATACTGTGTAAGAATGTCATGCCAGGTCATGATACTGTGTCCCTGCTCGGATTATGACCTCTAACCCTCTCAGCAGGTGTGTGTGGATGGCCTTTATTGAGAAAAGCCTGTCCCGAAGCTCTCTGGCTTTTGGAGTGGGCGGGTCAGGGGATTGGGGGGGGGGACAGGGCAGATGTTGTATGTGAAATCCCCCAGGGAAAGTGTGCCGCCACCGAGGGAAAGGGTCAGGGCAAAGGGCGGATCTCTGACACAAGCAACACAACAGACAACTCTGGTTTCCATGGCAGCTTGCTGCATCACTAAGCCGTCTGTTCTTGAGGACATAAAATGGGACTTTAGGCTCTGGGATCACTGACAAAACAAGCCTTTATTCTGCTTCTGATAGCACAGAAACTCCAGAATCTGGTTGAGAATCAGCGTTAGGATCAGATTTAGTTTCAGTACATTTGCAGGTACGAGAAACTTTGATGATGAGATTGGTCGAACAGGGAGAGAAACACACAAGCAGTAATTCTGTTTCATTAATTCACTTTAAGTTAAAATCATATATAAAATTCAAATAAGCTACCCATAGAAAGTGCACCACTGGTGGATACTGAGTACATTTACCTGAGTACTGCACTTAGGTACAATATGAAGTACTTTACTGGATTGTTTTCATTTTATGTCTCTACTTCACAACATTTATTTTACATAAAAGAAACACATATGTGAGTCTTTACAATAATGCACTGTTAAAGGTCAAACCAGTGGTTCCAAACTATTTGGCTTGTGAACCATTAAAAAAGCAGCATGTGATTAAGGCTCGTCGACATGTTTCAGATGTTTGTAAGTTGTTAGCATTTCTACCAAAGAGAGAGAGGCTTAAGGCCTGTCCTATTTATCATCTCACGACCCACAAATGAATTAAAACTCAACCATCTTCAACACTAAAATGCTGCTTACACATTAATGAACCCATATTAACAATCCCATGTGTAATATACATTAATACTTCATTCAAGAAGTTTTCTGTTTCTGTTTTCTGCAGAAAGAGCACTTTAACTTTTCATGCTTTAAGTTGGATTTAAAATGCAGGACTTTAACTAATAATAGTACTACTATAATAGTAATGGAGTATTTTTACATTAATGTGTTGGAAGTTTTACTTCAGCAAATGATCTGAAAACTTCCTCCATCACTGAAGTGCAGGCACATTGAAACTGTTTGGTTTATATTTGTTTTTCTTTAAAGATTTACAACAAAATTTTGTACAAGTGCAGCACTTGAGTGAATGTATTTTCCACTGCGTTTAAGAACAATATTTGTGCATCATTCCCATCATTCCTTGCTATATTGTTTTCTTCTGGTCAACCCCTTTGTAGACCACACAAACACAATACTAAATCTTGACCAATAAACAGTGTCTATAATAAGAAACTTTAATGTCTGGGGACGGTTTCAGCTGCGGAGCTTCAAAGCCACAGGGTGCAGCAGAAATAAGACGGAGATAAAAAGCACAGCTTGTTGTCTTCACTGTTTACTCGAGCTGGACTGTGAGTCATTTCCTTTGAGGTGACGACTGCAGAGGAATGTGACTCTCTGCTGATGTCTTTGATCAAACCCTGGTTGTATCAGGTTATCTCAGAACAGTATGCACTAAATGAGCAATAAACCGTTCGCTTCAGTTGGCTGGAGGATAGCCCGCGGATTGTGGTGAGCTGGTCACATCCTTATTACAACAAAATGTCAGGGGGGCATGATTTTCATTGGTTATTCTGAGGCTGAAATCCTTATTGACTAGGATTACGTTATCTTAGTGGGAACATGTTACAATAGCACATTACTGCCAAGCTTGTCAAAGACAATGTACCCTCAAGAGCTTACACAATTACAATTTTTCAACATCTAACCTTGAACATCAAAGCTGAATGGCCATAAAGGGCATGTGATAAATTGTGAAACCCTTACAGAGTTATAATTAATAAACCACGCTACACAACAACACAAAGAACTTTGTTCTTCTCAAGCATTGCTCAAAGGGAGAGCTAGCTTAAGTAATAAATATAGCTTAAGGGAAACAATAAAGATTACAATAGATTTTGTAGAAGAACTGTTAGATGAGTTTGTGGGCAGAAAACATCCCCCAACAGTCTTAGTGTTTTGTTTTTTGTTTTTCTTCCTGACCTTGTCCGTGAAAAGCCATTGTTCATATTGCCAAGGGTCTATTCTTTCTACAAAAGGCCATCTCTGCAACAGTGTTCACAGGCCAAATGCTCGCCTGTCAGTCCTGTGATGCATGACATTTGTATAACATTACTGGGGTCACAGCCCACAGCCAAGATGACCGGGGTGAATGAAAGAGAGTGGGTCAGGGTTCTGGACAAAATCTTGAACTTCAGCCGGCATGAAGAAAGCACAGGTCAGATCATACTTAGATATGCATCTTCAGCCAATGGTTGGCCATAATGTTTGAAAAGAGCCCCTCAAAGATGCCAGTCATCTCTCTATGGAGCTATTGTTGAAGAGGCTGAAGGAGGGAGGACATCAAGAGTTTCGTATCTTATCAGTAGATCCATCAAGGGAGTCAAAAGAATATTAGCATGTTCTTGATTTTTGCCTTTCGTGCCATAAAAATACAGCAGGTTTTGAACTTCTCTCTCCAGATCTCTATTTGTTTCAGTCTTTACACATCAACTCTGTCACTTTTTATGTTTACAATCAAGTGCAATACTATTGATGCCCTCCAGAAGAGAGCCTGTCTGAAAATGTGTGGCTATCCCCAAATGATTACTGTGACTCGCCCCTGTCTTTGACAGCTGGCTTTTCACTCCTCATTTGAGTGTGGCTGTAAACACTTTGGCATTCTGATGTGGTTAGATTTTTAAGCTAATGTTAGGATCAAGAAACTAAACTCATGCTAACCTCATGGTGGCATTAGAGGACATCAGATGATCACCAAGTCAGTAGGCTCAATCTTCTGGGGACCAGGAATGTCTGTGCAAAATTTCATAGCCATCAAACTACAGATTTATTGAGATATTTCAGTCTGGGCCAAAGTGGATCAGTGACAAACCACCCTGCCATGTTAGGCACGCTGCTAGCGTAGGTAAAGAACAAAACTCAAGGGAGTAAACCAAGTGGCAACCTCCATGGTTAAAAAAAAAAAATGAAGCCAACATGGAAGTGCAAAACACTGCAGTTCCTCTAATGGCCACATGAGGCTGGCTCCAGAAGGGAGTCAATCCCCATAGACCCCCATGTTAAAATTATCCACTTTACAGCAGAAATAAACACGTTTACAGCCCAGTTCAAAAAGAAAAGAAAAGAGTTTGGTTAAACATTCATGAAAACTGTATGGGGTGTCATTTTTTTTTTCCATAAAACTCACCTGTTTATACTTTATTAAGGTTTAAAGTTCCACATATTTAAGGGCGATGTTTAAGACAGGCTGTCAGCAAGAAGTCGCTACAGTCTATGAGTTACATCCACCTCTTGTTCATCCACAGCTCCACCCTCTCATTCAAATATGGTCACTTCTGGTGCTTAAAAACCAAGATGGCAACAGCTGAAATGCAGAACTCCACAAATCAATAGGTGATATCAGAATAGCTACGTCCACTATTTTATACTGTCTATGGAGTAAAAATGGTCACAGGAAGGTGGGTGCTGAGGGTGCTGCAGCGGTCCCTATTGACATGGGGTGGAACAACACAGTCCGTAAATAGTTGGCTAATTTACCCAGCTAATGGGCTATGTGAAAATTTGTTTTCAGTGTTGAACAGCATATGATGAGGTGCCTGTCAAAAAATACATGACAAAAATTATGTTTAAAATGTGCAAACTAAATCAATTTCTTGGATCTGATGTGTAAACGTCATCACATTGGGTCATAGTGGAAAGGTTGGGGTCAGCTGAACTTGGGGAGAGATTTGCGGCTGCGGGAGCTAATCAGTAGCACAGACAGGTTGAACAGGCTGAGAAAGACCAGGAAAGTTTGGTCCGGAGACGGGCTTGGACACAATGGACTTCCACTGTGAGGGCCATTAGGATGAAGTTTTATGGCAGCTCATGGAACAGATGACAAGCGGACGTATGATTTGCCCAGGGCATATGAATGGCTTCAGCAAAGAGACAACTGGATGTCTGACACCAATCACAATGAAATTGAGAGAGAAATTGTGTCTGAGGTGAGGGAGCGCACATTCTCTGGAGTAACGACTGATGAAACCATAGACTGAAGTACCACTAAGCAGTTTTTCTGTGGCTTCTGTGTAAGCATGTACACACGTATCCGTAGTGGTTACGTTCACATATTATCCTGTGCAGCACCCTTCAGTGAATCTATGTTCCTGTATGCATGGGAGTTAATGGTATGGCAACAGGTAGACTTGGAACTGGATTGCTTGTGTAAGTCTAAGTCACGTGTGGCTTACAAGAACATTGTTTATGGGTTATATTATACAGGAATGTGGGCAAAACAATGTAAAAGGAAACTGAATTATTACAACAATTTGAGCACCATGCCTGAATAAATAAATCAAACATCACTGCCAGAAAGGAAATTCTCTCCAAATTTACAGGCTGATAAACAATCTTGACTGATGAAGCTCTAGAGTTCCTCTTCTCTATACAAAGCCAAAAGATAAGTCTCTGTATCCCTGTCTTCTGCCAGAAAGGATACCGGTACCGTCATACCTCCATGAGCCAACACAAACATGGAAACCTCATCACTGTCTGTGCAGAGGTGGAGGGAGGAGTCCTTTCCTCCCTCTGATTGGGGTCATCGTCCTCTGACATCTCTTTGTCTCTGCAGTATTGACGGAAAAGATCCTGATTTCCCAGGTCATCGCCGCTGCCTCATTGGTGATGGCCTGACCTTGCTCACCTTGACCTCCGCGACGAGACACAACGTGAATGCAGCCACATCTCCAGGAAGAGTCCTCATTGTGATTTTGTCTTTGCAGCCAGCATGTTGTTAAATACCATCCTGGATATTTTTTCCGGTAATATCAAAATACTTTAATGATACAATCACGTATCTTGGTGTATATTTAACATCTGGTCTTTGCCTGTTTAACATCATACACGTCCTGCAAAGAGATTACAAAAGGACATCATGTGCGGACAGGATGAACGTCAGTTGGAGGATCTTCAGAGCCTTTGAGGATGTTACACTTGCCAATTCATGGTGTAATGTTGCATCTGGGGTCTTCTGTAAATGACAAATGGCAGTTTAGAACAAAAAAATCTGTCTGCTTTATGTGACCTTTATAAGACTTCAGTTTACTACTATAACCTCATTTTACAGCTCTTGTTAAAATCCTGTGGCTGTGTCATTTCATGCTTTCATCTTCATGAGTTGATCCTGTTGACTGTAAAAAAAAAAATCTCCCGTGGAGCAGAGGTTTAGAAAAAAGGATTCCCTGGACATTGTCCTCGATCCTGTCTGTGTTGGCGGAGAGTGGAATAACAGGACAAATAGTGAGTAGGATGTGAGCGGCCCAACTCTGACCTCCATCTGCACTGCTTCCTCTCCAGTCTCCCTGGGTGGGACTCCCCCCAGGCCGCTAAAACTCACACATATCTACTGTTCCCCAGTCATGTCTCCAATTATACGGTGCTATGCCTTCTCACACTGGATATAGTGTTTCTCAGGGTGCTGAGGTTAGGGACCCTCGTAGTCGAGGGTTTGTTGCAGTTGGGCTGCTGCCACCAGCGATATTAATCTGCAGTGATGGAGCAGGAAATCAAAAATAAGCTGTAAAACACACTGCATTAGTAGAAACAGCTCGATAATCCACCTTCTCCATAACAGTAAAGCAACTGACATGTTTCTCAGCAAACATCTTAGTGCTGAGATCATCTATAAGAGAGGAAAATCATCTTAACACAGGACATTGTGGGAAACTGAGCCATGGCTGAGTTTCAGTGGCTGCTTTAATTTAAGCAAACAGCACCATAAAACAGATTCAAAGATGCTGATAGGAGCTGGCAATGTCATTTGTTGACAGGCCTTTGGTCATAAACCCAAGGTATTGAAGAAAATGAAGTGCTGACACAATAACAGCACTAGATGCAAGACCAGGGAATCAAAATTATTAAAAATAAGTCTCTTGGAACCGTTAATGCTGGTAACAAATTTCACTGGAATTCCTTCAGTCGATAAAACAAACTAAAATATCAACCTCTTTGCCAGAATAAAATGCTCTGTGTGTTTCTGCAAACCACAGATATTTTGCATTTGTATGTATCATACGTATTATATCAACATTTCTTAAGTGATGTAGTTCAGATTACATGTATATCAGCTGGGTTTCTCATCAGGAGGTGGAGGGGATGGTGGATGGCTTGACATCTCTGAGACAGTTGCCAAGCAGCAGACAGCAGCAGACCACAATATGAGACCAACAAAGAAGCAGGTATTTTTTAACAACACATCAGAACATTTCAAACCTTGTAACAGTATTTTGAGCCAAAACATGATCTTTTCCTAAACCCTAGTTCAAGTTACACGATTTTAACCGCGATTTTGACGTCGCAGAGGATCTTGAGAGCCACCTTGGGTCAGAGGTGAGTTGGCAGATAGTCTGCCACAACGAGTCCTCATGTGTGAACAAGCCTATGTGTAAGTCACCCCCTCGTCTGTGACTGGGACTGGATATCTAGCATGCTAGAAAACTGGAGAAGGCTGACACGACTGACAAAGAGCATCAGCCAATGAGAGGCAAGATACGTCCCATGTCAGCACGCAGGAGAAAAGAAGAAACAAGAGGAGGGCAAGCCAGGAGGCAGATCTGATTCAGCACTGGGAAGAATATCCATGCCTTTGCAATGTGTCTTCTCCAAGTTTGTTGACGTCACCACGTTATCTGGGGCTCTGTCGGCGAAGGCTCGGTGGAGAAATCTTGTGGTGTGCACACACAGGTTGTAACGCAGTAAGCGAGACTCCCGCTGACAGAAACACACACCTCACCAGGTATGAACACTCAAAAGATTTCAATAGTCTCCACGACGCAAAATCGGGGTGAAAATCCTGTAATGTGAACTAGGCTTAACAAAGAAGCAGGTATTTTTCACAATGCATCAGGACATTTTCAGCTGTGTTTGTGACAATAAAAAAACAACTGGGTATTATTTCAACACATCAGGAAATTTCAAACCTTGTAACAGCATTTTGAGTCAAAGCATGATCTTTTCCTAACCCTAAACCCTAAACCTAACCACACATTAACTAAGGTGTTGTCACAAAGTAAAAGTGAAAATTGAAAGATAAAGAATCATAAAGTTTCAACATATCCACTACATTTGAAACATACAAATTTAACATATCCATGGTTAACGTAAATGTACAATGCCAACATTTATCTCACAACTGGGCTGGCGCTTGAGGAAAAGTCAGGGTATCTGGATCATGGATTTTGGAACCATGAGCAATTGTGCCAGTCGTTTGGCTTGATGGTAAGATATTTCACTGAATAAGAGAACATTTTGATCTTACAGGAAGAATATATTTTCTAGGGGCCTCAAATCTCTGTCCTAAATGACATGTCCATCCATCTAATAGTTTTTGAGATATTTCAGTCGAGACCAAAGTGGTGGACCAGCACACCGTCCTTGTCATGGAGCTGTACATAAAACATCCATTTTGTTTTTAACATACAGTAACATGAGGACATGGATCAGCATGTGGCTTGAGTTTGCCTGGTTGGCTCATTTGCCAGCAGAGTCAAACACTTCCAGCCTTCGCAGAGAATGGGGTTCAGTCTGATGCATCGCTCAATCCCCTCAGGAAGTGTGTGCACCAGTGCAAGCGAAGGAAGTTTATTCCCGCTCCACAGATCTCTGTTTATGTTGGGGCCACCTCGCTGGGATGCAGAGTAGCTTTGATTTTTTTTTCTCCATCTGTGTGTCATTAAATGAGTCACTTTTTTCCACTTGATAAGTGAAAAGCAAATAAATTGATTCTGTTGTTATGGAGCGCGGGATGTAAGTCTTGGATGAGCTAACGAGATGGGTTTAATGTCAGGGAATCCTCCTCTGTTTCCTCAGTGTTGTCACATAGCGGCATTGAGACAATTTATCGTCATTACTGCAACAATACACTGATTCTCTGAGTCTGGGCAGTTGGTCAGATTATGTAACAAGAGGACTGTCAATTAAATCACCTCTGTGTCTCTGACAGTTCCAGTGTACTGCTAAAAATTAGGTGTGCAGTGAATTACTCTAAAAAAAGAGAACAGCAGTCTGAACCAGAACATCTAAAACAGCTGGAATTGTTTTATTAAAAAAAAAACACTAAGTTTGTCCAAACAAATACATTTCCAATGGCATACCAGACAGATAGCCTGATAGATAAAATAATCTCTCGTGATGAGGTTTGATTTCTGTGCTCAAAAAAACAAAAAAAACCAAAACAGAATTATTTCACAACAGTATACATAAATGCCAAGAACACCAAATCCCCCAGTAGAGGTCACCTGGTCATAGTTTTTGAAATATCTCCACATGCTGAACAGGTGTGTGTGGCGGGCCCTAATAAGAGAGATATAGAAACAAGAGCAATGGCCTACTCGATTCTTAAAGATTTTGGATCATGGTGTTTTTTTTCAGCCTTTCCAAAGCCAAAAAGTAACAGAAAAAGTGTACTAAATGGATAGCTAGCTAGATAGTTTGTCTGCTCTAATGTAAGCTGCAAACGTTAGAATGTCCGGCTAACTAGCCTATACCTACAGTAGTAACCTTTCAGCATTTAAGGACAAGTAACATTTTATATTCCATTATTTTGTGAGGTTACAGGTTATGTTAACTTTAAAAATTTTGCTAACACCTTAGAAAAATGTCACGGCAATGGCAATGTGCAGCACAAGCAGCAACTGCCGTGGCTCAAAAATAAAGGCAACATAGAAGTGCCAAAAACTTGAATGGCCACTTGAGGCTGGCTCCAAAACAGAGTTAGTCACCATAGATCCCCATGTTCAAATGTCCAACTTTAAAGCAGAAATAAACATGTAAATAAACAATAAACATGCACCCTGGTTTTGGTCTCAATAGCTAATCCCCCCATTCATGGCAACTGTGAATTTTTCTATGATTCACCATTTTATACTACAGCTTATTATGCATAATTAGGATGTGACAGGCTGTCTGTGAGGCCTCACCTAAGCTCTTAGTCAGATTCACCCTTCACTCTTCCGCAGCTTCACCACCTTGTCCAAATACGGTCTCTTCAGGTCACTTTTGGCTCCACCAATCAGAGATGGCAAGAGCCAAAAGACCAAACTCGAAGCTCCGAAACATGAGTCCGCACATTAATGGGTGGCATCATGGTGGCTATATTGATTATTTTTATAGAGTCAGTGGTACAGTATATTTCTTACCAATTTACAGTGTCATGTTTTGTTTTTTTTTTGGTATTAATGATGAACCAGTGCAGTACATACCATTACAAGGGAACAAGATGTGAAGTTGGGAATAAGGGGGTAACATATGGGAATTTAAAAAGAACGTACAATGTAGGCGTTTAAAAAATAATTCTAAGGCTACATTCACACTAATACATTTTTGTTTTAAAACGTATAACTATACTATGTTTACACCCAGCGTCAACACCACTCCGGTGTTTTGGAAGGCCTTAAATGGAGACTTCTGAAAATGCTGCCAGCCCCATTTTAGTTTTAACTAAACTCTGGGGTTGTGTTTTTCTCTGGATGTGCGGAAAGATGAGACTTTTGAAAACGATTACGTAGACAACCACGTTCCCCTCCCAATTCAGTCTAATCAGTCACAACTCCCGGTACCATTCTGATATGTTGCTGTATTTGCTTTGCAACAGCTCCCAACCTTTGTCTTCTGTCGCACCGACCACATTATACACGTGTTTCTTTTGGTAACAGTTCCATCTTGTCATCGGTCCAAGCAAACAAATCTCTGTCTTACTTTTCAACATCTCTGTAGTATTTTCTGTAACTAAACAACCAACCGCAGAGTAGACGAATGGTCACGTGATAGGCAGTTACAGGCATGTTCGTATAGATGGAGAGTATTTCTGAAATGGTGCTAACGACGCAATTTTAAGATGAAAATGTATTAGTGTGGATGATGCGTAATATTATGGGGTACACTATGTTCTACTGAACAACTATCTGGTATTTGGAAGGACTTTAAAGATGACTTAAACTGTAAGTATTTTTAACCACCAGGGTTTAATTAATGAAGCTAACGATAGTTTAATGAGGGGGCTAGCTAGAGCCAATCTCACTAAACTCTGCCAGATTCCGGTGTATGATGCAATAAGTAGGCCCCAAGGAATTTCCATAACTGGTGTGCATTCAGGCTGTATTAAGTCTGTAAACACGTAGACATATCAGTCTTCTCTCTCTTTAACAAAGTTTATTTTCATAAAAGTTACAAGATGCCATTTTATTCCCAGAGGCTGAACATTACAAAACGACTCTTTGAATTTTGGTGGTCTTTATAGATGTGATCCATCTTAAGATAAGGAGATTTACTGTTTGCTTTAGTGGGGGGAAAATGTAGGATTTGTTTTTTCTTTTGGAGAATGTTTGGGATTTGCTGTTATCTCCATCGTGTTTTACACACTGCAGTGAAACAGAGATGTTCTGGCAGCCAGGCACACAATGGCACAGGGTTATCAGCTGTGTCACTTCATTGGCTCCCCACCACCACCCCTCTGTTTCTCATGGAGGGGGTCCTGCTCCAAAATTTGTTTCGCGTACAGAAAAGGCACGTCAGCCAAGGCCATAACTTTCACTGAGGACATGGAGGTCGTGATCTCCATCTCTCTCCATTTCCATTTTTCACACAGAGACGCCGTTTGTATTCTCAAGCTCTTATAGACTTATATGATGGAGATCTGTGACCTCACATATCCCTTAACTGCATTAAGTCTCCCTCAATAAGAAAATACCTACAACAAAAATCACATGTTACTTCTGTAATTGTACAAGTCTACTTTAAAAATCTCTCTCCCATATCCATTGACCTAAAAACTGAGATGTCATCAAAAACAAATTTGTTTTTGACAGTTAACTGTGAGTTTTCTTCAAATTTTTGTCTTGTGATAAAGCTGACAATCCATTTGATATCTGTGATGTGGGTTGCACGCAAAAAAAAATCCCCTTTCTCTTTCAGCGGAAAAATTGCATCATTTACTGATATCAACTGATATGTTTCCTGAATCGCGTTGAGCCCACATTTGAGCCTGGTCCAAACTGAAAAATATTCATAATCTCATGATTATAGAGGGATTTTTAACATTAAACATAACATACATACATTTGTTTCAGAGTGTGTTGTTCTGCCAAGCTAGAGAAGCAGAAAATATCTTCCAGATTTCCTGAATTACAAAGTTCATACATTGAGGTCAGATTTCTAAGAGATCTTATGTAGATCAGAACAAACTGTTTCTCTTTGGACTGACTGCAATGACGTAAAGAAATCCATTTCCTTTCTCTTATTGGTTACATATTGATCGTGTGACTACAAAGGGAACACAGTTTAAGTCGCACAGACAGTAATTGGGTGTGCTTTTTCCATTTGGTCTTCAGCTGCAGTTTTACCAAGGCAAAAAGATACTCTTGTTTTTTTGTCATGAAGAAACACATCATTGTGAAAGTCCCTTCACTTCCTTCCCTTTATGTTTTGCAGCACAATACATCCTCATGTAACTAGACTGTCAGGGTTGTGAAACTGTAGTGCAAGTGTAATATGTAGGCTAAATGTTTTATCACACAAGTAGAAAAACAGCAACAAAGCTTGTCCCAAAAGTTTTACTTGGTCTTTAAAGGGGCATTCCACCACTTTTACACATAAAGTTCAGTTTATGCTATCTGCTATTAATCAGTTTAGATTGTTTTGGTGTGAGTTGCTGAGTGTTGCAGATATCAGCCGCAGAGATGCCTGCCTTCTGGAGAATATAGTGAAAGTGGAACACATTCAGCTTGTGGTGCTAGAAGCACCAAGAAAATATATTTTAAAAACTCAACAGCAATGTCTCTTTCCAGAAATCATGACTCAACTGACTCAATCACTTACTCAAGATAATCCACAGACATTGTTGTGAGAAGTTTAGTGAAGGAACTATTTTCTCTCTACTGAACTACCATTCATTCATTTTCAACAACCACTTATCCTTTTAGGGGTCGCAGTTGTGCTGCAGCCTATCCAAGCTGACATTGGGCGAGAGGTGGGTTACACCCTGGACAGGTCGCCAGACATATAGATACAAACAACAGGCAATTTCGAGTCACCAATTAACCTAAACCGCATGTTTTTGGACTGTGGGAGGAAGCCGGAGTACCTGGAGATAGCCCGCACTGACATGCAAACTGACATGCAAAGTCCGCACAGAAGGGATCCCCCACCCCGGGGTTTGAGCCAGAAACCCTCTTGCTGTGAGGCGACGATGCTAACCACTGCATCACCGTACCACCCTACTACCATAGCAGCATATCACGATATGTATGAAATGGCTCACAACAAGGTCTGTGGATTATCTTGAGTAACCAAGTCATAATTTCTGCAAAGAGACACGGCTACTAAGTTTTTCGTTTCTTTTTTTTTTTTTTTTTTTTTACCGTTTTTTTTGCACTTTAGGAACAATAAACTTGAGTGCCACCTATTTCCATAATAAAAATAATAAAAACATAGCCTCCTTGGCGGAGGTAATAATAATGATAATAATTGTTGTCACTATGGTGTTATACAGCAACATACTGCAGTAATAGTAGTATAGCTACTGTCCCTGACTAGTTGCTCAGTAGTAATAAGTAATTTGTCCAATATTGAGGATAAAGCAATAAAAGTCTGTTTAATGATCTGGCACAGATTGGTGAGAACTGGGCCGCTGTGACACTATCTGACTGAGATGGTGGGAACCGAGGTCACACAGGAACTGGATGGTGTTTTCTCAGGGAAAATGAGTAACTGGAAATTAAAACAGTTGAGACCGAAAAGAAAGACAGCAACAACAACAAGGAGATTCTCCACAACACTGTGGTTTGGTTATGTAGGTTTGAGAAGACTGGGTTTTCAAAATGCAACCAACTGTGGTTAACCGAGGCGGCAAATTTATGGTCTAACTGTTTATGAACTCATGTGGGGAGACGGGGTGAAAGAGTGGAAATGTTCTGCCATTGAGAAATAACACCAGGGAACATAAGAAAACACATCAAATGTAATTTTTGATGGTAGATATTTCTGTCAGAATTATAAACACTGCTTTGTTCTGCTGTTTGAAAAGAATATTCTCTAAGTATAATAGCCAATACACAAAATTCTTCTGCTCTCAAAGATACTTCCTCTTTATATTCACTACAAGTCAAAAGGGCAAAGACGCAGAGTGACCAACCACACCTAGTTTATAAAAATAAGAGCCACACATGCATCTCTAAGAATAGCTGCCCTGAAATCAAAGCAAGCTGTGCCTTAAACACAAAGAGCACAGTAGCTGTCCACAGGTCGTGATAAGAAATGAGATCCACTAGTGGAGGAAAGATGGAGAGATCGATTACTTTGAGGTTTCCCATGATCCTGCCTCTCTCCAGGGAAAGCGAGCCTCCGCTCCGGCGCTGCGTGGGTCTCTCAACTGTCATTATCACCGATGGGAGCCACAATAGGTCAGGGAGATGAGATAACATTGTGAGCGGCAGAGCAGCAGGTGAGAGGCTCAACAGGGCGCGATTAGGTATCCGGGTCCCAGGGTGTAGCATTGCCTGGGGCCTCGAGGGCCTCGGCCCCGCCATCTGCCAGGGTGAATTCCTCCTGCTGGAGTGGAACCGCTCAATAGAGGCACAAACTGTTGCTGTGGGGCGTTGCTTTGAGTTTCTCCTGTTACCTTTTATAGAGAGAAGTGTTACAATTTACAGTTCCTTTGTTACAGTCTCAAACACAAGCTCAAAGAATGCCTCGCAAACAAAGGACTGAAACTTCTGATAGTTGTGTAGAAGTTCTGTGCTTTAAAATTTCAAGTTCTGCTTTTTATAGCTACAGCAGAGCGCGTCTGTGTATATAAATGTATTCCATCTGCAGACCCAAGTCACCTGGCATCATCCATGAAATACTGAAAATAGCACTTGTTAGATATGCAGTCCAGAGCCTGCCTGTTTTCTGGACTGTGGACTCCGGGGCTCCAGTGTGAGGCCATCAGTCAGCGAGAGCACACCCCAGGGATGCTCTGATGACAGCCATGCTGGATGGTTCACACATGACCCAAGAGCGCTGCTGCACGCAACACCCCGTCCTGTGACCTGCCAATGCCAGACCCCACTTTGATCTGACAACATGGTGTAAAATTGGAGATGCCCACCACACTCACACATGGCAGACAGGCAGCCTTGTCTGACAGACAAGCATGAACACGGCTGAACATGAGAATATTGAATTAGGAGCTGTCGTGCAAATCTCAGATGTGTTGCAGGGCTCTCGGCTTACCAGACAGGCCAGGTGAGCAGCGATCAATCAAGGTTTTGTAATCGATAGTCTTGGGTATTTACAGGAGTCAACCAGCAGATTTGAAATTTTAACCCCTCTGATTGTTTTCACCTACATCTGAATAAAATTCAGCAGTCTAAATACCCAATTTTTTCATAAGGCACTGACAGACACATTATCAGGGGCACACAACAAAGGGTGTGTGCGGGTGAAGAGCCGCAGCTGCATCTGTTAAATCACTTAAAATCAGTTAAGAAGCTTGTGGTGCTGTGGCAGACATCAGACACTGATAACTGTGACCACAACCTTTGACCTGAAAGTAATAGATCTTGACATGCTCATTATCCATCATATCTGTTTCACTCACTTTAACAAAATCCCAACACCACACCCTGACATAGGCCATACCTAACCTCATTTAAAGGTCCAATGTGTAGGATTTAGGGTCATCTATTGGCAGAAATGGTACATAATATTCATAACTGTGTTTACTTTAGTTTAAAATCACCCAAAAATAAGCTATTTATATGTACAGATGGAGCAGGTCCTCTTCAACAGAGTCCACAATGTTATTCTACATCAGCCCAGAACGAAAGAACCAGACACTGGCTCTAGATAGTAACATTCATATTTTCAAATACATCGTTCTCCTACACGGCTGGCTCACAAGAGATGTGTCAGTCCTGCACCTCACCACTTGATGCCTCTAAATCCTACAAACCGGACCTTTAATATGTGCCAGTACAGTTTGCCATACACTTGACCATTTGTTTGCGACTGAATGCAGTGGAGCATATTCTAATAGGATGTTGTCTGTCCTGGTCCAAGAACTTTGGCCGTCTTTGTGTAGATCTGGAGGGCTAATGACATGTCCAGATGTGTAGAGTGACCCTGCACCGACCCTAGACGGCGCCCACAGTGTTCCTGTTGTGCAGCCCAGCAGTGAAGATGCTGGATAGTGATGGGTTTAATGGTGGTATATTATATTGCAGTCTAACAAACTAGCAAGAGGAAGTTCACCTTTATCCACCTTGTTTAACACTGAATGAATTGTGCAAAGAATTGATTTTGGTCTTTAGAGCTTTAGGGTCACTTTAAAGATTGTGATTATTAGTACAAAATATAATCAAAACATATATTTATATGTAAATTAAGCTACCCAGCAGTATATAAAGTAGTTAAAGTAAGCACCACCTTTATCAACTGCAATATTAATGTGATGCTACCACATTATTGCATCAATTATAACCCAGTAATATGGTTTAATATGTAAAATGGCCCATTCTGCATTATGAGTTCTACCTTTGGTACTTTAAAGGTCCAGTGTGGCAGAAATGGAATATAATATAATGAGTACATTTTCATCAGTGTATAATAATCAGAGAATAAGAATTTTTTGTTATCTTAGAATGAGCTGTATATCTACATAGGGGGTGTGTCTTCATCCACAGAGTCTGCCATGTTGCACCACAATTTTTCTAAAGTAGCCCTGAACAGACAAACTAAACACTATATATTTTTAAATAGGGTTATTCTCATTTTCACATTGTCACTTTTCACAGTTTTCTATTTTCCTGTCGGCTGCTGTAATTAGCAGCCACTCGGCCGTGAGCTGAACAGCATCGGAAAAACACAGATTTTTAACATAAAACTGCTTTATTAAGTGTTTTTTAAGAGTTTAAAGCACAGAGTCAGTTTGTTTTAGAGAGGAGGAGAACTCTACAGATAATTTGGCTACTAGTAAAAACCTCCTGAATGTCTGGATCCTAAGTTCTCAAAGAAAAAAGATGAGCACACATTACAGGTGCTGGGCTAGCGGCCCATTTGCGATAAGCCAAATAGCATTGGAGAAACACTGATTTGTAACGTGAAATTGCTATTTGAATCACCTGGTCTGTTATTCTTGAAGAAGAGAAGACCCCTGTATAGATTATTTGTCTCCCAATAAAAACCTCCTGAACAATGAACAGTGAAGGAATCCTAACCGGGGTTCACACTTGACACATGGGGGAAGTTTCACCTTGTTGCAATCTGTAATCCTCACCGCTGGATGCCACTACATCCTACACATTGCTCCTTTAAGTAATTTGATGCCTCCAACACAGTGAGTCAGTCAGTTATCAGTCTATTTGCTATAAATAGATAGAATTACAGTATATACAATACAATAAATAGATACCATTTAAACATAAGTAAATGCACACATTTTTAAAATTACAAAATACACATTTGTGCTAAAACCTACTACTGTATTGCACAGCCTTAGATGAAGCCTGTTGTTCAGTGTTGACAGAAGCAACCAGAGGATGAGGGTCTTTATCTGTTACAGCTCAGGCTCCTCTACACATAACATGGCCTCCATCTGTTCCGTCCATCAGGTCCACTGCTGCTGTTTCTGCTGGAAAACAGTTTGTTGGAAGCTGCTGACAGCCTCCAAACAACCCAGAACAAGGGTCCAGTCTGGGACTATATGACCCCCCTCCCGCCCAAACCCCCTACTGGGCCACAAGAAGGCCTCTGTTTTGATAGTGGCCATTACCCTCACTGGGCTGACCCTCTGAGCTAACATCCCTGCCATTAGATACACAAGTAAGCACGACTGCAAGTACGCTCCATGACACTGGGTAAACATGTTGGCAAACTGTAGGAATGTGAAGTGAGACAGGTCAAAGGACTGTTTGTCTACTGCCACAGACAGAGCAGAGACGTCCATCCAGAGCTTTAATACATGACATGTGAATGTGAAAAAAAATCTGGTCTGGGCATTTTTTACTTAACAGAATAGATTTCTTCTGTACACACAAAAGGTGATCTCTGACCTCGCTGGCCTGGGTGGGTCAGCGGCATGTGACGGATGGAGCACTAAATCTCAATCTGTACTGTTCACCTTCACCTTTTGTTGATGCCTCCAAATGGAAAATTGAGAGTTATTAAGCAGGACCAAGAAGCGACTGGCTTCTCCATCACTGAAACTCACATCACCACCTGGAGAATTACATGGGCTCGTCTTTCAAGATGTGAAGTAAGAAGTGTGCTGTTTGAAAAATCTAGATCAGTAAAAGGCAATTAAACCAAAAGGAAAACCACAGGGTCATAAACTGAATCATTTAGAAAAGTCCCATGACTCGTAAGATAGTGTATAATAATGTCACTATGACACAACAGATTTACTAGAGCCAAACTTTTGTTTTGTTTCCTGCCTTCACCATGAGCGTGGGCGCACTGCTGCACTGTCAGCTAGACGCACTTCCAATAAAGGTTAAGACAGGAATTGATCTAGGGGTTTTTACTGGAAGAAATTAAACTGTCAAAACAGTACAACAACTTCAATGATTGTACATACATACAAACAGAAAATTAGGAGTTGGACCAAAGGTTTGTAAAAATGAATTAGAGAGTACAGTAACAAGACAACTAGTTTTAAATAAGACCAGTTTGTAGCCATGCTAGCAGCACTGTGGGACTGTGCTCTGAGCTAAATGCTGGTGTCAGCATGCTAAAATGGTCAAAATCCATCCAGTAGTTTGAGATATTTCACAAGATTAAGTGAAAATTTTGTGGAGCGGAACAGTAAGAGGGTCACCAAAAGTAAGAGGATCCCCAAAGTCATCAAGATTCTTCCCCTGAGCACCAAGGATACCTATTTAAATGTTATAGCAATCAATCAAACATAGTCAAGACCAGTAAATTTACTGTGAAATACATAAGAGACAACATTGCCATCTGTAAAGTTGCCAAGGCTAAAAAGTGTATAACCTTGCTATCAAATCAGCTCCTAGTCCCCAGCACAATGATTATTGTAGGAAACATAAAGGCTGCATAGAGTGCTGCAGGGATGATGTTTTTTAAAGCCAACACAGAAGTTAGTGTCACTCGGGTTCCCTTGACAAAAAGCCAGTGGGGATTTTTCCATTGTAGTTTGGATTGTTGCAGAAAATAAGCTCTGTGCTAAGTTTATGATACTTACATGTTTTGTTCAGCAAGATAATCTTCACAAATAAACACCATTTTTATGATTTTGAAGGAAATGCAATTGCTGGACTCATTCCTGCTCTAGAGTCCACAAAAGTAAAAGTAAAAAGAGCAAAATAAATAACAGGTAGCCCAACAGCTAAACTGTTACTTAAAATATTGCATTATTCGTAACCCCTTAGCCTCAGACAGCTGGCATAATGGCTGGCAGCAAACTGGTTGTGGAAAAACTATATTAACAAATCAGCAATCACACAAAAAAGAGATCATACAGATAACACGTCAACAACGGTATCTGAGTAGATCAAAGATGTCTGTTGGTATTTGTTTGGTCACAGATCTGACAAAATGGTGGGTGTAACAAGTGGTATCAAGAAATCCTGTGGTTGCCAGATAGTGTATAACAATGCCACTGTGTCACAACAGTTAAGATATACCAGAGCCGCGTATTTGTTTTATTGCCTGGTAACACCAGTGTTTCCCTCTGAAAACACTGAAAACCAAACTCTTACATCACCTCTGCAGGATACCACAGTTCTTTGCTGCTATGGCCTATAGAATAAATGTGTAGATTGTGAAAAGATACATTTTGTTTTAGGAATCTATCCCACATGTATGTTCAGTTTTATAAAAACCACAAGCTGATTTCTTCAGCTTAATTTGTTGAAATGGTCTTGTCTTGATCTTCTTATCTTTTTTTTTTTTTAACTCAATGAGATCAGCAAGCAGCCGCACCAACAGGCTTCCCTAATAGCACACATTCATCACAGTTGAACACTGTCAGCTTGGGTTTATTATGGTTGCTCGGACTTTTTGAGGGATCAGACCTCTGCCCTCAAACAAACACTCTGTGGGAGCACGCATGTACTCATGTGGGCTGGGTGGCCTGCTGGGCCGTCTTGCTCCCTGGGGTGTCTGCTCATGAGAGGGCCTGTTATTCAGGGAACATCCTGGGGCCCTCCCACCCTCCCGTAGTGTCTGCGCCTATGGAGAGAGGGAGCTGGGAAAACCCCGGTGCAAAAGACGACAATTTGTGGTTTGAAGCTGAGACACTGCTGTTTAGGTAAATATTGTAGCATGGGCGGAGAGCTGGGATCTTTGTTATTACAACAAAAAAACAAGAGTGAAAACTGTAATTGAGGAAAATGTTTGGTTTATTTCAAAGCAAACTTTCAGACGACATCTGCTTACCCTGCTAATCATTAAATGATGGGACTGCTTACACGGCTGAGCACACATCAACCACTTTCTCCCGTCCACGTCATCACCATATGGTCCGCATTCAGTGGAGCATTTGGGGAAAAACATGTACAGCATCATTATGTTAATGGTGACGCCTCTGCCATGGCACTCAGCAGACAAAAGGGAAGGCTGAGGGGAGGATGGATGGATGGAGGAGGGGAATCACTGATTCCCATACAGAAGAGCTGTCATCTTCTCAGGCTGAAATAAGGACACATACAAATGGCTCAGCTGATGCACACAGGCTGTGGATATCAGACACTGTTGAGCATCATCACAGCTTTAACCATACAAAGGAAGGAGGTCATCTTCTTGTGGCTGCAGCGTCATACAGCTACATTTCTCTGATAATCCCTCCTTACAAGGGCGTAAGTTTTATTTAGACACTGGGGATACAGTTACAAACAAATAAAATATATGGGGCCAAACAATGTACAAAAACCCATTAGTAAACACATTAAAAGGTAATATACCTAACAACCCAGAATCCCATCATTCAGTAGAGGCCCACTGGTGCTCAAGTACCGCAAGACATGCATGTTACATGACTAAGATTCTTTAATCGGTGTCCACAAAGTAGAGTCATGTCCATATTTCTCACAGATATGCTGTGTAAGATGGCACTAAGTACATGTTCTTCATTCTGTATGCCAGTCTTACAGCAACACAGGCATTGCACCTTCCCATTTCCACTCGCAATCTGTAAGTGGACGACCGGAATCGTGTAAAAGTTATTCTCAGATGGCCTTTAGTGCATGGTGCTGGTATAAAGTGGATGAACAGAGATATCTGGATTGATGGCTTGGTCTTGTTCCCTCATTAGATCTTAATTTTTCAATCGTCTCTCTACGGTCACTCTGATTATTATCTTGTTTCTCCATTATCTCAAGACAAGTATGAGTTCATAAACTTGATTCTCTTTTCTCATCATTTCTGGAACATACCATAAGGGGT
This sequence comes from Epinephelus fuscoguttatus, assembly GCF_011397635.1. Classification (NCBI taxonomy): domain Eukaryota; kingdom Metazoa; phylum Chordata; class Actinopteri; order Perciformes; family Serranidae; genus Epinephelus; species Epinephelus fuscoguttatus. The sequence goes on along the minus strand of NC_064770.1, from coordinate 17,083,066 downwards.
CATTTAGCATGCCGTGATGCTGTACTTCATCTTGGTCAAAAACCTGGCTTGCTTTTCTCTCACTAAAGCTTGAACTGAAGGGAGTCCTGCCTCCAACAGGCAGGTTAGGTTAGGTGTGGGTACACGTGTAATAAGAAGTTAAAGGATCCACCACCAGAAAACTTTAGGTGTTAAGCCCTTAATTTCATGCATCCTGGTGATTTCCACCAGTTTGTGCCATTTCTGCATCAATGTATGGTGTCTTTAACTTTGTTAAAATAAAAGTCCTCCGATAGTTTCATGTTTTATTGTAGGTTGGACAAATGCATATGTTCTAAATATTTATGGGGACTCGTGAAATCTATGCCTCCTCTTATTCCCCAGAACAGTTAATCACCATGTTTAACAGACTATAGTAAAGGAAGGAGGGTATTTAGATTACATCAAAGTGAGAATAAACACTCATTAACACAGCTGTTGGTTTAGGTTTCCAGATTATTAATGGTTGTAACAATACTATAAAATCCTACATTGTGTTCATCTTTAGAATCACTTATATTAGGTTTGCCAAAATCCTACTTGACACAGGGACTAACTTAGTCTTACTTTACTAAGAGGAAAATTAGAGCAGAAAAAGAATTTTAGGATAACAAATTCCTTCTAATTATCCAAATTGACTGACTTTAATGTCCCACCTGCTGGACATTTAATCATTCAATCACATCCCTGATTGGAGAGTTAATTAGTTTGTTGGTTATATACTTAAGCAACTGTCTTAAAGCTAACAGTGTCAATTCATGAAGTAATAACATTAGATCATTTACTGATGCATGCATAGGCATGCTTACACAGGACGACATGTATATGACATCCATCTATCACAGCAGAAGTTTGCCAGAGGAGCTTTTACTTGTAGGTCAAATGGTTTAACAAATGCTCAAAGGCTCCTGTACTGATGCATCACTCTGTTGGACTCACATCTTGGTGGCTTGCTAGAATCAAACAGTTATCTGTTGCCATCTGCTGGATATATTTCATTTGTGAGAAAAACATGTTGTGATCTTGTGAAACATTTGGAGGCGCTGTGGATCCACCATACAGCATCGACCAATGACTATACGTCCAGTTTTCTACAGAGAAAACTACATACTGTATGTTATACTGTGTGTTCTATAAAGTTTTTACTATTTCATTGCGCACACTGTGTATACTTTCTCTACAGCTATAACTGGGCATAGATTTAAATGGTGTAGTTCTGTCAAAATGTCTGATGTGAATGAGCATGGTGCTTTGTGACTTGCAGCTGTAAATTCCACTCACAGTGAGGGAATTAAGTGTTCAACAAGGCAACATTTTTTTTTTCCACTAGACTTATTTTCAGTGCAGCTAATCACATGAAATTTACACCAGACATTGATATCAGCTCAGTAAAACTATACAGATAAAGAAATCATAACATTGCAATCCATTAAAAAAGTTAAAGTGGACTAACACAGGGAAAAAGTATTGAACACACCAACTCTTATGATGTTTCCTGTATGAAGACATCAATGTATCACAGTGTTCACATGGGAATTTGGTCACCAGCTTCTTAAGTTTTAAGACAATTTTGAAGTCTAAAAGAGTGTGAGTGTGTGCGCATTGTATCGTTGCTTGTTTTAAGTTTCCTACACAACATCTGGAGAAGTCTATATATTACTGGGGGAACTCAGTGCAGTCAGACAAGACAAAAATCTAACTTTTCTGCAAATAATATGACGCGTCATGTTTGGAGAAGCGGCTCTGCAAATGACCTTACAAAATACCACACTTACAGTGTGCATCATAATATGGAGCTTTTGCTCATCTAATGGCACCCCTAGAATCCAAATTAGCAAGGGGAAGATGAATGGAGCCATGTAGTGGGAAATATTTGAGAAGAATCTGTTGCCATCCACTACGACAGTGAGGATTGGATGTAAGTGTAACTTTGAGCAGGAATTCACCAACAGCCCCCCTTATCTTTTAGATTTGAAGACTGTGTGGAAGAATGGACTTAAGTCCCATCTGAACACTGAGAGATTGATTTCCTCATACCAGAAGCATCTTAAAAGCTGCCATGGCAAACAAAGGCTTCTCCACCAATTACACCACACATTTTAGTTTGTAAAATACTTTTTGTTATTCCATTTTACACGTACCTTTTTTCATGGGTGGAAATATTTCTCTACCTGTATAGTTTTAGAGTATTAAAAGTGTCTGGTGTTTGCTAGTTAGTTTTTTCCTGCAATGACCTAGTCTGGGGAGGTGGGGGATATATATCTATAGATATATATCCCAACTTTCAATTTTCCTAAATTTGTAGTGTTAAAAACTTGACCATACACACTTAAGCAGTCAGTGCATCAGGGTGGAAGAGTGAAAGAAGGACCCTCTGCATTTACTGAGCTTCACTGTGTGGCTTGGTAGTGCTTGGGCTTGTACTGATTTTGTGGAAATGTTAGTAGTGGGGTATTGGCAGTTGTTTAGACACAGGGACGCAGTTCAAGGAAAAGCTTTCCATAATTCATTTTGGCTGCCACGTCACTGTTGTTGGTTTGCTGCTTACTGGATTTCAGATCCAAGAGTAAAATAACCTCTTAAAAAGTTTACCTCATGAGGTTGCCAAAAAAAAAAATAACACCTCAATACCTTGGGAGAAAATAGAGGTCATTTCAGATGTTCATCTGAAAGTTTAGTTACATTATACATGTTGGGGGTAAAGGATTTAAAACAACCAAGACATAGTCACCCCATAGTATGTGCTTAACCTTGATCATCCTATTTTCTACATTTGCCAATTCTTAGTCTTGAAGTTCTCAGACCAGATTAAAGTTACCTTTTCAGCAAGTCTTATTTGATGTTCAGTTATCACTAGATTTAATTGAAAAGCAGACTACTTTTCTGTACTTCAGAGATGAAGCCATCTATAACCCCTTATCACACCACCTGGTAATACGCAGTGTACCATCATGTCTGATTAGTATGCACAAGCAAAAGACTGAATACACTTTAGGAAAATAAAACAGACAGAGCAAAGCCAATTATGGGCATATATTATTTGAACCCAACTCCAAATGGGATAAGACAAACAACAGAAAAGGCAATTTAAACAAGATTATCTTTATTTGACAGTGAGACAGTTAGCCATCAGCAGCCTTCCTGTTCACAGTCACACCTAAAACTTCTGGAACTGCTTCTTGGCTCCAGCAGCCTTTGTTACTTTGAGGACGTTGAACCTCACAGTCTTGCTGAGCGGTCGGCACTCTCCGACGGTGACAATGTCTCCAACCATGACGTCTCTGTAGAAAATACATTTGAGAAAGATATTAACAGGTGGTTTGGGTACCTCTGTCCAAAACAAAGCTGATGAAGAACATGAGTAAAGCTGAGCTGCATCAGCATTTGCCAAAGGCAATGTCGTCAGAGCTTCTTGAGCTTGGAAGACCATCGTGAGAAAAAAACATCATTTGCAGCAAGTTGTGATATACTTTTTTGGCTAGATATCACTTGAATTGACATTTATATATTGTTATACTGCACCTAACTTGACAGTGCAATATCAAATTTGGCTGAGGGCAAAGTTTTTGCATATACAATTCTTGTGAACTATCCACATTTGAAAACTAGAGTAATAATTTCTGACTGTTCCGTATTTTCTCTGACTGTAGGAACCCTGAAATAAAAAGCACATGAGCAGCGTAGTACCTGAAGCAAGGTGACAGATGGACAGAGATGTTCTTGTGCCTCTTCTCAAAGCGGTTGTACTTGCGGATGTAATGCAGGTAGTCACGTCTGATAACGATGGTCCTCTGCATCTTCATTTTGGTCACCACACCTGTAGACAAACACACAAAGGGAATGTGAATATCATAGCAATGTTAAGCAGCTTTCTATGGACAATTCAGTGAACACTCTTAATCTATTTTTGATAGGACTGTCACTCCACTACATCAGTGTTGCCATTAGGCACTGTCGTCAGAACCCTGAGGGCTTGGAAGACCATCGTGAGAAAAACATCATTTGCAGGATCGTGACAAGAAAAAGGAATGTCGCTATGAATGTTTTGTTAAGTTACCCTGTAAAAGACACTGGTTCTGGCTTGGGTTGCTTCACCTGTACAAGAGCATGTTGATTTAGAGTCAAGAAATACGTTCACCTTGTGCTCAACAGCAAGAACTGAGGCATGAATATGTAGGATGGATATTGTAATCTGTGTAATGCTGGAATTAAAAAGCAGTCAATTATCTTGCTTGTGTAATGTGTTTGTCTGCACATTTTATTCCTGGATTAAGTGCAAGTTTGCATGAGAGTCATCACATTAGTCTTGTATACTTCTGTATATTGATAGGTCAAACACTGCAATTTTATTTAAATTATAATCACAGCAATGTGTCGTGTCTAAATGACAGTAAGTTCTATGTTGCAGCATCCCAAGCCAGTGCCATTGGGCTAATTTTGAATTATCCTGTGAAGTTTCTAACTTACCAGAGAGGATACGGCCACGAATGGAGACATTTCCGGTGAAGGGGCATTTCTTGTCAATGTAAGTGCCATCAATAGCCTGGTGAAAACCAAATACATTATTAGCATCATACCCAAATGTGTTCCTTTTGCTATAGAACGTGGTCCCATTTTTAACTCTTTGACTGCATCAGCATTGCCAATAGGCACTATCGTCAGAACCCTGAAGGCTTGGAAGACCATCGTGAGAAAGACATCATTTGCAGCTAACAAAGACAAGAGTGGGGATCATTTTCCAGACAATTCAAGTTACCTCTCTTGGGGTTTTGAAGCCCAGCCCCACACTCTTGTGATAGCGGGGGAGCTTTTCCTTGACCTCCTTGCCACCATCAGCGACCAGAACGCGCTTCTTGTTCTGGAAGATGGTGGGCTGTTTCTGATAAGCCCTCTCGGTCTGTGGAACAAGAGAACAAGTTACGACTGTGTGAAACAGACACCATGTTAGCTCTGCCATCCACACTTCTTCCACTAAGACGACCCATTCACGTAACACCGCCCGGTCTCGCTAAGTTAACTAATTCAAGATTTACTTCCTCATACGAAGGACAACAATCGTCCTTTAAGAAAATGACACTGTCAAATAAATTATGGGGGAATGATTTGTTTGGAGTCGGTCCCGCTTATACTATATAAAAAGCAATGCCCCGTAAATTGAGTTAACTGCTACAGTGCTAAGCTAACCGAGTTAGCATTCCGGCTAGTTCAACGTTACACGAGGGTATGCAAAACGGCAACAACAAATGCCATCTTTAACAGCCTTACTGTGGTTAAAAATGGCTCAGGGCCATGTACAAACACCATGTGAAGGCAAATATACAACATATCTCAATAAACAGGTTTATTTGAGTGTAAAAATAGCGATTTAAATTCACCACGCCGTTTTCCTGAACGTACTTGTGCATCCGCCATCTTTGCCTGCCGAGTTGTAAAGAGGCCTGAGGATGCGCGCGACGGACGGAAGACGACGAGGTACAGGAAGTGACGTTTATGAAAAAGGCGAGGCTCAAAAAAAAAAAATCAGAATCGGGTTTATTTACTAATTTACTATATAGGCTACTACATACAAGCAATTTCAATACGATTTTACTCTTAATGTACTTGCACAGAAATAGACAGGAAAAAACAAGGTATGTCAAGCTAAACAAGGTGTCCATGAACATCTGAATACTGTGTACAATATGTAAGAGTGCAAGGGTGCTGGAATGAATATTGAATTATTAATGTAACAGGTTCCTTTACATACATGAGGTAGCTGGATTTGGCAGTAAACACAGCGTGCTTCTTTTTACAATGACATGATATTTACATGTTAAACAAGAGTGTGTGTAAACTTTAAAGAATATATAATTTACAGGTACAGTGAAGTACAGTTGATGAAAGTAGAAAATCTGCTGATTAGCACAGTTCTCATGAAAGGCTAAATATTATAGTCTATACCATAGACTGTATAAAAGCCCCATTTTTGAAAACCCCACCCATTTTCAATTGTCTTCGTAATTAATTTCGCCTATATTTCTGAAATATAGATTTTGAACTCTGCAAAAGAACTGCCAAGAGGTGAGACTGTATAAATTAATGGTTTGGATGTACTAACTTGTCATTTAAATTGAAGACCATTTATATCTATTTATTGTAGTGTTCATCTTTTATTATTTACAATCCATACACTTTAGTTTATTTTTTCATTGCTGTTTTTTTTTTTTCATTTTTAGTACTCTACAAAGAGTACCTTTGATACTGTGCTCAACTTGCCTTGTATTTTTAAAGAGGATACAATAATAAATTATTGTTTAATTAACTTTACCGACTGACAGACTTAGTAAATACTGTAAACAAATTGTTTATTATTTATTATTTATTTGAAGTCCGAGCTTTCCCAAAGCGCCATCCATAGGCGGAGTGACATCAGATCTATAGAACATATTCAACAGCTCATTAACACATGTTAATCCCATCAGGCGTGTTGAAGATCAACACATCTGACAACCTGGCGCCGCCCTCGGTTGTCCACAAATAAATAAAATGAAGTCACATGATTGTACGGAAGCGCTCCCGAGCTACACTAGACAACAGGATGGCATCGCACCCGGGAGGAGGTGATCAAGGTATTAGCTAACTTCAACACTATTCTTTAGATCAAATCGACTATGACAGTGTCGCCAGTAATTTGGTATACATAGATAATCTCACATTCAACAGTTATGTCTTGTTTAGTGGCTGTAGTTCGTTTGCTTGCTAGCAGCAACATTAGCTGAAATGTGGTTAGCAAGATAGCTAACCTAAACGTTAGCTGCACGTTAGCTAGTTAGCATTTGCTCTGCGTTTTTATAGGTAGCCTGGTCAGCTTATAGCTTTACAAGAATGAGTTAGCAAATATGTTTGAACCAAACCGAAACGAAGATATTAGGAGACCTTTCAACCCGACAGTGTCATAGTCCTGCGGTTTCTCGGGCTCGGTTGACATATAATATTATGTAAGTTAAGTTAAGTAACGTTACCACAACATCGACTAACTTCGGCAAATTAACGTAGCCTACTGCTAATTAACTTAGCGAACAACTAAAAGGCTGTAGACATTATGTGCTGTCTTTGTAAACCACAAATGTTTGGCACAAAGTTGTTTTACAGACAAATACAGAAGTAAATGTATATTTAATAACATATGCCCTCTTACTTAAATCAGAAACAGCTATGTTGGTCAAGTATTTGTAAACATAATTGCAGTGAACTTTGACTCGGGTTGCTATCAGTGTACAAACAGAGAATACAGATACACAGCTGAAACATGACACCAAGAATCAGCAAAGGAAACATAAACATTTAACTACAATGTACTGCAACTGATAAATATTTATGTACATGTGAGCAGATTATTTTAAGTGTGGCTGATTTATGTAGTTTCACAGTAAAGTGGCAATAGATTCAGATGCAAGTGAAAGTAAACATACCGGTGAATTAGCACACTCCCCTTAATTGTCACTCCTATCAATCAGTATCAGTGCTTGGATGATTTAACACTGACGTTTGGCTTTCAGGCAAAAGTAAAGATGACATAATGGAAGTAGGAGCTGATTTGTTGAAAGAGTGAGTATACACTACACAGTTTGGGCTTCTCATTATTGAAAAGGAAACTCCTGGGCAAAGGAGTCTGGTCATACTTACTATTATTATCTGTGTAGTTTCATATACCAGCGGGTTAAAAGGCATGGAGACGGCAGTACTGCAGTGACCAGAGAACAGCTGGGTGGAGGAGAGCTGTGCGACCCAAATACCAAGAGGCTTGCCCGATGCCTGCAGCAGATTGGAGATGAGCTGGATGGAAATGTTGAGCTCCAAAGGTGAGAGACCAGTCTGTGTGTCAGTTTCATCAGTTTCAAGACAGGGTTTCAGCAGTAATAACTGTGTAATTAGCTTGTCCCTAATCGTTAAATGTTGTTTTCCTCAGGATGATAAATGAATCTTCACTCAGTCCCACAAAAGACATGTTCATTAAAGTTGCCATTGAGATCTTTTCAGATGGAAGATTCAACTGGGGCAGGGTGGTTGCACTGTTCTACTTTGCTTGTCGACTTGTCATCAAAGTGAGTTAAGATGCTGCCTTTTACTTCACTTCACTTTAAAAAAACAGAGGCAAATGTTGTATTATGGAATTATGATTGAATAACAGAGACTTAAAGTTGTAAGCATCTCCCATTCACCCTTTCGCAGGCTCTTGTGACTCATGTTCCTGATATCATCAGAACTATAATCAGCTGGACCATGGACTACCTCCGGGAAAACGTAATCAACTGGATCAGGGAGCAAGGTGGCTGGGTAAGAAGCTAGCCAACAAAAACAGAATACACTCATCATCTATTAGTAATTGAGCTTCAGCTCAAGCAACCTGGTTGATTGTTTTCTAATATTTGTGTCTGTTGTTCATTTTGCTTTGTTTATTTTTAGGAGGGTATTCGGGCCCACTTTGGCACACCCACATGGCAGACGGTGGGAGTGTTCGTGGCTGGTGTTCTCACCACTTTATTAGTTATTTACAAGATGTGAGGGCTTTGTGAAGAGCAGACGAGAAAGATGGGAAGAGGGGTGACTGAGGGGAATGGGGACAGGAACAAGAACATGAAAGAACATGTGAAAGAAAATGGTAAGAAGTTATGGCAAATGGAACAAGATGAACAAGAAGAGCATGTATTTTGACACGAGGAGCCCCTCTTTGTTTCTGCCTCCCTTTCATTTCCAAGGATTGGGAGTTAGACTGAACACACTGTCACCCCCATGATCCCTATGCCACTGAGCAAGTGAGCGGAGCATGATTACATGCACAAAGTGGGGTGGTGGAGAGTTTGTCAGACTTGAACAGGGAATGCATTTTAAGTAATTGATTTTTTTACTCGGTACAAAGAAAAGCCACTGCATTCTGTTTTTCTGCCCTTAAAGATATATGGACTGAAAATTTTTGAAGTTAGAGTTTCCTTTATGCATTGTTTTTCTTGCTTTTTTTGTTGTTGTTGTTGTTATTGTTGTTGTTGTTGTTATACTTCAATTGCTTCTTCTGATCTTCCCACTCTCTCCATCCACCATCATGGTGTCTGTATGCTAGAGAAACAATCTTCATATGTATTTGTGAGTGTTTTCTGGTGTAAATCTGTCATGATCTGCTGGCAGTGGATGCCTTAAAGGGTGGTCGCATCCTGTCAAGTTGAAAAGATATTTTTGGAAACAGTTCTTGAAGAAGAAGATGGTGATCAACATGAAGAGATGAAAGGTCTGATAATATTTGGGCTCAAACAACCCAGGATAATTTCTCCCATTACATGAGCAGCTCAACCGTATTTCAGTGGATAGCAAAAGTGCCACAACAGGGACTTCTGTAATAAGTTATCTTTACATTCAAGATGAGTCATCACATAGCAAAACAGACACATGATCTCAGCAAAATAACAGCAAACTGAATTGTGATAATATTCTATTATTTGGTCCCTTTGGACATTTCAACCAGCATTGTGACCTTACTGTGGTTCTCATTTAAAAAAAAAAAAAAATCCTGCCTTTTACTGTCTGTGATGGGAATGGAGCCACATCTCTTGATCTGACATCTCCTTTGGTTTATGGAAGATGTTGCACTGCAGACACAGAAGGCATCAGATTTCTCACAGATGCTTACCTCACTTCACACATATTCAAAGTACTGTACGTTTACTTGAGATATTCAAACTGCAATCTTATCTACACAGCAAATGGCTTTTTATACTCATTTCTTGTTTGTCAGTGCCTTCGTGTTTTGTTTTGTTTTTTCTTTTTTTACTATGAAATCACTTTGATATTCTCAAATTTTCAACTTTTTCTATCACATTTGTAAAGCTGAAATTAGTTTCCGGTCCCACTAAAAATCTTTTGCTGTGTTTCTTGTCTGTTGGAATATGGAATAAATCTTTTAACTCGGACTGTGGCTTTGGATATGTATAATTAGTGAAGGAATGAGGATTATAGTCAACAAACTTATAGTGGTACTATTATGATTCTTAGTCATGTTAAATGACTAACAGTATTGGAGCAAAAAATATAAAATGTGTCTTGAGGAAGGTATTGGGGGTTCCTACACCTTAAGGCAAATTATATTTAATATTTTTCAATGTGACTGAATTTAAGATCAATTTTACAATAAACAAAAAACACTTGAACCAACATCTTAACATAGGGCATTTTGCCCAAATATTTACTGTAACAGAAAACATTTATGGTGACATTTAAGGCTGACTAAGGCATTTTCCAAACCTGACTGTATTTTCCCATGTTTTTGTGTCCAAGTGACTAATGGGAACAATATTTTTTGTTAAATGTGTCCACTACTGAGGGAGCATTTAAAGGGGCTGCGATGTTTCCCCTTTGGGCAATTGTGATATATCAATGTATGCCCACTAAGAGTGCCTGTTTTTGCCACTGACAGGCTCAGATTGACATTTTAAGTGTCTGACAACATAATTGAAAGGATAGATCTTTCGGTTAAAGAGTAAGATTCTTTTTGTTTAACCAGATACAGCCCCCAAATTGCTGTTGTCAAACCCACCAGACCCCAATTAAATAAACAGTCATTTTTATCATCATAAAACATGCTTCGTTCAAAGTCGACAGACACAAAATGACACCAACAAAAGCCATCTAAGTTCGTCTTTCCTCTGTTTTGACAATCTGCAACTCTGGTTTAGTTGAAAAAATTTTATTTCATCCAGTTTTATGTAAAATTATGCTGACTCTATATATACCTAAATTGTTGTTTATTTAAATGGGGTCTGGTGTGTTTTACAAAGGTCGATGTCTGTAGTGATCCTTTCCACAAGTTGTCACTAAGAGTAACAATCTGGACCCGTCAATGGCGAAAACCAGCACTTTTAGTGTTAACATTTTGGGATTTTACAAAGCAACATCTGAAAAAATGGGTTTCATACTACCCCTCTTGTCTCAGCATTTTTTTAAGACTTTCAAAGATTGATTTAAGAACTTTCAATACCAATTAAGAGCTTATTTTTAGACCAAAGACTTCAAAGCCTTTTGGGACTTTTTAAGGATCCATAATAACCCTAAAGGTCAGGGGGTCACCAAAACCACTGAGATTGAGCCTCAGGGGCTCTCGATTATCAGTTGCAAATGTCATGGAAGTCCAGACACTGCAGCCCTTAAAAAGTAACTTCAAGTAAGGCAACGACTTTTAAATTGTCACGCAAGGGGGATTTTTTGATGTCATGTTGGCAATAGAGAAAAGGTCAGAGCATTGTCAAATCATTACATATCGTTTTCTGAGGAAAATGTTTTTCTGTACCAAAAATCAGACCAGAAGCTGTCTTGTTCTGGAATTAGGTCCGCCAGACTGAAATAGTGTACAAAATGCATTCACAACCTTGTAATGGCAATCATGTTTAAGTAAAACCAGATAAAATTATCTGAATATAGCAGAAATGTTCATAGTCCACACTAATTAATCGATATGGTATTAGTGGCTGGATTTGAATAAAGTCAATAAGTGAGATCAATAATGTATCTCACATGGTGTGGTGGGAACTTTGTCTTCTTCATGCATATGCTTATATTGTTTCATTCTTCCTATGTGTGTTTAAGTGTGTGACCTTTGCATTCCCCTTTTGTAAACATGTTGTTAATTGACATTAAGAGATTTACATTCACTATCAGCTCGCCTTCAAAGACAGCTGATTACCTTACATGTTACATACTAGATTGCATCAGGTATGCTCCTTTGATGTTATCAAGAGAACATAAATAAATCAGGAAAGCCCAAGAAAGCTACAACTGATTTCTCATCATCTTGTCGTCTGAGTGTAGGTATAAAGACGCCCTGTATTCGCTGTCCTGGGCACAAACTCTGAGCCTGAGGCTGCACCTTCTCTATAGAGAATAATCTCTCGTGCATGAAGCTATTCAGTCTTGTTTGCTGACTCCCAAGCAGATCTGCTAAAAATTGCCACGACAACGGCATAGTTTCATATGCTGTTTATTGACTCAGTGTAAACATGTAATAAGAAAGGGTGAAACATGTAAACATCACAGTGGTCAAAAAGCCCCCCCACCCCCTTTATGGCAATTAAAACATGAGACAAGTGTGCTACAAAAATTGGATTTTACCCCTCGTGAAGGCATGGCCCTCGCACACTCAGACAACTGAAAGGCAAACACTTGAAACAATTCAACAGAAGGCCATGAGGTGATGAATAAGATGACACTGTGGCCAATGGGAGAGAGCTGAGGGCTCTATCTCGTCTCCAGCACTCCGTCTCTGATCCTCCACCTCCAGGCAGAGCTGAAGTCTGGAGCAGGAACACAGCAGAGCTCCAGACCGGACTCCTGCACCTCCTCATCGTGAGCGACCTGCTGGCCCTGCTGGGTTTCCAGGGTGAAAACCCTCTCAGAGATCTAAAAAAGGACAGACACATTTACACATTAAACACTGAAACAGACTAACATGAACAGCAGTCTTGACACATGAGCATGTGAGGGCTGCTACATGCTTACCTGATCACTGATTCCAGTGGCGATGTGGCCCACTTTTACCCTGCGTGTCTCTCTGATGCGGATGCTCCTCCTGTTGAAGTCTCTGATGCAGACATCCACCCCTGAGCCACACACACATCACAGAGCACAGAGAGATCTGTGTTACAGTTTGGTACATTGCAAAGTTTAAAAGAGGTGACATGTTAATGTCTTTATCTCACCTTCAAAACAGCAGGGTGGTGGTAGCTGTGTGTGGTTCAAGAAATCCAAACTGGAAACCTGCACGTCTGGCTGACTGTTGTAGGAGAAGACACCAGAGCTGAGGTCGTCTCCTGGGCTCAGGGACCAGCGGCCGGAGTCCTAGAATACGGGTTGAAAAAGAGGAACACAAGTCAAACAGTGATTCTGTTAATGCTTTAGCCAAAATGGGTAAACACCAATGAAGTTCTTTGTTTAATGGACCCAACTTTGCTATATTTGAGTATTTGGTCAGGCCAAATTGACTAATTTTTATATGAAATTAAAAATTATATAAAATTGTGAACTTTGGGTTACCTTTTTGTCCCAAGGTTCCCAGGTGGAATAATGGTCGCTGCTGAGACAAGACAGTAGCTGCTCCTGCACTTCAGCTGAGTGGAGCTGGGACAGACTGCTCAGGTAGAAATCTGCAATTAAGCATAGGAACAATGTTAGAATGCAAGCATTTAACACACAAAACTAAGCAGAACACAGAGAGAAACCTCACCTCGCTCCAGTTTACGTAGCTCAAGTTCAGGCACAGTGGTGATCTTCTTGGCCCTTTTGTGGTTTGGCTCAGAGATCAGCATTTGGGAACAGAAAGATGAGTCTCGCTTTGACTCTTTCAAATCAGCCTCCACGTCATCATCATCATTCAGTTCCTCCATCCTCCCTGTTGTGATCAATTCCTCAACAGACTCTTGATGTTCCTCCTCATCCTCATAGTTAACACTGCTGTTGAGAAGTTGCAGGGAGTCGGGAGGTTTGTTGGCAAAATGCAGGGGCTCAGTGTATGGTCCCTTCACCGGGCTGGTGAGTCCTCCCACTGCAGTCACACAAACACAATACATTAAGTCTTCACAAAGTTCATAATGATGCATTCAAAAGAATTATTCCTTTTAAAAATGATGTTTTTCTCCCTATTGCTTTTATAGTTTTTTTAGGTTAAAAAATTACCTATACCTTTCTTTACAGAAAATATTGTGCTTAAAAGATACTGGAACTGAACATCAGCCTGAGACAAGACAGCAAAGTGCAGATCTCTGTAAATTATCAGGTCTCTACATAAGAAAGTGGGGCTACAATACATGGCATTATATCATAATATGTTATGTGGTTAAAGGCTCTATAACATTTAAAACCACTAGATGTCACACTAGAGCACCAGCATCAGAGACCAAATCAAATGTAGGTGTCAGCCACGCCTTCCCCTACCCTTCGTGTTCTCAGCAAGATGTTGTAAACCACCTGAACACACACCGAGATAATCAGAGCAATAAAGCTACCCTCTTGTGAGCAAGGTCAAGTGACAAGGTAGTACACTAGACAAGCAAGAGGGTGTACATCTTGGCTATTACTCTGTTCGAATACTGATTTTAAGTTATTTAAGAAATATTAGTAACATTTTAAACTCAGTAAGGAGCTATATCTTCAATCTACAGTGACCTAAATCAGTGTGTTACGAAACTATTAGCCTGCTTCCTATCCTTCTAATGCTAGCTTCAAAAAACATCCCGTAAAATATGTTTAGGTAGCTCAAGGCTGATGGTTTCAGTAGAATGTTTGGGACACCACTGGCAAACAGCTTAACATTTTGAATTGCACTCGACCATTTGCTTTTACAAAGCTGTGTGGGAGGTCGTGCGTGAGGGGGGCCAAAAGTTTCAAATTGATTGATTCATGTCCACTATCATGCACATGTGACTGGCCCAGCTACCAAAACTAAGAACAGAGAAGCTTGGATTACAACACACACAGAAGGAGCGTGACTTCATTCTCGATACCATTACTCCACTATAGCCATGTTTCCACCAAACACTTATGGTATGGTACCCTTACAACCCATATTTAATGCATATGGAGATGTACCTAAACTCTACATTTGTTCTGCGTTTGTTACAAGACAGTAATATAGAGCCTTGAACTAATTTAACTGTGTATATGTGTGTGTGTGTGTGTGTGTGTGTGTGTGTGTGTGTGTATGAACACACCACTTGCATTGATATAGACGCTATGCAGGTTTAGTTACCTTCTTTCAGAGCTCTGGCAGTTTTTTCTTTGAGGCCAGATGCTGATGCTCTCTTAGCTGGATCCTTCTGAAGTCCCGCCTTGATAACTTCAGCTGTGAGAGGACTACAGTCAGGTGGGATCTCCCTCAGTGGCGGAGGCTCGTTAGCAATCTGTAACCATCACGACAACGGACTTGGGTCAAAGTCTGATGTGAATATGGTGAGCAGTGGGCTGAACAGTGGGGTGTAGGGTGTCTCTTTACCTTCAGGTAGAGTCTACAGGTGTAGTATCTCGTCCAGGGTTGACACCCATTGAGCATGTGCAGTAACATGCAGCAGCTGCTCCACACATCTGCTTTGGCTCCGCGGGGTTCCCCTTTAACAATCTCGGGGGCCATATGGGTCTCTGTGCCCTTCATATCTGCATCGAATTACATCAGGAAAACAATTAATTAAGACATGGCGGATGATAAATTACCCACCCTTCTTAGCTGAATCGCTAAAGTTACACTGTATTTACCTTTGGACCCACTGAGGCTCTGTCCCTGATTGTCCAGTCTCTCTGCGTGTCCGAAATCACACAAAAAGGTGTCTCTACCGTCCTCCGACAGCAACACATTGTCAGCTGTGGGAAACAAGCAGAGTCAATAATCCAAAGCATTAGCACTGATTTCCATGACTTGGGCAGTGTAGTTTATGGATGACTTAATTAGAAACAGGGCAGCTGCACAGACACGAAATGGTCTACAGACAAAGGAGCAAAAATAAGAGGGAAACATGACATCAGCGAGAGACAGCTGCTGTAGAAAACACTTTAATAAGAAATGAATGTGGAGTCTGGTAACAAACAGGGAGCAGATAAAGAGATTTGCTGTCACTGCTATTCCTGAGGCATTACAGACACCAGGTGGCGCCTGAGCGGCGACAGCACAATCATGTTTGTCTTCCTTCTTAAGTCTGTCTTTTTCTCTTCCTCTAACTTAGTTCTCTTTTTGTTTTTCTCTTTCCTTCTTTTTTTTAATACTTCTGTCGACTTTATTTTTCATCTTCTGCCTTCTTTCTGTGTTTGTACTTTGTTCTCTCGCTAACTACTTCCTGCTCCTCATCCCATCCCCCCCTCTGTTTCGTTCTGCCTTTCTTTCTTGCTCTCCTGATTCTGTGCACATGCGCTGCCTCTAAAGAGCAGCGGTGAGTCACACTGTGGGAAATTCCCAGCCCGTTGACTTCTCTGTGGCAGTCTAGTTTCACAACACAGGTGCCGAGGATCAGATCTGTGTATCTATGACACTTGTGTTCCACACAACAGCTGCGCACAAAGGCACATAATCCTCTGATGAGAACTAATTAGAAATCTGACTTTCTCTCCTCTGTATGTTTTTGTTTTCCACTACCACGACAAGTAAAAGTTAAGCTGACACATTTAGTTTTACTGTTCTTACTATTGTGCTACTTTGATCTGCTGTTAAAATTTAGCTCGAAAGTATTCATGGGTCGATGCCAATATCTGATATGTAAGCCTCTTTTAATTTAAACATTTATATTCATATTTTATTACAATTCATTGCTTTAGAGGAAAAACCTTTACAAGATTAACAAGTAAGAGGACACATGAATGTTACAATCCAATATTGAGTTGTGCACAATAAAGAGATAAACATTCAAATTTCATCCACATTTTTTTAGAGAAAAGTAACAACTAAAAAAGTAACGATAATAAAAGCAATAACTAAGGTGACTTAGATATGTCAAACATCAGTAACTACTTGGCTACAAGATACAAATTCAGTGGTTAAAATCAGTTTTCTTCATGATATCACCATTCATGCTTTGCCTTTTTAGAATAACGCCATTGAGACTTGAACATCAGTTAAACTGCTGTATGTTAAAAAAAAAAAAAAAAAATCATAAAAACACCTGCTGTGTAACGTACCTTTAATGTCTAGATGCACCACTTTTTTCTTCCCTAAGTACTCCAGTGCTGTTAGGATCTGCATGTCATAGTGGAGACTTAGGTCCTCTGGCAGCCGGCCACGCTCAGCTATCAGCTGGCCCAGGGAGCCTGGAATAACATAAAGTCAGACCAGGGTAAGACTGAGATATCTTATTAATATTTACTGATACACGGTGTCTGATTCCACCATTTCTTTTATTACAGCCTGGAATTTGAAGACAAAGTAAAAGTGTGAGCTATGTCATGTGTGTTTAACAAGCGGGCATCTCCCATCACAGATGTTTGGCGTAATTTGGACCATAGCACTTCAAGGAAGCTCAACAGTCATTTCTGACATTCCAGAACCGCCCACATCCACATCTCGACACTAATCGCATCCGTTTTTCTGTAATGTTCATTATTTTGCACTTAATTCATCACCTCTCGCCCAACAATTTCCACCCTCGATCTCAACATCAGCAGTAAGCGCTGGCAAAATGTGCTGTGTGTAAAAGGCAGCAGTGAGCCTTGTTTACCATATTTGCGGTCCATCAAGAGGACAACGTAAGGTCCCTCTCTGACCACTCCAAAGAGTTCTGCCACATGAGGAGATCTGAGGGCACTCCACGCACCCACCTCCTCGCTGCAGAACCTCTTCAGGGCGATCTGTTAACAAAAGAATGGAAAAAAA
Organism: Epinephelus fuscoguttatus; assembly: GCF_011397635.1. NCBI lineage: Eukaryota > Metazoa > Chordata > Actinopteri > Perciformes > Serranidae > Epinephelus > Epinephelus fuscoguttatus. Next base: position 17,065,683 of record NC_064770.1, on the reverse strand, counting down.
GAGTGAGCACACTTTAAAACCAGGCAGTGGAAAAACAGAAAGAGGGCGATAGGCTCTGTGTTACCTTTTTCACAGCAAATTTGAAGCCTGTGTTGACATCATGAGCGCTGTGTACTTCACCATAGGAGCCCTCCTTGATGAACTCTGAGAGGACATACTCCCTCCCTTCCTTGTATTCAGAGTCCACAGGCTGGATTTTCTGATAGAAAAAAAGAATATAAGTTAGTTTGGTTGAACCACATTTTAAACTGAGTCAAAAAGCAGTTTGACTTAAAGCAGAACGTACATCATTGTAAAAGATGATTCCCTCGTTGACGACAGAATCAGATGCTGATAGCTCATCCTCCTCTTCTCTGACATCCCTCTCCACATCTTTGAAAAAGGGCCCTGCGTAGCACGGGTCCCCCTGACTGACGCTGCCCCTGAGGCCAGCAAGGGCCAGCGAATAGTCTCCCAGACTGCTGAGGGAGTCAGAGTCGCTGTCCTGCCCATAGGAATGGAGACTGGAGAGGGGGCCGCAGACCTGGTCCCTCCAGTTCAGAGGAGAGCAACTGGAGCCTGTGGTGTAGACCTGTCGGCTGTAGAGTGAAGGCCCTCTGTCCTGCTCCTCTGAGCTTTCGATGCTGCTACAGCACGAAGTACTGAGGTCACTTCTCCCTACAAGAGACGACTCCTCCTACAGGAGATGAGCAAAAATCAGAATCAGAATCAGGCACAGTTGTTCAGACTCCACAATGTTTTCATTCTCAGGCGAGTTTGCTCGGGGGCTGAACGTTCAAGGCCATGAGAAGCAGCTTTGTATGAATTAGGTGATTCACTTTGGTGACACAGGAAAGATAATGTTTGCATGGGAATGTCTAGAGGTCGAGCCTCCAACTGCCAAAGAATGTGGCAATTTATCCTTGAAGGTGATTCACAAGGCAGTTCTTTTAAATTTTACAAGAGTATACAATGTGCCAACTTACTTCTAAATGGTTTCAATCACTTTTTCATACATAAGGCTCTATGCTATGTGAAGAGTAATCACAGTTCTTACCAGGACCCGGACAAGAGAACTTCCACTCTCCTGCTCAGGGACTCCAGAGGGCATTCGATGTCTGTGCCGCTGCTTCTCCTTCTTCTTCTCTGCTTTTTTCTTCCCTTTGCGCTTCTGTCTCTTCCTGGTCCTCTTTCTCGGGGTGAGCTGTGTTGACAAGCTGCTCGGCTCCTGGATGGAGGCTGTGGTTGGGCACGCCACATTGTTGTGCTCTGAGGAAAGACTAAAGAAGAGGAAGAAATGTGGTAAATTCCAGACATGGCATTAAACAATTCAGCATAACCTTTGTAAACAAACATGAAGCTTGAAATGCGTATGCGATGTTGTCAAGGTTATACCTGCTGGTGAAGCAGTTCGGGGAGGGAACAAAGGAATGTTCAAAGCAGGATGGACTAAACTGTTGGGAGTCCTGGGTTTCACCTGAGGAGAGCAGAGTGTTAATGTTACACTGTCCAGGCGCAGTTATTTGATTCATTTGGGAAAAAAAAATCAAAAAGACATAATTACATTCAGCTTGGGCAATGAAGGTTGAGGTCTTCAGTGGCATTTCTCCCACTTGCTCTGCGGTCCCATGTGTCAGGAGTTTATTTATCAAAGGGGAGAAACAGGCTATGTCGGCCATTTTGCTCTCCTTCCCCTCCTCTTCCTCCTCCTCCGTCTCCTGGTCCGCAGCCGAGCAGGATGGGTACGACCCCTTCAGCTTAGCTTGGGGTGACCCGGAGAAGGGGGCTGTTGAGTTAAAGATCCTTTGCCTCACCGCCATTTCATCTGCTGGATCTGGAGACAGAGAAAAGCATAAGCAGTTGCTAACTTGAGTTCTTTCTCCACACTTGTACAAATGAGAGCATTAATGTCAAATAAGTAATATTTGTAATAATAACTGATCATAAACAGTTCGCCTGAACCTCTGTGCAGCTGTTTTTTGAAATCTTGGCAGCATTTTTTGGGAAACCGGTTCACTCAGTTTACTGTCATAGAGGAACAAAGAAACCAGGCAATATTCACATTTAAGAAGATAGGAGATTTGGAGAACTGGATTTTTTCTTTTAAAAAACTATTCAAACCAATTAACCAATTATCAAATTAGCTGGCAATTAATCTAATAGTTGACAATTTATCAATTAATTGATGCAGCTCCACTAAAGACATGCTGGCCGTGTCTCAATTGTGAGTTTATAATAGGGCTGCAAGAAATCTGCCAATTATTTATTCAATAATCTGTTTGTGTATTAAAGTGTAATTCCTCAAAGCGAATATCTTCAGATGTCAAGTTTTGTCAGGCTAACAGTCCAAACCCAAAGATATTAAGATGACTATCATATATGACAAAGAAAACAGATCAATCCTGACATATGAGAAGCTAAAACCTGCAAACATTTGGCATTTTTCTTAAAAAATGATGGGATTACAAAATGGCTGCCAATTAATATTCTGTCAATCAACATATTGATTAATAGACTAAATGCTGCAATAGTAGTTTACAAAATCATATGTGGCAATGCCATGGCAATTCATTTGTCTCCTTTATGAATTGCTCTGTCCATGAAGTGTTACATTAAAAGTCTAACACAAGTCTATGTATTAATCACATGGTTGCTGTCCATCATCACTAGTAACTGACCTTTATAAACATCGTGAAGTTTGTACTTCCTGATAATGTAACAAAGGACTTTTTATTATCTGCTAATGTGAGAGTGACGGTGCCTAGAAAAGTGGAATAACTGGAAAGTGACAACTAAATATTTGTCCTATTTTCAACTTAAATGTTCTACTAAGTTTTATTTGTTTGTTTTTGATTTGATTCTTAATGTTTCATTTATTTTTAAGGGGCTAAAACGTTCATTTTGTCATATCCAAGACTGTCAAGCAAAGAAAAAGAGCTCATATACTTGACTCATGATGAGATGTTTACTCCTGTCAACAGAAATATGCACACACTCCAGTGAAACAATGACGGGCATTGTACCGTACATATTAATGTGCTTCTTTAGAGCTTGTTTAAACTTTAACATATCAGACTGCGTCAAGTGCGCTCAGGATCATGATGATCACTTGAACCGAAACTTTGAAAGTTTGTGGGCAGATGAGACAGGAAACTGAACCCCGGCCTTGTTTTGACAGTTGCAACTGTGTCGTTACATGCACGTACTCTGTTTCGCTCAGGAGGAAGTAAACTACAGCACATTAGGCCAGGCTGAATTTCCAATGAAGATTTAATTAATTGACTGCAGATGGCTTGGGGGTTATAATAATCACAACATGTATGACAGTAAAATCAACATCCTGAGACTCACTCATTTCATCTAAGCACTGGTTATATGCATTAAATGCAATTTGAAAGGCACAAATTGGTTCTACATTTGCAGCACATTGCATCAGTGTGTCTATAACACAGCTTCTCCCTGTCACTCAGCTTTTAACTCTGCACAGATAGTCTAGATAGAGGTCATACCAGGATTAATGCTGATATCTTGACTAAAACAATCGCATGGCTGCCAAAAAAACTGTTGCATATTCTTGCCCTTGACAATACTAACACAGTACTAATTCAAGTACTAAAGAAAGTCAAAGTCAAATTTCAACAAAAGCTATTTAAGTTTAGTAATCATTACCTTGTGTGCCGACTTCATGCACTGCAAGATCTATCTAGAACAAAGCAATTCAACTGTCACTTCCTTCTTAAGACACTGCCGGTGCTCTGAGAGCCCGGCGCAACACCACACCCCGATGAATTTACGTGGAAAGGAAATAGAGAAAAACCCAACTGCAATCAACATGACCACAAAAACAACTCAGTGTATGTGTGAGGCCGAGGGGCGTGGAGACGTACCGACAGATGCCACACTGAACTGCTGTTTCTCTCCCGTGTATCCGCTCTGAATAACCTGTCATCTACATTAGTAAAACTAGGTGCTGCTGTGTTTGTGTCCCTCGTCCTTCATGTTCTGATTCTCGGTAACGTCTCAGCTTAGTCCCTGCTGCTGTGCTCTGCTTGATGCTGGCTCTCAGCCAACCCGGGGGGGAGGAGCTGGCTGACAATGACTTATGGGAAATGCATCTCCACTTCCCCATATTCCCCCCTCCCTCCACTCCCTCCAACAGGGCTGGTTCTTTGCTCTTCCCTCTGACTAGATTAAAGGATAAAATGTTTGGTTATGCTTTTGATGATCAACCGTGAACTATGGACAGTTAAAAAGCAGAACAACAGCTCTCTGTGGCCCATCAAGATAAACTCAGGTTTTACTCTTAGAAGAGTTAATAATTGATGGGATCATTACAGCATCAAAGTCAAATCAAAATCAGAACATGAACAAAGAGAATGTTTGCTTATTAGGTCAAAAACACAACAGAACCATCACATCGCTGTGCGCATGCTGTTAAAAGAGTTCTTGACCTAGTGCACACACCCACAGTACTAAAGGAAATGTAAAGACTTTTGTGACCTTTCATGTGCTCTGATAACCTAATGAGCATGTACCTTGTTGTCAGCCAATATATATAAGTGTGTCACATGTCATGTCACGCCCCCACATACTCTCTCCACTATATGGCATGTCATAAAAAACTAACATCAAACAAGAGTTTTACTGAGACAGCCAACTTCTGATATCTGATATTATGAGGATCTTACGGAAAATATTTGCCACCATGAGAATTCGGAGCAACTGTATTATATGAGCTGTCACTAGAAATGTGAGGTGACTTCTATCATCTAGCTATCTGAAATAATCTCACTTGCTTTTCTTTTCAGCAGCAAAACAACTTACTCATATAAAAACTGCCACAGAACACAGGAAATTCAGAATACCACTTGAGAGGCTCCACCACGAACCAAGAACACAAAGCTTAATGCAAGTTGTTCACAGCCGCCTATAAAGGAAACTGTTTGCTGTTATGGCAACAATATGTTTGACACACCGATACAATTAGGATTAGGCAGTCATCTAAAGTCTTATGGTTTATATTGGAAACTTCTCCCATGTGCTTTTGCCTGCTCTGGCTATCAGCCACTGAGTGATTCAAACTCTGACAAAAAAGGTCTGACAATGCAATGTTGCCTGGATAATGAGTATTAGTAGCAGCAGGACCAAACATGGCCCAACACAGGAAAGGAAATCTCAAACATCATCAAAAGGTACAGCATATAAAAATGAATCCAATTAGGCTAATAGTTAGGGGGTGGGAATCACTGAGGGATCCACGATACGATATTATTACGATACTTAAATCACGATACAATGCTATTGCGATTTTCAATATGTTGCGATATGCTGAGTATTGCGATAAAATGTCCCCAAAGGAAAACTTTGTCAACATCAGTTTTATTTAATAGGATTAGGTTTTCAGTCTGTCCGTCTAACTTCAGCCATTTCCTAATTGACTGACCAAACAGCTGGTCAATCAATTAGGAAAACAATAGGCAGATTAACCAATAACAGAAATAACCACTGTTTGCAACTCTAGTTTGGTCTATAAAATGTCAGAAAAGTAAAAAATTGCCATTACAACTTTCTAAAGCGCTTGCTTCTGGCTTGTTTTCTCTACAACTCAAAGACATAACACTTAAACATGATGGAAAACTGAGACAAAGAGCAAATCCTCACAATTGAGAAACTGGGACCAATGAATGTTTGTCATTTTTCCAGTGTCAACAGGAACTGAAAGCTATAAACTACACAGAGATTTGAGTTCTTAAGGGCTGTTGCATAGGATTAGCCTAGAGTTTCTGAGATGTACAGATGTACCTAATCAGTATGTTAAGTACAAAATAATCATAATTCTCAAATATGAATTGGTGCAATCAAATGTGATCTAGTTTTGCAGAGCAGTCCTGAGCTTAACTCCACATACAGTCAGTGGCTATATTGAGCAGACTTCTGCTGTACACCCACACAGATTAATGAAATTCCAAAGCCTTTAGTAAGGACAGGGAAAAGGGACGCAACCTGAAGTCGGCCACAGAAAACACACAGCCAAGCATTCCTAAATGGTAAACGCCGGCTGCTTCTCAGGAAAAATGTCCCAGTCTTGGACTACATATGTCCAAAGCATTTAAGAAAACATCTGAATGCTCTGACTTCAACTTCCTCAAGTTAGACCTCTCTGTCTCTTCTAACAACTTCACTTATTCCTGGTACTTGACTATTAACTACAATGATAAAATAGGTGTCATTACATTAAGTCATCTGTTATCAATGTTTTCTGCACATTTTCGTCCAGATGACAATGTTACATACAATGAGTGTGGAGGAACTGAAAATGATCACTTCCCTTGACAATTTTCCTGCATGTACAAGGACAATATGATCACAGTTTTGTTTATGTTGCTGCTATTCTCTCTTTTATATCATTGTGAACTGAATATCTTTGGGTTTTGAACAGCTGGTCAGCTCGAGCAAGACATTTTAAGACGACTGGTAATATGCATTAACTGCAATTTGAAAGGCACAAATTGGTTCTACATTTGCAGCACATTGCATCAGTGTGTCTATAACACTCCACAGCTTCTCCCTGTCACTCAACTTTTAACTCTGCACAGATAGTCTTGATAGAGGTCATACCAGGATTAATGCTGATATCTTGACTAAAACAATCACATGGCTACATGATATGTATTTGTTACATACAATGGTAGAATATACTGTGCTACACGTGTGCTTTGATTATTGCATTGAATACCTTAGTGAAACAAGCAGTATTAGGATTTGCAAGGTGTTGGGGACACTGGAGTGAAATGGACTACTTCATATAATTTGATTATTGTATTGAATACAAGAGTGAAATGGACTGTATCATCATTTGCGAGCGTGTCTTGTCTGCGTGCTTTAGTCGTATCCTGTTTATTCTTTGATGTTATATGTTAAGACGCCAAGTGCTAATGGTTGCATTATCACGATGTACAGTCTGTCTTGTGGACCACAGGACGAGTAGCTCCTGCAATGCTGTAGCTAATGGGGATCCTAATAAACTAAATTAACTGTATTGTGACTAAGATAAATGTGAGTTGTAAACTCCACTTTAGTGTTCAGGAGGAGTGGCACCCCACTTCGTAGGTGGAGAAAATTCATTGTCTTTTCAGCACTTTCTTGCTATTTTGCAGAGAAAAGTAAAGAGGACATTTGCTCTGACAGGACACCATTGGTTTCTCATTCAAAGCCGGACCCAGGCCAGGACTGCTTAACTATAAATGCAGGCCAGGAGTTTGACTCCGGGCCAAGAATTGTCCCGCATGTATTTGTGCAGAGTGGAGAATGACCAAGACTGGGACTCTACATGCAGTACCTGTCAAGGCTGACAAATGTAAAACAATTAAAGCTGGTAGATACGGGCTAATAACGCCTGAATATTTAATATATCAATTAGGCTGACATGAGCTGATAGCTACATGAAATATATCAATATTGGACTACATGAAATTAACATAATAACTATTATGGGAACTCTTAGATAAAGTTAGTGAATAATAAGGTCAAAATGATTTAAAAAACACCTTTCTCTTTCATATGCATTACATGTATATAATAGCTTTGTATGCAGTAACGTTATTTGTAACCACTGACATGCTTCTTGTGTTTATTCTCAGATTATTTTTCTTAAAGTTAACACAAAGGAGGTCCTTTCATGAGACCTACAGAACAAACACAAGCAAGCTGGAGTTGTTTTAATCACACACATCTGGTTTCAACAGGCGGATGAGCGGGTCTGAAAAGTTTGGTGAAATGTAACGTTACCGTGAAGCTTACATTAACAGCAGCCTACCATTCACTGTTTAATATTCACTGTGTTTATTTATCACAAATCAACATATAATCGTATAAACCTAGCTTCTATCTCCCGTTAGCTGTATTCTTCTTTAAACGTGTGTACGTGATGTTAGTGAGCTAACATAATTACTTCCTTCTAGCCACATTTATCGCCATTACACATAAAACTTAGACCGTGTTGCCGCTCATTGAGAAACCGGAACTTTTGTTAACGTTATAATCGTTGTCTCAAAAGAAAGCAGAAAAGATTGAGGTCATTAAACTGGTTAAACTATTTAATTAAACGTTATATGTACAGTAGATTTTTCACTTACCGATCTTCCTATAAGTAGGCGTCGGCCGATGGCGATCAGATCATCAGTTAAGTCTAGAGTATTGGCTTCCGGTTAAATTTCAAAATAAATGCATGTTTCCTTAACTTTACTGTAATGGTATTCATAATGCCACGATGATAAATCTATTTTTCGTGATTATTAGTTATTGATTGTTGGGCTTCTTTGACAATGTTTTAGTGCTACCTCTGTGTACATGTTTTAGTAAGCATACAGTGTGATGTAGCACAGTGCACATATTTGTATATCAATACACACTTACAGACTCAGCACAGCGAAGATGTATATGTTATTCTTAATATATTAAGTAGTAGTGTTAACATTGTAGCATAATGCACCTTTTATCTAGCCTGAATGTCAGACTGAAGCTCCCAGAACCTTCCATCTGACATTGCCTCCATTGAAGGCGATTTACAAGAGGGAGGGAATTTGATTTTTCCCTAACCAATCAGTAGAGATCAATGACTCACCCAGAATCTGACGTCATTAGTATCCATGCCTTGGGGGTGCCGAAAACAAGCGAGCATTGCCCGTTTAAAATGTCTCCGTCGTCATGCACGTCCAGCTGCATCGCCGTTAAATCCAGTTTAGCAGCTTCCTTAATTTGGTCCTCCATTAACGGGAGTAGTGGCGAAATACCTCGATAGCATCGTTAATGTGGTCTGTAGGATCTGTAGCGGTCGCCATTGTTGCTATCCTCACCAGTTACCCACCGGCGTATAGCTTGACATCAGCGTGGCACTGATTGGCTAATCGCTAGACCCGCCCCCACCCCCGGCGTTCATTGGTCCGTCGATCGTTTGGACGAGATAAATTGCAAATTCATTTCAGTATGCCAGACCAGAGATGCAAGCCTACTCAGTTGAACCAGGCTACCTTTTATCTATTTTATTGTATTTTATTGCTTTATATTTACATCATATTATTTCATACTGTTATTCTTACTATAATTCCCTATTCTTTACATTGAAACAACTGTAAGGAATCACAATTTTCTGTCCCTCAATCAATAAAGTATTCCTGATTCAGATTTAGGTTCTGAGTCTGAGTCTGATTATGATTGTTGTTCAGATTCTAATTCTGAGTCTGATTCTGATTGTGGTTATGCGTCTGAATCTGATTCTGATTCTGATTCTATTTCTTAGTCTGATTCTGATTGTGGTTGTGAGTCTGATTGTGGTTCTGATTCTAATTCTGATTCTGATTGTGGTTGTTAGTCTGAGTCTGAGTCAGATTCTGGTTCTGAGTCTGAGTCTGATGATTCTAATTGTGGTTCTGATTCTAATTCTAAGTCTGATTCTGATTCTGACCGTGAGCGTGAGCGTCAGTCTGATTCTGATCATGCGTATGAGTCTAAGTCTAAATCTGATTCTGATTCTGAGTTATGCTTTTAATTCGAAGCAGAACTTTCTGTACTTCCTGTAAGCGTCTGTTTTTAATTTGACACAGCCACAGCTGCAGTTCACTTCCTGAAAGAGCAGAACACGAAATGTTCAAGAGGACGAGACTACCTTTTAAATTATCAAAATTCTGTCAGCAGGCACACACTGCGTGGAATATATGTTTTCATTTGTGTGTGACTTGTCACCACATAAAACTATTTCTTTAAACAACTGTAAAAGTATGTTCATGTAACGTTGGATACTTAAAAATATCATCTTTACTACTCATGTATTAATAGTGGCCATCCATTAAGTCAAACCTTCTTAAAGGTAAAGGCATTTGACTTACAAAGTATTTAGATCTTTTAGACCATCCCCACATGTTTATGCCATGTTTATGCCAGTAAAACATAGCCTATGTTTTACTAAAATGCTCAGTACTAAGAAATGGGATGGGCATTAAAAGTTAAAATGTACTAATATAAATATGAGACAATGGTTTTTTTGCATGAAAAGAATATCTCACCAACATAAAAATTGTATGAACTCACAAATATGTTACATTTAATGGCAGAAGATTTTGTCCCTTCAAATTCTATATTTCTAACAAGGTTAGATAGACTCGTTTAAAAAAAATGCACAATTTCTACCCTGGTGTCAAGGTTTGCTGACTTGGATGAAAAATGTACATTTTGTAATAATGAATATGAATATTTTTGTTTTCTATCTTATGCCATCATCTTATTTACTTTTCATTTTGCAGGTGGTGCTTGCTGTCTTTTCCTATTTCATACAGACTGTCCCAAAGGTTTCACCACTCTTCAGTAGGGTTATCTGTATTGACATACAATGACCACAAGATGGAGTCATAAACTACTATTACTGTTTCAGAACAACGTTAGCTGTTGACTGATGTGTAATCTAAAGTAATTATACTGTGTTAAGCTTTAGTTTATTGGGCTAAGTAAGCATTAGTGTCTTTCATACTCAACAACCTTGCAAACATGTCAGTTAATTGTGATACGTTGATTTCTATGTCCTGTAATTTTGAAGTAGGATATGGCCAAAATGTTAGTGTAAGACATTGAAATATTATCATCTCAATTCACACTACTACTACTTTAGATAAAGGCAAACTATGGTCAGTTTTAGGGGTGAAACCAATAATCAGTGTTCAAGGAGTCATTCTAAACATGTGCAAAAGTGATGTACAGACGGTGGAATAAACACTAGACTGAAATAGATGTCTGTTTCTTGTTTTAATATGGACAAACTGTGGGTTGTTTAAGCAGCTTCATTCAAAAATGTGCTGGAAGTTCTTAGTCAATGTCATGTGTGAATGGAGGCCAAGGAAGATATTGATGATCTGGTAATTTCCCCTTTCCAGTACCAAATGAAATCCCTGGATATCCCTGTGCTGTGGCACGTGTGTGAACAAAAGCCAAGGGATTCTCAAAGCAAATCATGGAAGCATTTTTAAACAAAGCAAGCAGAAGAGTGGGTTTCAGTCTACCATTTGCTCCTGGCAAACATTTGTTTGGAGCAGAAAATATGATAACAAGATATTTGAGCATTTGTCATGCTGCAGATGGATGGTCTCTTGCACAAAGCAGCTATCATCTGAACAATGGACAAATTATGCAATATGTTCCAATCGTGGGAGAAACTACAATTGCTTTTCTAATTATTTTTCTTAAACAGTAAGGATACATTGGCAGTGCTGGTATGCTAAAAGATAACATTTGATCTTCAATCATGTCACATGGAAATTTTATGCATGGTTTCACTTGTAGGATGTCCATTTTCCCGATGGGGACATAAACAAAATATCGGTCTATTGGTAGATTTAGGCTACATCTGGGGATTCAATCTCTTGTGGTCATAACACACCAGCTAATGCACTGGTCCCCCAGTTCAACCAGTAGAATTTGGCTTCCATTTTGATTAGGCACATTTGAACTCATTTGGCCTGGGGAAGCGCAAGGGCAGGATTGCCTGATGAACAACACTCAGCACTTGTGTGAAGAATAAACAGAGAATTCCCGACCACCTGTCACCCAGCTCAGTTTCTCAGGCAAGCACACAAAACAAGCAAACATGTCCTCAGTGATGTTGTGCACAAATGTACATTAGAAATGTTCTTGGGCTATTCTTATCTTCCAGAAATAGGCATTATTAATTACTGTCTCTTGCTGATTATGATGCTTACATCCAAAGTATATTTTTCAAGTATCGGGATAGACACACTTCTGTCAAGGACTGTGCATACAACAGACACATGGAAGCTTCATAATATGACAGGAGATCCAGAGACCAACCAGTTAATATAATATACCAAAAACAATATTTTTACTATTTTGCATGAGTCATAAATCAAATTATATCAAATAAAAAAACATTAAGTTGAGTCACATGACTTGGACTCAACTAAGGCAAGAGTCACAGATCTGATGACTTTAGACTTGACAATATCGAAAAAAAGGACTTGCAACTTGACTTGGAAATGTAACTTCAGCGACTCATGACTTCATCTGGACTTGAGCCTTTTGACTTAAAAATACTTAATACCTTCAAGCCAATTTGGGAAGAGAGTTATATACATTTTTTTGCAATATGAGATGAGTTAAAGACAACAAGACAGAAAATAAACATGCAAAATGTATTCTGTCGTGGTACTGGTTAAGAGTACGGAAGTACACTGTCAGCACAACTTTTTCCATGATTTAGTTCAGTCGCACTTGTTTTAACAAACTTGAAAGTTAATATATTATTACCCTGTTGTTAAAATAGCATTACATTCAGTGAAGAGCATTATAATTTGTTTAGGACTCGAAACTCAAACTTTAGGACTTGGGACTTGACTTGGGACAAAGATTTGAGACTTGTGATTTGCAAAACAATGACTTGGTCCCACCACTGGTCTGTCATACACTTAAACTATATAGACTTAAATAATACAGGTATTAAAATTAGATTTTGAAACATCTCCCTTCCAAAAAATTACCTAATAATGCTTCAGTTTCTGATGCTGTGCTTTACAGATGCAAATTTCTAAACAAATCTTCAATTAATCAAATTGACCAAAAACGACTGAGTGAAATAAGTAATTTTGGTGCCCCTGGGGCTCTGAGCAGTTGCCTGCTTTGCCCAGTGTGCAATCCAGTGGTATCTGCATATTCACTGTAAAAAATCAGCTCTGTCAGCAGACCAAGACCTGTGAACCGCTGGTGTAGTGGTGGTAGATGAGGTGGGTGTACTGCTAGGGAGATGGGTAGGTTACCACAGAGGAAGTGGCTATACTCCTATATATTCCAATTGCTTTTTGGTTTATAGGTGGGTATACTGCAAACACCCAGAAAAAGAGGTGGGTATACCACATATACCTACCTGTTCCTGTTCCTCCGAATCCTAACCATGCATATACCCTCCACTACACCACTGCTGTGTAAACAACAGAAATATGCTGTCATACAAATATTCTCTATTAATCAGAGTGAGTATTGGTGCTTATATAGAAAAATATCCAGAAAGTGCAGTCCTGCACGGGTAAAAGATGCAATGAGCAAAATATTGTCGAATTAATGCGCAAGTAGGTATCATAATATAAAGTATAGAAAATAATGTGGGCAATGTACTGAGATAATAGTCTCGTATAGCTTCAATTTATCCCCAGAGGTACCACTGTAACATCTTGGTGGAAACTGTTAGTGAAAGGTCAATTCACAGGACCGTTTGTTCACGGCACATCATCATCATCAGCACAGCGCGCCTCTGTTGGACGCAGCAGACGGAGCGATAGAGAAGCTGCTGCTCTGTTCAGAAAATGGCCGACAGATTTTCTAGGTTCAACGAAGAGCGTGATTTCCAGGTAATGCATGTTAAACGGCTGACGGTTTGCGTTTATTTTACCGTGTCTGGATGTTTAAGCACATAGATAGGTAATAAAACGCCGCGGGTGGCTTTGAATTATTACGAACTGCGTCGTGCATTTTAGTCTAGATGTCGCTTGCTAGCACTGCAAGCTAGCTGAGCTAGCGCTAGTGAATAATGCTAGTGCACTGCGGCTCTTTTGAATTTAACTTCCCTCACGTCTCAGTGTTGGGCTGCGTGCTATATTTGGCTCCTGTCATGGGCGATGAGCTCTAACTAAATGCATACTACGCGACTCTCCTAACCACACAACAATAAAATAGATATTGAAGTCCAACTAGCTTGTTAGTGACCTTGGGTAGACTGGTTATTTATCGACATATGCTAACGATGGATAGCTAGCTAGCATGTAGCAAGAAATGGCTGTATCATTTTGACAACCAGAATACAGAAGCTAGTTAGCACGTTGGAATTAAGCTAGTTACAGCCAGCTACATGTTGATCCACTAATTCAGCGACATTACATGTAATTACAATTGGCATCTCGCTTCCTTAGAGTGTGGGACATAACGTAAATTACCGCATGGGTTTTAGATTAACAGCATGTCCTTGGCCACTCATTTGGTAATTATCAAAACTGTCAAGCGGTTTATAACGTGTGTGTTTTTCCGTGTGTAAAAATAACACCATCCCAATGCTGTTTTTATTGTAACTGTTAACGTTGCTAGACTGATGTAGCACACCTTGATTTTGTTTGTTTCTATAATGTGAGATGAATGTTACTCTTCGCTGGGAACAAAGTAGGCTGAACACACTGAGATGGTAACAAGGGGGTGTTATTGTGCTTCAGCTGGGTGAAGTTATCCATGTATTGTGCAAATAAATCCCTCTGTACTGCACAGTTAGTACATTATTTTAGTGACATGACAAAATTTCAGGGCACTTATATACAACAGCAGTGCTAGAGCTGTGTTGCTGAATTTCACAACCCATGTACGAGCTGCTTGTTTTTCACCTGCATATCTGTGATCTAAGACCACACCCAGTAAAAAACAAACATATCACTGATTAAATAAAATAAGCTAAATCCCGCTTAGGTTTTTACATTGTTTTTTATTTCATTATAACAATTCTGTTCCCTCCCTCCTTTACCCAACTCCATTCATACATTGTATCCATACATATTTTAAAGACCTTGAACAGATTTTTTTTTATTTGACAAATTGAATTGGCTAATCTATCAACTTGCAGTATAAGTACAAGTAACCACGCATGCAGGTGTCATTCTGCTTGTTATGCTGTCTCACAAGCAGCATAATGTGTCACAATCCTTACCTTTTTATTAGTATGGCATTTTGCAGTAATTTGGTGTGGTTTTATCAAATAAAATAAGCCCCAGACTAAAAATTTCAAAACATTTTTTCCAAGAACTATTCTTTTCACACATCATATTGTCCAATTAGAAAAGTTGAGGTGTCATGGTATTATATAAACATTGACAATACTATGAATGTAGAGATGATTACTACATAGTTAACATATTTGATGACCAAAATTGGCGCTCATCGTAAGATGTAATCAACAGTGATGTTCAGGGTCAGAGGAAGTTCACAGATGAATCTTTTTAACACCAACCAAGCCCCTCTGCCATACACTTCTGACAGCATTTTGTTCCATCATTTAGGCTACCATTAAAAATACAGCAAGTGTTTTTGAATGAGGACTCAGCGATGCTCCTGGCTTGGTTTGAGGGCTTTTAGGGAGTCTTTTGGTATCAGAGAATTGTCTGAAACTTTGCTACAGTCGCTGTAGCTGTTTGTTTTGAAAGCAGTTGGTCATAGCATTGCTGGAGCATGATGTGGTGTGAAGGGCAAAATCACCAGACATGTCATGAAACCCATTACAAGTTTAAGCATGCGGAATTACTTGTGAAATTGCTTGGATTTTTTTTCCTTTAAACCCACTGTGTTGCTGTCCAGTGGGAACTCAGTATTCTGCCTTTCTGTCAGTGAGAGGTGAATTGCTGTGTGGTCTGAATGAGTCTGTTGAGGGCAGCTCCAGCTCAGCACAGTGGAGCTCTGTGTGTGAGATCTGCTGTGGAGGCATTCATATGCTCAGTATTCAGAAAGTTTCCCTCCCTGACTCCATGGACTGAAGCCTGCTGCCAAGCAACACGGCGCAGGAAACACCCACAGATGGTCTACCTAATATCTACAGCACAACCAGTCCAACAACTGTGCTCGCTCTATTGATTTACATTGTTGTTGTTGGAGCTTTAGCATGCAGCTAATCTTGAATTGCAGAAACACACCAGGCAATTTATGAGCATCCACAGAGCTGGGCGACTGTAGCTTTCTCATTTCGTAATGTGAAGTGGTATGGAGCATCCATTTCCCTGTTGTAGAACAAATGGAAATTTACTCTTGTACATCAGAGGACAGAGCGAAGATCATTACTATGCAGCATTGCTGTGGTGTTTGTGCACCAGAGTCAGGGTGATGAGGAAGCGGCAGTGAAAATAAGAAGTCATTGTGGCTGGTGGGGGTCATGCTGATAACACATTAAGTGGTCTGAGCAGAAAGTCGGGAGGAGGAGAGACAGGAGCATGGAGCCATCGATTTGTTCATAAATAAATCCTTTGCTCTTCCTCTGCATTTCCTCTTCTCATAATCCCCTGCTTCACTCATGCTGATGAGGGGTCCTGTTTCATCTGAATTAATGACTGCCAGTGTGGCATCAAATCACCTCGTTATGGTGGGCTGATTTGAGTAGTTGCTTATCTCTGCAAAACCAGATTCCCCTAGAGAATGTGGAGGGTAAAGCCTCTTGCGTTCCCCCGCCCATTATAGCATTGTGTTTTTACAGTAATGTGCTGCAGAGTTCTGTAGACTGTGGAACATTTTGCAGTAAAGCAAGTCCTCGATGATGCAAAGTAAATATCCTGCTGTGCGTGTTACATCTCAAATAGACATGAAATGGGGGGAAAAACCTCAGTATGGGATGTTTTGTGTGTAGTGACATCAGATTTAGTTGTCCACACTTGTCCTGTTGCTAGTAGATGCAAAAATCTAGTAAATAATATAATACAGTGGATTAATTCTGTTTTCTGTTTGTGTGAAGGTCAGGAGAAAACAGACTTGCAAACATGACCTTCGTCTCTCCTCTGCTGCTAAAGAGGGGAAGCCGTCTATCTCTGAGCAGAAACTGCTTTATAAACACACTCCTTTTGGTTGGGGTAGCAAGCCCATTACTCATTCTCTGTTACACTCAGGGAATAGGCATAAAACATAAATGCTTAATTTGTATAAGTAGAGCTATGTTTCAGATTCATATAACAAATAGCTGAGGATGAAGTCATCCTTCATTGCTGTCACGCCTGAAATACAATTACCAGAAAACAAAGAGACAGAAATCAACTCTGTAAAGTGTGTTTTCAATCACAGCTTTGAATAAACTATCGCATTTGCTCACTGAAGGGTACGTCATGATATAAACCTCCAATTGAAGGCTCTTTAAAGGGGCTCTAAGCAGAATCCGGTTGTCTGGACACAGCTCTCAGCATGAAGATGGCTGAGTCAGTGGCTAGAGGCTAATGATGCTAACTCCATAAACAACGGCAACAGAGCTGACAGAGATAATGGTGTTTACCAAGGGGAAGGTGGGGAAGGGTGGCTGTTACGCTCTGCAGCAGCGCTGTCCCAGTACTAGAGGTAATCGCCGTGCAAGCACAGTGCAAAGTGGGAGCCATTAGCTAGCCATTGGGATACAAATATGCACTGTACACACATGCAAGCACAGCTGGACCAATTAACCACAACAAGCAGAAAATCTCAGATTACTACACACACATAGCGTGACTTCATCCTTTGCTCATGACGCCATTACTCCACTATATTTTCACATGCCTAATAGTGGTTTGCTGCTTTACTAATGCTCTGAATGTCTTATACAGGACCTTCAAATTGAAATAACTAAATATAAATATGTGACAGCTAATCCCTTTGATGCCCGTTATCCCCTCATTAACAGGCATCAAAGGGACTAGCAGTCACATATTTCATATTTTTTCCTCTGGTGCATAGCGGTTAGCATCTCTGCTGCTCTTGATAATCATGTTTCTCTCTTTTATTTTTTTCACACAGTGTATGTTATTCATCAATATTTCTTTGTATACAGTAAACAGTTTGTTGTTTATGTAATGTGTTTTGCTTTCATTTTAAATGCTATCATTAATGCTTATGTTGTGACAATTTTGGCCAAGACATGGCTTGATAGAACGCACATATATACTTCACTGATGTACTAGCCGACAAAAAAATATTTTTCCTCACCTGTACACAGTTCGTGCTTAATCAACCCAGCCCTGCTTAAGTTTGGCCCTTGATGGACACGGTATCTTGAGCTGTGGGAAATATAACCGCTCCAGATTTTTGTGATTGACTATTATTCAATGTGAATGACTATCATTCAGAACAAATGACAGGCAGTAGTTACGCCTCCTGGCGCAGTGCTTACTCATTGTTTTGTAAATACAGAGCTGCAAATAAACTCAGTCAGTGTCTTGAGCTTAAAAAAAGCTGATCTTGATGGTATAAACTGGTGTTCAGTGATGGTTTGTTTTACGAAGTCTTTTTGTGATTGCTACCAATCAGGGCTGCACCTAATGATTATTTTTGTAGGCTTATAATGATTATTTTTTCAGTCAATTAATCTTTTGTTCAGCAATAAAATGTCAGAAATGTGTGAAAATATACATGTATGATTTTCAAGATATCTTCACATTGCTTGTTTTGTCCAATTAATACTCAAAGTACCCAAAGATATTGTTTATTTTGCTTGAAAATTAACTAAACTGATTGATTGCTCATCAAAATAGTTCAACTTAATCCTTTCAGCTCTGCTATCAATAAACTGAGAGAATTATATATGTTTTAAAATAAGCTTTTAAATGTGTGTCACTCAGGGTGGGAATCACTTTGACCAGTATGAAGAGGGCCAGTTGGAGCTGGAGCAGGCCTCCCTGGACAAGCCCATCGAATCGGTAAGGCTGCATCCATCATCCCGCACCATTGGACCAGCTGTGAGAATGGATGATTGGTCCAGGGAGGAATAAGAACCACACCTTTTTACTCCATTCATTCTGTCCATGTAGATGCATCCAGTGTTTTCTTGAACACACTTGCCACCTAACCTGTAGAATCACTTGTCTCATGTCCATTAATACCCTTTAAGTCCCTGCCACTTCCCATGTCCTCTGCCTACTCCATTTCCTGTGACATTTAAAATGATTATGTATATGATAGATCTTCCTGTATTTATGTACAGCTTACAGATAAACATTTGATTTTTTTCGTATCAGTCTCCCATTAGTCATTGTTAGTCATCTTAGCACAGTGAGATGAGATGACACTGAAAGCATGGAGTGGCTAAAGCACTGTCAATAATGGCTGTTTTTAAAATGTTATAGCTGTTCATCCATTATAAAGATTTTATTCAGGATATAGCTGCTTTGAGGGAGGTTGCTGTACAGAGTCGTGTAGTTTTTTACATTTGTAAGGGTGATTACCTATTCAACCACACTGATTTGAAATGTATTCAGAGGGGCGTTTATAAATAAAACCCTCTTGAACAAGAACAAACACATGTTGCAGGGAAGATTTGGATTTTAAAACAGCCTGATTTAGGTTTATATTTATGTATTGAATTATTTTGCTGTGGCTCAAGTCTTTCTGTTAACATAAAGTAGGCAGTGCTTATTCCACTCCATTTAGTAAACAAGAAAGTGCACATAAGATGGTGTGAATGGCTACATTTGTTTTTGAGTGAGTGTGTGTCTATGTAGCTTTAGAATTTATGTGTTAGTGTTTGTGTCTATAGGACAGTTATCTTATTGTACACAACTTGGGGTGTTCGACATTTCTCTCCTGCAGCGAATTGGCCCCTATTAGCTAAGCAGCAATGACCCGGTTTGTATTTGCACGCTCTGCTTTCTTACTCCTATCTTTAGGGTCCTTGTAACGCTTCTCTGACTGTCTTTTTCTCTCTCTGTTTCACTCCTGTCACACTCTACATCTATTCTCTCTCTCTACCTCTATTTCTCTCTCGCTCCCTCCCTACTACACAGTGATTCGGTGTACAGTACCCTCTGTCATTCTGTGCTGGCATGGTGCTTGTGCAACTGGGACTGCATTTTTCGCTGAAGAGGCACAAAGATAATAGCGCAGGCAGCTCTCTTCTTTCTGTCTTTCCCACTCTCTCCATCCCCCTCTTCTGTCTCTGAAGCACTGTGGTGAGCAGGCCCAAACTCCTCTTACCTACAGTGTCAGATCACCTCTCCTCAACATTATACCTGTGCTTTGTTAGCCAATCAGAAAGACTCAGCAACCAGGTATAGATCAAAATAATGTAGTTGATGTTTTTTGGAAACAGATGCTTTGAACATTGATGTATAACTAAATTTGTGACAGTTTCCTTTATCACTCATCATGATAATGTAATCAATAATTAATTACAATTCAAAAGCTCATAGAATAAAAAGTGTGAATTTGCATCAGCTGGGACCTCTGTGCCAAATTTTACCCTCCTAGGGCAAAAACTGTGGCTGCCAATGGGTGGGGTAATTTTTGTGGAACCAACCAACAGAGCGAGCTTTAGGGCTGTTGGTCATAGCTAAAACATAGCATGTTTCCCCTCAATGAGAGCCATGGTTAAACAATTGACAGTACTCTTTTGCAACATAAGTTTATTAAATGCAAGTAAATTCTTAATATCAAAACGATATAACAGCTAAAAGTGTTAGTGTTGATAGTTTGCTAATAAAAACTAAGAACTTATCAATATATCAAGAACATAGATTTGGTGAGATTAAACATTCAAAGCACTGAAAAAAACGTAGAGCCATTTTTAGGTCAATAAAAAGAGCAGTAGGCTACAAATGAATGTTACCAGGCCTGTATTTGTTGACCTTTTAAACAGCAGTAGGAGAAAATGTAGTCAGTCTTGCTGACCATAGCAAAATAAATGTTTTACTTTAAAGGAAAAAGCACCTTTTACATAAGTTTGTCTTAATTCTCACATCGTATGATCATATTTGTAGCCTGAACATGTGTTTTCCAGAGCTAGAATCTAGTGAGCCAAAAACGATAGTTTTATATCCTAGTTGAGTTTTATGTATGATGTACTTTCTCACAGGCACACAAGTATCCCGCTGTGTGTGGGTAGTGAAGGAGGAGAAAAGAGAGGGAGAGAGGTGGCCTGCTCACCTGGCTGGCTTGAGTGGCTCTTTTGCTCCTGCGCTATTATTTGTGGAGGGGCGCTGAGGGCCGAGCTGCAGCATCACACAGCTCCTCGCACATCAGTGGAAACAAGGCCACATCAGAGGTGTCATCAATTGTGACTTTGTCACCAGTAGTAATACTTAGATATTTTCTTTGGAAAGTGCATGCCCAAAGAAGAGGGTGGCAGATCTTATTATTAAGTAACAATGAAAGTCTGCCACCAATTAAAAAATGTAATCCTGAAGAAAATTTGGGAGGATTTGGTGACACCTGTTGTTACATTAGGTGAATTTAATAATATAAATGACACAGTTCCTATTTGAAATGTACCAACATACTAGCCAAATGCCTGACGGCAGACGAGGTGAAATTTATCTTCACCTGCTTAGCCTCAAAATAGATGTGATATACAGTGCACATAAATGTATTAAAAAGGAACGTAAATACACATAGACTGATGTCAGTATGTCACCATGTTGTTAGGTACATAAGCTGCCTCCGCAGTGCAAACTTCTGGCAGTTGTCCACAAGTGTTACATCTGGGATCTGTTAGTGAATGCTTCAGCCCAGCCTCTTGGAGCCCCTCCCCTGCCACTTATTGTGTGTGATCTTTAGGCAGCTAGAGGTCTGTGGTACTTTATTGGGATCTTTTTTCTCTTTCTGTCTTTCCCCTTTGGTCTTTTGCTCTTTCTCTCTAACATTGTTTTTGCATTGCATGTGTTAACTTGGTAGCATTCAGTACTATTTTATCTCAACACTCTGTCCTAATCACTACTACGGTCTTTCTCCCAAACTCATTCCTCCCACGTCCTCTGCCCCTTCCAGTCCTTCCCTCCCTCCTCCCCTTCCTGACCCTGTCCAAGAGCGATATGCAGCGGGCAGCCTCAGAGCCACAGAAACCACACATACATTCCAGAAATCTAAGAAACACATGTATACAGGCCACAAGAAGATTTGTCTTGGTAAAAGGTTTAATGTGTAATTTTCTATATCCAAGATGTAGTCACTAGTAGTTATTTGCTATACAGTGTCTGAGGTCCATCAGGACTTCGATTGCTTTAAGTTGAACAAAACAGAAAGCAGACATTTTAGGGATTCGTGTTAGTGAATTATGAAGTGTGTAGCATTTTGAATTATAGCCAGACATTATTGACACAGCCTTTTGTCACTGTTGACTGTTTAGCTATTTGGTGGAAAGAAGAACACAAGGAAAAGGTGACAATCCTCACCCACATTTTTTACAACATTGCAAGCTCTCCATTTAGCACCAGTCTTCATCCAGTGAGCAGCGGGGGTGATGGGTTCAAGGTCATTGCTGAGGCCCTCCAAATGTTCTTTTTAAAGTCAGCAATGGAATATGAGTGGACAAAAACACTAACCAAACCAGGAAACAACCAAAACGGTTTACTTCAAACTCAATGGGAATGTGAGTGCTACAGTCTCTGTGTAGAGATGTCAGAGACCTTTTTAAACTTTGGCCTTCAGTTTTTTTAACTACACGTTGATGAGTTGGGCCCTCAGAATTATGGTAGGTAAGTATGTGTTTTTAAATTATTAAACATTGGTATTAATTGGACTCTGCTTCTCTGTCATTTTCCTCATCACTTAGTCAATGAAATCTTTAATCCTCTCACATTAAATCTGACACATCCACACTTCACCTCCATTCACTGGGAAATAGAAGCCTTCTGTTATAGTCGTTTGGCTCTTGATGCACTGAGACATTTGTTTCCATTTAGTCACACCTGCGGCAGCTGAGACTAGCCAGGAATGTACAGAGCACCAAACACAAGGGAGCTGAGCAAGTTTATGAGAAGCAGCAGACAGCAGGCCCTGTCCTCCACCAGCACTTGCCAAAAGTCATTCCTTAGGGACATGAAAAAGCATGAGTAACTGCAGCAGCCCGTTTTCTTTTTTTGCAAGACAGATCTCTAAAGGGTCTGTCTCAGTTTTCTTTTCAGAACATGCAAAATCTCAGAGCTGTTGTTGAGAGCAGTCATCCAAAGAATTGTACATAAACTGTGTGGTTTGGTTTAATTTAGGTCTACTCACTCATGTTTATCAATATGCATGCAATCTCAACCAGAGCAATTTCTTTTACCCAGACAGGGACACACAAACACACCCATACTTTACACAAATGGCTTAATAGCAATAAGATTCCTAAACACTCTGAGGTGTCTCGGTGGGGTCCCCTGCATATCACTTCCCTTACCCACATCTTTTGCCATGCACTGTGCCGATGACGGCACAATGCACACTTAAAAAACACCCCCTCTTGTAGATCTCTTTTGTTTGGATAACATTTTCTATTTTTCTTTCTCCTATTAACAGCCAGTTGGTGGATTTATTGACATGCCTACCTTTTCTGTTTGTATACAGTATTATGTTTGTTTAAAAGCAGAGAGAGATTTTTGCATTTTAAAGAACTTAGAGAAGCTAGCAGAATTGCAGTTGAAAGCGTTTGGCCGGTTTCTTACGTTGTGTCACGTGTGACTGTTTTTTTGACAGCCCAGTATTTTAAAGCCAGGTTCGTATGGAAATGCCTTCACTCCACTTGCACTGCTGTTGGACTCGCCGTCGTTGCTTTCATCCGTCTGTCTGTCTATTCTTTTGGTGCACTCATCTGCTGTTCAACACGCAGTCTGCACCTCATCTCCGCCTTCTAACCTTTGCTGAGCCCATTTTGACCTAATCTCTTTATTAGTGTCAGCAGTTGTGACTGGTGCCTCACCCAACTTGCCCTTCTTGTTTTTAATATTTTTTTAATCTCACTGAGATAAAAAGTGGAAGCTTTGTGAGAGAAAACACGTTTAATTTAAGGTAAGGCTTATGTTCCTTAAGCTTTCAGACTGTTTCATCGTACAGCCCTTGGTCAGACCTCTGCCTTTAGTGATGAAAAATAAATAAGCTTGCGTAGGGGATAAGGTAGAGTATTTCTCAGGCAGCTAGTTTAGGGTGCATTTTATTTTCCTCCTCGCCCCAAGCTTCATAGATCAGCTAATCCCCCAAATCAATATAAACGATCATGTGCAGAGTGTTGCACCATAATACTGCAGTAAAGGACAGAAGCATACCCAATGTCGATGGGAGGGGAGGCGTTCACTGCAGCAAATTCTGCAGTGTTTTCCTACACAATGAAGTCAGGGGACAAGATGTCCACCAGGGACGAGACGACACACTCTATCAGCCATACAGCCTCTTATTCTGTGCATCTTGTGACATGTCCAGGAGCTGCCAGGCAGGGGCATCTTATACACAGTGATAGCATGTTAATGCAGCCTTTAATGTTCCTGTTATAGGCTGATAAAAGCAGGCCGTCCCCAGTTCAGGCCCAGCACAGATTCCTTTCTTATCTCTTTCCACAGCGGAAGGGATCTGACTGTCACACAGAGTAAGCACAGCAAATACATCCATGAAATGAACGGAGGGGAAAAAAAATACCAAACCCCAACAAAAACAGGAAGTGAAACAGTTTAGCTTCTCTCCTGGGAGGCAAACATGGGCCACATGTTTTGGTTATCTTTATTCTAGTCATCAAGATGGTGGCATTTCCCAGTTTTTAAAACTGACACACTTTTTTTTTTTCATCCAGAAATATCAAATAGGGCAAAGGAAGGCAACAGTTTGCTCTGAGATACGTACAGTGATTGACAAAACACCAAATGTACCCCAAATGAGACTTTGTCGGGGCGGAGATGCAGTGTGTGCTGTGTGTGTGACTACCAACCCCTTCACATGCACTAACCCATTCAAGCCCAGCTCACCTCCACCACCCCAGAAACTCACCTCCACCATGGCTCAGCCTGCTCTGTTCTGCCCCCCCACCCCCCACCCCCCACCCTGTCCTGACCTCCTCTTTTATCAAAGAGAACTAATAGAGCCCTGTTGAGCCATCACCTTCCTCTCTGTGCCTGATCCACCCGAGACTAACACAGTTGGAGTTTTGTTAACCCACCCTCCACCCACAACCCACCCCACCCCACTGTATGTGTACCATTCACAGTGCGCTACTAACACCGACGATCCTTTTTGTTAAATCTCTTTAACAAAAAGCTGCATGCTGTTTTGTTCCAACCCCTTCACTTTCTGTTTGTGAAAGTTGATGTCAATCTCTTTGTGATTATAAATATCCTTTTTTGTTTGGTTTGTATGTTTTTATTTTTTGGTAGAATGCAGCACTCTGGTGAATGTTAGACAAGCCTGGAATAGTTATAATCACAACAGAAAAACACTGCTTAATAAAAGAAATCTCATTGTTTCCTGTTTATTTGTGCTTGAGGATGTACTGTAGTGTGTAGTGGTGGGACGGTCTTGCATTTCACTTAATGTTTTTGTTTTCTTGCTGACCCATACTAGTGATATAACAGTCTCAGACATGCACATTTGTCCCCAGAGAGTGCTAGGAATTCCTGCTGTGTATGTTCTTGCACTCCTCACTTGCCTCTTTGATTCATTATCAGTCACCTGGCCTTGTCCACATTTATACTGCTTGTATACCTTTGGTCATAGTAGGGCTAGGTATTGTTTAACAAATTAGGATACCGGTACTAATATCAGTATCCTTAAAGTGATACCAATCGAGTCAATCATTCTGATACCCATAATGTGAATGGAGTGGCGTGCAGTATAGACATTATTTTGAACATTTTGATGGCATCTTGGCACGCTGAACCAGCAACTCTGTCATATACACACAGGACTTACCGTTAGCCTCACAGAGCTAAGGTTACCTAACGTTAAATAACAGTTTTAACAGCAGAGTCCAGCTGGTGCGGTTCTGGTTTTGGGATGAGTTTGTTGGGAGCATTAAAAGGCACAGTGTAGGCTGTTGCGTTAGGTCGTGCTAATTAACCAGGTAAACGCTGAATTGACTGTTTGCCAGCAAGAGTGCGGCTGTAGAGACGGCAGCAACAAAAAGTTTGCTGGACCAGCGGGGAGTGGGGAAGGTCTAGAATCAGACACAAAAAAATGATCAAATGCGGTTATCGTTTGACTGGAGATGTTCCATTCTAGCTACTTGGTTATTTTGGTTGAAACTGAAAAGGTATTAAGTAACAATACCCAGCCCTATATCATAGCAATCATTAGTATTAAAAGCAAAAAACTTTATCCACTTTAAAGTGGATAGCGCGACTGCAGTTATTTTATCTTATTCTAGCTAAAAACTAACTAGCAGTTTGATACAGGGCATCTATTCTAAAATATGTTTTATAGTTTATAATACTAATGATATCTATGAGACTGATCAAATCAGAGGCATGCTGACATCACAAATTTGTGTCTAATAATGATTTAAAACCGAAAGTGTGTACATGGCTTCAGAACAGACCACTGATAATAGACAAGAGAGGCTGGAGGTGTCCAAAAACATGCACAACAGCTGTTTCTAGTGTAACGAATGGGGCAACATGCACACAATGTCTCCCTCTCTTCACCTGCACACCCACATATCCCCTCACACGTGCATATTCTGTCCACCCTGGGCCTTGTAATGGTAATCCAAGGCCCACTAGCTCCACTTCTGTCTCTTCCTCCTGCTGTATTTTTTTGTGACAGCTGCATATGTTTCATGGTGCTCCTCCTTGTCATGGTTACGGAATCACAGCAAGCTTGGAGTTTCTGGTCTTCGTTTTGTTGATGCAAGATTTCCATACCTGTTCTGTGTCACTTTTCTTTGTGTACTAAGATCTTGCTCTGTAGTGGTTCATATATGTATGCGTGTGTGATACATATATTGCCCCCTCCTTCCTCCCACTCCTCTTCAACTTCTCAGTTAGTGGATGTGACTTGATGTGTTATCTTTATCATCAAAAAAAAAAATTCAAAAAAAAAAAAATAGAAATGCTCATACCCAATTGCTTTGCCTTAAAAAACTGCACACCTATGGTAGGAGGGTATCCTGTAGTTTACAGGCTACACATAGCCTCATGTATTCATCATAGTGGAAAACCTACCCTTCCTCTCAGTCTCCCACCCTCTATCTCCCCACCCCACCCCCAACTGCCCTTACCACTCCTTGTGCTGGAAGACACTGATATTACACGCTGTAGGTGATGTGGATGACGATAATGATGATGGTGGTGGTGGTTGTGCTGATGATGATAGCGTGATTTGAGTGTTTTATTTTGTTTTGTTTGTTTTGATCAGTACCCAACGGGGAAAAGCTCCTCTTATTATTGGAATATTTTTGGTTTTTTTCTCCTCTGTTCTCTCTGCTAGGATAACATTGGACACCGGCTGCTTCAGAAACATGGCTGGAAGTTGGGGCAAGGTCTTGGCAAAACCATGCAGGGTAAGGACTCACTCTTTTGTACATCTATGTTCAAAGTATGCTGGTGGTTCAGAGCCACCACTCTCTTGTCCTTTTCTTTCCCTCACATTTCCAGTTTTGTTTTTTTTTTTTAATCAACAAATTTTCTTTTCTCTTCACATTCTTTTTTCTGATCTCACCCTTTGTGTCTGTTGCTGGGTAAAATGGATCTCTATTTAAACAAACGTCATTCCAGTTGTTCTTGTCGCTCTCATGCTGCTGTTCCCTCGAACTTGAAGAGGGAGGAGAATGTTCCCATGGCTTTGTAAAGGATTAAGACTGAGGTCAGGGACCCTGGGAGTTGGGAGATGGAAGTGTTTATTTGTCTTTCAGTTATGCATTTAGTTTACAGCAATTTAAATTAAAGCAGAACCCCTCCCCCCCTCACAGTTTAATTGGATGCAGTTTTTTTCATATCCAGTTGTTATAGCCAACCAGCTTTGGAAAGAAGCATATAATGGACTTACTGATGGCTGATGTGCCAGTACATAACTGAAACCCTGGTTAAATTCAAACACCCTCTGATCAGCTTTTTGTGCTGGGTTAATATCTTGGTTACAGGAGCTAAATGATGTTTCTCTTCTGAGACACTGGTCGTCACTATTGGGGCAGTGATGCAGAAGTGATATTGAAGAGCATTCGGTTGACTCTGGAAACACAAGCCAGAAAACATGTTTGCCCGAACCTTATCCAACTGTCTCTTTGCAGGAATGCAAAGTACTTGAATCATCAACAGGCAAAGTACAAGACTTTTCTTGGGCCTTTTCTGGGCCAGTTGTATTTGCAATTACAGACCAAGTCCCTGTGGCTTTGACATTGGACCCAATTCAGTCTAAAATGCTCCGTTTTAGCACCTGTGTCATTAAGCCCCCATCTCTCTGATTGGTCAGTGTACCCAGGTCCTCTGCATCTTGGCATCTCTGCACTGTCATTTCAGCTGTGTGAGTGACTGTAACTGAGTATAGTGGCACATTCACCAATTAAAGCTTCTAAATGCCATAGGACATGTTCCAGCAGGAATATATAGAACAAATTACAACACTAGCAACCAACATCACATGTTTTAAGTTGGCATGTAGCTATATGTAGCATTGTACTTGCAGTAGAGGAAATATTGTGTGTAGTAGCATTTTCTACTATTGAAGATCTCCATCAAAAACTTCTAAACCAAAATCTACACAGCTGGATTTGTTGCAGCAGGAATATGATCTGTTATCAGGGAGAAATTAACAACATAGAATATCAAGATTACAGGTGTTCCTGATGTTAGCATGTGGCTACATATAGTCGTGTATGTTAAGTAGACACTTGCAGTAGCGTGCCTGAAGCAGAAGACAACCACCAGCAACATTAAACTTGTGACAGAAGAAAAGTAAAGGCATAATAGGTCCCTTTTAAGGTTTTGCTGTACTTGCGATATCTGTCCAGGTCTCTATAATCTGTATAACATATACTCTAATCTATTAAAATTATGTGTGCACTTGAGGCTTTCTCTTTTATTTTAAGATCGAGGATTTTCTCATTCGAGTGTAGTGAAAGTGGTTCCACAAAAATACTCTGTAAGCTCTGCACATTAAATGAACTCTGTCAGATGCATAAAGCTTTCAACTAGAAAGCTGCAGTAAAGAGGTTTACTTTTCGGAGACATCTGTAATTGGACGGCCCAGCTGATATTGACTTGCTGTAAGAGGAAGCAGGCTGAACAGAGCTGAGTGTGTGGGTAGGTCTTGGCTAACGTCAGCACCTCATTAGCTCAACCCTACTGTGCTCATAGGCCACTGGCTCAGAGGCAGTGGTGCAGAGACCTGGCATGTTTCCACTGAGCCTCTTCCTGTCTCTTCACCCTCTTTCCTCTCCCCATCAATGTCTTTATTCTCTCTATCGTTCTTACGATATTAATTCCCTCTTCATAGCCTCACCCTTCCCTGCACTTTCTCCAAAAAGGATGATGTATAGCATTGTCCATGAGTGATGTCATCACTGGCAGGCCAATGAGTCCGCGCAGTTTGCTAAGAATGGAGCTTGTTTTTCCACATCATTTCTGGCATTTAGTTTTGTCTACCTCCTCCACTGTGTTCTTTTCTGTCCCCTCAGTCCAAACCATTTTAACCTCCCTTCATTTCTATAACTCTCATGCAGCCATTTCCATCCACTTAATGTTGCTCAATTGCAACTCTTGCTGAAGTGCATTGCTCTCCCTGTAAACCCAGCAGTAACGTGCGCAGTATCAGAATGTTAATGAGAAACATAACGTCTTTAGGGCATGCCATAACTAAAGACAAGTAACGGTCTTACACATGAACATATAGGGGCCTATGCAGAGCTAGTTAAGTGAGTGAGTCGCTGAAATTCACAACATAAATCCAAATACAAGTTCAGACTTGTGTTTCTTAATGTGATTCGTAGGCAGCATAGTTAGATTATTGATAAGTCCATGCCTTCCTCGTGTTTGTGGTTCAGGTAATGAGATTTTCAGCTGTCTGTGCAGTAGTCACAGAAAACTGTGTCTGTAAGAGCTCCTGACTTCACTATATTAAAACATACACTAGTGCTCATTCAGATGTTGACAAAACAGAGGTTTACCCTGCTGAGACATGTCCTCACTTTATCAGATGATGGCTATGGTGGTTAAGTTTGTTTGTTGACCAAAAAAGAAGGAGGAGGAAGAAATATATTCCCTTCTCTGCTGTAGGGCTGCCACTGTGAGGAAATTTTCCCGGAGGTTAATTAACTTGTAACAGTACTGGTGTTAGCAATTACACTCAGACATTTTAAAATAAATTTGTGATGACACTCTCAATATCTTCAGAGCGCTGTATTACTTTACGGCTAATGCAAACCGAACATTTCTTAATGCTGCAGCTTCACACTAAAAGTGTTTAACTGGCGATACACAAGTTATTATGAAGTTGTCAAATGCGGTGTGTTTGTCAGTGAGGTTAGCACTACGCTATCGTTCATCAGAAATGCTTCTGCAAAACAAGATAGCAGGCATTTTCGGCATTTGTTGACAGTTGATCAGCTGGAAATATTGAACAACTTCACATTGTTGTTAAAAATAATGATTTAAAGATACATATTGGTTCTGAATATTTGAAACTTTTTCAATACTCATTTTCCACACTATCAGTACATTGATACCAGCTGTGCTTTCTCACTCTCTCTTTTTGTTAATGTTTACTACAGTCATTCTGCTGTTCTTGGCTATTAACCAAGAGAAGAAAAGTTGTCATTGCTATGCCTTTGTTATATTTATCTTTTAGTAAAGATACATATTTGTATGCCCTCTATGTTAGTTGGTATCATGGTATCAAAAATGGCATCAAGTATTTTTCTAGGTATCGTTTGAAAGTTAGCAATTTCAGTATCCTGACAACACTATATTCACATATAAACGGTGTCATCAGATCTATTTATTTAGTCCTATAGGCAATGTCTTGCTGTAAATCACTCACTATTTATATCTGTACTCAGTGTTGTCTGATTGAAGAGCCTTGATATATCATGGTCTGACATTTAGACATTAAATGTTTATTGTTTATTGGGTAGCCTCCAGAGACGCACAGACCTGATGACTGGGCTGAGCTGTGTCGTGGCTGTCCTAGCACCTCATGTTTATGTACATATATGGCCTTGGTTCCCTGTGTCCTCTCAAAGGTATTCTCGGCCTGACGGTGGCCGGGGACCAGAGTAGATCAGGAAGCTGCTTCATTCTGGGCAGGCTGACAAGTATATGGAGAGCATCAACACAGCAGTAATTTCTGAGCCTAGTGTTTGGTGTACGTCGTTGTTTCTTTCCATCTGGCCTTGGAACAGCTAAATAGCAATCTATTTGATGTGAGAAGGATATGCTCTTTGTGTGGAGGAGAGAACAAGTTGCAGGGGCTGACTGTGCTCTTGTTCTTGCCGCTGGCACCACTGATGTGTGGTTATGTAAGCATCCTGCTTTGTGGGCAGATGAGACTGCGGCAAAGTGTGTCCAGTTGTTGTGTAGGAATTGATGGCCCACTGTCAGAGCCCACTATCTCTGTTCAAATTTGCTAATGCACTTAGGCTCACAAACACAACTGCACCCTTGCATCACATCGAAGTTTGCTGGATAATCATTATAATCTTCCTCTCCTTTCCTGTCCTCCTTGCAAGAAGAGAAGGTTTTTGAATTTTGAAGTGAAAGCATTGTGTCCCCTTTTTTAAGTTTTTCACTGTATTGACTTTGTTCTTATTCTTCTTTTGTCCTTTTTGCCCCTTTTTAGGTAAGGTTTGTTGGACCCCCTCTGTATGTCAGTATGTGTGTGTGTGGGTGTGTTTTCTTTCTCCCACTCGGCAGTTGACCTCAATGTAACACCCCTTTTACAGTGTACCGTAGGCTAATGGCCTCTGTCAGCTTCCTCCTCTTTGCTTCATAATCACTAAACCTTTATTTCAATCTGCACAAAGAGTAAAAGTGCTTCGATTTGAACAAAGAAAAAAAATCCATTTTAAATCAAGGTAGATTTAGGAAGCCATGATTCCATCACATCTTTTAGAATCATCATCTCCACGTATGTTAGATTTATTATTATTATTTAATTTTTTTTTTACCTCTTTGAGTTTCCGTTGCTGCTGTCGGGTATCTGATTGGCTGTAACCACGGCTCAGACTTTGAATGGCTTGCAGAGTAGACAAGTTTTCCCCCCTCTGCTTGTTTGCCTGTTTCTACCTCCAAACCTGTGAAACTTGTGTGTATGTGTGTGGTCATTATGTGGGACTGAGATGTGTGTGTGTGTGTGTGTGTGTGTGTGTGTGTGTGTGTGTGTGTGTCTGTTACTGACCGGGCCATAGAGTCAACTTACAGGGAAAATCTCACCACACTTCTACACCCCGAATGTCTCTGTCCCCATGGTTACACGCTCCCGTCCTCCCCCTGTTTCTTTGCCCCTCCTGCACAGCATGTTTGTCCCAGAGGTGCACTCTTGCCTGCCTCAAACCGTCACACTCACCTGGGGCTTTAAGCAGTGTTGGAGGTAAAACACGGAAGTACTCCTTTTACATGATAGAGTGGAAAGTAACACTTCAGACAGATGCACAGTTCATTTTTAAGTGGTAAGACTGCTACTACATAGCATTGCAGACCCAACTCTAAGCACTGCTCAAAGCCTAGCTGGCTCTTTCCTCAGGTACATTTTTTGTGTGTCATGTGTTGTTCCGGGGTCAAGCACATCCCAATACAAGCTTTTGCTGGCTGTAGGCTGGCGAGGAAATGAAAGAATCTCAGGGAGATTTGCTAACTGGGCTGACAAGCGTCTGCGAGGCAAAAAGCTTAAAGGGGGAAAATGGTGGTCGTCCCTAGAGGCATCTATCATCTCTGCCTAGATATTTGACCACATGTTAAAAAATGGCTCAGTGATTTCCAAAAATAGATGTTGTGATTCATGACTTTTGCTAGAAGATATGCTTCCTTTTTTCCTTTACCTGTCGGGAGTTAATATGCCATCAAACCCAGCTGGTTTTTAATCATTCCCTCACCCAGTACAGCTCCTCCAAAAGCACTTATCTGAAGGGATTTCTATTTTTCTGCTTGGTGAAGGTAAAAAGTGAAGTTTTTTACTGGGGTGTATTTTGTAAGGGGTGGTAGTTTGGTACCTTAGGGGCATATTCTGGTTGAGAGAGCAAGATGGCGCCAGGCTAGGGGCCTGGGGACTGGGACGAGTGGTTGGGAGAGAGTGGTGAGAGGAAATCCCTGTAAGCACCTAGCCCTGAGTGAAGGGATGAGGGGGGTGGGGAGGGGGGTGACACACTGAAGCCCCTCTGGTAATAAACCCCCCTAAACCCCACAACCACACTCCCAACCCCACCCTCCCTTCTCTATGTGCCTCAATCTTCCTGCTTAACCAATTGGTGTTTCTTTTTTACAGCGATTTGATCCTGCCCATGTTGTGCTGATGGTAAACTTAGTGGTAAATGTTATTTTATCCCCCAATTGAATTGTTTTTATTTTTTATTTTGTTTTAATTTCTCCCATTTTTTTTCGTTTTCCTCTCATCAGAGCACCAATGCTACATAGGCTTTCAATTCTCTCTGTATTAGTCCTCATTCTGCTGCTTGTATATTATCATGCATATGTATTACTCTTAGAACATTGTCATTTTGTTTGTTTTCAGTTTTTTTTTTAAACCTTGTGATTCACACCCTGTGATTTAGATGCACATGTTTTTGTCTGGTCCCTTTCTTTTCCACTGGAATGGGTAATGTGGAAGTATTGTCACTGTGTTTAAAGATTGGTGATAGCTTGGGATGACTGTAATTGTTCATTAATCTTTAATTCTGGGTCTGGCTTGTGACTCCATCCAGACAGACCACTGCAGTGGCTGACAAACAGACCAATCCCCCCCCCCCTTTTTTTGGTTTCACTTCTCTACTGCTGTTGGGCAAAGAGCGTGAACACACATCAGCAGATAGTCTTGTGATCTAGATATCACACAATCAGTCCTCTCCTCTCACTTCCTCAGTGGAATAAGGTCTCCATGATTATGCAATCAGAGTTAGGTTTCCAGCTAAAAGCACACCCAGCTGACACTGCAGTGGGACTGAGAGTCCAGGCAGGCCATTACATGTTACAGTGCCCATGCATCTATGATTTCAGAATTAATATGTCATTGGGCTGTGATGACTAAATTATGTGAGGAAAGTGCAGTAATGACACAAATAGCAACATCAAATAATGGTCTTACCTTCCTTCTGCCTAGGAAGGTAAGAATGCGCCAGGAGGTCCCTCCATTTAAAAAAACAGATTCATACTTTA
This sequence comes from Epinephelus fuscoguttatus, assembly GCF_011397635.1. Taxonomy (NCBI): domain Eukaryota; kingdom Metazoa; phylum Chordata; class Actinopteri; order Perciformes; family Serranidae; genus Epinephelus; species Epinephelus fuscoguttatus. Next base: position 17,031,928 of record NC_064770.1, on the reverse strand, counting down.
AGCTGGGCCCACACTATATGATTTGAGCTTGTTTTAAAAATGTTATTGTTTAACTTCCACTCCTACTGTACTAATAAATCGTCTGCGATGTAAAGCCAAAGCTCACAATTTATATGCTCAAGCTGTACGATTTGATTGTCAAGCCATGGCTTGAGCACTCACACTGTTCAGGTAGAATACCAAATAAAACAACCAGATGGCCCCTACTGACCGTTCCGGCTATTGACAGTTGCTAATAAAGATTAGTTTAAAAACTGTGAGACAGGTAGAAGTTTCTTTGCTTGTGAAGTTTTTTAATGTAACACCAGTACGGCTCACAGTAATATGTTATTGCAAACATTTCTCTCATTTATATCAGTTGTGACAGGAGGCATGTGTGCTGTTGCCACAGCTGGACCAACCTAACCTTCATGTTTTCCGTCGGCATGATGTGTTGTGTTCCCATGGGAATTTTTGATGCCCTTTTTTGCGACTTTGTGCAGACTCAGTGAGGTAAGAAAGTCACTGACCTTAGGGTATCGACTTGTGGCCTTGCTTCAATTGTGCGAGAGCCTGATGACGGCCGACCAAATTTTCTGACATGTCAGAAATTATCCAAGTGTCTGACGGCTGGTCCATAGCAACAGGGTTATTTTAGTCAACTAATACTAAACTAAAAATGAAAACCAGGTGTTAAAAATCATTTTGAAATGAAATTAAAATAGAAACAAAACTAACTGAAAGGACATTGTGTACCTACAAAACTAACATAAAAACAAAAAAGTTTGTAGACTTGTAAACAAAAATGTAAAATGAAATAAAAAAAATATACCGAAAATTAAAACACTGTAGTAACACTGAGGAGCAGTTGAATGGGCTATGATTGATCCTCGCTCCCCATTCTACGCTGCACAGCAGACGATGCCCGATGAGGTTCAAATTTGGTCCAACTCCATAATGAGTCGTACGGCTCAAATAAATGAGAAACAGGCTCAGTTTGTGCAGTGTGTGCTCTGCTTAAGGAAAGCTAAAAACCTCTAAATGCGTCAGTATTTGGTGCTTTTTACATGTTGTATCTGGGCTCTTGTGGCTCAAAGTATTATTTAAGCAGGGCATTAGAAAATGCATGGTATTAAACCACTGGCCCTACTAGCGCAGGTATCACAGCATTAAAACTGTACATTTGCAAACCCAGTGCTTGTAGTTATTCCATATGCCCAATGGTATACATAAATATTGATTCATTACAAAATAACTAACTTGAATGTGTGGGAGGAAAAAAAAAACTGAAACCAAACTGAATTGATGATCACTATCAGTAAAATCGATTATTGTATCTGGCTGGCAACAGGAGCAGCAGAACTAGTCCAAATTCTTTTATGCCTTTTGTTTTGAGACTCCCCTGTCTATCTGTCTGTCTGTCCTCCCCCTTCCTTCTCCCCCCTGCCCATACCCATGTTTTGCCAGGTAAGTATCCCCATCCCTTGCACTGTCACCATGGCGATACCTGGCCTGTGACGTCACTCTGCTGTAGTTCAGTGCTTGTGTCCTTTTTTAATTTTACTCTGTCTTTCTCTCTGCTTTGTTTGGCTGATTATGAGTGGATTAAGCAATTCTGTGTCAATCTCCAAAGTAGTTTTGATTTTTTTATATATTTTATATCTTTAATGTTTCATTCTGTTTTTTTGGTTGTCTTTGGTTTGTTTATTTTTCTACAGTTAATTTCCTTCCGATCTAGTTCTTTTCACAGCTTACGTAACGTAGCTTAAGTAGACAGGAAAAATAGTCTCTCAGCTCTTGTCATGATGAGGAAGGGGGCCTGGGACAAGGGAACAGATTTTGACCTCGGGACAGTGGAAGGGGCTTGCAAGGGTCAGCCAGCCTGCAGACAGTTCAGAAAGAGATGATGCAATAGGCCTTAGATAATATTGGGAGGCTTTGTTCCCCCTCATGGAGGATGTCGCAGTGGCAGCAGCTGCGCAGGCCTGTTGCAACTCCCTTCACACACACACACACACACACACACACTGACGCACCACACACACAGTCCCTCAAGCTGTAGTGTCCTTGATAAACTTGGCATTCTGGTTTAACAGGACTGCAGCAATGAACGGGTGGAGGAGGGGTGGTGGGTTGCATGACTACATTGAAGAGATATGAAAACAGACTGGCTTAAAGTTGGCAGTCCTGTTTCCAGTTAACTTTGTCTCCAGTAAAACATATTGCTGAACAACCCTGTTGCCCTTGACTTCATTCAGTACAATAATTTCAATAATTGACTCATTCAAAAACGATAATCAGCAGTCAGATCAAATGTAAGTGAAGTGAGATAAATTGATCTATACTTGGTGGCTGCAGTAAGCTGTGAGAATGGCTGGTGTTTGGTTCACTGTAGCTTTCTGGTCTCTTTGCACTTCAAGGCAAAATTTTCTAACCCCAGCACCCTATGCTCTAAAAGCAGGCTGTCTCCGAGCTGGCCCTCCGTCCCAGTCTCAGAAACTCACCTTGTTCTCTCTCTGTCTCTTTTCCCTCAGGACGCACTGACCCTGTGCCCATCATCCTCAAATATGATGTCATGGGAATGGGACGGATGGAGATGGAGGTAAGATGCTGTTTATTTTATTTCAATCATTAATAAGGACATAGTAGAGGCACCAGGCAGGTTTTAAATGACCCAACAAACTGTCAGTGTCCAGCAGCTGAAAGGGAAACTGGTATATTTCAACCTGGACCCTGTTTTCCCATGTTTCTGTGTCCAAGTGAGAATTGAGAGAGACTGCCGCAGGCTCAGACTGTCATGTAAAGTGTCTGACAACATTATAGAAAAGACCCTCCAGAGAAATGATATGTTTGGTATTTTGACCAAGTCTCTCTCAAGGAGAAGTCTCACTCTGAAATCTCATGAGAGTGACATGCTGTAGGAATAACAATGGTGGTAACGTTAGTGCGAAGTGGATAGAACAGTGCCGGTAAGAGTATGTGGGGTTGGAGTGCAGTAAGTGTCACTTAGTGTTATCAAAAAGATGTTCAGTGTCATGACTGAATACAACATCAATTAAAGCTAAGGTAAAACATTTCATTACTCTTTTAGGTTTTTCCATGATGTTGCCAGACACCTATAATAACAGTCTGAGCTTGCCAGTGGCAAAAACAAGTACTTTTAATGGACTTAAATTGATGGTGCACAGTTACCCATAGGGATTGCATTGCAGCCTGATTTGTCATTGTGGCTGCAGTGATCTCGCACGAAACTGTCTCCAGATAGAAAAACAACAAATATGGTCCAGTCTACTCTGAGCTTGTTTTGATATTGGACAACATCGCTTTTGAGCTTTAACCTTATTTCACTGCAACCATTGCTGAGAGGTATAATAAAATAAAGAACGTGTGGTGACTCAGTGCTGACTTCTTAACAGTCTCTGGAAGGATCATAGGCTGCTTTGAATCCAATTCCATGGTAAAAGACCCAAACATGAGCCACAGAGCAGGGCTGTACATTAATTTTTTTTTGCACATAGCACTGGTGTTACAGAGGTTGAAAGTTTTGTAGCACAGGCTACAAAATTGTAGCACAAGTATAAGCGTATTATATAGGTCCATTGCAGTTTGAGACTATTCAAATTATTTTTTCATAACCTTTAAATGCATATAGCACTGAAAAATGCAGAAACTGTTTTAAATATGTTATATATATGTAGAGAGAGAGACTTTGTCTGTGTTGTACATCTTGTGTATGAAATGTTTATATAGTCACAGCGCTACATTTTTATTAACACATCTGTCACCCACATTCAGGTGCTGTCTCACCATCACACGATAGACTACAACTACCAAGTAGAGTAGCACTTGGCTATGGATTCACCTCACCCACAAACAAGCAAACAAACCTTCACCTCAAACAAACACGCTACATAAATCTGTATAGCACAGGTGCTACTATGGTAATTTTTTTCACTGCACTGATTGATTCTTGCAGAGTATGTGCTATGCATACGTTGCACTGTACTGTACATCCCTGAGCACCATGCACAGCGCCAAGTTTCAGCTGGAGTCGTGTAGAGCTCGGCAGCACTGGACTGTTGAGCAGCAAGAAACATTCTCTGAAGTTATCAATCACGATTCGCCGACTGGCAGCCTGACAGACAAATGTGAGAGTGGTGGATGCCAAGAGAGCACTCACCTGAATGAATGAATGAATGAATGAATGAATAGGTACCAAATACAAATTGGTCATTGGAGAAAGATTCATGGTTTGGGTTAGGTGCCTTTAGCACTGAAGTGTCAGTGCTACAGCACACAGTGACATATGACATGATCCTGTGTCTTTGTGGTTACTGCTCCAACATGACAGGGATTGTGTGCATCCATCAAACACCTTTGACATGGACAGGCCTTAAAAAAGAATATACGCTATGATACAGCAACACTAACTGCCTCAGTAATGCTGCAGGTGCTTCTACTCTGCTTCCTGCGGAATGTAACTTGGAATTTAAAATACATTTGACCTTCACAGTTTCGGCTAAATATCATCTATGAACCTTAAGAGGACCTATGCTTCTTTGTTGACGTGTTCCCACAGTCCATCTTGTCGTTACTATTAAAGTCCAATAGAATTTTTTTGTCTCCTACAGTATGCATATCTGCTCTGTAACTTTCTTGTCATGTGTTCTCCTTTGATAATAACAGAAGAGAGAAATTGATATTTTATATATGTATTTTTGGGTTTCATGATGGCACCCCCTAGTTTTGCATTAATTCAGTTACCTATATGAAGGACTTGTTTTGATTCGGCCACCGGCAAAAAAGGACTAATAAATGTGATATTAGTTTAAGTTCAGGCTTCTGTTACCATAAATAACATGTATCAGAAATCATGAGCAACACAAGCTGACTGATCATAACCCCTGTAGTCCAGATGTGCCAGCAGCATAACAGCATGTCCACACATTGCATTAAACATATATAAGATTAATTTTGACGTGTTCCTTTTGATTCAGGAGTGTTTTGTTTTCTGCAAGTGATGTAACTGCTGTCTGTCCTTGTAGCTGGACTATGCAGAGGACGCCACAGAGAAGAGAAGAGTGCTCGAAGTGGAGAAAGAGGACACAGAAGAACTGCGGCAAAAATACAAGGTGAAGCCCTGCACCCTTGATTTATTCTGAAAACTAATGTTGGTTTTGTTCTGTTAGGGCTGCTACAGCACATCTAATGAGGAAGAAAATATAGAACTCTAGTACTCTGGTTATTTAATTAAGTCTTGTCTTCAGCTCTTTGAGGACAGTCAGATTCATTCACACATTCCTTCCTGTATTTCCCATCAACTACAGGACCAGATGGAAAAGGAGAAAGCCATTGCCAAGGCTCTGGAAGACCTGAGAGCCAATTTCTACTGTGAGCTATGTGACAAGCAGTACACCAAACACCAGGAATTTGACAACCACATTAACTCGTATGACCACGCTCACAAGCAGGTATTGCTGCTTATTAATGGTGATCTGTATGTGTTACAACATGAGAGAGATGTCTTTTCTCTGATAGAAGAGATCTTGATGTACTTTGTTTCTCCCTGTCTTGCTTTTGTTTATTGCAGAGGCTGAAAGAGCTGAAGCAGCGAGAGTTTGCTCGTAACGTGTCATCTCGCTCCAGAAAAGATGGAAAGAAGCAAGAAAAGATGCTGCGCCGATTGCATGAGCTGGCTGAGCAGAGGAAACAGCAGGACCGGTAAGAATTTGTTCATGGAGTGCCCTCTGCTGGCTGGACTTCAAAACATATCTGCAGTGGTTTTACAATTGCATGTCTGTTGTGTGTTGAAGAATAAATGTGTAACCTGGGTCAAACAAAAGCTACAAATAAGGGGCGTCGGTGGCTTAGTGGTAGAGCAGGCGCCCCATGTACAGGGCTGTTGCCGCAGCGGCCTGGGTTCGACTCCAGCCTGTGGCCCTTTGCTGCATGTCACTCCCTCTCTCTCTCCCCCCTTCACGCTTGTCTGTCCTGTCAAATAAAGGCTAAAAATGCCCAAAAAATATCTTTTAAAAAAAAAAAAAAACCCTCCAAATAAAACTAGAAATGTATATTTTATTTAATTTAACAATTCACTGTCACAGTAGATTAATATATAGAATTTAAAATTATTTCTTGTATGGAGGACATTTTTCTCAAAGTGAAGCCAGACATGTCAAATACGTTACTATAATAATTCCTTGTATTCCTATTTTTTAGCTGATAAAACTGATTCCAGATAGGGAAAACTACAAGGACCCTCTTGGGCTCTTTGACCTTTTTAAGATTGCCGGTCCAAATCGTATCCAGTTTGTGTCCAGAATGATTTTAGAAAGTCTGGACAGGAAGAAAGAAAAACACAGGAAATATGATTTTTGCAGATCCAAACCACATTTGGGTGATGTTTGAAATGTGATTCCAAATGGATTTCTGCAGATGCATCTCAGTCCAGATGATTTAGCTGCTGAAATCAGATTTCAGAAGTGTCTTTTGTGTCATATTTAATGCGAAACACACTGACATTGTGAAATCCACAGTTAAAGAAGTGCTCAGTAGAATCCTATCAGAGCACTATGAAATAGTTTGGTGCAACAGAGGAGTTCAGCACTGCAACTTGGCAGCACGATTGTTTGGAGGGTGAAATGATGGACCTCCATTTTTCTTTTTTCTGCGATGGAAAGCTGCATCACCAGTGTAACCATGCAGTTACTGATGCCTACGTCATTACCGCAGCAACCTGTGCGGATTGATTGGTGATGTCTGGACACACAAATCCGATCTGATCATTTGCAAATAATAGTGTGGACACTCTGTCTTAGAAATCTGATTTGAGGAATGAATCTAATTTGCCTGCAGTCTGAATGTAAATTTTGTGATGGTAAATAAACACAAGTATTTGGTATTTTTTTCACCTGTAAATATTTATCCCACATCTTATTGTAATTACACTTTTGTGTTTCAGTACTCCAGGAAGCGGGCCCATGTTCAAAACTACCACAGTGGCTGTGGATGGAGAGAAGTCAGAAGATGGCGACATGACGCCTGAGAACACTGCTTTGACAGACTGTGTCCTGGAAGGATCACTGGCAGATAAAACCGGGGAATCCTCCCCGAAGCCAGGCCCAACCATCAGCTTCTCTCTGGGGAAGAACAGCTCCTCCTCGCCAACCCCCAGTGGCGGCTCCAAAGTCAGTGTGTCCTTCTCTTTTGCCAAGAAAGCCCCAGTAAAGCTGGAGACAGCAGCGGCAGTGTTTGCTGATCATGGAGAGGAAGCTATGGAGGAAGAAGATGGCCAGGAGGGAGAAAAGGCTGGAGGGCAGGAGGAGACATCTGGCTGCGGTACAGACAGCCCTAAAGCAGGATCAGGAGGAGGTGAAGGAGGAGACAGTGCTAGTGTGGTGGGGACGGAAGAGGTGCAGCAGCCTGATGATGGAGCCTCTCTAGCCTCCACTCTCAACAAACTGAAAATGATGATGAAAAAAGAGGAAGGATATGCTGGACAAGAGCCTCAGTACTATCACTATATACCTCCAGCTCACTGCCGGGTAAAGCCTCACTTCCAGTTTTTGCTGTTTATGAAGGCCAGTGATCAATGTACGAGCAAAGACGAGGAAGACGAGGAAGAAGGGCAGGAAGAGAAGAAGGTTGAAGATAGTTCTGAACAGAAGGAGCCCAATGTTACAGAGTGCAAGACTGAAAAAGAACGAGTTGATGACACTTTATCTCCTGACCCGGAGCCAGCTCCTCCATCGCCTAAAGTGAAGACGGAGGATGCCTCTTCATGCACAGCAGATGCAGCTCCTGTGGTCCCCACTTCCCCTACACAAAAAGCAGAGTGCACACAGGAAACTCTGGACTCCAGCTCGGGTCCTAAAATCCCCACAGGTCCCTTCTTCCCAGTTCTGAGCAAAGATGAGAGCACGACCCTACAGTGGCCCTCTGAGCTCCTCGAATTCACAAAAGCTCAGCCCTCCCTGTCTTACAGTTGTAATCCCCTCTACTTTGACTTCAAGCTGTCCCGCAACAAAGGAGCACGTGGTGGGAAAGCAGCAAAGTCCCCTAAGCCTTGTGAAGAGTCTGAGGACAAAGGGCAAGAGACGGCTGCCTCGACAGCTGAAGTAGACATAGCTACTAAACCTGGGACTAGCACTGACAAAGACAAGTCACTGGTGAAGGGAGAGCCTGGCCAACCAGAAGGTGACGAGCAAAAGCCTGCAGCTGGCAGCAGTGGTGCCAAGAAGAAAAAGAAAAAGAAGAAGCATAAGAAATCTGCAAAGCATTCAAAACGCAAGGGAAAAGACAAGGGAGCAAAAGAAAATGCAGAGGGCGAGACTGAGGTTATGCAAGAGAAGCCCAAGAAAAAGAAAAAACACAAACGGAAGAAGAGCAAAAACAAAGCTCCAGATCAAGATGAGGCACCGGGTGATGAAAAAGAAAAAGCTAAACCAAAGTCAGAAGATAAAGCCATTGCCTCCTCTGTTCAGCTGACAACTGGAGGGGGAGGAGCTACGGGAAACACAGGAGTAGAACTGGGAAAGAGGAAACGTGCCACGAAGGAAGTGCCTTGCAAGTCTGGAGCAGAGGAGGGAGGAGCCGGGAAAGGCACTGACAAGGTCAACTCCTCAGAGGAGCACAGTGGCACCAAGCGACAAAAGACTGATTCCAGTGCACCTCAAAGTGCCTCCTGCTCCACCTCAGCCCAAAAGAGCCCAGGTCCTGGTCGACCTCCCAGCAGCGAGAGTGAAGAAGAGGGTGGCTCTAATACACAGCGCTCTCGTCATCACAGGTCAAGTCCTCGGGAACAACGCCGCCACCATAGTGAGGAATCAGGGCGGTCTTGCAGTCGTTCTTCAAGACGTGGGGAAAGACGAGGCAGCAGTCGTAGGCGCCATCGTGGCCAAACCTCCCGTAGTCATTCATACTCCAGCAGCTCCGAGCGCTCCTCAGCCGGCAGCAGTGCCTACAGCCACCGTAGCCGCAGCTACTCAGACAGCTACAGCGACTACAGCACAGAGGGTCGCAGGCGGAGACACTCTAAACGTTCGTCAGACTCTGAGTATGAGAGGAGGGGCAGCCGAGGGCGTAGACGATCCAGGAGACATCAGTACTCCTCTTCATCCTCAGAAGACTCCCGGTCACGTTCACGCAGCTACAGCCGCAGGAAGAGGCACCGGCGGCACCATCGGAGCAGCTCAAGAAGCTCCAGTAGCTGGAGCCGCAGCACCAGTGCGAGATCCTGGAGGCGCAGCTACAGCAGAAGCCACAGCTCAGCCAGCCGCTCCTCCAGTTCCACCAAAGGCTCTCCTCGCAGACGAGGCCCCAGGGCTCGAGGGGACACTGACGCACACCGGAGAGACTTCAACCGCTCTTGCATCTACCGCTCCCAGTCTCCACGTTCATCTTCATCACGAGGCCTTAATCGCAACACCCATTCATCCAGCTCACAGTCACTGAGGCCAGGGGGGTCCCGAGATGCCGGGGAACAGAAAAACACCCTCACTGCGCGCCAGCTGCTGGAGAAGGTTCAGTCTAAAAAAAGCTCTGATGATTCTGCCACAGGAACAAAATCTGGGATTAAGATTAAGGACCCACCACAGGGATACTTTGGTCCCAAACTTCCTCCAACCCTGGGAAACAAAGCCATGTTGCCGCTTTTTGGTAAGCTGCAGGCAGGGAAGAAACCACTGATCCCCCTAACCAGACCTGATGAGGGTGAGAAGTCAGGAGCAGGGAAGTGCTCCGAGGCTGAGGCAGAGGTTATTCTGGTTGAGCCTATAAGGGAGTTCCCCCCTCCACCACCACCTCCAGCTCCTCCGGTTCAGAAGGTTGAGGAGGCCCCGCAGATCACAGTGGTGCAAGAGGAGACACAGCACCCTACTACAGAAGCCCAGGTGCACCAAGAACCCCGGCCGTTGTTTGAACAGGAGCCTTCCATGATGATGCCCCAGTACCAAGGGGAATCAGGACAGGACCCTTCTCAGATCTCCATGATGGAGTCCCTCATGCCAGAAATGCAGCAGCAGCAGCAGCAGCCTCCAATGCATGCCTACCCTGCTTACCCACCACCCAACCTGGAGGAGGATGGCATGGAGGCAGAGGAGGATGGACTGGCTCCTTTAGAGAGTCAACCCATTACGTTTACGCCAGAGGAGATGGAGAAATACAGCAAGCTGCAACAGGCTGCACAGCAGCACATCCAGCAGCAGCTTTTGGCCAAGCAGGTAAAGACATTTCCGTCTGCTGCTGCAGCTGCAGCAGCCGCTGCAGCAGCTGCCAACTTGGCCCCAGCTCCCCCTCCCCCAGCCCTGCAGCAGATCCACATCCAGCAGCCCACTGTGTCTGTAGCCTCCGGCACATCGATCACCACAGTGCAACACGCCATCCTGCAGCACCACGCTGCCACTGCTGCAGCCATGGGCATCCATCCAGCACATGCCCACCACCCACACCCTGCACATGCCCAGTTGGCCCAGGTACACCACATTCCCCAGCACCACCTTACCCCCATCTCCCTGTCTCCTTTGGGCCACTCCCTCGGTCATTCTCTGGGACACTCACTTGGACATGCTGGGCTGATTCCTGCCCACCCAACAGCCTTCCTCTCTGGTCAGCCTATACATATTATACCAGCTTCTGCACTTCACCACACCCCTTTAGCTCTCCACCATGTACCACATACAGCCCTCTACCCCACACTTTTCACACCTCGGCCCTCACAAGCTGCTGCAGCAGCAGCTCTCCAACTTCATCCACTGTTACACCCAATTTTCTCAGGACAGGACCTCCAGCACCCACCTAACCATGGCTCTTGAGTAACAATACAAGTGAAGGAGTAAAGTCACAGCACCCAACCACTAGAAGAAAGACTTAACCTGACTTGGCTTGGTTTAGGGTTTTAAGATGAAGTCTTGGCAGCAACATGCAGGCAGTAAGACAGGAAGCTGTCAATAAACCATTTTACCGGTCAACACAGTGCAGAAGTTGTAGCCACAAAGTGGTGCTGCTTGTGTTTGGTTCAAATTTGACACTAACATTTTCTTCTGGTTCACATGAGATTTTTTTTGTTCATGTTTTGCCCTGAACAGGGTGTAAATTTAAAAAGACTTCAAGACACTGGTTTATATTCCATCTTGACGTATATTAACACCACCCATTTATTTTTGAAGGAGAAGTCAGAGAAACCACTGGAGTTTTTTTTTTTTTCGTTTACCATGTAGAAATATTATTCTCACAGTTTTCTGCTCATTTTGGCAGCCAAAGAGAGACGTATTGGCTGGAGCTATGAGCTGATCATGTTAAGATGAGTATGAGGTGAGCAAATGGCTTCGACTCTGTAATGTAACCTTCAGAGACAGACTACTTCATATTTACTGATATTGTTTATGTTCTCATATGACTACTTGCTCTCTATTGGATTATCAAATAATTTGTAATGCAGTAACTTGTACATATATATCAGTGTGTAATGTGAAGAATCCCACCAATGATGACCATATGAAATTACAGCTATGGTGTCCAAATCAGTATGACATAAGATCCCCCTCTCTAAGCGAGGGGGAGATGTGTTGTAAGGGTTGTAACATCCCTGATGCTCTGAGGCAAAGTTCATGTTCCCTGTGGTGAGGGTGCACCTGAAAAAAAATTGCACTGAAAATCTGTACATGGAGATGGTGCGTTTGCATCATGTAACAATAAGATTGTAGTATACTGCAATAATTGTATTTTTCTGTTTTTAAATTATTTTCCAAAATGCTCTTCAAAAGAAGGGTTGTGTTTTGCTTTTGTGTAATTTTGTAAATAAAACTGCTGTAGATTAACCTATTAACATTTTAGAGGTTTGGTATTGGAAAAAAAAACAGAACCATGAGATGGATGGAAGCTGGTCACATGTATGTATTTTATCACGTTTGTTTAATTAGCCCAGTTAAGATGGGCTGGGATGGTAAAGGATAGTGGTTTGTCAAACAGTAGCAACTCTGTATTTTTTAAAAACTTACTGTTTCAGCAAATAAAATCTTGAGTTCATGTGTGTTTTTCTATAATATGTAGAGGGAACAAAACTGACATGTAAACATTTAAACTTTTAACCACCCGGCAGTCAGAGGGATGAAAACACCTGCAACGCTTCATCTGGAAGAAGCCAAGCAATCCCTGCAGGGGTAAGTGTCAAAAATGAAACACTAGATGGTGCCTTGGTTGCCTCGAATATACATGAGAAAACAGTATATCAACAGAGGCAATTAAGCAGCGGAGTAAAATACCCCAGAGTTTGAACTTTGTTTCTGTTTCCAGCAGTCATTTGATGAAGATATACCAAGGGGATGAAACATTTTATTCTATGAAGGGAATTAAATCACTAACATAGTGAGACTAGACCCAAGCTTAAAGGGACAGTTCAACCCCAAATCAAAAACACGTTTTCCTTTTGACCTGTAGTCCTATTTATCGATCTAAATTGATTATCGATCTTTATTGATATGACAGTGAAGATAGACAGGAAAGTTGGGAGAGAGAGAGAGGTCGGAATCAAATCAGCACCATTGCTAAGGCCTCAGCCTATACAATCCGCCATGTACGCAAGGGTCAACCTTGTGAATTTACATTGTTTTGGTGTGAGTTGCCTAGTGTTGAAGATTTTGGCCCTCTTTCCAATATAATTAAACTAAATGGCACTCGGCTTGTGCTCAAAGCACCAGAAATACATTTGAAAATCTCAACAGCAACGTCTCTTTCTAGAAGTCATGACCCTACTACCTTACTCAAAACCTTGCTGTGAGCAGTTTCATGCAGGAACTATTTTCTCTACCAAAATAGATCCACCGACCGCATCACCACACAGACGGAAGTGTGCATCAATGGATTAGTTAATAGCTATCGGCTATTGCCAGCTCACGTAGCACCACTGAGCTGGCTAATATTACAGTTCAGCCAAGGAAGACGCCAATTATGTTTTCATCATGCCATCATGAGCACGAACCTCTTGTGCATGACTAGATGCACGTGTCATTCTGCGCGGTGATAAGCTTGGTCAATGTAATTTAGTAGAAAGAAAACAGTCCCTACATGAAACTGATCACAACATTGTATTGGAGAGAAGGCAGACATCACATTTGGCAACTAAAAAAAAAAAACAAGATTGATAAAAAGCACTACAGGTTAATAGTAAAAATATGTATTTTTAATTTTTAGGTGAACTGTCCCTTTTAATACAAGATAAATAATATGAACACTGTCAAATTAACTGCTGCTTTCATTGTCTTTCTGAACAGATTCTTGTTGCCACTGTTCTGTTCATCATAAAACAAAAGAATTTTTTCAGGGAGCACCCTGAGTTGCAGTATAATGAAACATGGAGCACTGTAAGCATTTCTACATGAGTATTTCTATTTGTCTATGAACTGAGAAGGCAGAATGACACTGACAACATTACTGACAGGAACAAAAGAAATAGCTTTTCACTGGAGGCAAACGCAAGCTGAGTGTAATGCTCTGACAAATTTCTGAAAAGCCATTTGGGTAGTCGCAACAGTGATTTACAGTTTCAGAGTGGTTTTGATCAAAAAGACTAGATAATGGAGCAGACCTATTATCATCAAGTCCAATGTTCTGTTGAAGCTCCAAGTGGAATAAAATACTGAATGTAATTAAGGTCTTCTTCAACCTTACCATTTTGCAGGTGCCCAAAACAATTTAAATGGTGGAAAACAAACTATAATGGCACACTTTGTTTTAAAAAAATTACTGAAATCACATGTTAAAAATTCAGTTCTGCCACTTTTCATATCATGATGGATGATGTGCTGCAGAAATGTCCACGACTGATGAAAAAACGGCCGCTGCGGATGGATGACAATCAGCCCAGGTATCTGATTACCAGGAAGATGAAGACGCAGGTCACCAGCATGCCTCCAATCATGATGAACTTATCTTGGGTCGCTCGCCTTTCTATTAGTCTCATCACTGTGTTCGACAGCCCCAACATGTTGGCCACATCCAGCATCTTCTTATGGGTCCCCTGTGCAGAGCCCAAACACAACCATGTTAGTAATGATGAGGTGTGTTAGATTACGCTGTAACAACCATGAATACACTAAATGTTTTGGAAAATACGGGCATTACATGACACATAGTAATCATCTACACTAATTTGATTTTGAGAGACGTTGAGTGCCAACACCCTCCCTGACGCGCCACTCCGTCAGATCATGGCTAGACAACTGGGCTATGAGTGCTGATCAACAGACACACCCCGATAAGAGGAGGCCTGAAGCGAAACCAGGAAGACCATCTCCTCCCTGGAAACAAGGACTCACCCTCAGGCTGAGCATATGAACATGAACAATAAGACTATTGTGATCAATGTGGACGCCAGAAACTGGGTCAGGAAACATACAATTTAACCTGTAGCCATTCAGGAAACATACCCAGCAAACATTAAATGGACGATGTCATATCCCTGACCAAAAAGGGTTCCGATTGGATGGGAACCCGCTCTCTATGTAGAAATAAACAGCTCATTCTAAGGTAAAGAAAACATGACAAGGTGATTATACACTAAAGTAACATACTTATATATTATTATATTATATTCCATTTGGCAAATGTATCCCTCTAAATCCTACACACTGGACCTTTAAGCCTGTGGTTTATGTAAGAGCCCCAAGTCTTAATCTAAGCTCTCTCTGATTGCACAAGGGAGAAGTTTACCCTCAGGGCTTTCCATCAGGAAGTCAGGTGACATAGTATGGAAGGTGACAAAGTCCACATAGGGAGGAAGTCTTGGTGGATGAATAGGTCGACATGAGTCAACAGTGGCTTTTCATTTATTTGTGCTGATGTCACATAATGACATTACTTGGACGCTCAGGAAGGACTTTGAGCTAATGGCCAGACATGTGGCATCCCGGAAGTCGGCACATCTTTGAACCATAACTGGACGTCTTAATTGGATGTTCAAATGTCTCAGTTTACTCTGTGTCTTTCTATGCGGGTTCCTTTATTCAGAAAAAAAAAAGAAAAATAAAGGTCCTCTGTGGTTACAGATTATTATTTTTCTTTCTAATTTTTGTATTAAATCACATGCACACATACCTTCAGAGTGGATCTTTGATCTCTGAGGCCGTTGAGGATGCTACTGCCACTGCCCAGGAGGTCATCCATGCCTCTGTGTGCGTTGTGCAAGTTGGAGTTTAACTGTACGGTCTCATCTATGGGAATGGAGGTATCTGCGTCCTATTGAACAAGAACAAACTTATTTAGATTGAGACATTTTTATGTTACACTGAGGAAATATCAACCAGACTCAATGTTTGCAGAGGACTATCACATTTTTACAAACCCTCTTTTTATCAGAAGTCTTGGACCTCTGAATGCTGATTCATGACCAATAAAATGATTGCCAACTTCACCTGGCTCGACCTGAGCTTAGTAGCATCACTTTACTTCCCACCCTGTTTTAAAGGTCCCATATTATGCTTCTTCAGGTTCACACTTTTATTTTGGGCTTCTACCTGAACATGTTTACATGCTTTAACATTCAATACTGTAAATGTTTATTTCTGTTGTCATTTTCTGTGTTCTCTGTACAGACTGTGCATATTTCTTTGTGAACTGAGCATTTTGATAACTTCACAGTATTTATACAACACCTACACCTGCTTTATATTAAAAAAAGACATTGAAATTTAACTTTTTACAATATGGGACATTAAGGTACATTAGACTTACATTGGTTGTGAAGGTACGGCTCATGAGTTCCTCCCTCTCTCTGTCCTGGGCCTCTCTAGCATAGCGTCGGTGCTGGAAATTCTGCAGGGCGGTCCGAAGGTGTTGGACATCATACTTAAGCTGGTCCACTCGCCTGAGGGGAAGCAAAGAATACAGTAAAAAAAATATGAAATAGACAAAAGGTCTCCTTTAAGTAACTCAAAATATTCTTTTGCTCACCTCTTTGACCTATTTTATGATAATACATCATTGCACTACATCTTACACGTGATTCTAACTGTTCAGATTTGTTCTGGCTGATGACAACATTTCTTTTCCTTCAAATCTCATGCAGTTGGAATGAAGAGTTCCTCACAGTCGCCCCCTCCTCTTAGCTTCACTCAGACCCCACTAGAGCTCTACTAAGATCAGAGGAGTGATGTGGGATGGTGCGTACTGTGTCCCCTAAGGCCTGTTTACCCAGCTCAGAAATGAGTCTTTGCCCAATGCAGCAGGAATGCTGGTGATGACGGGGCTTCTAAGGAAATGTTTTCATAGAGCCACATCGCCGAAGGGCAGTACAGGGCTGCTTGTCTCATCTTCTACACACTGCCCTGTGGCTCTCTGGGGCTTTAGGGTCACCATCAATAGACTCGATACAAACTCACAATTTGGCGTTCTGGCGGCGGTTTGGTGGCTCCTTGCTGGCCAGGATCTCGAGGCGTTCTAATTGATTGAAGATCTGGTCGATTCTCGCCTGCAGCTCATTCTCTAACACTTGATCAATGAGGAAAAAGAGAAAAATTGGAGAATACACAACAATTGACAATGTATTTGGTGTAATTACAGGAAGGAAGACAACATATTTCCCTTTTAGATAGTTTTAATAATCAGGTAAAAATGCACCCTTAAATGTAATACGTTTGTTTAATGCATTCACTTGAGGAAAAAAAATGGCACTGTTTTTCTGATTTAACAATGTTATTATATCGGAACTGAGAGAAGAACTGTGAGAAAAGTTTCATGACAATGAACTGTGCTCTTAGTTTCCTGAGACTGTTGGGTACCTGTTTATTCCAGGGTGATTACAGTGGTATTTATCAGTGGAATGACCCTCTTTCATTCGCAAGGGCATAGGCTTTGCATGCTACATCCTTCTCTTGGTTAAAACACAAGTTGATGTCATAATTGAGGCGGGGGGGGGGGCTACTGCCTGGCTCCCACCATTATATAGAAAGAAAAAGCCTTCCCAGCTTCTGTCACTGCACCCACCCCTGCTTCTTCCTGTCCTGGCACCAGCCTGGCCCAGAACTGATTGAGCAGGCACCAACGACAGAAAACAATCAACCACGGAGACACCACCTTCCCTCCTGTCATTATATCAGAAAGGCAGCCATAACAAGGAGTCTGTGCTGAATAGAAATTTAAGAAACAATTCAAAGGAAAATGAACGAGAAGTGGTGCCATAGATTGAGACAGCTATCTTTGGGGAAGCGGGTAATGATGACACATCTCTGACATTCAGCAGAAAAGATGCAATTGCTTTTAGTTGCGACCCCTGCTGTTGTTCTTCCGCGTCAGTGTGTGTTGAACTGGTTTGAGTGTGGGACTGGCTGGTAATCTGGGCTTTCTTGTGGCACCTGGGCCCAGTGCTCCCAGTCTAAAAATGTCAGCTCTGTAACTCATTCTCACTTTCTCCAGGACAGGCACCCTCCCCTTGGTGATGTCTCAGCTTTAGTTCATCCTTGATTCCCTTTTGTGCACTCTGCAACATTCCCACACTATACTGATCATACATTGACTTAGCACATTACTGATCCCACTGACATCTAAGTCTTTATGTTCCATATTATCGTAAAATCAGTTACTTTTGTTAAACAAATTACTTTAATAGTGTGTCTCTCGTATTTGCCATGGCCCAAGAGCCTGGTTATGACACTTCAGCCTACCTTATAGCCAGGAGATCCTACTGGAGTGGAAATCTACTAGACCACCTAAACCATCTGTCTGACTGACTGACTGACTGACTTGATGCTCCTCCTCAGGTTTGAGAAGATCAAATATTCATTAGGGGATCAACCAAGAATATAATTTATTTGGAATCTTATCATACCCTATTTAAAAAGGTCAAAAAAAAAATACCTCTCTCTAAATTGACTGTCGCACACCTCTCCCTTTAACTTCCCCTTGACAATCATGACCACTTTTGTCTGGCTAAGGGTTGTGGTGGTTATGGTCTGGTCTCATGGCGTGAACAAAGAACTTTGTATTATTACTGTAATTTTTGTTGCTGCTGTGTTGTTTTATTTCTCTTTCTTTGTTGCTGTTTTGTTTGTTTGTCTTGGTTTCTTACCTCTTTCCTCCTACACAACTCTACGCAATATTGTGTGATTGAGTGTATATAATTTTATCTAATAGTTTTATAGGAAACTCACTGTATATGTTGCCATATAGTGATGCATGTCATTACTCTAAAGGGACAGTTCAGGGTTTTAAAGTGGGGTTGCACAACGTTCTTAACCATAGTCAGTGTATTACCCACTATAGATGGTCACCATGTCACCTGTTTGGAGAAGCAGACTGGACTCCACCACGGAAGCTAAGTAACGCACTGCTGTGAATGGGGTCAGCAATAAAACGTATTTTAGCCACCTAAGTTCCATTTAAAAAACACTATGGCAGATGAAGTGTACGCTATATTGAGAGTATGGTTAGTGCTTTACCTTCTGTCAGACAGCCAGTTCCAACGGGAAAACTTTTAGCAGCTTCGGTTCCACATCTATGCTCTCATCAAAGCCATCAAAGTCCATTGACACAAACAGTAATTTTGGCTTGCTGAACACAGGAGGCCATTTAGTTAGTTTGTGTTATTAACTTACTTTGGTGAATCCAAACTAACCACTTCAAATTCCAAAGTCACACAATAATATTGCAAAATACTTGATCCAGGCAGCAGTAGACCAGCAGCTCCTGTGTCCAGCTATGTTAAATTACTATTCTTCTCAATGGACTCTGGCTTTGAAGAGAGCAATATATGTCTGACAGAAAGGTAAAGCGGTGCAAATACTCTCAATATGACCTACACTTAAAATATTATGGACTGTTTTAGGTAGGACTTTTTCAGGTAGGGAAAATATGTATTATTGCTGACCCCATCCACAGCAATAGACTGCCTAGCTTCTGTGTTAGAGTCCAGCCTGCTTATCCAAGCTGGTGGTGTGGCAACTGCCATCTACTGTGTGTTATGCACTTACAATGGATATACAACACCTACAAATCCAAACCATCCCTTTAACCTAACATCTGTATCTGTATCTATCTATATTGCTATGACAGTCTTTAATAAAAAAAACATTATCAATGAAAAATCAACAGTGATGGTTAGTACTATAACAAGACTTATATACTAAGTAGAGGGGGTGCTGAATGTGACCGTCACGTAGTTTAAGTCATGTACTACTTACAGTGTACTGACTGGCGGTCCGTCTTTTCCAGATTTCCCATCAAATACTGCACCTCCTGGATTTGCCTAATACATTGTAAAACATATCGTTAGTGGCGTCAGTGGATGGGAGCCGACACATGATGCCAAGATACAATCTGGCAAACATTTATAAACATAAATTACCAACTGTGTGACGATTTTAATGTCTAACGACTCGACTATGATCATGTTAGTTTGCTTCAGTTAACTACGACTGAAGTTAAATCACTGGTGAGCAGCTAGTTAGCTGTTAGCTGAGACAGTTTTCACAGAAGACAGACACACTTACTTGTTTGTCTGGTGATAAAGCGTCTCCATCTTCCGTGATTTGTTAAAGCGCTGTTTTTCCCTTTGCGTTGTAACGTTATTTCATTAATAATGCCGTTATTCTGACAGGTGGCTAAGCTAGCCAGCTAGCTAGCTAACGGTAGTGGAGTGTACACGTCATCAGCAGAGCCTTTGTGTACGGAAATAGGAAAGCGGAAGTTCTGTCACGTCACCAGAGAGAGCGCGAGAGGGAGGGGTAAAAAATTGAGAGTGCTCAGTCTGCCTCGACTTTTGGACACTGAAAATGTAATACAAAGCTGAAGTTTAGCCTTTGCTTCATTAGCACTTGTGTCTGGGACGTTTTTATGAGATAAAGAATGTCATAAGGTTATTATCCGTCGTTAATACCATCGCTAACTGTGCTCTTTTGATTACAAGCGTCTGATATGGCTATATTTTCACAATTAACGATCTTTGGCTTGTACAAAATGCTTTTTTGTGATTTTTATCTACTTTCATTGCAAATTATTGATAATAAATTATATATACATAGCCGCATCCCATTCAATAGGTCTATATATTTAACAAATTTTGCGGTTATTGAAACTCCAAAAGAAAAAAAAAAAACTGTCAGGGTGCTTAAGGATGACCTGTGATGTATAAGTTGTATAATATCAAGAGTAAATAAAAATAGGATTGTACAAAATGCTGAAGAAGCACCACCTAGTGTCAACACCTCTAAGTACCAGATAAACTGGCAAGAACCGAGTACTAATGCCATTATTATTTAACTTTATTGTCCTCCTTGGTTTCAAATTCTAAATGCTGTGATACATCAGGTGAAAACAGGACGCTGAATGTTGGCAGCGAATTACATGCAGACTGAATCCAGCTACACTGGTTCCCAATCACTCCCCATTGAGGACCAGTTAATATTTTGTTCGGGTAATTTCAATTGATGCTAAACTCCCTAAATTTAAATCCAGGCTGTAGGCTATATTTTTCATTATATTTGATATTCTCTTAAAGGTAATAGCTGACAGGTGTGATAGCAGAGATCCTTTTCCCTAACCCAGGACAAGCTCTGAGAGCATCTAGCATAATCTGTTGACATGTAGACATGTGACAGGAAGAACTCTGAGAAACACGTCCCGGGGCTATCTTTTGTCAGCTCACCCTGATTCAGTCTAATGAGGCTATCCTATTTTTCCACAGATAGGTGTCAGAATATTCCTGCCTGTCCATCCAGGGGCCTCCTTTTTGCCTGCGGCCAGAGACACCGAAACTAATGATATCAAACTTTTCAGTCAGAGATCACTGTGGAAAGGATGTCTGAGGAAGGAGACAGGTTTGTTTGTGAAGCTGAGTACTGTGTGAAAGTGGCATGATTGGATTTCCCAGAACAAGCTGTGAAAATTTCACAATAGTTCCTTGGTGATTTAGTGGGAGGAAAAATCATCCTGGGGCGCTGCCTGGCACCTTCACAAAACCACATCTCAATCACCTTGCACCAACCCTCCATCACCTCACCGTCTACTTCTAATTTGGGAGGGGTGAATCGATGAGAGCAGGAGCAAGCAAAGCAAATTCAAGCATCCTTTGAACTAATTAGTGCAGTGAGCTGTTACGAGCTCCTGTTTGCCACTGATAGCTGTGTTTGTTTACCTCATTCAGCACAGCAATCAGAAGTCGGCCCAGACAGTTTTCCGTGGCTGCCTGATGGTACTTGAGTTGATGGTTGTATCTTCAGGCTAGACACTTCTCAACAGAGGTCCTTTTCACCCACCCCCACATGTCAGAAACCTTGATATCTGTTCATGCCACTTCTTGCTCTCACTGTTCACCGTTTTCAGTTGTCATAACACATCCCCAGGGCACTGGTTGGATGTGCACAGCTTTAACCTGTTGCTCAGAGTCAAGAAGAAGTCGAGAAAGGGAGAAATAAGGCCCCCATCAAACCATTTCCAAACAGCACATGAGGCACATTTACCTCCCTCTCTCTCTGTCTCTCTCTTGCTCTCAAGGTCATGGGGTTCTCTCTGTCTGTCCTTTATCTTTCAGCCCTGAGGAAAGGATGAGATGAGCTTACTGGTTTTCCTCCACACCTG
Source organism: Epinephelus fuscoguttatus (assembly GCF_011397635.1). Classification (NCBI taxonomy): domain Eukaryota; kingdom Metazoa; phylum Chordata; class Actinopteri; order Perciformes; family Serranidae; genus Epinephelus; species Epinephelus fuscoguttatus. The sequence continues at coordinate 17,010,385 of NC_064770.1, read as the reverse complement.
AGCACCACCGGCACAAACTGGAATCCAGACTCCAGGTGTGGAGCACAATCACGCCACTCTGACTGACCGAGAGATCACATGTGATTACACCTAGTTTGTCACTACCATAGTTTAATGCACGTGCATAGTGCATAGTACCTCCACAAAGGAAGCTACATCTCAGATCCAGTGTGTGTGTGTGTGTGTGTGTGTGTGTGTGTGTGTGTGTGTGTGTGCTTGTTGTAAAGTAAGATATTAGTTTTTGGTACAGATCTAGGACTGCAAGCTTTTTGCTATTTCCTCTTGAAATAGTTTTCTACAGTGGTACTGAGTAGAGATCTTTTACTCTTCTAAAAGTAGCAGTACCACAGTGTTAAAATACTCTGGTAATAATTTAAGTCTTGCATTCAAAAGTTACTCAAACAAAAGTACATCTGTATTATCAGCCAAATTTAGCTATCAAAAGTAAATGTACTCATTATGCAAATTGCCCCCATTCAGAGTGTAGTAATTATAGTAGACATGATATATGGTATTGGAATGTTATTATAACTTGATTTAGCAGCATTTTATTGCTGTCAGGGGATAAAAAGCTTAAACAACTTTATTGTTGTCTTTTTGTCAAATAAATGTGGTGGAGTAAAAATGATAAAATGTCCTCCTGAGATGTAGTGGTGTTGAAGTGTATAAGTACCTTGAATTGCACTTAAAGGTCCAGTGTGTAGGATTTAAGGGCATTGATCGTCAGAAATCGAATATAATATTCATAACTATATCATTTATCATAACTATATCATATCATAACAGAGTTACACTGTGCCATTTGCGCTCTCATCTGAATGAAAAAAAATACAAATAGTGACACATGGGTATCCTATAATCATCTAGCTTAATGTGTGTAATACAGATCTAGATCCAGAAGCAGAGATATTGAGGTATTCACTAAATTTTAATAAATGTAGAGCCTTCATGGAGGCATGAGTGTTAGAATGACATTTATGCAATCAAATAATATTAGGGGAAGTATATGTATAAATACACATATATGTATGTATGTGTGTGTGTGTGTGTGTGTACGCGTGGGTGTGGGTGTGTATTTGTGTTTGTGTTCATGTGTGGCCGCCTGACTGGATCGTCAAAGAATGTTATTTCCTGGTGCCAGGCTTTGCTCCTTTGGGGGCTCCAGCTGGAACCAAACAAAATTTAGCGCTGGATCAGTCTGCCTGTCCTTGTTAGACAACATGGCAGCAGAGTTGTTGTTTGGTGGAGAAAGAAAGCCCTCAGTGTACTCCATGACTGCCACCCTCAATAACACTGTTTTGTTCATCAAAAGAAAATGATATGTTATTGAATCACTTTTACACAAGGTACTTAATGATGTTTTCCAGGCAATATAATACATCATAACTCTCCAGTGATTGCCCAAGACAGACAGAGTAAAGAAGCCAATTATGTGGAGCAAAAGCGCCTTGGGTCAACAATTTCTGGATACCAGTCATTTTTTGAAGGCACACTGATCTTCTCACTCCCCCCGAGGGAGATGATCCACTCGTCTTTGAAGCTGTGATGAGACGCTGAATGAAAGCAAATGAGGGCCTGTCAGAGATGACAGGAGAAACTCATAAGCTCCCGGTGTCTCAGTGGGTTCTGGTGGGAAAGGGGTCCAGAGGCGGGGCCAGAGGGGTGGCCAGAGGTGGCACAGGCCCAATAAAGTGACGTCACAAAGTCAATCAAACGTCCTAAAAGAGATGCAAAACTTCTATAAAGAGATGCAAAACTACTACAAAGTTACAAAATGGCTGTGAAGACACGCTAAATGACCACAGAAATACACAAAATGACTACAAAGACAAAACTATTACATGGCAATGCACAACAGCCCCCCCAAAACAGCAAAACAACTACAAAGAGATGGAAACCTACTACTAGTAGATGCAAAACAACTACAAGGAGACAATAAAAGATCCCAGAAAGATGCAAAACTACAACAAAGAGTCACAAAACAACTACAAAGGGACACAAAATAGCTATGACGAGATGCAAAACAGATCCATAAAATAAAAAAAATGATTAGAAATATGTTACACAGCCACAATACAAACAAAATGACCATTATGAGGCACAAACCAGCCGTAAAAAAGTTGCAAAATAACCCCCTTCCCCCTAAAAGAAAAAACACTACAAAAGACACTTAACTTCTACAAAGAGATGCACAAAATGGTCATGAGGAGATGCAAAACAACTCAAAAAATTAAAAAAAAAAAAAAAAAAATTAAAATGATGCTGAATGCTCCCCGTGAGATGCAACACTACTATGAAGAGATGTAACATGACTACAAAGAGACCCAAGACAGCTGTGAAGAGATGCAAAACAGTCCACCCCAAAAAAACAAAACCACTTCAAAGAAATGCTTAACTACTAATGCAAAACAACTACAAAGACAAAAACAAGCATTAAAAGATGCAGAACAGTCCCCCCAAAAATGCAAAATGACTAAAAAGAGTTGTTAAAACAGCCCCAAAGAAAAGCAAAACTACTATGAAGAGATGCAAAATGATGACAAAGACACACAAAACAACTAGAAATAGACACAAAACAAGCACGAAGAGATGCAAAACAACCTCCCAAAAATGCAAATCACTAGAAATAGATGTTAAACTTCCCAGATAGATGCAAAACTACTACAGAAGATGTAAAATGAAGACAAGGAGACACATAACAGCTGTAATAGATGCAAAATAAACCCAAAATTGAAAAATACTAAAAATATGTAAAACAACTACAAAAAAGCTAAATGACTACAAAGAAGAGATGGAAAATATCTCCTCAGAAAAGGAAAACCAATACAAAGAGATGCAAAACAACTACAAAGAGACGTAACAGCCAGGAAGAGATGCATAACAACTGTAAACAAACTGAACAGATGTAAAACAACCACAAAAGCAGCTAAATGACTACGTAGAGACTATAAACAACTACAAAGAGATGCAAAATGACCAAAAAAGAAGCAAATTGACCATAAAAAGATGCCAAATGACTTCAAAGAGTTGCAAAACAATCACAGAAAGAAGTAAAACAACTAAAAGGGAATGCAAAATGACTTCAAGAGATAAAAAAGACCCCACACATAAAGAGATGTAAAATTACCAAAAAAGAAGCAAATTGACCATAAAATGATGCCGAATGACTTCAGCGAGGTGCAAAACAATCACAGACAGATGCAAAACAACCAAAAGGGGATGCAAAATGACTACAAGAGATAAACAAACAAACACACACACACAAAGAGATGCAAAACAACCAAAAAGAGATGTAAAACAACCATAAAGAGATGCAAAGTGCCATGAAACCATCACAGGTAGATGCAAAGTGACCACAATATGATGCAAAATTACCATAAACAGACACAAAATGCAACGTAGAGACACAAAACAATTAATGTGATTTTTTTTGCGTCACTTTTAGTCTGGGTGTCTCGCTACTTTGTAGGAGAGGTGGGAGACCTTTTACATGTGTGTCCAGGGTCTATTGTCTCACTCTGTCCATGGCAGTAGGTCATTCGAAGTTACAAATAGTCGCTACTTACTGATAATATTTCATGTCAGAATATTTTTAACTTGTTTGTTTGGCATTTATTTATTACAATGTCATTGACTGAGAGGAGAAAGGCGTGACTTTCCCAATAAGAGAAGGCAATCAGCCCCATTGGTTCACGCTCTTGTTCTTCCTCCAAGCTTTATTTTATCTGACCTCAGAGAGCATGGAGTGATCAGACAGCTGTCAGACATACTCGCACACAGACAGCCCTGTGGCCAGACCACCTGTGATACCCGGACCTCTGAGGATGAGAGATGCCGTCCACCCTTGCGGTTGGATGACGGCTCAGCCAGGATGGGAACGCAAACAGCACCATGGCACGGAGGGCTACACTGGGCTTCCCCTGTCTGACAGCTCCTTCCCCACAGTCATACACAAAATCACAGCCACACTCTCTTAATCAGGTTGTATGTGTCAGTAAGCTGGAGTGTGTGGTTCACAGAGCTAAAAAGATAATAGAATTTGACGGCACATTATTGTGTATCTGAATCCTTTAATGACAGTGATGACTTAATGAGTAAGAGCACTCATCGACATGAAGCCAACAGACAGTGCAATTGTGCCGATATTACAAATAATCCCAGACAACATTCCAGACTCATTTTCTAGAGAGAACACATAGCTCATGCCTTTATCTGTGTTATTCTCCTTTCGACATTGTTTATCTGGGAAAGTTTTGTTTCAGTTGTAATGGAGGTCAGTGTGTTTGTGTGTGTGTGTACATGTGTGTGTGCAGCTGAGAGGCAGAGGAGTAGCCTGCCATATATTGAGAATGGGGAGTCAGTTATGAAGGTGCATGAGGTCTTATCATGTCCTATCACAATGGCTGCAATGTAAACCCTCCTGTTTGCACTGCAGGTGTTCCTGTGGAGCAGCATGGGAACAGACTCCCTCAGGAGTTTCCCAGTAGGGGGGGGGTCTCAAAATGGACTGGTCAAGGGGGATATTAGTAAACATTTGGAGGGCATTTTTGCTGTGTGAAATCATTCACAAACACTACTTGTGCAGTGCTCTGCCCTATCTCCTGTTCTATGCTTTGTCTTTCTGATAGCAGCGAGTCACATACCCGAGCATCCAGCCCTCTTCCCCCATTTTCTGTTTTTACCTTTGCTTCACTACAGGTTGAAGATATCTATTTATTATACACGATTCCTTGTAAAGATGGTCGTCAGTGTGACCATAACTAGATCACAGTGCCAGTTAGAGTCTCTCTGTTAACAGACTTGCGTTTAACTTTGAGTTTCATTATTAATCAGTCTGTTGACTTGGTGTTTGACTGAATGATTCATCATTAGGTCCAATGTCAGAAAATATTAAACAAGACTCAGAGTCTACAGCCATGATAAATGGTGACACACTCACAATGACAAAGCTAACATGCTGATGTTTGCCATGTTCATCATAGTTTGGGATGTTAGCCTCCTCACATTTGCTAACTGGCTGCTCCACTTATGGTTGATGGGAAAGTCATGAATTTTGAAAGTATTTAGGGCCAGGTATTGTTTTCAAAATCACAAAACCAGTAGTGATACAGATACCACCATCATTTGATACCTTTATTTCTACTTCATTCAGTACCTATTATTTGAATGGAGGCATTCATTTGCGTAAAATGTCAGACACCATAAGCATTTAGATGTTGTGGTGACACCTCACTTGACCTCACCACACCACAGACTGTATGGGTTGCAGCTGCTGCGGTTGCGGGCCAATCACATGTTGCATTAAATTGAAGAACACTGGAGCTGATTGGCTGCAAGTAAAACATGGAACGTCATACAAATTGTCTTATTTTCTACATACAAAAAAGATCAAATGCAGGTATCGTTTGACTGAAGAAGTTTCAGTATTCCTTGGCACTGGGTAATTTTGGTTCACACTTGCTAGGTCTCCACCATAGACTGTAAAAATAATGGAGTTAGTTACTGCGATGTCACCCATTAGTTTGTGGACTCCCATTTTGAAGCCTTGACTTTGGTGTTTCAGGCATTGCGATCTTGATTTTGGGAACCAATAGCGACCATTGGTTGGTACAGTTGTCATTAATGTTGACATTAGATATAGAGACCAAACCTGTTTTTGCACTAGGCTGCACACATGTTTATTTCTGCTGTAAAGATGGGCATTTTAACATGGGGGGTCTGTGGGGATTGACTGGCTTGTGGAGCCGCCCTCAAGTTGCCATTAGAGAAACTGTAGTTTTTGGAACTTCTGTGTTGGCTTCATTTCTCAACCCAAGAAGATGCTGTGATACCCTGCCCTAGCATTTGGTCATAAACCAAACTACTGAACAAATTAATGTTTTGACCTGATGATGGCACTATAGGGAAAGTCACCGAAGTCAGTGAGATTCATCACCTGGGGATCAATAATGTCTGTAAAAATGTCATGGCAATCCATCAAACAGTTGTTTAGATATTTAAATGTAGGTCGAAGTGATAGACTGACTGACAGACCATCTGCATGGTTAAAATGCCCATCACAACTTCCTGAAGCTCAAGTTGGCACATTCAGATTGCTTGTTTTGTTCAACCAACATTTCAAAACTAAAAGATTTTTTGTTGAATGTAAGACAATATGCTAGATTTTGGATTCTAAAGGCCACATTACAGTAAAGTGCTGTAATTTTCTGAACTTGCCGGACCCACTTAGTCAATATATCCACATTACCGGTGATTATTTATCAGTTTCTCATTGTGTAAATATTTTGTGAATGTACAATAGCTAACCCTACAATATGGTTGCAATATCCATGTTGAGATACACGCAAAAAATATTTGATTTCTCCATATCGCCCAGCCCTACCAGCATTTAAAAAAAAAACAAAAACAAAACTGGAATACTTATCAAAATAGATGCAGATACATTTTTCTCTTGATGGTCTAATTAAATGACTAATTATTTGAGCTCTAGAACAGAGGTTGAGGACAAAGGCATTGTGTATCACGTAGGAACATTCACGTACAGGTTTTAGAAACTAGACTGTGGTAGACACCATGGGATGCCTCTGGGTTAAACTTGTTAATATTCATAAAGCTCTATTCCACACTAATATTTTTTTCCTCTGTCCTCAGGTGAAAATCCATCATTTCAACCCTGCTGCCCGCTCAATTGACCATAACACATGTATACACCTTCTCTACACTCGTGCGTCTCATCACCCATTGTGAGGAGCTCAGCCACCGTCCCAGTCCACCCCAGCCTCTGCGTTAGGCCCCCCCATAGAGGTATGCACTCAGCCTTGTCATAGCTCTAGGCAGTGCATGTTCTTGTTGTGGGTTGAGCAATTGCATTAGTCATTTCACATTCCAAATTCCTACCCCATGCTGTATTCACAACTCTCTGTCTCTCTCTTTTCCCTCTTTTTCTGCATCAAAACGTTTTCTCTCCTCATCATTTAGTTTTCTCTCGATGCCATGTCAGGGTGTTTGTGGGGATTAGGCCCAATACTGATGCTATCTAAGCACCTTCTCTGCAGAGGCGGAAGTCTTGTAGGGTTTAGATGTTTGACCTGAGGCTCAGAGGTTCCGATTACAGGACGGGACTGCGCTTTGTGTCCTTGAGCAAAGTATCTACCAAGCCTTCTACGCCTCAGTTAACATCTACTGTTCTTACGCAAATGAGTGATGTATAAACCTGAAAGCTATGTATGTTGCTTTGGATAATATCTTTTTTCGCCAAGCAAAGCAAATATAATACATATCTCAAAAAAAAGCCTCAGCTCCGGTGTTCCAATTCATCTTCATCCATCAGAGCAAGTGCACTGCTGCAGCACAGCCCGGCATTGTAACCTTTACCTGAACCAGGCCAATGCAGACACAAGAGATAGTGTTACCACCAACGTCACCCTACATTGTCTATGTCATTCAGTGTCTTGGGGTGACAGAGAGAAGCTACAGCCGACTGCCCGCAGAGGAAAACCCGACTACAAACACACACTCACATATCACTCCCACTGAAGTGACCACAGGTGTGCATATGGCAAGTATGCACACACTAGTATGCAAAAACCTTTCTGCCCTCACCTGTCTCCTGTCAGGACTGTTTCAGACACACAGACAAGAGCCTGCATATTGCACCCCTGCTTCGTCCAACCCCCCACCCCGCTCAAAGCAGCCACCCTCAAGGCTTGTGCGTGCGAATCCGGCTGTGGACTCAGCAGCCCCCATCGCTGCACCCCCTCCACTCAGGGCAGAGAGGGAAATGAAGGCTTTAGGAGTTCATTATAAAACAACAACAGCAGCAGCAGGGGATAGGCCTCCTGGGGCCACAAACTATCCCTTCTCATCCCTCCATCCTCATCTTTTTCCTTTATGTCCCCCAATATCTCGACCCCGGTCCACCCTGCTCTCTGTGACACACTCCTCTCTCTTATCCCACAGCTCGGCTGAGAAGAACATGGCTTTTTTAAAATATGGCATTCATGTTGAATAAAGTTAAATATTGATCCAGAATATTATAATATGACGGGTTAATATAGTGAGTCAGTAGTCTCAACATATGAACTTGTTTGACCTGGCAGCTGACGCATTTATGTATCACTGAACTGACTTTATTGTCTAAGAGGGGAAATTAATATTGAAGCACGGGATAAAAGTAAAAGTTTATATTGGTGATATAATGCTGTTATTATTAGATAGACAAAAAACATATTGTTGCTGACCAGTGAAAACCAAGTATCTCAAGAATGTTAACCTTTTGTGGGCTAAGAAAAACAGCCATGTGTTTAGCTTTGTGACAATGTATTTTTCAGCCAGTCCAGTTTTCAAATGGTTTATCAACCCATAAAGGAACATTTAATCTGTTAGTTTATCTGAAAAATTAAAAACAAAACAAAAAAAAAACACCGGGTTTGTTTCATTCTGGAAAGATACGATTTTTATACTGAAAATAAATACATAAAGTAAAATGAAATAATAACAAAATTTCAAAACATTTTGTCTATACATAATTGACAATGGTTGATTCTTAGATAGCTGTAGAATGTAAGAAGATAGGTTTCTTTTTCTACAGTTACAATAATTGTATTATTTAGTAGTTACAATAATTCTAGTATTTTTTTTGTAGCGCATACGTTGAAACTTAACGTTTCTCACCAATGCTGCAGGGAAGTTGTGATTAGGTTTAGCCACAAAAATCACTTGTTTGTGGTTAGGAAAAGATAATGTTTTGGCTTAAAACACACACATTTCTTGGCATGAGCATTGCTGGGAAAGGTCGTGATTTGTTGTTAAAAAAACATCCAGGCTCAGTGCCACAAACATTGGTGGAAATGCTGTGAAGGGTTACCAAAAAAAAACTGGTGTTGTTGCTTTCAAACAGTGGTCTTCAATGGTCTGCAGTCTGGCAGGCATCTGCAGTGGTATGTAGTATGGCACAAACGCTACTGGGAAACGCTGCAATGTATTGGTGAAACACACCCAAATTTGGTGCCTCAAATACAAGTGGAAACGCAGTGGAAGGGTCGCCAAAAAACAACTGGTGCTGTTGGTTTCAAACAGTGATCTGCAGTGGTCTGTTGCTTGGCAGGTGTCTGTAGGTTGACATGCGTCTGGAGCAGTCTATAGCTTGGCACAAACGCTGCTGGGAAAAACTGTGTTGAGAAAAACACCCAGGTTCAATAAAAAGACACTCAAGTTGAGTGCCACAAACACCGATGGAAATGCAGGGAAAGAGTTGTCAAAAAACAACCATTGTTACTGGTTTCGAATAGTGATCTGCAGTGGTCTGTAGCATGGCACAGACGCCACTGGGAAAGCCACAATGTATTGGTGAAAAACACCCAGGTTTGATGGAAATGCAGCAAAGGGTCCCCAAAAAACAACCACTGGTCTGCAGCTTGGTGGGCATTCCACATAGGTGTCATGCCATCCACCATCCCCTCCACCTTTCAGTGACAAAAGTCAGCTTATATATTACGTCACTTTAGAAATATTGATCTGCTATGTATGAAATGTGCAAATGTAACATAGTCGTAGCGTACAGCAACATATATTGCCAGCATTTCTGGCAAATCTTCTGGCGACTCGGCTGCTCATTTACCCTTGTCATCTGGCTGAAATTGAGTGACACTTGGCCCATCTCATAGATTTATCATGTTTATTTAATTACATAGAAACTGCAGATTCTTGCCCCCCAAGGCATGCAGTATACTCATCACACTGAGGGGTAATTTGCTCCAACAATTTAATATGCTGTACATCCATTACGGAGATTTCTAAGGTTATTAAACCTGTGAGAAGAACTTAGTAATTTTGAAATTGTCCTATAATTCACTGTGATACTTGGGGTCTCTGGTTGATGTTCTAATAAGGAATAATAATGTGTAATCATAGTAATTAGAGAGCAACATCAAAAGCACCAGAGCGCACACTATAAATACCTCATACAATAGCCCTCTGTATGCTGTAGGTTCACTGATGAGTGGAAAGTTATGATTCACGGGTAATAGCACGTAAACTGCTCTCATCATCATTCTGGGGCGGCCCGCTGTTAATTTCTAATGGTGAATTGAGGGTCAAACTCTCAGTAAGACAACATTCCTCTGAGTCATCATCTTTGTCATCGTCATCCTTATGATTGTCATCGTGGTTGATGTGCTAGCTAGAGGCACAACACCTGTATGTGTGTCCTCCACCCACTCACCCATCCCGTGCCTTTTACTGGGCGGTTGAGGGTGATGCAGCGAGACCGCAGTCCTTTCAGATGAAAAGGAGGGCAGGGCAGTATCAGCAGGAAGTGGTTTTGCTTGATAGATGCAGGTCACAGAGTTTCAGGCAGGTGTATTGCTGTTGCGTGTGGAGTGTGTGTGCATGTGTGCAAGAGCATGGTTGAGTGTGACCACCTGAGGCAACTGAGCAAGACACAACAAACACGCAGCTCTTACAAATACAAGTCCATTTATTAATCTTATTTGTTTTAAATAAGAATGTAATGCAACAAGATTAGAAAAAAAACCATTTCAAATCTGGAGATATGTATTACCAAAATTCAAAAGAACTGTACAAAAATCTAAAATATGATCTTTAAAAACAAATGCAAAGGACAGAACATAACTCTGCATAGCTCATAAATCTTACTGATATTTGCCAAAACGATGAAGTGAGGTAGAAAAATTACGATTCCACATTGTCATATGCCTGGAGCCCTGACATGAGTTATGTTCATATCATATATACAGTTCAGAATCACTCAGAGAAAACATAAACTGGCCAATAAAATGAACCTTTGGTGTTCAACATGCACTTTTGACCTGCACACATGGACACTCAAGAGTTGTCTTGGATGCAAGGATAAGTGAGTAAACATGGGAATTTTCTTTGATTAGCAATTTGGGAAAATAAGGAGCATGATTAGCCCACTTCAAAGGCATTCAGAACAAAGATGTGGCTAAATTAGACCTTGAAGGCCAAATGGTTCAGTTAGGCAATTTTAAACTTGAAAGTACAGCATAGTATGTGCCTCTATAAATAGAAAAAATACAGGAGGAAGGCTGGTATGTTTAGGAATTAAACGTTTTTCATTCTTTTGTTTTTACAAAGACAGTGTTTGGTGTTTCCCTCGCTATTACCCCGGGTATTTCCCTTTGTTCTGTTGAGCACACATTAGGCTACATGTCGAGATTTCCATAGACATTTCCATAAGAGCAACTGAAACCCGGCTTGTTTCTTTACACAATAACCCTGTTAATACATGTTACAATGTATATCAGTGGCATGCCTCAAAGCTTCCAGTGATTCTGTTTAAACATATATTTAAACTTTTTTTTTCAAACATCGATGATTATTTTTTGTATCATATGTAGCAAGAGTAAGTTAAGTGCTTTATATTCATAAACAAACTCCTAAAATTTCTCCACAGCAGACAGAAAGACAGACAGCTGGATTCCTTGAAAGGCCATTTTAGCCTTAGTGGCAATGACAAGAAAGTTTAAGTATAAAGCAGCAGTACAACAGACACAACGGCTGATACAATAAATAGTCAAGTGGAAGGGGCCAATGCATTTACAATACAACAAAGTCATTGTTGGAGCTCTGCTGCAGAAGGGGTTTGATGTCGTACTGCTGGTAATGTCCAGTCCAGTCCAGTACCTGTATTAAGAGCTCATTTCCCTCTGCCCCAAAGGCTTTCAGTGCATCCAGCAAGAGAAAAGCAGAGCAGTTTGAAAACATCCTTACCTACAGTAAGCTGCTGCGTATCAAATTGGTGATGATTAGCAAATAACCAGCAATATTACAAAGTTACAAGTGTGTATTCCTCCCCAAATAACATGCAGGCCAGAATGGAGATCTGCAAAGACATGCTGTGGTGTGAGATCGCTTTGTAAAATGTCTACAGGAGCTTATAGTTCAGTTCACGCTTTTTTTTCCAATGGATCATTCTTTTGCAAGTCTTTGCATACATCTTATAATTTGTTATGCATTTTTGCAGGTATACACCTCCTCTTCTCTCACACATGTCTGACACTCCACATGGCAGCACCAGCGTACCTGGCAGTGGCACGACAGGCTGGTGAGGCGCATGGCCGTGTTATAACCACGTCCGCAGCACAGACTTTGGCAACTTGTGTCTTTGGCACACGACCGGCCGCCTGTGCCCGGGGAGTAGCGGGAGGGTCTGCAGAAGCTGGGAGAATCTTCCAGGTAGACCAGGTCAGTAGTGCGAAGGCTCTGGCTATGGCGACGGGGCCCAGCGAGCTCCGTCTCCCCGGTGGCTGTGTTGGTGACACTCAGCACTCGCACTGCAGTGTCGTACCTGTACTTCAGCAGCCGGCCGGTGTCATGAAAAGGAGACAGCTGCTTCCAGCAAGTCCGTACGGCACACGAGCCGGATACGCCGTGACACTTGCAGGTTGTTTTCAGGCCGCTCTTCACTGCCTAAGATGGGAGGAAAAAAGCAGGGGAGGGAAAAAAAGGCAGAGATGTCAGTTCCTTCAGTTTGATTCATTACCTGGCCTCTTATCTGGAAGGTCTATCTGGACAGAGTGAGACAGTTTCCTGCAGGGTGGGTAGGGGGTTAGGGGTGGTGGTCTGCGGATAGTACGCCTTTAGCCCACCTCAGTCAAAAATTTTGACATAATGGATTGAGGGGGGACTGTTCAGAATGTCGTATTTCATTTACCTCACATTTCTCACTTGGACAGCTCTTGCAATTTATTTTTTCTCAATGTGTTGAAACTAGCTCTGTCTGCTTCTCTCCTGTCTCTCTTTCCTTAAGCCCGAGGCATAGGTGACAAACGGTGCAGACAGTGGAATCTCTCCACCCTGTTCTTTGTACATGCCTGCTCATGGAAAACATTGATAAGAATTTCTGCACAAGAAGTGCCAAAAAAAATGTAGCGGCAGTTTTGTGATGGTGCCCCTGATTTAGGTTAATAGTTCACTGAGCTTGATGGTCAGCGATGAGAGCACGATCACTCAGCCTGAGAGCTGCTGTCTTGGCGGAGGCCAGAGACAGGTCATGCAGAAGGAGCCAGAGGGTACTTCTGGGTTGAAAAGTGTTGCTCAGTTCCTCCCTTTGCAGGTATGAACCCCTCGGGGGCTTCAGAGCACCATTACTGAGAGAGGAGAGGGGCGCTGACCACCTCGTGTTTTGGTTAACATGGCTTGTGGTTTCCTCTCGGCCACATTGGTGCAAAGTGAGAAAAACATTTAACTCAGTAGAGATGAGATAAGATAGCTGCCCTCAGTTCTTCCTGTTGTGTTTTTTTCTTTTTTGTCTCCTCCGACCCTACCTAGGTGTGAGCTGCAGGACCCTGGGGCCTACCATTTCAGAGCTACACAGTGGTGGTTACGAACATTAGGTGGATTTATGAAGAGCACAGTGATTCAGTAAGTGGAAAAAAATGCTTGCTCGTATATTAAAAAAGAGGCCACGGTTATAATCGTTCTCCCTGACATGAGACCTTTAATTTTCTGTAGGCCCGCACAGCAAGCTTTATCATGTCTGAGAACACCTGGCTCCAACGATCCCACAGCCGTCTTGTCTCCCTGCTACACGGCCTCACCCTTGCCTCTGTATTATCCTCCAAGGCCAACGACGGCAGCAAATAAGGGGGCGTTTGTCTGGCTGGCACTGTGAAAAATTTGCAGGTGAGGATTACGTTTCTGTATCCTCTGATGGCACTGGAGCGTGCCAGAGGTGTAATGTGAAATTGCAGCCCAACTAATTGAGCAAAGTGTGGCTCAGGTATAAGTGATAATTGTGACGCCTTGAGCTCAGGAGGCAACTTCACCATAAAGCAGCACGGGGAGTGGTTTTGCACACTTGATGCAACATTTCTACTCCTTTGGGTTTGTTTGTTCACACTCACCCGAATTCCAACGTTGATGTTGTGGGCGTCAACTTGAGCCCTTAGGTCCTTGCTGACCTTCTTCTGGCCGAGGAACTTCTTGAGAAACTTGGTGCTATATTTCAGGTTGTCTCCGCAGATCCCCCACTGCCACGCTTCCCTATGCTGGATGCCGGGGGAGTCGTCACACGTGCACCTCTCCATTCGACCTGAGCTGCACGCTTTGGCGAGTGCATGGGTCAGCGCCGCAGAGGACACTGCCAGTAGGAAGGCAGTCTCCTTGAATGCTGGGATAGATGTGAAAGACATGAGAGGATGGTGATTCATTTTGTGTAAAAGTTTATTTTTATCTAGGACAGAATTAAAGGGCTGAATTTACATAGCTTTGAATGCAAGAGCTATTTGTGGCATTAAAAACGTGTTCTGAGTCCAAACTTTGTATAGCTTAAGGGATTCATTCATAGTTTACAATCATCAAGATGTCTTTTGTGCTACCAAGTAAGCCTTTAAGCCGAAATGTTTACAAAGAGCTCACTACGTTGTCATGGTTTACTACACCCTCAGCATTATTCTGCAGGTTTTCTTGTGTCATAATTCCTCCTCTGACCTTTCCTTTTGGTTACGCACTGTTATTTGCTTCACCCAGAGCCGTCACCAGGGTATATTTTGATCCAATTAATTATTATTTTGACTAGGAAGGATTTTCTCAGATGAAAGTGGGTAATCATGCCACCCTTTTCCTCTGGGAATGGGCGCTTTCCCGAGATAAAAATAACCACGGGGCTTGAGCACTCTCCACCGCACCACATTTCTTGGCTTTCTACTCCCTCATTACCTCCATGCTGACCTGTTCATGTTCTCCCACACACTGATATCCATATGTATGAAGCATTTTCTGTGCACAGCAAACCTGCAGGGGACTTGAGTTATATCCAATATAATGATTAAGTATATCTTTTTTTAAGTGTAGCTAATTAATGGTGTGTCAAGTCATAGTAAAGTTTCCAAGTACACAATTTTGCGAGTTTGCAGAACTTCTTGCGAAACACAACATAAAAGGAAAAGGATTTAGAAGTGTCACCTGGTGTCATCACAAATGCTTTAGTGAAACAGAAGTACAGGAAAATGAATGTGACCTAAAGTAATATACAGCACGCTTTGTCTTTATTATAACAAAATGTATACTAGCAATCTTTTCAGATGCAGCACAGCTAAATACTCAGGACAGTCTACTGTAATCTGATTATCTAAAACTAATTTTTATGTTATACATTCAATGATGGAGTAACCAATATGAACAAAAACTGATAGTCTATAAAATACTTAATTTGCATTTTATTCTTAGAGATAGACATAACATTTTAACAGATATTAATTTGATAATTTTCTGTGATAATTACCGTGATTTATATGAAAATATAACTTTAGATGTTTACATTTGATCACATTCCTGTGTTAACATGTGGCCTATGAGTCACACCATTAATAAATAACTATCAATTAATATGTTATTGAAGTTAGACCAGAATCATATGTGATTACTGTCCCCATCTTGGCCCCAAATTGTTCTGGCAACCTTAACTAGAGATAAACAATTTGCTCATCCTATTTTTCCCCTCTTACTCTTTTTGTTGCCATAATTACTTAATTGGTTTTAATTAAATTAACTAATTACATGCAAGCAGATGTGGCTCGGCGCCCCATCTTGCTGTTCAGAAACAGATACGATCCATGAGAGTGATGGAGATTTTAAAAAGTGGGCAGCTTTGCACCTGTCTCACTTTAAGTAAACCAAGATACAAATAGATAAAGATGAAATAAACTGCAATTGCCGCTTTGTGTTTAAATTGTAAATCGTGCTGAAGTTTTGGGCTTACCTCTCTTCAGGAGGCTTCCCCGGCCGTCCAGACTGCAGTTCCAGCGCTCATTCCTGAACTGATAGCGACACTCCAGCAGACTGAGGCGCACCGACTCCCGCAGCGTCTCGGCCAGACCAGGCTCCCTGCGACACAGCCTCTTCTGCCGCCTGGTCAGAGTCATCTGCTCGCACTGCTTCAGGTGGGCCTTGCCTGTCGGAGATTCATTGGAAAACGGACCTGGTAAAAACACCAAGGGTTCCCGACCTGTCAGCCTTGGAGAGGAGAGAAAAGGGCTCTTGTAAGTCTGGTGTGTTGCATTTGTAAGTGAGCCTTTAAAGTTAAATTGTTGGTTTATACTATTTACCCAATAGGCTAATAATTCTATCACTGACGTTATTATAGACTTAATGAAAACATGACTGTAATAAAGTTGAAGTTTTGCGCTGTTTAGTCCGTCTTGCTACCGGAAATTTACTTAATATATTCTGTCAGTAAACTAAAACGGAAAAACAAAATCTGATTGCTGGCAATACTACCACAGAAATGCCTTTACGAGGAAAAAAATGAACGATAATTCAACAAATCGCGTAAAAATAGCTAAATAATTCAGATTACTTTGGTTGAGATACACCATAAATTAGCACTGCTGATGATCGTGGTTTATTGTAACTAACTAGCATGACAATTTGTAACTATTAACGTTAAAAAAAAACCCAATATTTTGCGTACAATTACGCGTGCGTAATTTGGCTAAAGTTTGTAATGGTTGTCTGCATCATCTCCTGTAAGGGTTAAAACAACAAATGCAATCAATGAATGTGATGGGCAGAAGTGAAAAGGAAATCTGCTGACCCAAAATAAGCTGCAGTGTGCGAGAGAAGGATGCAGAGTGCAATGAGTCGCAATAGGCAGGCGGTCCTTGGGAGCCTGGAGCGCATGGTGCCGGGTTGGCGCTGCTCTTCATCTCGCTGATTCTTCAACGGAGAAAGTCTGTGCCGTCTGGTCGGCGCACATCTTTAAGCGGCCCCACATGCACACAGACTTTCAATCCGGTGCGCCAGGCCCAGTGGTCCGCCGAGAGGCAGGGCCCTTTGGGAGAGAGGGGGGGCCTCATCTTGTTGCACCCTCATTGGATTCTCTCAGTATTGTTACTGTATGATCCCTCCCACTGCAACGCCACCCAGGTGGATGGAGCTGCAAAATAGTCTGGTTTTTTTTTCTGTGATATACAAATCTCGAATACACCTGGGTATTCATCACGGGCGTGCCATCCTGATTACGCACCGGGATCAAAACCTCAAAGTGAGACACTTTTTATTGGAAACACTGTATTTTGAAAATATTTCAGGGCAAAGTTCTTATCTGTGGGTAGTTTGTCTCAACTAACATTTCTCTCTCTCTTTAAATTGCCATTCTGTTATTCAGTAGTCTTACAACTGCATCTTAAACATTTTAGGAAGCAGCACAGTGGTCTCGTGATCAGAGTCTGAAGCTCCACCAGACCCTAAATTTACCCCACAAGGACAGCATACATTCACCCTGAAGTGTCCTTGGCCATGGAGAAAGAAAAAGAGAATTTGCTCATTTTAGATATATGAGTTATTGCATTATAATCATTGCAGTTAGACAGCAAATCCACCAGTCTTGCAAACAAAATTAAAGCTCAGTATTCAAGAGAACCCTATGGATGACAAGTCAGTGATCAACAAGGCCTGAGATTAAAGGACACTAACATAGAGTATATTATTAAAGGACCTATAGTCTGATGTTCCAGCCAAACTACACACTCGAAGTACTTTCAAATGTCATTGGGCCTTCAGAGAAAAAACAACCATGGATGGAGCCCCATCTAGTGGATTCAGTATAGAAGTTAAACCTGGAAACCCTGATGGATTTTGTGTAGTTTAAGAAAGACCAAAGCTGAGTCTATATGTCCTGACATCAAAGTGTCCACTCTTTGCTCACAAAACTGAGATAGATGAGCCTAAATTCTTCCTCCACAGACAAATGTTTTATTTCCACTGGGGATAAAGGGACATGTCTTTCTATATACTTATTTTGTCCCCCAAACTTGATCGTTTTCAGTTTGATTTTCTTACTAAAATCACTCCAAACTGTGTCCTGTGAGTGTGCAGGCGCTAAATTCCAGACAAGAAAAGACACTTAAAGCACAGTGTAACTATTTTGTAAATATGAGCATTAATGATACAAACTGGTTGGTGTCCTACAAGGTAGAAATTCAGGTAATACAAATATTTAAAAAAAAAAAAAATGTGTCTGGGAAGGCCCGATGCTGCTTTTATTTGTCTTACATTTTAGTAAGTTGATTCTCTCTGGATTTTGGACTGTTGGTTGGAAAAAAGACATTTGATCTTGGGCTTGGGAAATCATGATCCATATTTTTCACTTGTTTATCACTTGATTATTTACAAATGTATCATCTCTAAATGATATGATATGATCTAACCATGGAATAAACACCTTTAGATTGTAATCAAATGCCATACAGTATACGACTAGATGTTTGAGCTTTTTCTTCTTCTTCTTCTTCCTCTTCTTCTTTTTGTAAAGGGGAACTTCACACATTTTCAAAATTCATACTTTTAGTCTGACAGTCCAAAAATATTAGTGCTAAAACTCAGATTTGTGATGTCATGGGGTATAAAGTCTGGAGCTGCTCCATTGACAGTGAATTGGGAATGATGTTATAGATGACACTTAGAGCACTCAGGGGAATGTTCTGAGTATATGGGTACATTTTCTGTTTCAGAAGTGAGAACACTACAATAGAATAAAGCTCATCTGGGTATAGAAAAGAAAACAAACACAAAATCAATCCACAAAATCAGATGCTATTCATTGTCGATGAAGCAGCTCCAGACTATGACATCACAAGTTTGAGACTTACTTCTCTGGTTTTGGGCTTTGAGAGAGAGTGGCTCATGTTCACAAATATTGATTAGACCTTCCTCAGCCATGGAAGTAATATATTGGAAAACTTAATTTAGGTGCTGTTTATTACCCTTTGAGATTTTTGTGTTGCCTGTTGCTTGTATACATGGTATACACCTTCCTCTTGAGAACTTGATTTACGTTATTATTCAAAGGTGATCAGTGTTATTTACTTTATTTTCAGCATTCAGAAAAAAAATTTTGATTGTAGGGGGTTATTCGCACTTTTCCTCAACTATCTCCAACTCATACCAGCTGGTGGCGCTACTGTGGCATTTCGACTCTTGCAACCGCCAAAAAACATAGAGACGAAGAAGAAACAGCGCAGACGACAGGACCAGGAAGAAGACTTGAGAAGCTTCAGTAAAGGTATAAGTCTAATTTTCTACACTTTTAAAATGAGTGTGCCATAAATATAAAGTTTCATTTAAATAAATATGGAGAGCAATAACCTGTTAACGTTTTCAGTTTGCTGTGCGTCGTGTGAGCTTGAAGACACTTCGGTTATCGCTCGTGTAAAAGTTCGTCCGTTTCCTCAGGAAGTTTTCAAGTACTTCATCTCTGAACGTAAACTCTTTCTCAGTCAGTGTCGGCTTTGTACGTGACAGAATTTCCCTTTATACACTGTTTTCGTTCATTTATACCTCCCAAAACACAGCCAGGCTAGCTAGCTAACATTAACGAGCCTTTCCAGTCGGGTTGTCGTCTGCGTTTATAGTGAACTCAGTCATAATCCGAGACTTTAAAGGCAGATACTTAACTCAGCTGCAATCTAACAATCATTACTGTGTAGTATCAGTTAAACTTGATTCACAACACTTAGCCTTAAGGGTCACCAAACTTGTAATTTAAAACAACGCAATGTTTAACAGGTTCAAGTAAGTATTTTTGACTTATGGACGGAGGAATCAGCTGACGAAATGTATGACAGTGCGTTACACATGACGCTTTTTCATTTTGTGTGGCTACGTACAGACCATCATCCCACTTATAGCCAGCTAATTACAAGTACTAAACAAAACCTGTGATGACACTTCAAGTGTCCTATTGCGTAAACATGAACCTGTCATTCCTGTTTACTCAACGGAGCTGCTATTTACAGCATTTCCACATATGTATGAGAAGCTTGGAGCCGGTCTAACCCTAAATTAATGAAAAAGGTATGTGCTGGTATGTTGTGATTGTACCTGCAGTACAGGAGGCAACTCAAAGCATTGCGAGTAACGATTATTTCCATTATCTGTGTGGCTTTTTATACATAGATTATCAATAGAATATGAGATAATGTAGAAGTTCAAGGTTAAGTTACTTAAATTAAAAAATAAATTACAAAATGAACATGCAAAAAACATCAGGCATATAATAACAGTACATGTAAAAATAAATAAAAATAATGACATACATAAGTATAAATGGAGAGTATAATTGACAGTATTTAAAGTAACAGACAGCCAGAATCACAAAAAAAAGATGAACGGGAACAAACATAGAGGAAAAAGGTACATTCAGACAGGAGATTTGAGGGGAAAAGTGCATACATAATTTAAAGCTGACACTTACTTTGTTTTGATAATAAGTGATTTGAGAAGAGAGGATCCTTCAATTCTAGGAGAAAAGATAGGAAGTTACTCAGAGAATTTCTGTTTGTGAATAAAAAAATAATAGCATTTAGATCAACAAAATTAATTGGACATGTCAGAGCGCTATTATCTGTATTATCATAATAAAATAAATAAAATCCCTAAGGTTAAAGGAGTAAACTGAATTAGAGGTTTCAAAAAAGTGAGACTCCAGATCTGTCCAAATTCTTATGGATATTTCACATTCCAAAAAAAAAAAAAAAAGGGTGAGAAATAGTTTCTGTATTAGTTTTCAAAAGAAGCAGGAAGTATTAGTGTCTGTAAACGTGGCAATGAGAAGATTTTTTAAAATGTCATCAAAGATTTCCGATATAAAACAGAGAAAAGCAGCAAACCCACACATTCAAGAGGCTGAACTGAGCTTATGTTTGACATTTTTGCTGGGTTAATAAAATTGTTAATCGATCATCAGTTGGCAGTTCCTTTATTTAATAATTTAATCAATAGACTCCTTGCGTCAGCACTACTTGTACTGCTG
Organism: Epinephelus fuscoguttatus; assembly: GCF_011397635.1. Classification (NCBI taxonomy): domain Eukaryota; kingdom Metazoa; phylum Chordata; class Actinopteri; order Perciformes; family Serranidae; genus Epinephelus; species Epinephelus fuscoguttatus. The sequence continues at coordinate 16,989,588 of NC_064770.1, read as the reverse complement.
GCAGTGGGAGGCTTAACTTGAGGCCCAGGAGGACAGGCTGTCTGTTGACAACCAGAGACAGCGTGCCTCAGCTTGTTCTCCTCAGCTGTGTGCTGCTGATGAGCTCAATGGAGATAAGTAATAGAGAGCACATTCCTCCAGTTCAGAAACAGCAACTCGAGTATAAGCAGGTGGTAGACAGAGGGAAAACACAACAGAAACATGATTTACTGCACCTTGTCATTGAGCAACTTCTGAAAGGGAATTGGTTGTTTATTTCCTGCTTTGTCTTCCTGTCATGGAGCACAACTAGTCTTTACAGAGTTTCCTGAATGTTTGGGGACAGAGTGTCAGAAACTAGGCGATTTATATTGTGATAGTCATTTAGAGCTGTAGTCAAATAATAAGTTAGTGGATCAACAGGAAAAGTAATCTGAATTAATCTGCAGATGTTCTGATAATTTATTAAAGGGCCAGTGTGTAATATTTGGCATGGTTTATTGTCAATCTGAATCTGAATATTCTACCCATTAATATGTTTATAAGTGTAGAATCGCTATAAAATAAAATTCGTTTGGTTTTCGTAGCCTTATAATTATGCTTTTATATATATATACAGTACAGGCCAAAAGTTTGGACACACCTTCTCATTCAATGCGTTTTCTTTATTTTCATGACTATTTACATTGTAGATTCTCACTGAAGGCATCAAAACTATGAATGAACACATGTGGAGTTATGTACTTAACAAAAAAAGGTGAAATAACTGAAAACATGTTTTATATTCTAGTTTCTTCAAAATAGCCACCCTTTGCTCTGATTACTGCTTTGCACACTCTTGGCATTCTCTCGCTTCAAGAGGTAGTCACCTGAAATGGTTTTCCAACAGTCTTGAAGGAGTTCCCAGAGGTGTTTAGCACTTGTTGGCCCCTTTGCCTTCACTCTGCGGTCCAGCTCACCCCAAACCATCTCGATTGGGTTCAGGTCCGGTGACTGTGGAGGCCAGGTCATCTGCCGCAGCACTCCATCACTCTCCTTCTTGGTCAAATAGCCCTTACACAGCCTGGAGGTGTGTTTGGGGTCATTGTCCTGTTGAAAAATAAATGATTGTCCAACTAAACGCAAACCGGATGGGATGGCATGTCGCTGCAGGATGCTGTGGTAGCCATGCTGGTTCAGTGTGCCTTCAATTTTGAATAAATCCCCAACAGTGTCACCAGCAAAACACCCCCACACCATCACACCTCCTCCTCCATGCTTCACAGTGGGAACCAGGCATGTGGAATCCATCCGCTTCACCTTTTCTGCATCTCACAAAGACACGGCGGTTGGAACCAAAGATCTCAAATTTGGACTCATCAGACCAAAGCACAGATTTCCACTGGTCTAATGTCCATTCCTTGTGTTTCTTGGCCCAAACAAATCTCTTCTGCTTGTTGCCTCTCCTTAGCAGTGGTTTCCTAGCAGCTATTTGACCATGAAGGCCTGATTCGCGCAGTCTCCTCTTAACAGTTGTTCTAGAGATGGGTCTGCTGCTAGAACTCTGTGTGGCATTCATCTGGTCTCTGATCTGAGCTGCTGTTAACTTGCGATTTCTGAGGCTGGTGACTCGGATGAACTTATCCTCAGAAGCAGAGGTGACTCTTGGTCTTCCTTTCCTGGGTCGGTCCTCATGTGTGCCAGTTTAGTTGTAGCGCTTGATGGTTTTGCGACTCCACTTGGGGACACATTTAAAGTTTTTGCAATTTTCCGGACTGACCTTCATTTCTTAAAGTAATGATGGCCACTCGTTTTCTTTAGTTAGCTGATTGGTTCTTGCCATAATATGAATTTTAACAGTTGTCCAATAGGGCTGTCGGCTGTGTATTAACTCGACTTCTGCACAACACAACTGATGGTCCCAACCCCATTGATAAAGCAAGAAATTCCACTAATTAACTCCTGATAAGGCACACCTGTGAAGTGGAAACCATTTCAGGTGACTACCTCTTGAAGCTCATGGAGAGAATGCCAAGAGTGTGCAAAGCAGTAATCAGAGCAAAGGGTGGCTATTTTGAAGAAACTAGAATATAAAACATGTTTTCAGTTATTTCACCTTTTTTTGTTAAGTACATAACTCCACATGTGTTCATTCATAGTTTTGATGCCTTCAGTGAGAATCTACAATGTGAATAGTCATGAAAATAAAGAAAACGCATTGAATGAGAAGGTGTGTCCAAACTTTTGGCCTGTACTGTATATATATATATACATATATAGCAAGGGCCTTGCTTTAGAGAGGTCGCCATCTTGCGCCGCCATGTATGTACGGCAGACCGAGCGGACAATCCAGCCAGCCAGAGAATGCGTTTAGCGTGTATAAATGAACCAACGAAGACAGCGGAAGGAAGGAAGAAGGAGGAGGAAACAGTAGAGAGTGTTAGTAGTTCGTTGATAGAGAGTAGTGAAAAGTTTTTTTAGTTATAAAGTTTGCGAATGGACCACACTTACCACGCAACAGGAGAGAATGAACCTGAACCGTCATCTGCGAGGAAAAGAAGACGCAACTTCACTCCTTGTGATGCACTCTCTGCGGTGCTTTTCGTCCTGATGATATATCTCCCCAACGATGGTAGCAGTAGCACCGAATCCAAATTCTGTGCATTCAGCCTCTCTTCTCGCCCGCTCAGCATCAAACACATGGAGTTCCTCATCTGTATGCTCCGGCTCAAACAGGTATGGCTCTGGGTCTGTGTCTGCTACAAGAAACTCTTCAAAATCGCGTTCAAAGTCGTCCATTGCAACTACTATAGTCCGGAGATATCGCTAGGCTAAATAAACAGCTGAGCTCTGTTTACCGGCTACGCTGTCAGTCAGTGTGTGGGCTGGAGGTTGGTGGAGCAGAGAGGGGAGGGGGGTCCCCATTCGTTATGGTAAACGAGTATGTGTGTAAAGTTATGAAGTGTGTCTGTTACGCTAGAAGAGTCAGAGTTTGGGACGGAGTCTTTTACCCCCTGGAGTGTTACCGGAGTTTCTGGAGTGCTCAAATAAACGGGCCTTTTTCCCGAACGCTCCTCTGGTCTCCTGCTCGTGAGTGATTCATTACGATATCGTAACATGGCTTAGATTTCTAAATAAACATTCACCTTGTCGCTAGATAGACCTACTCCTGAAAAACTCATGCGCAAGGCTTTTTGTCCCTACGAGGCCACTGTCATTTACCCGACGGGAGGGGTGAGCGAGTGAGCCCTGCAATCTAGAATTTGACCACTGATGTCACTGTTTTCAACCCATTTTACACACTGGCCCTTTAATGGTTTACATTTGTGCAAAAATACCAAACATCTGATATTACTAGGTTCTTAAATGTGAAAGTATGTTGCTTTTCTTTGCCTTACATTCAGTGGATACTCTTGACAGTTGGCCAAAGTGAGATATTTGATTCATGACCTTGGGCTTCAGGAAATTAGCACTGGCATTTTTCAGTTGTTTATGGGTTGATTATTGGATTGATCAAGAACATGACTGGCTGACAATGAATGGACTGAGTGTTTTTGTTGTTTCTACAATTCCAACAGAGTGATCTGTCTTCTCTAATGAATCACATCATGTCAATTTCAGGGGTCACATTCCCAGATAAACGTATATTCATATCAATCACTCCTTGTAAACTCAGTATTTTTGAATCAGGACCTTCAGTAAATGGGTCAAGTCGAGTAGATTGAGAACATTTTTTGATGTACAACAGCTCAGGGTAGGGGGTGTGGGTGGAAGACGGTAAGCGAGATATCTGTATCTGTGTATTTGTAGTGTATGTTTGTTAGGTTTAGGCTATGTAATGCAGTTTTGTCTGTATGTCTGTTTTGAATTTGTGTCGAGAGGGCCCCTTGAAAATGAGATGCTACATCTCAATGGGGCTCCCCTTTCAATAAATTCAAATAAGGTGTGTCAGAGTCAGTATCTGCAGCAGTTATTTTAATGTGACAGATATATTCAATCACATTTTAGGTAAATAGAAGTATCGGCTTTGACTTGGTGTCGGCCAATACACAATATATAAGGACTCAAATCGGGAAAGGGAAATAAAAAACCTGATCAGGACATCCCTACTTAATGGCAATAGGAGTCGTCGTTTAGTGTCGTCTATGGCAACATTGTCAGCTGTCTGTAATAGACTAAATCTTAAAGCCACAGGAAAGCCAACAACAACATCAGCCTCTAAAGGTGGAACATTAATACCCGATTAAATATCTCTCTGTCATGGTTTACAGTGTGGTATTGATGTTTTTAGAGACCAGACGACTTGACATTGTTTGTCTTTCTGCAGTTGAGCCAAGATGGGGGCTTTGGCTAGCCTGTTTAAGTTCGGCAAGAAAGAAATGAGGATCCTGATGGTAGGACTGGATGCTGCTGGAAAGACCACCATCCTGTACAAGCTCAAACTGGGAGAAATTGTTACCACGATCCCGACCATTGGTGAGTCCTCTCCTGCAGCTTTACAAGTTGTCACACTGCATGCTCTTCTTACCAATGCCAAGATATCAAACATTTGTTTTTTTCCTTTATATGCAGGCTTTAATGTTGAGACGGTTGAATACAAGAACATCAGTTTCACAGTGTGGGATGTCGGTGGTCAGGACAAAATCAGGCCACTCTGGAAGCACTACTTCCAAAACACACAAGGTGAGAGACTTAATGATGTTGCCAGATCTCTTAAAATCAGTCGTTGAAGCCCACTGTTGAATCCTCCATAACACATGGAATCCTTTGTCCATTCCTTCATATAAAGCTCACCCCTTTTCCATTTTTAGGTCTTATCTTCGTGGTGGATAGTAATGACAGGGAGCGAGCTAACGAGGCCAAGGAGGAGCTGATGAGAATGCTGGCCGAAGATGAGCTGACGGATGCTGTGCTGCTTGTGTTTGCCAACAAACAGGTGAATTTCTGTCTCTGCTATTAAATAAATAAATAAAAGAGTATGATTAGCGGAAGAAGCTGCCATCTATAAATTGGCCATTGATTTATTAACATGACATTGGTAAGATCAAAAGAAGAACTAAGATGGCAGACACAGTGGTAAAATGAAGGTAAAAGAAGTGGGGATTTTTAATGGATTGGTGTTGTTTGTTCACCTCAGCCTGCTGGCATTGTAGCGCTACTCTCCCAGACAGCCTACTGTTGCACAACTGCATAACCAGGAGTGTCTTTCCAATAACTCCAACAGCGTGGTAGATCTTCTTTTTTGAGCTGTGTCTGCAGTTTCAGAAGTTGTGCTCTCCAAGTTAACTCCTGAAAAATAAGCTCTTCTCGATGTAGTAGGCTACAGGGTGTCAGATACATATTTGATCAACATTTAGTTAAATATGAGTGTCTGATTGATCTCAGTATCAGCAGATACACAATGTTAAAGGACCAAAAAAATGGTATAGCAGTAATCCTGAATTACATATCACTTCTAAACCTCTTCTTCTCTGTCCGTCCCTACCACAGACCCATTTATCTCTTCTTTTTTTAGGGGGGACGGGGGATTTTTAGGGGAAGATAGCAAGTCAACAGTATTTGGCACAAAGAAGTGGTATACATGACCTGAAAGCTGGGTACCTGCAGATTATTCATTCATTCATTCATCTTCTAACCGCTTCATCCTCTTGAGGGTCGCGGGGGGGCTGGAGCCTATCCCAGCTGACATCGGGCAAGAGGCAGGGTACACCCTGGACAGGTCGCCAGTCTATCGCAGGGCTGACACATAGAGACAAACAACCATTCATGCTCACATTCACACCTACGGACAATTTAGGGTTATCAATTAACCTAGTCCCCAATCTGCATGTCTTTGGACTGTGGGAGGAAGCCGGAGTGCCCAGAGAGAACCCACGCTGACACGGGGAGAACATGCAAACTCCGCACAGAAGGGCTCCCACGCCCGGGATCAAACTGGCAACCCTCTTGCTGTGAGGCGAAAGTGCTAACCACCACACCACCGTGCCGCCTTACCTGCAGATTAATAACTAATAAATTGTTGCAGTGATTTTTTTTTTTTTTTTTTTTGATACAACATTTAGGCATTTTTTGCTACCTGAGAATTGACCTATGGCCAAGTCCCGCCCTCAAACGCGATGAGCCAATCACAGTGGGTATAGCCATTCCCATACACTCGGACATTCTCTGCCTGGACATTCATTGAAATGCATTACAGAAAGTCAATTTTGTTTGGTTTTATGAGCTTTTTCAGAGATTTGAAATTCAAAAATGGTCAAACGGTGTGCATGGGGTACATGCAACCCCAACATAAGGTATCCTGAGAGGCTGGGCAACGAGGTGTATTTTTTACACTTTAAACCACATCTCAACCGATAAAAGTGTCTCCTTTGGATAAAGTTGTGCTGTAGACCACAACATCAACTCAGTGTGAATAAGATTAACAATGATGTCTACATCTGTTCTAAGGTAAGTCAACATTGTGTTTGAGGCAACATATTGTCACTTTGCTGGAAAGAAATATAAAGTTATCTTTAACATCTCTAGCTAACGTTAGCTAAAGTTAGCCTAACGTTAGCTCCTAGCTGCATTGTTCATCATTTCACCTTGTTTGCTGGGAGTTCATTAGCCTATTTTGTTCTAGTTTTGTACTTTGGTGATCGTACATCATTGTTAGCTGTTGTCCAAAGGGCTCTAGTTAAGCTAACGTTAACTTCTAGAGCTTAGCTTCATTAATAACAGAGATAAAGGTTGGCAGACGTTATGCTGAATGATTCAGTGTAAATACTGTAGCACCAAACTAACGGAGAGACACTCTTGGTAAAGATGGTAAAAAGGCCGTTATCCTTTTCTCATATTCTGAGCCAAAAACCTTAACTTCAGTGGCACTTTATCTTATTGTCTTTGATGGCGACAGCAACGAGATGCGGTTCACAAGCGTACACTGTGACCTGTAAATTTTGGCTTGTATTTTTAGCTTTTCATCGACCTTCTCAACAATAAAATGATGAATATGTCCCTCCAATGCGTAGTTTAGGCCCTTTTGGTTATTTTTAATGACATCTGATCATTATGTCCCCAAATATCATCAATTGCCTCCTGCGAAATGCCATGTAATGTGACACCTGCCATAGCGCCGGTCACTGAATGTTGATAGTTTGTCCGAGTGAGTGGAGGGGGGCGTGGCTTAGCCATAGTCAATTGATAAAAATGGTCAAAAACTTCTCCAAAATACAACATGAAGACATCAAGACCTTGAGGAACACCACAGAAAATTTCAAGCTGTGATTTGGTATCAAAAACTTTTGACATTTTGAGGTTTCTGTAAGAAGTGCATTTTCCAGCAATTGGATGGCAAGCACTTCTATTCTGGAAACTGCTGAGAAGCTCCCATATTGTCAGCACACTTAGGAAAGCCATACACATCCATCCTGTGAATGCCAGAGGTCTCTAGTTTGTAGTTGTAAAGTTTCATGAGGCTGTGATTATCCTCAAGGTCACTAAACATCATTTTATACAGTAATGTCTATTTAAAAAAAAAAAAAAAAAAAAAAAAGATCTCACTACGATGAAATGGCTACTAAGGTGGCCAACATCATTACATATAAATACAGTTAGGCTCTTTGAATGTATCAGCTTTCCAGTCATACCCAAATTTATGCAATTCAAAGACTGTCTATGGACCCTATTATGCAGAAATATTCAAGTACAATAGATGAAAATAACATGCTTTTACTGAATACAAATGAACAGCATGGTTTTTTTGCCCCAAACTGCATAAAGTGGGTTTGTCTGTATAGGGGAGACTATAGGTACCCATAGAACCTGTTTTCCTTCTGATATGTTGAGGTGAAAGGGTCAAGGGTACTGAAAATTGCTGTGCCCATCTTTCTTTTGCCCAAAATTAGCCTAAATTGGAGCATTATTTAACTGTAAGTAGAGATGCTCATACACCAGTGCTGATTATAGGCTATAGGCAATTTTAAAACAGCACTGACACAGATCCGGTGTATTGGATCAGTCTGCTAATAATATGAATTACGCAATTGGTGATTGCAAGTGGTCTGAAAAAAGTGATTAGCACAAACTTTAACTGGAAATGTGGGTTGCCTTTTTTTTTCGTCATTCATTAAGTGTTGTGTTTTCTGCTCTTTCAGGACCTGCCCAATGCCATGAATGCAGCTGAGGTCACAGACAAGCTGGGCCTACACAGCCTGCGCCATCGTAACTGGTACATCCAGTCCACGTGTGCCACTAGTGGAGATGGCCTCTACGAGGGTCTTGATTGGCTTTCAAGCCAGCTAAAGAAAGGAAAATGATCAGTCAGTCCCCCTCCTGTCTTTCATCTATGTCTGCGGTGTGATGGGATCCTGTACTGGTCCTGTTCTCATTCTCTCCTTTCCTCTCTTTCCTCTAAAGCGTTGGACCTTTGGTCAGTGCTCCCCTGCATATTTGTTGTGTAGGGGTGTATGTTTCTGGATGGGTGAATGTGAGTGGAAGCTGCCATGATGTGCCCAGAACACAGTTAACTCTGTCATTCCTCTCAATATCAGCACATCCCAAATCACTGGTCGTCACAAGGCAAAGAAGCACAGAGGATATTTTGTCCTGTGTAATTCACTTTTTACTTCTGCTTGTGACATTAAGGCCTATTTGATGACCGTTATTTCACCCTGACAGTATACCGCAGTGTAACCTGTGTTATGTCTGATGCAATAAAATATAGTATCAGTTCACATTCTTTTAAAAATAATGAGTTTTGGTGGATCAAAGTTTCTGAAGCTGCAGTGAACACTGGATACGTATTGATTCTCTCTTATAGTTTAATATTTCAGATTTTTTTTTGTTTGAATCTGTCAGTCTGTACACTGCAAGTCTTGTTAATGGTCAGAATGTAATCGGCATCTGTGCCTGAAGATAAGTGTCCTTATTGGTTGAATCATTTCTTCAGTTTTTAAATTCAATTGAGTCCCTCCTCTAGAAGTTATCCCTCTTATGGCAATAACCTGACCTTGTTTTTTTACATGACTGGGTCTGGAACAAGCAATAAATGTCACAGCAAATGTTTACATATATGGAGGTGTGTTGAGTGTAGCTACTGGTGGATGTGTGTATCCTCATGGTGCTGTGTGGGTTTCAGCTACATCCAGTTACTGTAACAGAGAGGCCTTTTGTTGGTGTGGGAGTTTCTCCCACACTGGATTTTTAATTTACTGGTAGTCTTATTTTCTTTTGTATGTCATTCTTTGGGTCAGTTTTCTATTTTATTTTTTTGTTTTTAATGTAACTGTTGATGCACGCACGACCTGGTTTACTTTAGCATGAGCTGACGTGCCAGGTGTGCAGTCTTTTGAGTAAAATGCTCTCGGGACCAATTGGTTTGATTCAAAAAGGGCTCACTGTGTTTGGCTCAATTTTTGATCTGCCTGCACAGGGTGAAGTCGCCCCCTCCTGTGTCTTTTATAGGGGACTCACATTGCGCTGTGATTGACGGTACGGTTGAATTGGGTGTTCGCCCTGGCCCACTTCATGAATCAGCACTGTAAATGCTTCCTCAATGCTTCAGGCTTTATGGTGTTTTCCCAGCATGTAGCAAGGGTGCTTCCCCTGGAGTTATTTACATTTTGTCCCTCTGATGCCATTTGCACAACCTCTTTACCTTGCACAACACTGGCCTATGTAAAGACAGCGGTTCATTCATCAGCGTTTTCAATGTACCCACAGACAATAGCCCCTCCCATTGCTCTATGCCAGCAGATCATATGAATGTTGCACCAGTTAACCCAGTAGCAGAATAGTTTCCACACACATCCACTGATGCCAAAGGCTCCTGTTATTACTAAGAAACCAATCTTGAACTGTGCACACCCTTCACTGACAGAAGATGACTTTAAGGTCATAATATCACACTGACTTCTAAAGGAAAATTAATTTTCCCTTTGTTTTTCTACAACTGAACATTTAGATGTTTTTTTTCTGGGAAGTTTGGGTAACTGTATTTATGTGGGTTTTCTTTGTCCTTACATTGAGGTATTTTTTAAGTATCAGAGTTCATAGCATAAGTGGTCTGGTATACAGCAAGAAATACAAATGTATATAATGTTTTGTAAGAAAATGTATTTGAACTTGACATCGTCCACCTACCCTTGTTCAGATGGGAAGCTTTAATTTTCATGATGGTTTCAGTACAAATGACAAGGCATGTGCATATGTATGTCTTCATTACCTTCTTACGCTTTTTATACTCATTTTGTAACATCTGATAAATGCACTATAATAAAGAGATCTTAATGGTACATCTGCTCTACTGGCCTTTTCATCGGAAACACTTCAAAATAAATTTCAAGGTATTCATATAAGAAATAAATGCCTCAGATAATCCTTTTAAATTCCTCTATTGTTAGCGTAAGTTAAGTTCGTATAAAAAAATGTGACAGTGATGGTTAGAAATTGAAGTGGGAGTCGATGCATTAGGATTTAAGGAGAAGAGTGTGCAGACATACCATAGCTTGGATCATCACAGCAGCTCTGAAAACATGTCAGCGTGTTTCATTTTTGAGTGTGGATTAAATCAGCCACGTTCTGGCAGAAGTAATCCACTTTTTATGCTTTAGACATTATCAAAGACATGACAGGTGTCAGCAATGTGAGCTGCCTTTCAGATCTTGTTTTCCTGCTTAGTAAAACACACAGACTTGAGACTGTCACACCATCCTCAATGTTTTACCCATCAATCAACAGGATCAGAACCCAGATCTGTCTTCTGAGGTTATTTTTACAGGCCATATGATGTTTGTTTGGTAAAAATTGTTTCTTGTTTTTGTTTTGTTCCGATATTTTTCCCTGACAGTCGACATAAATGCAAAAATCAATACATGAATAAATCCACAGGTACATTGCAAGTGTACTTAAAAAAGGTTTTTTGAGGTGAGAAGAAAACGTGGTAAAGCTTTAAAATTAATTCTTTACCGTCTTGTTCTCTTGATCTTAATGACGTTTTCCTCATAGAATGTCATCAGTAAAAATCACAACAACCTCTGATGAACTAATTGTGATGATCACTAGAAGTAAAGCTCCAACATAAGTTTTTCTGCTTTGACAGTGATTACACAATGGGATGATGGCTTGAAAAAGAAGAGAGATTTTATGTTTCCAACCACCTTCTTTCCAGGAGACTTGTGGTGCAGAGATGTCACACTGCCAACACGTGAGGTTATGTGAATACCTGTCTTTAGACTGGTTCCCTATAAGCCAGTCCTTCACTTAGCAGTTCTGTCTGCCAGTGGGTACGATCTCCCAGGAAAATGTAGGCCTGATTTATGGCACAAAGGAAGTGTGTCAGCCATTGTGTGAACAAAACAGAAAGAGGATTGTGCCTTCAGTAGCTATGGTAGCCATCAGTTACCAAAGAGCATCCACCTTTTTTTTTTGTAGTTACTATCCCCAGTAGCAGAAATGGCTGACAGTGGAACAACCGAAGTAACTGTGGGAACTGTGGTAGTTGCTAGGCTCTGAAGAAAATGGAAAGTTGTCCATTTTGTCTTCACAACAACGATGCCCAAAAATCATGATTGAAATCATGCATAACTGGAATATGATTTCTTAATTATTTATTTTCTTATCTTTATCTTGAAAGCATTCACAGGAAGTGGTCGAATACAATGAAATGTCTGCAGCTGGCATGAAAAGTAGTGGTAAAAACATTCAGAATTAAACAGTCAATAAGAGACAGCAATGTTCCTGATATTCTGTCCCCCAGTAAGTTAGTAAAAGGAGTTAAAATTCAGACAGCATTATCAAAAGTAGTATTTATTCCAGCATGGAGTGTTTAACACAGTGCAATGGCTTATATTGTTTGATATCAGTGTGTAATTAATACAGACACTATTGACCTTACTACTATATGAATATCCTTATTGATACCTCAAAAGATTGATAATAGTTATCCGTTTTGTTTACACTGAGGAATGTGCAGGTGTAGACTTCAGTGGTGAGCAATATAAAACAATAAACAGGATCATTTAACAATAATATCTTCACTCAAGCTACTGGCTCAGACAAGGCTTGACATAATAATAATAATAATAATAACAATAATGATAATCAACAGATTAAAAAGTAAATGTCATAATTACAGACAGACATTTACATTATTTTACAACTATTTTTATTAGTGAAAGCAGGACAGGTACAATATTTACATGTGTCTACATATCACCATATTCTGCTTTTACTGTAACGATAACAACTCAAGAAGTTGTAAAAGAGAAAAAAAGAAAAGAAAAAATAAACAAAAAAAACCCCAAACAAAATAAGAGGAATAACTTGAACAAATCATCAGTGGCTCCCCTAAGAGAGAATGCTATTTTTCCAAGCTTAGAAAAAAACATTACATTATTTAAATTTACACATTTGCAAATAGGCAAATTTAATGTAATGTTGCATTTCCTAGCTGTGACCACTGGAGGGCAGTGAACACTCATGATTCTAAGGTTAACTGCAAGAGAAGAGGAGACACCAAAGCTGACACTTCTGGTATACTTTAAAAAAAGCAACGGAAAGAAAGAAAGGTATTTACTGGAAGTGTTAGTGTGATATCATATCTACCTTGACGCAGGTATGAATATCTTTAACAGGCAGACTGATCCCCACATCAGAAAACAGCTCTTTATTGATACAATTATTACCAATACAGATGTTACTGTTGTTTATTTATTTATAGGCAAATATTCGCACTAGAAAGGAATTAAACATATGTATGTTAAAGTTTGCTAATAGGTAAGTCTCCATGACTTCAAAGTGCACTACAAGAGATACCTCCTGCTCTGGACTGCAGCAGCTTTACACATAAAAATGGAGACAGAAATATTCTAGCATTTTGGGCCAGGACTTATGATTGATATACAAATGATCCATTCAGCAACAGATGAAACACATATCCTGACACTAATGTGAATCATTTTTCATGCTTCTCTCTCACAGGTCTAAGTTATAGCTGAAAGGATGACATATTGGGTTAATGAAGTCTGATAGCCCCCAGGGCGATACTGCAGGACATAGCTGGACAAATGCTGACGTGGTGAAAATAAGGGTCTTTTCCTGACAATCGAAGAGCCTGCAGACCACTATTCACCCTCCTTTTCCACCCCATCTAGATTTCAGGTGGCCAATTCTCCATAGAGTTGTTACCTTGGAAACAGCACCTTATGTATTTATAGAGAGCGACTGAGTAGACATGGAGAAGGGAGAGCAGGAGACAAGACATGGACTGTGATACAGGTTTTCATCTAGCTTGGTGTGTACATGCTGGGGTGCCGAAGGTTGGGGGACCAGTTCTACTTTCATTTTGCCAAGGCTCTTAAATTTAACAGAGGGTAGTGTATGATCACGTCCTTGTAGACATATCATCCCTCACCTCGCAGCAGCTGCCGGCTGCCCTTTATATTAGAATTACAAGATGCTCGATGACCTGATCTGGTAATATTTTTATTTGAAAAATTCCACTTTGTAATTGAGGTTGAGCTGAGGTGATTATCATCTTCTTAGAGCGCTGTGGATCTGAATCACTTTGACTGGCTCAACACATTTTACATCACATCTTTCCTGCCATAATCTTCCTCAGTCTCTCACTCGCCCTGACTACCAAATAAAGCTGAAATGACCTGAAATAATTCGGATAGGATGTGAAGAATCACACTGTTCCCTCATACATACACACACTGGGCTACACTTGACCTTTGGCAGACCCTCTCTGTGGATCCACTAAATCTCACCTTGATGTGTGACTTCACAGTACATTAACCATTTGCTCAGTCCACCATGATGTCAACATTTCAGCAACCCTTTTTTCGCCAACATTGTTACTATTGCTCCATGACCTCCTGTGGTGGACAGTAACCTTGTACATTTACTCAAGTACTGTCCTGAAGTGCAGTTTTGAGGTTGAATATTTTCATTTTACGCTATGCCATCGCTACTTTTTGCCATCACTGTACAATTAAAGTTGCAATGTGTTTGATTAAGGGGGATATACATTTATTAATAATAGTACTACTACTAATAATAATGATAATAATAATAAGAATAATAATAATACTACATTGGATTTATACAACGCTTTTCAGGAGATGCCAAGACGCTTTGCAGAAATGGTACATAATATTATAGTATTCATTCATTAGTTTATAATCAGTTTATAATAGTTTAATGATCATCATCATCATTACAATCAGTCTTATTGTCTGTCATGGACCGCAGGCGGTTCGTGTTCATGCTCCTCTTCTCTGTGAAGACCAATGACCTGGCACTCTTCCTTGTTCTTCACATTTGATAGAAGGTTTGAATGCATGTATCGCTGTTGGCTGGAGACGTTCCGATACTTCTTGGTACTGGGTTACCAAGTAGTTAAGGTATTGATAGCCAGCCCTATAGCGACGAGGCTGTCTCAATAACATTGGTAACCATGAATAAACACAGTGCAGAGTGGCAGCGTTAAGCTAGCCACTGGGATACACAGACCGTTCTCAATCCGAAGTTGTCAAATACCTTCACTTTGGCAGTGATTTTAGTATCAGACACCTGACGCCCAACGCCACCTTTCGCATTGTTATGATATGCCACCAGTCAGCTGGATGTCGCCTGTTGCAGCAGTATGATACACGGATGGGTAGTGTCAGTGCATAATGTGACTCAATAGCACCTGTCACTGTGTTACAATATGCCGCTAGGTTGAAACACTGCTGGTAACGATGTGATATAAAGAGTTGGAAAGTCCCTATAGGGCAGGCAGTAGTTGTGGACTGGACTTTCACCCAGCAACCAAATGTTCGCTTACTGTATGAATAACCATTAATGCTATAAATATCTTAAAGAGCTCCTATAAAGATGAAACTAGCAGTTCCCACTATTTTTGACCTGGGATGCCTCACAAAAAAGCAGTGTCTCGTTAGGATGCCTTTACATGTTTTAGGTGTCTATAAGCAGTTCCGCCAAAGAGAGATTTCCCCTCTAAACTTCTCAAATGGTCTAATTCAAACCGATCCAATTAACCAATATTTTACAAAAAAGCAAGATGAGAGAAAAGCCCCAAAATCCATGCACAGCTTCTTATTTCCTACCACATTAATCATTGCACAACACCCCAAATTTATCTTGTGACCCTCTGGGAGGAGCTCGACTCCTAGGTTGAGACCACTGGATTGCACATATAAACTATTAATGTCTTGATCTTATACAACAATAAAATGCTCCTTAAGCAAAACTGCATTGGTTTTATCTATCTAATAATATCATCTATATCTATAACTTTACTATATTATTGTAATGCTCCTTTTACTTAATGTGTAGTTCTTCCACCACTGATGACCTTCATCCCAGGGGAGCTGAGGCGCTGAAGCATTGTCTGTCATCGACCAGCTGTATCAATGATCCACCCCTGAAAATCAATCAAATGATTTTTGTAATGAATTGTAAAGAGCATGAAGGGGTAGATGAAGATAGAGTCACACATACATGATCCAGTATCTCTTAAAAGTTTTACTCTTGCCTGGTCTAAATGTTGAGCCACAATAAAAAAAAAGGTGTGAAAGGTTGTTGTAGATCTATGCTTATGAGTATTTTATGCATGTAAATATAAATATGTGGTTCTGTTTACATCTTTTCTATCCACTACAACATTTTTTATCTACAAGCTCACTCTTTTTTATCTACTCGTCTGTGTTACATTAATGGTCACTTGCATTTCTTGGCGTACAGAAGTCACAGAAGGTGCTCAGCAGTGTGCCTGTGGCTGGGCTGGTATTTTAAATCCTGTCCATCCACCCACACACAGCAAAGGAAACAGAGTTCATTGGTTACTGCACCTTTCTATAAAGACAAAGTCATCTCTAGCCTTTCACATCGCCATGGAAACACGGGATTTGTCCAGTTGATTGGCAGTGGACTAACGCGGAGGCCAAGAACTCTCCAGTTTCAAAATGCTGCTGAATCTGTAGCCTGTCATAGTTAAAGAAAGCTGTCTGCTATGTGTGAAACAAAGACAATGCTAGATCATGTAATATAAATAAAGCTTTGCCATTAAATGCAGTCACCATTGTGACTCTATTACCATGTGTAACATATAAATTACATTTGATCTCCTCCATCCTCTTGTTTAAGTTGATTATATGAACAATCATATTGATTTGACAAGGAGAGCGCAGTAGGTCAGCCACTGTGTAGAGCTGGTGGTTCGATCTCCAGCTCCCCTTGTTTACATCGATGTGTCCTTGTCAGCGAGAGCAGACCAAGTAAGTAAGTACATTTAATCAAATACTGTACTTAAGAGCAGTTTTAGGTACTTATACTTTACTTGTGTAATACCATTTTAGGCTCCATTTACTTTTACCCCACTACATTGTGGAGGTAAATATTGCACACTTTACTCCAACACATTTATTTTACAGCTGTGATCAGATTCACATTATTAACACATTCTCATGTAATGATATAAATTAAAGGGTAACTCTGATGAATTTTAAAACTGGACCACAATTTCCCATATTTTTGTGTCAACGTGACTAATGGGGACAACAATTTCTGAAACTGCTCCAGTATTGAGCGAGGCACCACACTGGTGAAATACCAGCTGCAATGTAACCAATTGGGGCAATCGTCAGTTTACGTCCACTGACAGACTCAGATTGTTGTTACAAGTGTTTGACAGCATCATGGAAAGGATCCCTACAGAGACCGACCTTTTTGTTAAAGAGTAACATCCTTGTTGTTTAACCAAATACAACAACAAGCGCTTCTAATGGAAGTACATTGATTGTGCACACTTGACCATTAATGTTACATTACAGCCTGTTTTGCTGCTGTCAGCTGCAGCCCTCTCACTCAATACTGGACCAGTTTCTAAAATTGTTGTTCCCATTAGTCATTTAGATACAAACACATGGGAACAGGGTCCAGATTCAAATATACTGACCCTTTAAGATACCCAGCAGTACTTTTACAAGCTGCAACATTAAAGCGATGCTTACACATTAATGCATCTATAATTATAAATAACTCAAAAATGTAATAATCTGCAATGGGCCATTTTGAAAACAGAGTACTTTTACTTTTGGTACCTTGAGTAGCCTATATTTTGAGGCTTCTGTAGCCCATTTTTACTTGTGTTCAGGAGTGGACAGTTAAATCATTCCACAACCAGAAACCATGGATTACCAGAAGCATCAGGAAACTTGGACAATTATAAAGCAGCAGCCAACAATGTAAGAAGACACAACAAAGGACTAAATTACAGTGCACAGGTTAAAGGAGCAGAGGGAATCACATTATACCTTGTTTAATTCTATGTGATAAATAAATAAATGGTTGATGCGGAGTATTTCTACAGTGGACCACACTGTGGTATTGCTCCTTTTACTTAAGCAAAATATTCTGTGAGTGTGAGTGTGAGTGTGTGTGCATGGGTGAATGAGAGGTAAAATGCTTACTCCTACTCAGATAGGAAAGGGCTATGTAAATGCAGTCCATTTATCATGTTAACCATGTTAACAAAACACCAGTGTTGGGGAGTAACTAATAGCATGTATTTCTTCTCTGGCCAAATTCTGTGACCCAATGCCATACTCCATTAACAATTGTTGACTTTTGGGAGTTGTTGTGTGGTTAAAGTTAGGATTTAGGGGCCTGGACATGGATTCTGATGGGGTAGGGTTAGGGTTAACTATCCTTTCTATCCTATTTCCGGACATTTTTTAGCTCAGTTCAAAATATGTTTGAAAAGTAATCAAAAATTTATCAAAAGTAATGTGTTACATTACTTTGATGAAGTTCTTAAAATAGTTCAGTATTTATTACATATTTAACAGGGTAACTAGTAATCTGTAACCCATTACATTTCGAAAGCAACCATACCATCATAACAAAACACGCAAAAACACGTTGGCCTACATCAATAGTAATATTACAACATACACTACAATATGAAGTAGAAGAAAACAATTTCTTTCACTGATGATATGTGGGGTGTACACGTTGAATTAACCTTATTTATTCATGGAGGCATGAAATAGTCACTTCTCACCTGACATCCGGTATTCACTATAGCATATATCCAACGCACCCTTTAACATGAGGCGGTGTAGTTCCGCTGCTCCGCCCACTTTAATTAGCGCACCTGCCAACACTTGTTTCAGGCAGATCACATTTGTGGTTAAAATTAATGTTTTGACAAACTGCTTCGCTCCTCAAATCGGTTCCTTGGTTACTGCTCATGTTTACTATCAGCATCAAACCCACTTCAACCCAAATGGCACAGTGTTCATGTCCGACGGTAAGTATTTGTGTACTTGTTTTGGTGGCACATGCAGTAAGACTAACCACAGCATAGGCTGCGCCATTAGCCAACTTAGCTGACAAGTAAAAGCTCTGCATTCAAAGTCTTACTTAAGCTAAAGTAACTCATTAGCAAAATGCACTCACAGTATCAAAATACGAGTGCCTGCCTTTACTAGTCCTTGAAAGAGATATATAATATTATTTATTTTTAACTGACGTGTAAACTTGAAGGCAGCATTTTGATGTTGTTGCGGGTCCAGGAGAAGCTAATTTCAGTGCAGGGTTGGTAATTAACTTTTGACCACCTGCCACTTTTTTTTTTTTTTTTTTTTTTTAATTTGGCTGGTGAGTGCAGCAATTCTAGCAGTCACTTGCATATATTACCAGCATTTGGCTGGTGGCTGGTGGTAATTTCAAACCCTATTTCAGTGACTTTAACAAGGGATTGATTTGAACTAGTCCTACATTTTCTGTTGAATTACAGCCAGCAGCAACAACCAGTCAGTATAGATGTAAATACATTTTCCTCTGAAATGTTTGGGCACAAGTTAACAGATAATCGAAAGTAAGTTTCTCATTTTGAAATTCTGACATAGTACAAATCCAGTAGCACATAGCCTACTTGTATTTTGTTTGGATACAATCCATTAGGGTAATAATTTATTATATATGTTTTTTTAAATGGTTGGAAAAAGCCATAACAGATGGAAATATCAAATTAAATGAATAAAAATAAAATCACTTTGATGTTTTCTTGTACTCTGTCAACTAAAATCTCCTAGACTACTACTATTTATGTGCATGCAAGTCATCTCTGATTCAACTAATATTCAATTGCATGAGTAGATTTACCCAGTTATATTTCACCACTGTTGCCTTTTTATTTGGGCTTGCCCATTGGCAAACAATGTTCTGTAAGTAGTTCTTATTGACTTTAGGGATGTAAACATGTTTGCTGTCTTATAAACACAGTTGATTCTATGGTTTCTGTACTTAAATGTTTTCTCCTTTTCCTGTTTACACTGCTGCTACAGTCAGCTCTGTGCTTTGCTAGCTTCAAGCCCAAATGTGTATTCTGGTGGTCATCTGCTGCTTGTCAATACATTCTTAAGAGGTGGTCAATACATACACAGACAGACACCTCTCTCACCTTGGACACAACCTGTTTAAATTTCTCCCCTCTGTTAGGCACTACAGAGCACTGTATTATGCCGAAGCAACCAGACACAAACACAGTTTCTACCCAATTGCTGTCACAGTCATGAACAGTGAAATAATTTATGTAATCCCTGTGTAATAAAACATCAGATGTACTGCAAACCATATACTGTATATTCTGATTTAACATACAGATTAGGCCATATTGTGTACATATTATCTACCCTTGACAAATGTAAGCAGGCTGTACTGTACATAGATTTGCATGAATGTATACTGTACATAAACCATTCAAATTCAAAACCAGTCAAATTCCTTGCATGTGTAAACATATTTAGCCAATAAAGCTGATTCTGATCCTGCATAGCGGATGCGTCTTAGCCTGCTGCTGTGCCTCATGTGGTTTGCTGACTTCACATCAGTCTCAATGGGCAGTTGATGCCCACTCCTCACAGGGTATAAGGTGCTCGCAATGAACCCATCCCCACCCTCTTGGTTAAGAGGTGCCTAGCAGAGAAATGGCCACACAGGAGTCGGCGCGCTGCCCAATCACAGTAGATTCAACATAATAGCTGCTGGTGTCGGGCTCTGTATCTAATGCAGTTTTATAGCAGACGTTTATTATCACTCTTTGTGAGTTGGCTGACTGAATATGGCTCATTGGCTCCAATAAACATTTTTCTCCATTGCCTTGACTGGACAAAAAGGGCATAAGTGCTTTAGCAGCAGTAACTCTGCTGGATTTCTGCAAAGTTTAAAATTATTCGATGAAAAATGGTTGTCGTATAATTGAAACAGTCTTGGTTCACTGTGTATTGGAGGTTTAGCGGACATGAGGAGGAGTGATATCCATCTTTTCGGACATTTAGACCTATATATTGCCTTACCTGTTCTCTTTGTACTGAAAGAACCCTACTTGCTGCACTACTAGCTCTGAATGTACATTGTCATTGGGTAGCACTGAAGGTTATAGTGAGACATATGCAGCTATGCATTAGTGCATGTGCATATGGAGTGTTTCTGCATGTTGTGAAGGGAAGGTTGAAAGATGATTTATGTGTTGTGCTATAGTTACCTTTGCTCACCTCTGCCGGGTTGTCTTGTCTTACTGCATCCAAATCACACTGTCATTGACATTCATCCCCTGCTCCCGTCTAATAACCTCAGATGGCCAGTTTCCACTGAAGCGAGGGCAGATCTATTGTGCCACAGAATGTGCCGAAGTGTTTCTGGGTCGGTGAGCTCGCACAGCTGAGATGGAGAGAAAGAAGGAGGACAAGCAGAACAAACTGGGTTCCTTTAACTCCTTAGGGACAATCCAAAAAGTCTGTCAAAACCATGAATTCAAAACTTGTAAAATGATGTCTAAAAAAGGCCAAATCCTTTTAAGATTCAGCAGTCTGATAATTCACACTGCAGTATGGTCAGTTCCAGAGCTAACAATAAAACAGCAGATGTCATTTTATTAGAAAACAGTGGCAGAGCGTGCTCATCAACTCTGCAAAGCTTCTTACTCAGCAAGATGCACCTCTGCAATGAGCAGCTTTGTGCTCAGTAAAATATAGAAGCCTTGAGGCAAAACAGGCCATCAGCACTACACAGTCTCCAATATTGTTTTCTTAAACAATGGATCAGACAGTAATTTGCTGTTTCGCAAATGATGCGGATCATAGCAATTATCTCAATATGACAAATACAACATTCTTTGGCTGATTATCTGTTAAACCTACTGTGGCAGTTTTATGTGTTTGATCACTAGTTGTATGCAGGTATACAACATGAAATATAGTCACACGGCAGTGATTTATTGGGAGTTATAAAATTTAAAATTGGCACATATATTGCCTGCCAAGTGCACATGCTTGGTGTGAGGTATTCCATGTCAACATCCTGTATATTACATGAAATGGACCAATAAAAAGTCACAACAGGATGTATATTATGGAAGCCAGAGATAAAATAGATAACAGTGTTCATTGTCAGCAGCCTGCTTGTGTTATGAATAACAGACCATTATAGATAAATTAGATTTAAATTGTGTGTTTTTTCATTAATCTTATGATCCCAAGCATTACTATCTGGGTCATTCTGGGCATGGTTTAAAGGATCAGTATCGGCTAAGGTAAAGACTATCAAAACCAGGTCCTTCCTTTCCTTAACCCTGCTGTATGTTGTCCACTCAAGCCTGCAAGTGTTGCAGCACTGTTCTCTTTTACAATAGCCTACTGTGTGACTATTTCCGGGGTTCCTTGGTGACAGGCCAAAATTAAACTGGAATTTTGTTCAGTTAAAGTGCTCCCTGCAAGCTGGTGTCTGTTCTCTGCCAAAGATCATTTGTAAGGGAAGCTTGTGAAAACTAAAGTGTGCCAAAGTCAGTAGGCTACACCTGTTATTTCAATGTGCAGATATTAGTCAGCAATGCATATCAGTATCAGGATCAGAAAAACCTGATTGGGACCACTCAAGTGACCAGGATCATCCGATGACAGAGTTGAGCTTTTGGTGTCAGTGTAAATTTGTTGCCATCCTTTGACTGTTCTGTGCTGGTTGTTAGCCGTGGCTGATGTGTTGGCTAGCGCTAACTGGTAAGAAGCTGAACTGAATCTTTAATGTAATGGCAGTAACAGAAAATATCCTCTCCATTAGATAAGGTGATTAGTATTCAGTGATGGGGCAGTGTGAGTCTCTCATAAAATTGTCCACCTGCCCCTGGGTCATTAGCTTGTTTAAAGTGTGCTGTTGTCTCCCATGACGCCAGGGCGATGCCGTCATCGTATGACTCCAGTCTGGGCAGCAGCAGGCTCCACTGTCTCATCTCCTCCTGTAGCGCCAGTATATTGTATTTGATGTAAATTTAGAACTGTTTAACTGATAGTATTAATCTGTCTAAATTGTTATGCTTGATTTACAGTTAAACAGTTACTTATTAACATCCCTACAAGGCTGCGCTAAGCCAAAGGCTCCTTCAGCTGTGACTGAGCCTGATTCCCATTTTCCTGCAAGTGCGCTGGAGAGATGGTGTGAGATAACACAAATAGTGAATTCTAGTTTTGGTTGTGAGATATTGGGTTACTGAACAGATATTTCGGTGTAAAAAAGATATTCAAATACCTGTTAAGTTACTGTGTTACTGTGGTGTTCCTCACCAACACCAAGAGAGTGGAACACATTACACCAGTGCTTAAGTCACTGCACTGGCTTCCTGTGTGTCAAAGGATAGACTTTAAAATCTTGTTACTTGTCTATAAAGCACTAAATGGTCTCGGGCCTAAATACATCTCTGATATACTTGTACGTTATGAAGCATCCAGACCCCTCAGATCATCTGGAACAGGTTTACTCAGTGTTCCCAGGATCAAAACCAAACAAGGTGAAGCAGCCTTTAGTTTCTGTGCTCCCCGCCTGTGGAACAAACTTCCAGAATATCTGAGGTCAGCTGAAACTGTCAACTCATTTAAATCAGGGCTTAAAACATTACTATTTACTGCAGCTTACCAGTGAACTAGATATGTAACTTACTGTTAGGATAATCTGTAGCTATTGTTTTTATATTTGTCTGCTGTTGCTTTTGCTTTATGTTGCTTTTTAAATGCATTTTCTGCACTGTTTTTCTTGCTTTTAGCTTTTGTTTTTAATGATCTATTGTTCCTTTAATGTTTTATCCTAACATATTTCCCTTGTAAAGCACATTGAATTGCCTTGTGTATGAATGGTGCTATATAAATAAAATTGCCTTGCCTTGCCTTGCCTTACTGCTTTTAAGTAGTAGCATGTCTCCAGCACAAACCTCTAATTCTGCACCAGTTGTGTGAGGGAATGACAATTGTGATGTAATTAAGATACTTAACAGCAAACCTCAGCCAATCGGCCAGTAAGCCATTTGTGCTTTAGGGGAAGTAAAATCTTACTTGTTGCCACTTAAAAAACAAATTTGATTTCAGAAATGTTTCAATCTCAATATGAGATCATTTGCTATAAATAGCAACAAACCCCTGCTGGGCAACTCATTTCCAGCACCCAGAACAGCATGGCTTTGATTTCGGTCTTACACAGTGTAGTTTAGCACATGGCACATTAACATGTCCAACATGTCTGCAAATTAACAACACCCATTTACTTTTTGTCCCCTTATAATTTTGCTGGATCACATTTACATCTAATATTATGTCTCTGAACACACATTGATTTATGTACGTTACGTTTGTGTGCTTAAAAACAGTAAATAAGAATTACCGTTTTATTTCCCTAGGCATTTGTTTTATTTAAGATTCGTCATCCATTGTTTTTTGGGTGTATAAATTCATGTTTGTGTTTGCAGTTACACCTGGATTTTATGTGTTTTTAGCAAACATGATGACATTGTGATTACCTAGGATGCATTTCATGATAGAATGTTTTATTTGTGCTTTTGACACTGACACATAGAAAAGAGTCTTTAAACTTTCCTTACTTTAACTTTTACTCAAAAGAATAACGTGTAAATTTGTGCTGTTGCAGGGTTTTGTCAGCTCGCTTTTAGCTCAAGTGGACAAGGCGCCAACTGACAAGCTAATGTATCCTCTCCCTGAGCCTGAGAGCCAGCTGGACATGACGGACAGGCCAGTGTGCTGTGTAAGTCATGTGCAGCCTGACCATACATTATTCATCACTCTCATCATGAAGAGGTCCTTCATCCTCTTTTATCTCTCCATCTCCTGGCATTTTACTCTCTCTTCCCGTCTCTCCCCCACCTCTTACTTTCTTAATTCATCAGCACCCATTAGCCACTACAGCAAAGAATAGCCTCTCTCTGTTTGACAGCAGTACTCTGAATCTCTCTCATCCACAACACCCAACAGTTTCCATGATCCCTACCATTTGTCCTTATTTCACTCTGCGCGTTTGCTTCCCTTAGCCACTTGTAGCTCATTTTTTGTCCTTTTTTTGTCCTCTACTAGATACAGTATTGTACATGATTGATTTCAGTATGGATTTTCCCCCATTGTGATTCAAGGGCATTCTTGAATAGCTGACATAACACTGGGCTCTGCCCTTCTTCTGGAGTGTGATTGTTGGTGAGTGGAGGTGATAGTCGCCAGGATTGATAATAATTTATTCTTGCAAACAAACATCCAGCAGGGCAGAGCCACAGGCCACATTGATGCCGAGGTTGCCCTCCCGTGGCGTCCTTCTCGTCATTCTCACCTGCCACTGCGCTGCGGTTGCCATGCCAATCCATTACAACCTCGCCTGGAGCCCAACGCAGCTTCATCATTAGCTGTTGTTGTCACTAGGGGATATTTCAACTGTTCACTCTTGTCTCTTTCTTCCACTCTCTCTCTCTCTCTCTCTCTCTCTCTCTCTCTCTCTCTCTCTTTTTTCCTCGCATCACCAGCACCACCCTCTCCCATCCTCCCCCATTCCTGGTACAGTAGATGCTTCAAGCATTTCTCCACCCACCCCCCTGCTAGCTCAGCTGCTGAGCCCCACACAGGACCATGTCCCTGGACTCCCCTTTATTACCATATCATGAGATGTGCCCAAGGCGTGTAGCAATGCAGCGTGCCGCCTGTGTCTTTAAGAGAGAGAGAATATAATGTGTAATGGGGAGGAAATAAGGCATGGAGTAAGCAAGTGAGAGAGAGTGGGTGAGGGAGTGTGAATTTATCATGGGCAAAAATTTGCGCTTCATTCTTAGCTGTGTGCTGAGCATCCTTGCACCGGCATGCACAGTCTCCCAAGGCTCATACTGCTGAAGAGTACGCCCCTCTCTCTCTCACACTCTCTCTCACACACACACACACACACACACACACATACGCACACACTCTCTCTCAGCCTCTCCCACTCAACCTCTCCCTCACACACATACACACACGCACGTGCTTGCAGTCACACACGCGCAGTGCTGTCAGAAGCACCGCTGCTGGATCACAGCCATCTCGCGAAGGAGGTTCCAGCGGAGGGAAGAGAAAGCCAGAGCGAGAGCGAGACAAAGGGAAGGAGGACGGTAGAAGGAGAGGAGCGAATAGGAGCACAGGGACCGGCACAAGGAAGAAGAGACCCAGCGCTTTGTGAAGAACAGAAAGCGAGGGACAGGAGGAGGGAGGAGGAGAGAGGAAAAAAGAGGAGGGGGAACAGGAAACGCGATCACTTTCAGCTGCAGCGGTCCGTGTCGCAGCATGGGCAATGCACCATCCCAAGGCATGTCAACCCTATCTCCTTGCATACTTGTGTAGCAGGTATCTTTTTGATTCTGCGTGGTGTGCTACCCAACCAGCTGGCTGTCCTCCTGTTACACTCTGTGAAAGCAGGGGATGGGGGGTTGGGCTGAGGGCTCGTGGAGCGCGGCATCGCTTGAGGAAAGCGATGCTGTAAGGTAGCATCGCTTAATGGGTAGTGGGTTAGGAGTGGGATGCATGGGGAGATGCTTGCAGGGGTTTTGCATACGAGGATGAGGTGCTGGAAACACTGGGTAGAGGCACCATTTGTGGGAGCAGCAAGAAATGGGAGGGGGCTGGTTTAGAGCAGAAGTACCATCAGTGAAGCAGGTGGTGTGTGTGTGTGTGTGGGTGTGGGAGGTGACTAGTGAGAAAGAATTTTGTCATGTGTGTAGTTGAGCGTAAAGTGTGATTGTGCTTGCCTGTGTGTGTGTGTGTGTGTGTGTGTGTGTGTGTGTGTATTTGTGTGTATTGGAGTAGTGGTTGCAACTGCCACTGTCCGCCACATGGACGACCTCTTAGAAGTAGAGCACTCCAAGGTGTGTGTGTGTGTGTGTGTGTGTGTGTGTGTGTGTGTGTGTGTGTGAAAGACAACAAGATAGAGAAGAAACAAAGATGAGTAGAACAAATAAAACAATTGGTGGATGTAATGATTGCTTAATGAGGGGACAAGCCAGACAGCTTTGCCTTGAGTGAATGGGGGATGGTATTGTAAATGGATGATCGGGTGGGTCAACTCCTTCATTTGATGCTCTTTCTATTCCCTTTGGGCCTCTCTCTCTTCCTCTCTTTCCTTTTGTCTGTCTCTGTCTTTTAATCTCTCTATTTTACTCTCTTTTACAACCCCTTTGGTAAAGTACCAGTTGCTAGCTTTGCAGCCTCAAAATGCTGTACGTGATAATGAATTGAAGGTCTGTGATTCCTGGTGAGAGGCAGGCATATTTGCATCTAGATGTGTATGTGCATCTACTAGATTTCTGCATGCAGTATTCTGTGTATTGGATTTGTGTCCACGTGTGACATCTATGTTTCAGGAAGAGGAAGGGTAAATGTAGAGATGGACATTAAGGAGAGAGTTTAAAGGAGCCGTGGGGGTAAAGTAAAGAATTTGGGGAAATGTGCTGGATGCATGTTGAAACACTCCTGATGTTGAAAGGCTTCTCTGATAGGCAACAGAGGAAAAGTATCCACTCTTAAGATGCAGAAAAATGAAGAGAGGAGGAGAAAGCTGGTGAATGCACACTTTTCAGAGAAAAGGGCAGCGCCACACAGCTTGGGGGACTCATTCATCGCCATTCATTTCCCTTTCCAACTCTTCATTCTCCCTCACCTATTTTTCCCTCCTTTCTTCCTCCCCTCCTCCTTATCCCTTGCTTGCCTCTCACCCAGGGACAGTCTAGTAGCTAGTGGGGAGAAGAAAACTGAGACAAGAAATAGAGGATATGAAGGACGGGGAAAGAATGAAAGGAAGTCTGAAAGAACAAAAGACAAAAAAATGGTTGGCACGTAGATGGACAGGTAAGTTGAAATACTGAAGTCTGGGAGCAGCATAATTCTTTTTAACAGTGTTGAGTGTCTAAATGAGGCGATTACTTGGATGATTGCAAGGGCTCAGCAGTGGAATAGTAAACAGCTCTTTAAACCTGTTTGTTTGTGAGCTTCTTCTCCGATGCAATTGGTGTAGAATACTGATGCCCTCAACTTGTCTGGTCAGTTTTTGGGTGCTGTGTTTTGCTTTTTGTGCCGGATGACCTTTGGAAGGTTTCATTTCTCATTTCTCCAAGTTGATATTTGAATTCTCTTGTCAGGTGGTCTTATCGGTCTTTAAACGCAGAGGAAATCGTTTTGAGGCTCAGGTGAAGGCAGACTCAAGCTGCAGTGTCATGAGACCTTTTGCACTAGCCAGAGGTCTGTGTGTCTATTGGATTTTTCTCTTTATCACTGTAAAGCTTGTCCTTGGAGGTCCGTCTGTAGTCAGTGTCTATTTTAGAGGGATTGACATGGATTAGGCCGAATACTGAGCCATGGGTGTCTTTTTTTTAAAAAAAAAAAACAGAGAATTGAGTTGGCTCAATGTAATAGCTGAGTTTATTTTCTATAGAAGCACAACAGTTTTTTTTTTCATCATATGCTGAAACAAAAGATTTGTCGCTGTATGGACCTGCAGTATTCAGTACTGCTTGTGCTGTTTCTATTCAGGGTACCTATTTAAGTTAATGTAGCGAACAACCACTGCCACAAACTGCGCTAATGTTTTGGCTGTGCATTCAGGCCACCAGTGAGTCAGTCACACCAGGCTTAGCTTTGCCAAGTTGGCCAGTAAAAGAGGTATACCATTTACATTTGGTACTGTAGTCACCGCTTAACCACTGCCTACCACAGCAAAAAGAAGCATCTTTATAAGCCCATTAGAGTTGTACCAGTTCACACTGCTAGGCTAAACCGTAAAGAATAGATTAAGCAGAGTCAAGCATTAAGCCCAGTATTAGCCTGCCGGAAAGCTAATGCTTATCGTAATGTCACCATTGTGCAGAGACGGCAGATCCTGGTAGCTTTATGCCTCCATGCTATACCTAGTATGTTCAGCTGAGGTTTATGTCAACACACATGTCTGTCTATCTGCTGATCCTCTCTAGTGAGGTGAAGGCAGAACCGTGTCTGGGAGCGGCCTGCAGTGACTGAGATGCTGTTACACTGCATGTTGAAGTGATGTTATACTATGGGAAATGAGAATACTGGCAAAGGCATACACATGGTGTGGGTGTAGATGATATGTGAGAAAGAATAGGATGTTTTTGTACTGTAAATGCTTGATTTACTGGGTGTAAACTGAGTATGAGGTAATGTGATGACGTCTTTGTCAAGGTAGGCTTGGATGTGTTAGAATTTGATCACAGAAATGTAGATGATTTAGTCTTGACATTGGTACAGACATGTTGGCAGCATGATGACACACTCAATACTGCAGATGGTTATACTGTTGGAGTAGAGCAGCAGGATACTGGAAAAAATGATATTTCTGCGTTATATTTTGCAATATGAAAAATACAGGGATTTCACCAGATGACTTGAATAGCTCTATCTGGAAATGTATGACTTTTCTGATGGGGAGGAGGGGTAAATTAAGTAGTTTAATACACTGGTTGAGTCACCACAACATCATTATATTCATAAAATAATCTTCTATCAATCCAGGCTAAAGTGAAGGATCTAACAGGTCAAACTGATAATGCATTTTTGCTTACCTTAAATAATGGAGCTCTCTTATGTTGCTTCCCTCCTGTTCCTTGCTCATTTTCAGTTTGTGGAAGTTTTCTAGCGGGGCGTGCCTTGGTTTTTTTTATCAGACAGACTTCTCTTGTAGATTAACAACTAACTAACTAGTTAACTAGATATGTCCGGATCCCATCTCAGTGATTGGTATCATCAAAGCACTATTTAGGCTATGTCGAGCTATATTGACTCCAATCCGTTCATTTGTTTTATGCTAGCTGTGACACAGCTTTACTCGTGAATGGTTCATGTACAGCAATGCAACAAGGTAAACCACTCCGCACACTGCCTGCTGTGAAACACCACATGCCATAAACAACAGCAAAATGCAGTGTTATTTATGTTATTTATCAGAGTTATGAGCACTAATTTCAGCTCAGTGTGAGAGTCTCATGTGTTTTACTGTCTTCTCTGGTGCATGGTGGCGCAGGTAGAGGGAGCCCAGTCTCAGTCCGAAGCCATTGAAATCTGGCGCTTGGGCAGTGACTTGCTTGTCAGAAACCAACGAAAAAGGCGTCCTTTAATGACAGCATGATACACAGCCAGTTGCCGTTACAGTTTAATAGCGCCCCGTGGCATCAGGGGGAAACATGGTGATACAAGAACAAAAGTGAAGGCAGCGAAAGTCTAGTGGGGCGGGCAGGAGGGGTGGTGGATGGATCCAACAAACGTCGACTTTCACCCGAGAGAGCGGTGTTTGCGTACCATAGGATTCTAAAGCCAAACCCTGTTCTTTTATGCTAAATCTAACTACGTGCTTTTGTTGCCTAAACATAACCACATGTTTTTGTTGCCTAAACATAACCATGTGTTTTTGTTGCTTTAACCTAACCATGTGTGTTTGTTGTTGAAGGAAAAAAACGTCAATCGTGTTGTTGCACCAACATACTGCGTTTATTTCCTGTGAAAACAGAAGTCTATCTTGAAAGAAGACAATGCATGTAAGAGGCAGAACTTGACACGGTTTCCCAGAACGTCAACAACCAACGCACCCAGGGTACCTTGCATGTTGTATGTGGATTTGGAAAGTCCATGACCAAAACATCAGTATGTGATGAGGTTGGAATGAGACTGTGTTGGTGGAGGAGAGACAGACATTGGTCAGTCACAGTCACCACACCACTGCAAGTGCAACAAAAGTCCCACAAGCAAAAAGCCTGTAAAAGTAGGTTAATTTATCAGTGTAATTCACACGAGATGTACAGATGTTCTCCTTTCGTATCAAGCAGCAAACAAGTTGATGTATGACGAGTAAATTTGCCTTCCCCTTACATTGCATATCCTGCGATGTGACTGTTGCTCATGTACACACTACAGTGTCGATACTGAAAAGACATGCCATGCATGCCTCTGTAGGAGTATGGATGAAGGAGGATAAACCTTTGTAGGGTTTTCTAAGTGAGTTCAGTCATATATCAGTCTGACATTTACATCATAGTACTTAGTTAGTACCAAGCAGATATAAGCTGGATAGGCATTAAGGAAAACAAAGCAGATAAATGCTTTTCTGATAGGATAAAAGATTTTGTTTTCAAACCAGCTGAGCCCTGCTGGTCTGTTTGCCATCTTTTCATTTCAAAGGACAATAGTGAAAACCATAGACAGGTGGACTGTACCAGGTCATGTCATCATGTGCCTGTATGATATTTGTCTAACATGCAAAGACACAACCTGATTTGAACCACTATACATCATTGCCTTTGTTGCAGTCTGTTTAAGTACGGATCAGATCACAAGCAATGGGAGTTTTTGGTAGGAATATTTGTCTATTATTAAATCCACACCTGATAAAAGCTTTTAAGTGTTGACAGCAGCATGCAATTATGTGTGGAGCTCAGTATGTTTGTGGAGTCATTGTTCGCACCTGCTTATTCCCTAGGTCTGAGCCACACAAAGCCCCATGAATGCTGCCTTGTGATTGGCTGATGATGATGCAATGTTTCATGGCAGAGGAGCAGCATGTTTTTGGGGCATTTCCAAAGTAATTGACCCCGCTGGGAATAGCGTTGCTAGAGTTGTACTGATGTTAAAGTGAATCTGCTAAACAAAATATTAACATGATGTACAAACTC
This sequence comes from Epinephelus fuscoguttatus, assembly GCF_011397635.1. NCBI lineage: Eukaryota > Metazoa > Chordata > Actinopteri > Perciformes > Serranidae > Epinephelus > Epinephelus fuscoguttatus. The sequence continues at coordinate 16,958,621 of NC_064770.1, read as the reverse complement.
AACACATTCTGGGGCACAACCTCTGGTGCATAAAAAGGGAAAGTGACCATCATTATGTGCTCAGCGCACATAACGATGGGAAAATGCCAGACTTCTCTTTCCAAACCAGCAAGCTCGTCCTTACGTTAGGTCTGTTTCATGTAGGGTCCTTGTCACAGCAAGTTGTAAATGCACCAGGGCTTGAGCTTACATATGTGCAACCACATGCATGTGTACAAATATGTGCTTTGTGTTAGTGTACATATACATGCAGCCTTATATGAATAAATGTATCGAGGCATGCTTCAATAGAACATAATAGTTCTGTGATAAAATGATCACTACAGAGCTGGGACTGTCTTCACATCTCTTTCAAGAATCTTTGCACTTTTTCAGTTTTGTACTTAGGAGGGAATTTTTGATGTAAACTGAGGTTTCAAGTTAGAAATCAAACTCTTTGTGAATGGTTTGTGCTTTTACTCCAGGGGTTTATGGCCTGTATGATAAGCCTCTCACAGCTGCAGTGGTAATCACACGAGTTAGCTCTCAAGGTCATTAATGATGCAATAGTTTCAATATTAGATCCATTTATCAAAGGTCCTTGTTTCCACGCCACAATTATGTGCAGCACAGAGTTTGATATTTGTGCATAACAATGGGCTGAGTGATCAGAACCTTGTATCCATGTAAATTCTTTTATGAAAGTGATGGTGTATAAATAATGATCAGTAGAATGGTGCAGCATCTGATAGAATTAAAAAATTGTCCTGCGCTAGTTTCATTAATTTTGACCTTTTCAGAGAAAACTGAAAAGAAATTGAGCAGTTACTGTTGCTAGGAACGTTTTTGACGTTCTGGTCTTAAAAGCACACTGGTCATTTTGTTGAATGTTGAAGTTATTTTAACCACTTACCCATCTAAAATAATATCAAGTTGAACATGGCTTGATAAATTAATTGAAAGCTTTAATTATTAATTGAGCTTTAGTTAAGGGAAAAAAAATTGGGATTCAGTGATGATTTACTTTTAGACATTGTTATTCATTTATGATTTATAGATTTCCTATATGTAGATATTGATGATATTGCTTTTAGAAAAAAATGTGATAAAAGTAATCACAAACACACAAAGTGGCCACAATATATAGGCAATAAGTACTATTACTGCTGAGATCAATAAATTCCATCAATGAACTTGTGGGATTATTTTTATTTAATAACATGTTTAACTGCCCTCTTACAGTCTCGCCATTACTGACTGTCACGTTTATGTTTTGTTGCCTTTGCAAAAGCCCTGATGATTTAGGGTCAGTTGCTCACTGTGGTGAGTTTTGGTTCGGCTGCTCTTTGTGGATCGAGTCAGTGTCAGACTTACAGGCATATTCTGTTGGATGGTGATTGGTAGGTTAGTGGCCCGTTCCAACATGGCAAACAGTGTAGGAGAAACACTAATTTGTAATGCGAAACTGCTTTATTCAATGCTTTTACTGATTTTAATCACTGGGTCTATTTGATTTGGAGAAGAAGAGACCTCTGGGACATCGGGATCAGAAATAATCTGAGCACATAATAAGTTATCTGAAAATTAGCTGAAGACACATTTGCAGGTGCTGGGAAAGCCAGCTGTCTGCTATGTGACAAACATCATAGGAGAAACACTGATTTGTAACACATTCAGTGCTATTGCAGGTTTTAATCACCTGGTCCATTTTTCCTGGTCAGAAAGAGACCTCTACGGAAAATTTGGCGCCTGGCTAAAACCTCCTAAACAATAAACACTGAAGGAATTCTAACCAGGAGAAGTTTCACCCGGTTGCAATCTGCAATCCTCACGGCTAGATGCCACTGAATGTCCCTAAATCTTACACACTGCTCCTTTAATTGTTTCTCTTCAAAAACTAAGGTGGCTGCAGCTGGGTGGTTAGATATTCAAAAAGGGCAAAAAATAACCATACAATTACTATACAGCAGCTTGTGTAAAAAGATCCTGAAGTGATTGCAGTGTGGGTCCAGGAGGCCAATATTTACTTCATTATCCTCTAGATTTTCCCTGCTCGCAAAGCTGAAGTTGGTCCACAGTGATCTGTTGGAAAAGTATTGCTGCCCTAATGTGCTTCTTGAAAGCTCCAGCCTGTGAGTCATAAAAACAACTTGTCGTGTATTAAGGTGTTCTGTAGTGAGACATAACAAAATGGACTCTAAATCAAAAGTAGCTTTCTGCTGACTATTTAGTTTGTGCTGCAGCAGATGAAAGAAGAGGAAAAGATTTGTAAGTGGTGTTTTATATAATGACAAAGCGTGATATAATGAGAATAATACATCTTGGCATATCAAGGATACAAAATCCAACGTTTCTTTTTGTTGACTATTTGACAGATTATTAGGCTGTTTAAACGTATCCAGTAATTGAAACACTTTCAGACAGTATTTGAAGGCAGCATCTGCTTTCTGCTGTACAGTTGGTTCAGTGCAGATCAATTTCTGAAAATCCCGGAGATAATGAGGTAAATATTCAGATTTGGTAGGCAGAAGGTAGTTTGGCTTCAGAACTCAACTTTTTGTGCAGTGATTAATGGTCACTTCTTGCCCTTTTTGGATCTTTGAAAAACTTCAGTTTTTCTGCAGAAATTTATTTCAGTGGCAAAATATGAAAAACAGACTTCACCAGTGTGTGAGGCTGATTAGATGCTGACAACATTATAAGTGACAGCATGCAGAGTAATTCCACTGTCAGTATTTTGAAGATGGTGACATGTTCCTCATTTATGTTCACATACTGCTGCTGAATTTTGACATAAACTTGTAAAACCTGCCTGTGGCCACTTTAAAATAGACTTGCAGCTCATTAAAGAGTATACGTGTGCATGTAGATTTTGTTTACAGTTTATTTTAGTCGTTTAATTAAATAAACTCTGAGTCACTCCTGCTGTACAGAATTAAGGCTCTCAGGTGGAGATGACCACGCTGTCTCACTTTTACCCATTCTGGTGGCAAGCTATATAAATCATGTTGTAGTCCTCACGTATCATGTTAATACAGCTTAATCCAGGTTAAAGAAACAGTTTGAAGCTTTTAGAAATGCACTTATTTGCTTTCTTGCTTAGAAACACATCAATACCACTCCCATGTTTGTACGTGGTGAAGCTTAAGCCAGCAGCAGATTAGCTTAGTTTGCCTAGCATTAGATATAACGCTCAGGACTTTCCTAAACAACAAACAAACAAAAAAAAAACCAAAAACATATAGACTCATACAGAAGCAATCCTACTTAGGACCAGCTAGAAGTGTGTGGTGGTATATTTGTCTGTAGATACCCTGCCCTCTGCCTGTATTTTCTTATTTTCTGTGTTTGGGACATTTATGGGTGTGTACCCCCACATGCTCAGGTGAGGTCGAGGCTTTATAAAAAGATGGTGATAATCCTGCATAGTATATCTTCAATACTAAAACCAAAGGGAAACAATAAGAACAAAAAGATCTGCCTGCAAGCATCTAAAACTCACTGAGTACATTTATATGAATAACCTGTTTATTAAGGTTTATTCTGCTTACGATCGTGCTCGAGGTGTTTACACGTTTTCATTTCATACATGAAAAATACTAGTAACCTGGTTACTGATTACTGAAGTCTATTTGTGCAAGCACCTCTGATGTTTACAAAAACAAACCAGGAATGGGAGATTAGAGCGCCAGGAAATATTAAACACCACGTTTATTACCACAACTTCACTGCTAATTTCTTCTCTGCTCTGATCGCCAGCAGCTGTCTGCTCCGAGCGCATCCACCATCTCTTTCTCTCTGTCAGCCACACACACACTCCATACTGAGCTAACATTATTCCTGAAAGGAGTTACACTCCTCTTATATCATTGTCCTCCACACTGGAGTCAACCTGTTACTGTCACTACTACTGCATAGCCAGGACAGGGGAGCAGTGGATGAAGATACTCAGCCTCTTTCACTACCAAAATGCTCAGCTTCTTCAACAGTCCAGAAGTGACATGCTTCTGCTGCCCCCATTGTTTGTGTGTCTGTTATGTCACTTTGCTAAAACTGCTCCTGAGCAGATAGTCAATGCCTCTTTATAACCAAAATAAGGTGTATGCATGCAACAGTATGCTGGGTTCTTGCAGGAGTACTCTATCTACCATAATTGGGGATTCTCAGAAATGGAATAATGTGTTCACAGGCTCAGACACTTAATGGGATACTCCAAAAACCCAATAATAAACGAGTTATTCATGTCTATGTAAATGCACTCATTATGTCATTACGTCCCCTAATAATTTCCATGTCCAATTATGTCCGGCTACATTTTTACCACACAGATGTGAAAATGTTTTAACATTGATAATGGTGACTTTTACTCCAGCTATGTCACACCTTGTCTGTTGCTTTTTCTTCACTCACTTACACATCCCAGTAAACAAATTAGATATATCCCAGGGCAGTATTAAGATTTTTTTTAAACACACTCCCTAGACACTTAATTAGGTACATCTACACAAATAATGTCAAATACATCAAATTTGCCACTATTCAGACATTTATGAAGACTGTAATGTTCTTCTTTTGAGGTGTTAATTCAACTATATTTTTAATATTAAGGTTGTTGTTGGTGGTGTTGTTCCTGGACTGCATTACATTGAAATATGTTTTAAATACTCTTCTTCTTTCACGTTTGTAAAAGAAGCGGGCAAAACATCAGAGGCACCTCTGAATATTAATAGTGTAGTATAGTTATTTTAAAGGTCTGGTGCTTGTTTTGAAATTGAAAAGGCTGCCCATGTGTGTGTTTTGTCATTATGGAACAAAACACACATTTAATTTTTTCCTGTAGTTCTTGGCTGTTTTTATAATAAGGTTTCCTTGTAGGCTGCTGTGTATATATTCTAACAGCTGTAACAACACATCAGTGGCAAATGATATTGTTGGGATCACTTTCAGAGCAGTTATATAAAATATAGAAACACTGACAGCTAAACAAAATCACCAGGGAGTAACAGTTTAAGTGGCAGTATGTGGTTGTTGGCACCGTTTATAGAACGTTCATCAGTGTGGATGCGTACATCTTTACCTTTATAGTCATTGTTCTTGGTGTGGACATCTCTTAAGAAGAACAGTAAGTTGGGTAATTTGTCAGATGCTACTTTGTCTCCATGCACCCATACCTACTTGCACAACCAGATGGTATCTATTCTTGTGGAACGAAGAGGTTTAAAATCTACTTGAGCCTCACCTGGTGTTTTGTAGTACCTGAAATAGCAGCATCCATACACTCTGCTTTTAATATTCAGTAGAAATGGGGGCACACTGTGTCAGATTCTAATACATCTGCTTCCTCCCTGCACGGGATAGCGGTAGTCTAAACATAGGAGATGCAGATCATATTGCGTTGTTCTTCCTTGTTCCTTCCCGCAAGATTGTGTTTTGTTACATGGACATGTTTTTTTGGTTATTATTGATCATTTAAAGCCAGATAAAGGCATCAGTGGGTTCAGAGAGAGTTGAGGTGAATCACTTACGAGCATGTCGACATTTCAAATTAGGGGGAGCCTAATTTAGCTTATATTCAGATACCTCAGGGCTAAAGACTCATTTCTAGCATCTGTGTTACTTCATGAGGAGGGCTGAACTGTGAAGCAATCGAGAACTGTCATTTCCTGAAATTTCCCTAAGAAGGAAAAGAAGGAAGAAAGGGGAGAGTGAGAGGAAATGAAGATGGTGGTGGTAGTGAGGTGCTAGATTAGAAGAAGCCGTAAAAGTCTTCTTTCTTCTCCCTCAGAACGTTTCCTCCTACGTCTTCCTCCCATCACTTCTGATTTTCATTCCCAAGCTGCTCAAGCAGGAATACAAAGCAGGCAGTGCAGGCTCTGATGATTTTGGGCAGATTAGCCTCCTTCTGCTCTTGACTGGATCCAAATATCCCTCATCTCATTCTGGTCTCAGTCTCAATAGACTCCTTCACCATCTCCCTGTGTGCCCCTCTTCTCTGCTTGACACTCTACTTTTAGACCAAAGGTTGATTTATCAAACTGTAACGAGAGATTTAGCATCACGAATTGAAGCATCAAATATGTCTGCACTGCCTTGGGGCTCGGCTACAATTTAGATTCCCATCTTTGCTCTCAGTCAACATTTAAACCTCCATCGCATTTGCTGTCAGTTGTACTGTAAAGGCGATCAGTTGTGTTGTCACTGTGCTAGTCTCAATCTCTTAAATCACTCATTTATATCAGTATATCCCCATGTGCACATCCCGTCTTCATGCCATTACAAGTCTCTGCAGTGAAAACGGCTCTGCTCTGCTGCAACCTTGTGGATCACTTTCCATTTCCTTCCTCATTTTCCCCACTAGGAGCTACCCTTCTGACAAGGAAACCAATTCCCACGTTATCGCCTGCTAATATACATGTAATGGCTTGTAACCGGCTGGGAAGCAGATACGGACTTGCATTATCCAGAAGTCCAGCCGAGCTTTAAAGATGGATTTTCTGTAACGGGGACCGCTGCAAACATTGCATGTGAAATCCCAGGATGAGCCCAAACCCACTGCCATAAACTATTAGAGCAGTGAGTATGAAAAGGTCAGCTCTGTTTTCCCCTGAGACAGACCTGTATCCCTCTGCTCGATCCAGTGCTGCCTGCGTTTTGTGCCTCCTGATTGATTAGCTGGGTGGCATCCATCTCTTCAGTGCTAGGCATTAATGGGAGACCAAGGGCTCTAACATAGTGCATGGCATTGGCATTTTTGAAACATAGTCAGTGTGCAGCAGAACTACCCGACAGGCAGGAGAGATATGAACACTGTGCGGAGATTTTCTGAGATTATGAGCCGAGAAAGTGTTAGGATGGATTGGCTTTCTTGCTGTACTGAGCAATGGGTGAGAGAGAGAAAGAGGGAAGGAAAATGCCGAATATGACTGGATGTGCGTAGTTGTTTTTGTTGCTGGTGATAGTGAGTCACTCGGTGGTCATAATTTCAGCAGCAAGGAGGTGCCTGCTAATGTTTGACCTTGTTCAATAACTAGAGCTCTGTTGAGGACTGCACACAGAGGTAATCACTGCCAAAGCCTGAGCTCCGCCTGTAGGTTATAACAAGGGTGTTTGAAGGTTGTCATGGTGTGGACGTGTTCCTTCACTTGGGTTTGGTTTCTTTTTATTTAGTGATATGATTTTTTTATGGGCTGCAACTGACAATTACATTCATTGTCAATTATTTATGTATTTTTAGCTGAGACTAGAAGCTCTTTATCTTGCCTGGTTGGTTGGTCCATAAAAATTTCCCCACCCTTTCATGGACAGTTTTTGCCCCAGGAGGCTGAAATTGGTCTTGGAGGTCAAGTGTGTCTGTGTGAAGGTGTGTGTTGAGCTTTTTACACAGAGATCACATGATAGGGGTGCTACGAAGCCCTTCCATCACGCCACCTTTGCATTTTTATACAGAACCAAATAACGGGAATAATTCAGCTCCAGTGTGTGATTTCAGATGGTATGCTGGTGTTCCAGAAACACAAGAGGTGTGACAGGCATGACATGAAACAGAACAGCGTCGTCCTCTAGTGTGACATATAACATGTGTCGGCAGAACAGAGTTGTTTACTGTCCCTGTTAAATGGTGGCTGATCTCGTCCAGAAGCTACTGGACCTCATTGTTTTCCCAATTTGCAGACATTTTCGGCCGCTGTTCTTCTTTGAGTTAGCTGCTTCTGGCTGCTTTTTAAATCTCCTGGCGCTGGGTTGCACACTAAACACATTGTCAGAATTGACACCTGTCGCGTCAATGGTCCTGTCCTGCCAGCTGTTGCTTTTAGACAGGTGTCTATTCAGTGCTTTTACTACCTTCGCTGCCGGCTTAAAGGTAAGACAACTCTGTTCCCCTATTCCACGATCATACCTGTTATAAAAACCGGCAAAGCACATTAACGGCATGAAATTCCCACCTTGAGTAGGCAGTGTAAAAGGGGCTTTTGAGGTGTGTGTGTGTGCGTGCGCGAAAGTGATCTATAACAAAAGGCACATAACATAAAAATAGATTTACATGACAGCCGAGAGGACAGCCGATAAACTGTTAATGCCAACTGGCACAAAGGGGCAACGTATGGATGCATATGTTTTCTATGGTCACAGCTATTGCAAATTCATGCTTGTTGATTAATTATTTTATCCCAGAGCTAAACATTTCTAGTTTTTTGTCCAAATGAAAGTCCAAGTCCAAGGCTTAAAGTTATTCAGTTACTATTATATAAACCAGAGAAATGCAGCCAATCCTCCCATTTGAGAGGCTGAAACCAGAGAATATTTGGCAAATGTATTTGATAAATGACTTAAAATAACATGTTGCCAGTTTATTAGGTACATCTTCCAGCAACGAAGTCAGTCTAATACAATAATCCTGCACTAAATTCTACCTTATAATGTTCAATTTTTGTTGAACCAGCTTTAGAGAGGTGTTGATTCAACTTTACAACCTTTATTATACTGAATTGTGTTTGTAATATTAAGTTTACCCTCATTGATATAAATTGTGTGGGCAAAATTAGAAACACTTCTCATTATAAAGCGGTATAATTTAACAGCACTATAACTATGGCTGCCAAAATGACCATAAAATTGAATCAACACCTCTTTAAAACAGTTTAACATAAACTGAACATTACAACCTTCATGAAGGTAGAATTTATTGCAGGACTGTTGCATTAGATGGCATTTGTTTTAGATGCGTAATAAACTTGCAGGGTAAACGCAGCGTATATTCCCATGTTACAGTAGAGATTCATGCATGAAGAATCACTTGTGTACACACGTCCACATGATATCATTTGGAATACAATGCATGCATGCACACAACTGACAAACAACTGACCATTAGAAAAGCATCTCTGTTCATTGAGCCCTACATTTCTCCCACAGTTACTAGGAAACAAGAGTGTCACAGAGTCAGTTGTTGAGGCTGTGGAGGTGCTGCAACGAAGCAGACCGGCAGCAAGGGGTGATGTGATCATGAGAAGTGAGGCTCTGGGATTGAACCTTGCATAAATGCTAGATGCTGTATACGTTAAAAATGATCACTGTCATCAAGGCATCACTGCACTGACACCTGTGCATATGCTGTGCTCTGCTTTTAGACTTAAGCTTAAGCTTCTCACTGACAGTGAATACATATCATTGAATGTATACACATAATGTCGATCTCCTTCACGTCCCCAGCTCTTAAACTCTGCGGACATTCAATGTGCTTTCTAATGTGTTTGCTTACTAAAAACACACCCTCTCAGTCGCTGACATTGTAGATTCATGTGATCTTGTGATAAATGTGTCCACACATCCCTAATGATCTTACCTACCAGTTCTTTTACACTGATAAGCAATGCATTATTCTCACTGAGCATGCATGCTGCATCATCCAGCCATACATCAAGCAGCTGATCTTTCAGCAGGTGTTTGGGAACAAAGTGCAACAATCCTGATCTCTGTCTCTCTGTTGATGTATGCCCATGTGCAGATAAACTTGTGCCCAAGTTTATCTGTTTAATGCATTTATGTATTTGTCTGCCTTTATTCTGTTTTGTGGAGATAGTTGTTGTGCAAGATTTTGGTGTCTATTATTTTCCTCTCTGCAGAGAGGTGGGTGCGGCAGTGTGGCTCCTTCAGCCTGCTCCTTTTGGTTTGGCAGATGTTTTTTTTGCTTGGCCAGGAGCTGGGGGCTGGCTATTTGTCCAGTGTTGCAGCTTTCTCTCCTTCCTCTTGGCACACCAGGATGCCAAAGGCCATCACAGTACAATATTAGCTCCACCTTCTAGATGGCAGCAGGAATGTTGCGCTGACGGCTGCAGAGCTGCAGTGAGGAGCTCTAGGGTTTGGCAGTGGGGCTTAGCCAGCACGGCCCACTCCCTCCCACAGCCAAACAGATGTTGTGAAGATGGAGGAGCGTACAAAGATGGCATGCTGCCTGTCATTCAGTCCTCCATGATATTTGTACATTGAGTTGAATATTGCCAGAAATGCATGGGGGGATTACATAGACTGTATATAAAAATGTACGAAGCGTTTCCACTTCCTCCCACTGTACAAAAATGAAGCCAAAATATCCTGGATACAGGGGCTGCCATCTTGTGCTGGTGATGTCATTTGGAGCTTGGCTGTGCAGTGTTAATTGGGGAGTGGAGCCATGGTATTGAATCCCTGCCCATAAACCTGCCCAACTCAGCTGCAAGTCAATCATAGCTGTTAATCATTACGTCACACCCCGTTATTATAGCATCAGCTAACTAATTAAAACTAATCCCATCAGAAAAATGAACACCTTGAACATACATGAGCGTTATAAACTTCCTAAAATGAGAGAAATCATCTCTGGGAAAATTTACTTAACATGTACTTTGAGGTTTTAGTTTGCCCCATGTCCCATCCGCTAACATGGAGCTAACAGGATTTATGACCTGTACTGCAGTTAGCCACCAGAGGGCGATCAAGATGATTTGGTATTACCATCTGTGATATACAGTTAATTACACAATGGGCCTCTGGAAATAGGCATGTGAAAGGCCTTCCACATTTTCCACATTTGCAATCTATCTCGATTGTGGTCGTTTTTTGTCTGTTTGCAGACCTTTTGTGTCTCTTTATGTTCATTTAGTGTCTCTTTTTAGTCATTTTGCAACTCTTGTGAAACAAATTTTGAGTCTCTTTGGGAATGTTTTGCATTTCGTCGTGGTTAATTTTATGGCCTGACAGATAAAAGATTTTTGAGACATACCAATATTGATATTTAAGAGTTTTAAATAGTTTCTTTACTCATCCCATGACATAATATTTTCATCAAGATCCCTTTTATTAGTTTTGTTTTAACACTTGCAACCAAGAAACGTATTGTGCTGAACTCTCTACAGTCGACTCATCAACTTTTCACCATTCTCTGGTGGACTAGACTGATAACATGGTCTAAAAACACGTATTAAGTATTCCTGTACTTCACTTTATTTTCATTCATCAGCTGACATATACTCCAAAACCAATACACTTCAATGAGCTAATATTGGCCTGGCCTGGCCATTCCTGAGCAGTGTTTGCAGCATGGCAAAGTACATTGTCCTGCTGGGGGGTGCACTGTCATCGGAGAGTGCCGTTGCCATGAGTGGGTGCACTTGGTCTGCTATGGTGTTTGAGTGGTGCGTGTCAAGTGGCATCCATAAGAATGCCAGGACCCAAGGTTTCCCTGCAGATCATTGCATTGTAATCATTTTGCATCTCTCAGTGACACATTGCAGGCCCTTTCAGTAATCTATCCATGTAGGAATGTGTAAATGGGGATGGAGTTGGGTGGGTGGTGTCAGAGATAAATCATAGTGTTTATGAAGATTATTGTATAAGGTATTTATTATCCATTTATTTCATAGGAAATTGCTTTCCTGCCTATATCTGATGCCTGGTCAGGTTATACTGGCAATGTCTGGGCATCAGCTCATTTTACCAATAGCAGTCACTCATTTTTTCAGCACTGACACTAACCCTGAGACAAAGCTTCAAATATTAATATCTACGTAGAATTATTAATGCATCTTGTGCTCGGGGGATTGGGGGGGGGGGGGGGGGTTGTATTTTACTGGTTTCATTAAAACGTGCAGTGGAAAATGCCAGAAAAAGGTTGCTGAAGTCACTGTGGACCTCTCCTTATTGCTTTGTGTCTTCCCCAGTATTGTCTTTGAAATTGCACAACTGCTTACATTGTTCCTTTCTCACCTTCTGTGATGTGTCAAGTGCAGCTTGAGAACAGTGAAACCACATTTCAGTGGAAAACACCTTCGGATAGTCTGAAGCGTTGCTTAAAAAAAAGATAATTGTGTGCGTTCATGTTGACATCAGTGTATAAACGGTGTGTGTGTGTGTTTTATATTTTACTGTGTACAATAAAACAACAATGATACTCTTTGGCTCACTTGCATTGCATACACATCTGCTGTTGTAATGTTTTAAGTGAATACAGCCCTCAGAAGACATTAGATGTGATGAGGTAAATAAATGCTGACTCCTTGTGAAGTCCAGCACAAAATCGACAAACACGTTTTAGCTCACTGGGTTATCATTGACTGTCCTGTTGTTTGTCACAGCACAGTGCTTGTTATAATGTAAGCCTATAGACAATCGATGTCAAGTATGGTGATGAAATGCCGAGGACACAAAGTTCTTGTAGTTTTGCATCTCCACTGAGCATGTGCACTCTGACTCACTCACACAAACAGAGAGAGAGACGGAGAAAGATGGAGAGGAGTATCTTCATTTGAAGTTGATCCTTCTTGCATTAGTAGTCTGCTCTGGTTTGGTGTATAAGCACGTTAACCACAAACTGTTGTTGCACAGCATGCAAATGTGGCTCTGTAGGAGAGAGGTCTCACCTTGTGCAGGCAAACAAAGATCTTTTTGTGTATGTTTCACGTGCTTCTTTGTTGCACTCCTGCTGTCTGCACAGATTCTTAAATGTAAATATATTCGCTGGTTTTATTAATCTTTTATGACAGTTAAGTGAATATCTTTTCAGTTTTAGACTGTTGGTTGGACATGACATTTATAGACAAGGGCTATAATGATTAGTTGATTAATTTATTCAATAAGAAATGACACAATTATTTTAATAATTGATAATCATTTAAGTTATTTTTCAACAAAAAAATACCCAAAAATTCATTAGTTTCAATCTTGTGATTATTTGTTGCTTTAACTGGTCTTCTACCATATTAAATTTGATTTTCTTGCAGTTTTAAACTGTTGGTTGGGCAAAATAACACATCTGATGACATCATGTTTGGCTCTAGTAAATTGTGATTGGCCTTTTCCACTCTTTTTCTATGTTTTAGAAGGGTCGCACATCAAATTAATATTATACTGATATCATGATAATAGACTAGACATTGTCTTACATTTTGGATATTGAAATATATAATATAATAGTGTTGTCTTTTCTTGGTTAAAAGGCTGCAATACAGTAAAGTGATGTCAATTTTTTTAACTTACCTGACTGCTCTAGCTGTTCTTGGGGTTGCAGCAAAATACTGTGAAACTGTATATGAAACCCATATGAAAATTGACAGTTATCATACCATGTACATTTGCATATCTACAGTATTGAAAAAAAAATTGCCTCCAGCTAGAGAATCTTACCTGCTTGTGTGCAGCTCCTTTCCTCCTCCATTGACTTTTCAGACTTTTACATATACTTCCATTATGCTTAAGGGTCACTATAACTGAGAATACTACCACTACTACTAATAATAATTGGTAATAGTGTGATACAGTGAAACCGTGACGGTTATCTGAAACAGTTATTGTACCATGAAAATCTCATACTGTTGCAACCCTCTCCTGTTCTATTATTTGCCTTTACCTACTAGTCATTATATCCACATTATTGATGATTTATACATCAAAATCTCATTGTGTAAATATTTTGTGAAAACACTAACAGCCAACTCTACAATATTGTTGCGATGTCAATATTGCAGTATTTGTTTAAAAATATCATGGTATTAAGTTTCCTCCATATTGCCAGCCCTATGTTTTAGACACCAAATGATTTATTGAGAAAATAACTGACTGATTGATAAAGAAAATCATTGTTAGTTGCAGTTCAAGATGTCACCCAAGCCCAAGGACATTTCAGTTTTCTGATGTTTTTTAGACATAATGGGTTAACTGTTTACTCTCTCAAATGTCAGTAAATAGTGGAAAATGGCCATCACAATTTCCCAATGCCCAAGGTGATTCTTTTGTCCAACCAACTGCCCAAAATGTGAAGATATTCAGGTTACAATAATACAAAATGGGGGAAAAGCAGCAAATCCTCACACTGGATAAGGTGGACCCAGTGATTGTTTGGAATTTTGCTTGAAAAATGAAACATGATTAATTTTCTGCAGATTGCCTAGACATTTCAGCTCTGGTGTACAGATACATGTAGTGTTCATATTTGTGCAGATTTTTGCTTGAGCATTTTCTTGTGTAATTTGTGTGTGTGTGTGTGTGTGTGTGTGTGTGTGTGTGTGTGTGTGTGTGTGTGTGTGTGTGTCTGCGTCTGCGTGTGTCCCCTTCTTCTGCTGATAATGACAGCCGGCTGTGTTTGAATGATTCATAGCTGAATACTAATGAGACACGCTGCAGATGTCTTGGAGAAGCCAAGCTGTGCCCTTTAGGTGTCACTCAGCCCTCGGGGATGTTGGTCACCTGCACATCTCGCTCTCACGACTCTCTCGACTAACAGAAGCTTCGTGGAAAATGCCAACTAATGCAGCGAGTTCTTAATTTCCTATTTGTTCCAGACTTAATTTAACCTTTCTAACTTTGTGTGTTGTTATGGTAATTTATGACACTTGCACAGTGTATACATGATTGAAAGCAATATGAAGACCAGATTGAAATAGATTAATCATTTCTGCAGGCACTCTGTAATAGATTGGTTGTTTGGTAAGAGAGTGCAACAAGATCTAACAGAAGAAGGTCACGGGTAGAAAGAACATCAGCGTTGTGCAGTGGAGGGAGGCATCAGGAGCTGTCTAATAACAATAGGGAGCAGCGTTGGCCTTCAAAATGTGCCTCATCGCTCTCTTCCTCTCCTCATCTCTTCCTTTTCTCTCCTCTCTCTTCTATTCTTGTTCATCTTCACGGTCGAATATACCTGATGCTGCCTGGGCATAGCATGAGTCGGTATTGATTTCTCTTTCCTTTGCTCTGTTGGTGGGTGTTTGGCGCAGGAGTTCAGGGACACACAAGGCTTTGTTGTGGCCTTTGTTTCTTTTTCCACATCCTTACTCTGGTCCAGCCGATCCATACATCACAAAAATGCCCCACCTCTGTGTGCCGCCCACCTGACAGGATGCCCTCTGTATGCTAGCCTTACCGGTGTCACAGTCTGGAGCCCACAGGGCCCGCAGGACTTTCCACCGGAGCAGCAGGGTACACTAAAATCTCAGCAGAGTCTTTGAATGGTGAAGAAAAATCCCACTGATTGACTCCAGAGGGCCTTGGAAATCCATGTTAAACAGTTTGAAAATGCGGAAATTCAGTAGTGGACTAATGGAGTTTAAAATGGCCGTCGATACAGTTACTTGAATTGAGATTAGGGCCAAGTGTACTTATAATGTGCTGTTTACTGCTGAAAGCCAGGATAAGCAATCACCACGTTCTCAGTACTGCAAGATGGAGACTGTAGGTAGCTGTGGAGAGCAGCACATGCAGACAGGCACTGCAGTTAATGTATACAGAACTGTATTTCATGTCGGAAAATAAGTTTGGCAAAGGTTATGCTTCAGATTTGTATTTACATCATTTATGTAACTTTGTAGTCTCTATATGTCTAGTAGAGCTAGAGCCCATTAATTCTTCAAGGCAGAGACTCATGTCAATAATTTAGAGTTTAAAAGATATAACGATAAACCTGTTGATGGTTTAATTACATAACTAACACAGCAGTAAACAGGCATGTTTGATACTTGGTGCTCCATGGGTATCAAACTATGTAATCAAGACGCTTTTCCTAAATTGTTTGGCGAACATATACACCGGCAACAATATTTCTGGTGAATATATTGTCCCAGCCATCTGTTAGTGTGGTTCTGTAAAGTCTAGTGTGGGAGAGTATTTTAAAAATCCATGTTTCCTACTCTAAATTAAAAAAAATATTCAATCTCTCAGCAAATGCCTTTTGGTCAGCGTTTTGCCAGTTATATTCTGGATTTCATTACGTGATTAGATGATTAATTGAGTCAATCAAAACAGAAAATTTGTCATTTAGGGATGTAACAATCAATGGGCTGCACATAGGTATCGGCCAATAATTGCCTTGTTGACTGCCATCAGCCTATCTGCAAATAAGATGACATTCTCTGATGGAAGTAGCCAATGTTTGTCCATTGTGTAACATCAATTTTGCGCAGGCTAAAAAGCAGGACTCAGTGACTAATGTTGTTCTGGGGACAATACACAATGTGTTTGGGAGAAACAGATCTTCCCTGGAACACCGTCAGGACAAAAGGATGCAGTAAACTCACCATTGACCAATCAGAGGATGCACCCTATTGTTTCCTTGATAATGCTACATGTGAACAACAAATCTGTTTTGACATCAGCAAGAGGAGAATTGTTGGTTGCAATGAATTACATCATGATGCACTGAAGCTTTGTTCAGTAAAAATGAGTATTTGGCAAAGGTAAATTAAAATGTTCTCATGATGTGTTCAAATGCAATCTTGTAAAATGAAGTTACTGGTGAGAAACTTGAATATATACAGTGGTTTGAAGGAGATTTTTTTATGTTTTCACAGCAATGTAAACTACATATTAGAGAGAATTATGTTATTATATATATAGATTTTAAAGTTTATTTTGTAAATTTGTGTGATTGAGCTTGTGCTCTCAGAGGTAATGTAATGAAGTCTGAATGACTTTAAAAATGTTCAGTTATTTTTCATGATGAAGATTTCTTTGTTTCTTGGCACAAAAGCAGGAATTAGTAATAACAAAAACAATAAAAATGCTGCTATTGGCTATCGGCCAAATTGTTATTTCAAACATTTGTACCAGTATTTCACAATCAGTGCATTTCTTGATTTTCTTCGAATTTTTTTGTCATCCTAAATTCAGTATCATCTAAGGTTTAAGACTACAGCCTGAACTATAAAGTGGTCCTATCTGATAACTTACTGCTCATATATCATATCTGCGTTGATGTCACCTGGTAAGTAAAATCAAATTCTAAGTACAGAAATGTCAAAGATAATTTTGGGATAATTTCACCATGACATAGTTTGTCCACCAGAGGACACTGAAAAATTTATTTTTTATGTTCCACTCATTATAAATCTGTTAGCAGTTCTTTAAAAAACAAATGGACAAATCTTATTTTAACATTTGTGAATGATATGTGTTTAGATTAAAAAATGAATATAAGCAGAGATATATTTGTTCAGAGGGGTGGTTCAGAAATCTGAGCTGTTCAGCATTAGTTCAAACTCAATTTCAGTGAATGTAAGCTTCAAAAATACAGAATCACTCCGGGTCCAGTTATAGGAATTTTAAAATGACTTTTTTTTTTTTTAAGTGATTAAGTGATATTTAAAATAATGTCAGCCACAAAACCACAACAGTTGATTGTATCTAATGCTGATTTTGAAGTAAATTTCCACTCTCACAATTTCCACAACGTAATGTTAAATCTATTAGCTTTGCATGAATTAGTAGCACACCAGTCAAGCATCATAATAAATGCAGACACTGTTCAAAACCTGCAGACCACTTTAATGGAAGCTGCTGGCACCAGCTTCTGTTACAAATCAGCCTAAGAGCAATTAAGAGATACTGGGCTTTGACACGTGTATCTCCTTTACACATCGAGTGTGTATTACTGTCTCTTGGAGTTCAAGGGTTGGCTTTTATCCCTTGTCTATTTGTCCCCGTATGGCAACATATTTCTGGCTCTTGTGTGCCAATCCTTTGCTTGGGGATAGAGCTGCCCAGGTCTAGCTTTGCACCTGTGCCTCATTCAATAAGAGTCTGGTTTTCACTGTCATTATCATAATCATCATATTACGCTTCCCTTTCTGACACATAATCACTTTAATTGGACTAAAGCCAAAAAAGAGGCAATTTTTGTGATGGATAGGAGAAGAGAGAGGCATTTGGCAGAATGGGGCTGAAAATCCTCTGTTTCCTCTCAAATATATGAATAGGTTTAGGGGTTATGTCTATGTGTATGTGTGTTTGCATATCATCTTTGGGATTAAGAGGGGTAATTGTCTGTCTGCCTGTAGATTTGACAGCAGTCATTTGCTGTAGCCATTTTGTGCATGTGCAGTACAACATCAGCAGAGCCAGGGATGTTTCAGTACTCGTTTCTCTCTCACTTACCGCCTGTCAGTGGTTTCTGGGAATCTAATTCACTACACACTACAGCTCATGTCTCATGACAGAAACACACATGCTGTAAAGCTGGCATGCCGGTCAATTAATTTCAGTCACATCTGATTGATTTTAATCACTTTCACTGCAGCATCTTTGGCAGATTTCAAGTTTTGTATTCATCCTGATGCTGGAAGAAAAGTAGGTTTGTGGTTACATTATGGCAGCATCACTCTGCATTATCGATCTGCACCCTCGCTTATTATAGAACAGACATGGATGCGCTATTATTATAACCAAGACATACTGAGCAGAATTCTCTGTGCTTCTATGTGGTTCTGTTTTATGACTGAAGGATATAATTAAATCTGTGCTTTTCAAAATTTTCGTCTTACATTTCAGCTTTTATCTTAATCATCTCAGAGAAAATCCACAGACTGCTCGAATCAAGTTGAGCAGAACCACTTGTAAAGTATAATTTAGCATTGCTGAGTCCCTGTGTGGCAGAAACAGCCACTTGTTACAGTTATGACATCCACAGTTATTAGCCTCAAATGTAACAATAAAATGAAATGAATGTTGCTGATAGATTTTTTTCATGATCCGCATTCTATCTGTGCTAAGCCTATCACGATCAGTCCTGTGCCAAAGTACCTAACACAATGGGCAGTGTCTGAACAGATCACAGTGCCCTTCGCATTGATTTCAAACTCTGCTGTTCTGGTGGTTTTTGCCCACAAAAGCTAAAGTGATCCTCGATTTCTCACAAACATTTCCACTTACCACAGACAGAGTTGCATATAGATTTTCACTGTCTGGCTTTCTGGCTGTTTTCAGACAATAAGTCTCATTCTCTTGGCAGTTTTGTCAGTCTAGTCTAGTGCCCATCGTCTGGTTTGTCCTGCTTTCTCTCTAAGGACTCAAACTTTACATAAGCAGCCGTTTGTTTCCTGCTGGCCGCTCTCTGCACCAGTCCCCAGGCATTTTGCTATCAGATTGGCAGATTACACAAGCAGCTCATCATAACAAAAAGAGTGTGTTTTTGTGCATGTGACTGTGTTTTAGTATGCTGAAACTAATTCCATTCGTCACAGAAAGCACCAGGTATTATCCAGTAGTAGGTGTATCTGCATTTTACCTGGGGTGTAAGAAAGTATGGATACACTTGATTATCACAATATTATGTTTTGTGATACTTTGGGATGATAATAATTAACTGTTTAACCATTAAAAGACAATAAGAATTTTGACCAGTTACCACTATAAGTTAACAGTTAAAATATATTTTAAATCTTACATTCTGGCGGTATAGGGGGGAGATGGAGGGACAACTTAGTCTGCTGCTGCTAAGGCTGGAGTTGTGTGATGCCGCCAGGGCAAGGCCATTATGTTGCTCCTGAGAGATAACTAAAGCACCTCTCAACAAACTAATGACCCAGAAGCAGAGTTGGACACTAATGTGAGAGACATTACCCCTCCTTGGATACCAATTCTCTTCACAGGTGGAAAGGATCAGCAAATTTTCTGTCACACAGAATGGTTAGTTCAATGTCTGCCCAGTTAGCATGAGCTAAAGCAGTAGCAGCTGCTAACATCTGAAACTGAGCTCTTAAATGGTCCCAACAAAGTTTCACTGACACTGAATGACTTGACTCTGGCGTTAAACCCATTAGGTAGTGTTAGCAGTGTGATGCTAACAGTTAGTGTTGTCGATATGTGCATCCATCAATGCATCCTGTTGTTAAAACAATGCAGTTGATTCAGTACCAGTTAATACAGCCTATGCTTCCAAACTCTGCATAACCAACTGCACTTTTGGCAAAACTCAATACACACACATGCAATCTGGCAGTAACCACATGCTGCAAAGTTGGACTCTGTGTAGCTGGTAAAAAAACCCCTGCTCTGCTCACATGAAGCACCGCGTCCAATCCCTATGTATTTCAGCCATTAGTCAATGATCAGTGAACAAGGGTTGGCTATCTGTCACAAAAATGGGTCTTGGTCAATTCTGTATCAATTCTCCAAAAGACTGTTTTGATTTTAAATTGTCAACATTTTTTATTTTCTTAATTTGTGTATGTAAAAAATCCTGGAAGCACTTTTATTTATTTTCTACTGATAGAGGCAAATGTTAATTTCTTCGCCCAAACTGCACAGGAAGTAGTAAAAGTAAACTTCCATGCAGTGGTGTTTTCTTTTTACAATGACAGATGTCCTAGAATTTAATTTAAAAAAACAAAAAACAAAACTGCAGTACATCACCTTGCTTACAGCATTGCAATATATTGCAGTATATTGAATCATAACCCTTTCATTGTGGCACAAATTGCCAGATGCTTGCAAGTATACAGCCCTAAATTTTACTGTCCGTGGTTGGTATGTATCTCATTGTGTTTCTCCAGTATATATCATCGCACATTACATCATCTCCATGTGATATGACGTTCATATTTCTGTGATTTCCTGTGTGCAGATACTGTGCTGGAATTTACAGTAGATCTGTGTAAAAAAAAAAAGAGACTGTTAAGCTGAGCATCTTTCTGATGTTGCACATGCACAAACTGTGGAGAATGGCAGTGCGCATCTTTGTAGGGTGGAGCGACTCTGAGTGAGCAATTCTGGTAGCACCTTGGGCCGCCAGCGCTGTCTCTGCAATCACGCTCCCATTGAGGGCAGCCTTTCATCTCGGGCCTTTCACAAGAAACCTTTCAGACGGAGAAAGAGAAAGATGGAAAGAGGGAGATCAAGGGAGAGAGAGGGAGTGCAGAGGAAAGGAGAAGGGAAGTGCTTCTGCAGCCCCGAGCGCTCATCTCCAATCCTGACTGTGAATAAGTGTGCTGCTGATGAAGAGTGCAGATGTTGAGAGAATGTATAGTAGCGCGTGTGTGTATATGTGTGAAGAAGAAAACGAGCAAGAGGTGCTGTTAGTGGAGCTTTGCTATTGTGTGTGTTCACTGTGTAATCTGGCCTCTGCTATAACTTCAGTGTCTCTTAAAAACATAATCATTGAGGCATGATGTTTCTGTGGGAGAATAATGTTGTACAGTATCAATACAGTGGAGTACAGTACATCACAGTACAGTACTACGATGCATCACTCAGTTGGCTGTAGAGGTTTTGCTGTGCTGAGCTGAGTAAAGCTGCAGGCTGAACGAATGGATAGAGGGTGTTTGCTGGCAGTGCAGGGGGAGGGGATGCTTGGTGAGGACTACCAGGTGTTCCTATCCGATGGGCGGGCAGTCGGCCAGGTGTTGGTGCTGGGACACAGGGATCCTGCTGCAGGAGGTAAGCAGGTATCCATCCCACTTAAAATTCAAAGGCAGTCACTTCTTTTTAAAATCTAAATCTATCTCACGGTTACAAAAACCTCTATCTGTGCCAAGGTTTGCACAGCCTCTGGGTTTGAACTTTGGACCACTCCCGAAATGGCAATGTGGAGCTCAGGAAAACTAGGTACTTTTTTTTTTTTTTTTTAATGCCAAAAACTTTCATCTTTCTTTGTTTGCCATCATCAGGGTTGTTAGTTTTTGCTTTGTGTAGCATTTATCTAAAACAAACAACTGGCAAGCTTTGTTGCCTCTCATAAATCATTTAGGCCTACTTTGTCTGCCAAGTGGAGCCTGGGAGAACATTTCACACAGCAGTGTGAAACAGTTTTTTGCTTTTGGATTCTCTTTGCTCCTGCATTCATACCCCTCTGTGTCTTTGTCATTACTGTGTGTCCGTGTGTATGTGTGTGTGTGTAAATTTGCTGTGGTCTTTTATGCTCTGGCAGCTTTCCGTGTGTGCTATGGAGCTTATTTGATGTCCACGAGAATAATTCGAGGCTTGAGTATAGGGGCGAACGGAGAGAGAGGCTGTAGAAATCTGAGCTGTGATTGATCATCTGAGAAGGAATCGAGAAGGGATGTACAACTTCCTGTTTTCCTCCTTTCCCTTTTAATGTCACCGTCTGGCTCCCTCCCTATCAAAAGCCAGGATTGCATAGGCAGGGAGGCTAATTAGCCTGTTCAGTCCCATTCAGAATGTTCAAAAGACTTTGAAGTGAATGGAGTCAGATATCTGGTACAAAAATGAGAATCGATTGTAAGGCAACTATTGTATCTCAGCCACTATCATTATGATAAATGTGAAAACTGTCATAAATAGGTAGGGAGGAAAGACTGCACAAATGTCACTGCCTCTTTGCTTCCAGTCTCTTTAGTCCCTTGTACTGTATGTTCAAGGTGGGAATATCACTGTATAAAAAGCATAGTCGTGGAATAGGGTGACAGAGGTGTCCCAGCTTTAAGCTGGCAGCAGAAGTAGTGTTGGTGCTGCATCATTGTGTAAAAGGGACAGTCAATAGGACGGGACGGGCTTGACATTTTGACCAAGCAGCAACCTGCGCAGCTGAAAAATGAAGCCAATATGAAAGTGCTAAAAACTGCAGTTCTTTGAACGGCCACTTGAGGCTGGCTCAAGAGGCAACTCAATCTCCATAAACCCCTATGTTCAACTGTCTAACTTTACAGTAGGAATACACACGTTTACAGCTTCATTCAAACGGTTGCCATCTCTGTAGCTAATTTCTCTCTTCATGAAAACTGTAGGGGGTGTAACTTTGTATATTACTCACCCATTTACATTTTATTGAGGCTTAAAGTTACGCATAATTAAGGGCGGGATGCTTTGAGTGACAGGCTGACTGCAGATACTGTCCTCTGCTTCTCAGTCAGATCCACCTCTCGCTCCGCAGCAGGGCCAGCCTCTCGCCCAAATATGGTCACTTCTTGATCCAAAGAAAAACCAAGATGGGGATGGCCGAAATGCCAAATTCAAAGCTTCAAAACAGGACTCCATAAACCAATGGGTGATGTCACTGTAGTTGCGTTCATTATTTTTACAGTCTATGGTCTTGATGACATGTTATGTGTGCAACCTGCTGCAAGGAGATTTAAAAAGCAGTTAGCATCTTACTCAAGGAAGAAAATTGGCAACTGAAAGTGTTTGCTAATTAGTGACACAGAGGTCTGGGAGATCTTTATCTTTCAAGCAGAGTGCCATATAATAGGAATGGCAAATATTTGTTATTGCCATTTTATTCTGTTTTATTGTTTACAAAACGCTGCTGGATGCATATGTTGTAGGTCACTCTAGATACCGACACTGTTGTATAACACATCATGCCTGTCACGCCTGTTTTGCTAAAGGGTCTCCTCTGTGGCCCTATCGTGGGATCTCTGTGTATTAAGGGTTTTATGGTCAGCATCAGTGTTGGTGTCACACATTTCCAATAGGATCACAGTACATTCCCATAGCGAACATCTGCTAGAGTTTTTTAACCACGATATTCTGCATACGCAGGGAAATGTGATGGTAATGACTTCCACCTCTGCGGCAAGACAATCAAACGGTGTTAATTAGCCCTGGCACTACAGCACTCTCAATCAGGGGAAATTCTCTGCAGCTATGGGCGGGTGTGTGCACATGTGTGTTCATGTGACAGACTCCTGATTATTTTATTCAATGTTGATTATGACAATCATGATTATCAGTTTTGATGGTTTAAGAAGCAGAATTTTGTTCTACACTTTTAGCTTATATCAACAGTCTTGGATATTTTATATTAAATTATTTGTGTCATTGTTATTAATGTAGCTGAAAAGGCTGGCGTGAGAGGATACCCCGAGAGTGGAAACAGATCTTCTCACATTAACCTGAGTAACCTGGCTGCCACTTAGATGACAGCACTTTCATAGTGATGCAAAAACCTTAATTTCCATGACAAAGCAGTGTCAAGGCGTCAGATGTAGCTGTGGCCTGTTCTCTACGCAGCCAGGATTCATTTTCAAAAAGATTTGAGAGGAATTAAGGCAACGAATGCCTCGTTTCCCTGTCAGTCATCATCTCTGGGTGACAGACTGAGAAATGTCCCTTTTGTTTGAAAAAACAAAGTGGAGCAGGGCCGAGCTAAATGAAAGAGTGATATTTTGCTGCGTGTGACAGCAGAAAGAGAGAGAGAGAGAGAGAGAGAGAGAGAGAGAGAGAGAGATTGGAGACAGTGGGAGGGATGGCAGGAGTGTGCATGATTGAGATAAGCGACAGATAGATGGGGAGCCAGGCAGAAGTCCTCTCCCACACACTGGGATCCCAGAGATACCTCCCACAGAAACGGTGAAGCACACTGCAGTCGTGTTGTCACGCAAGGACATGTGAAGGACACAGAGAGAGGGAGGATGGCTGAACCTCCGTGGCAGAGACCATTCAAACTGAGCGAGAGAGAAAAAAAAAAGGAAAGACCTTTTTCCTGCACTAAATGATCGTACTATAGCTCATGTTCTCCGTCATAAAAACCTATTATTGCTCAGTTTAAAGGACAAATTGAAAAGTAATACCATCCTCTTTTTAAAGAAGTGAACAAAAGCACTTTACACTAGCTTTTAAATAAATTCTACCGTACAGTAGTGATGGGTACTGTGGTTTGTAATGGCTCATAAATACAATTTTGTATGCCACACCACAGGGGATGGACAAAACAATGAAAACTACAAGCATAATAAGAACATTCTGTAAGAAAGAGAACCTCCCTCTGCCTTGAGAATCATCAGACAAGTCCTTTACTAATGTCAGCCCTTTCCTCCAGATGGAGAGCCTTCAGTTCTTTGGTGGGAATCTGTCTTAGTAATGTTTAGCTCTGCTTAGACCTTGATTTTAGCTAATCTACATCTAATTAGTATTCCACATGACAATACTCGTCTTTGCAGCTGCATTTTGTAATTGGGATTTATATGCTTTAATGTTTTATGTTTGTTTGTCCACCACCTGCATGAGTTTTCTCTAATCCAAATGCAGTTTTGCCAATGTGAATGAAATTGACTGCATAACTTAGCCCATCATTAAAGTTTTATTACAGTAAAAGCTATCAGGTCAGATCAGATGTCTAAGGTTAGTGTGTTAAGTGTTAATCCCTGTTTAGTGGTCATGTGATGGTAAGATGCTGTATCAGGGTCATAACGCTGGCAGTGTGATCTTAGAGATGGCAGGGTCAATTGGTCGATCAGTCAGTTGGGCTGACTTTGGTCCAGGTTGAAATATCTCAAGTTTAGGATGAATTACCACTGAATTTGGCACAGACACTCAGTCTCCCCAGAGGACAATTTCCAAGAGTTGTAAACATCCAATGCCAAATTAAATAACATCTTTAGCTTCTTAACTTGATGTTGAAACAGGATGTTGGGGCAGTATGCTGTAAAGGATCATCCTGAACCATAAATCCATTGTAATTAATTTTTTTTAGTTTTGCCTACCAGGAGTTTTCAAAAAACTTGCGCTAAATATTATTATTTTTATTAAAACATCCCAGAGTCACTACTTCATGATTCCTCGTGGTGCTACTTAAGAAATGCATCAAGGTAAAGTGAATGGAGATAAAGTAACTTGCAGTGAAGAAGAAACTCACAGGGGGGAAATGGTGAGATGGTATGGACATCAGTGGAAATCAGGCACTGTTAAGTTTCAGGTTAAAAGTCTGGGCCCACATTTCGGCTTTTACAACATGGAACAAACAAAATTGATAGATACTACAGGATATGTAAGAACTGTCTCATGAAAGTAAAGTATAGGGGCAACACAATGAAAACGCATAACCTCCTGATTCATCATCATCCTGATCTTAACGCTATCACAACTGTAAGTCAGCCTCTGATGAATACATTGTTGAAAAAAAAAAAGAACCTTATTTTTATATCCTTAAAGTATTTTAACTCCAGAACTCTTCTGGTTTCTGCCAGTTTATGGCTATTTTACATTGGACTGATGGTAAATGTGGACACGGACAAGTTGCAGTCTGTGTGTGTGTGTGTGTGTGTGTGTGTGTTTGTTGAAGAGTGTATAAAGACACGTAATTCCTGATTTTGCCTTTTTTGGGGCATTTTTTTCTTCTTCATTTAAACAGACATCATAATGTATCGCAGATTACAGTCCCGTAATGTATCTGCCTTAAAATCACTGTATTGTGATACCATCGTTACAGTGGGCACATAGGGTTGATACCTCTCAGGTATTGACCGATATAACCCAGTACCAAGTACTATCAAAATTCTTCTACAGTCAAACGATACCCTGGATTTGATCATTTTTGTATTGAGATGTAAAAAAAAAAAAAAAAAAGATATGTATGGTTTTGCTTACAGCCAATTACCGCAGGCGTTATTTGATTTTATGCGATGTGTGATTGGGCCACTACTGCAGCAGGTACAACCCACACAGTCTGAGGTGTGATGAAGTTGAGTGTGGTGTATTTGACCAAGCTGGCAAGTGTGGCTATACCACACCCCTGTCCGGTGACAATTGAATGCCTCCATTCACATGTTGGGTGCTGAATGAAGTAAAGGTAACAAATGAAGTACTGTTGGTATCGGTATTGCTGTAAGGGTACTAGTATCATAATTTCTTAAATGATACCCAGCCCTCGCACTGAATTGTCATAGTATTGTACTGTAAATTACTCTATGATTCCCACCCCATTTGCCTACAGTGAGTTGGCAGATTTTAGTCTTGTTTTTTCTCTTGACTCTTTTTCTATGTTCCAACCATGTCTCCACCCATCCATCCTCCCCACTGCCTTCTCTGAGCGCCGCTCTCTCTGCTCCTTCCTGCCTTCCTTGGTTACCGTATCTATGCAACAAGGTGTAGGCAGGGGCCACGGGGGATTCTCTCTGATTGGCACAGAGGTTGGCATTTTTGATCCAGGATCGCATTTGACTGTGGACTACAAAGTGCAGTGGTTTTCACTTGGCACACACCAGTAAGCCAGTTAACTACGTCTCAGTGGCCTTTATTCCGCGGAGCTGGCCATGAATAAGTCAGCACCCTACTGAGGGTTGGCTTAATGAGCTAGTTGCTGCTGCTTTGCATCCAGTCAGACCTTTTCTCCGCAGGTAGTGTACAGGCTGGGGACACTGGCTAGACTGTGCCCTTGGCTTTGCTCTCTCCTGCTGAACCTCGTCTGGGAGGCGAGCGATTATGATTGGGGAGGGTGGGGCCCTTGGGTGAAGGGCTGAGACATCCCTGTCGCCCATCTCACCGTCCTTCTCCTCACAGAGTGAATCTGGGTCAGACCTCGCGTGACGGACAGCCTGCCATTATCACTACTCAGACACAACAAAAGGGAAAGGCCAAAAGCTGGAAAGTGCTGGGAGGGTGGAGAGGAGGGGTTGATTGAGAGGAAGAGGACAGAGTGTTTTCCTCTTCTTCTCCCTCTGGCAGGGCAACAGGATTGGACGTTTCTGCCATGGGTATATGATCCTTCCTCCCTTTGATACATTTACACTCTTGCATCCCTGAAAGTAGATGCAGACACACATAATAAGATCACAGCACTGAGCCAGGGGAATCAGTAAAGCGATGAGTGTATGATGTCTTGGTTTGTGTTGGACTGTTAGATCCGGGTCTTCTTAGGGTTTACTAAGTGCAGGCTCTCATTTGTTCGATTCTCACTTTAATAGCCTTGACTTGTAGTCATTGTGTGGTTCACTACACAGGCTGTTATCGTCGTGATATTGAGATGACAAGGGCACGCACCCCTACTCTATTTCTAGACTGTCAACACATGACAGCAGTAGCACTCTGACCTAGCCTTGCCTCTCTGTTTCCCTCAATTCTTTTCGTCATTGCTCACATCTTCATCCTGTTTGAATTTCTCAAATGTGTCACTTTTACTTTTACAAATCTTTCTTTGAATTCGTTCTTCATCTCTCTTCAACCATGTTAAATGTCTCGCTTTTTTACTCCTGCCTCTATTTCCCCTCGCTCAGTCATTATTAGCACCCGGCACATTCTGCATGCTCCCTAATTTGTTCTGCCAGTGACACTGATGTGCAGTCAGGTAGAAGAGACAAACAAAGCAAATGTCAAGCCTTTCCTGTGACCTGAAGAATTGGGAGTCGATTATACCTGCTTTAGTGATCCAGGTAAAAAATACACACACACTTTCACATAGACACACACAGTTGTTGTGTACTTACGTATATCTGAGGATGCCCTAATAACATGCATGAATCTCTTAGATGTCAGCTCCATGGCATTGCTTTCCTTGCTTGGCAGTAGCTTCTCTGTGGCAGCCTGGGGATCAGATCTCCTGCTTGCTGAACCCTGATAGGCTCATTCACCTGACTGAATATCAGAGTCCCATGGAGACCAATGGGGTTTATAGAGACAGATGAGAAATCTCGGCACCAGAGAGGAGGATTAAGCAGGATAGATAGCAACATTTGATTGGAGTCCATTAAATGTTACTCGCTGACGGTCGACATGGCCAAAAGACAATGAACCTTGAAAACTGTGAGAGAGCTCCTTGAGTTGAAAGTGTCCAGATAGCAATAAGTAGGATTTGGAACGGACCAGACCAGTATACTAAATCTTACCACTAGATCTAGTGGCACTTGATTCAGCAGTTGTCCCCGAGTGGAACATAATGGGAATGGTAAAATGAGCATTTGACTATCACGTTGTGTTGTGTAACATCAGAGTCGTCTGTCCACACTAAAGCCATTACATATGCACTTCTGTTACATCATGTAAACAAACCACGTACATATCAGCTGTGCGCTGAAGATCAGGCTGGAGACGTAACCACTTAAAAGATGGGTCAGTAGCCTACTTGCCATCTTCATACATTTGTAACGTTTCTTTTTAAACAGGAAACACATTTTACAATATGATATTTTCTGATTTCCTTCAGCCAACTGCCACCATATTTTGGTTTTCGTAGTTGAATAGGGAGATATCGTATGGATAAGTCCTCATTTCAACTTCATCAATCAGCCATTCTTCATCCATTTTGATGCTTTTAAAGTGAGCAACAGGAATAAATAGAAACAGGGTGAGGACACCTCTTTCTTCAGCTTCAAATTCAAAATGTTGCCATATTGTTGCAGTTTTAGTTTTCCTGAGAGACTAATTCTGTAATGTCTCATCTCCTCACTCAGAAAAACACACAAAATTTCTAGTAAACAAACACAATGTGCGCTGTTCGTGCCCCCTCCCACCTCTACTGAAATTCGATCCCCTTCCCAGCTGGTCACCAGATGTTGATAGATGTTGATATTTGGTTAAATTTAGGTTGTGAGGTTGGTTGATTAAAATTCCATGTCAGGACAACATCTATTGCTAACGTCAATTTGATGTAGATGACTGTTGATATAAGCTGGTATTTTCTTGGTTTTAAGTTGTGTGTTAAGTAATTAAAATCCAGTGTCCTCCAAACATCATCTTGATGAGGAATAACAACATTCAGTTGCAAGGTATGGAGAACAAAACCCAATGTCTGTAAAACATCATAATGTTAATGTCAACACAACATGAAATTCTAATGCCATTAGACATTTAAAATACGCCATTTACATTCCAGCCAAAAATTTGCATCGGACATGAGAGTCCAACATCTTTCAGGCATCATATTGGCATCTGGTGCCATACGGATTCTTGTCGCCGACATTGAACTGGGCTACAAATGGAATACAAATTTAGTGCAGTGACGCTATCAGCAAGGGTTGCTAATGTAGGCTACTTTTTAATTTGCTAGTGTGAGAGCCACAATCCCTTGCGCTCTTATTGTCCGCTCCAAATGGACAAACTTTTGTAAAAATCTGCCCTAAATAGCCAATGTGTAGGTGCAGTGGAGTTCATTTTCAAAGGGTTTTGAACGGAATGAATGACAGTCTTTGCTGTTTGAGTGTGGACCAGAAACTTGGGATTCGTTTTACAAGTCAAACACCATCTATATCACACCTCTCTTAAACTGCACAGACTCACTATCACTATGGGTTAGGCTTAAGGAGTACAAATGATTACCTTGATTCCAGGGCTAGGCTAAGGCTGAAAGCAGGGTTTTAGGTAAAGGCTGGGAGTCCTCTTGGATCTCTCTGGCTTTAGGTAATAAATCCACACACCTCCCTTGACAAAGGCCAGGATTACTATTTCTGTAGCCACCTGTTAACAGGGGAGTTTGCTTTGCTGTTTTGGAATAACAGGATGGTAGCCTTTAGTTGTGTATCTGATCTGTATAAAACTATTTTTGTTCATTTTCACATTTAAAGATCAAAAGCATGATCAGTGTACATGTTCTTATTTGAAGCTGAGGCAGTAGCTCCAGCAATCCCCAGGGAGACAACAGATGTGAGAGCCAAAATAGGTTTAAGAAAACAACACAAAATGTGTGATGTATGCTTTTGTGCAACAGTCCATGTTGATGTGTGTGTAAGTGTGTATGTAGTCTTCTTCATTGCTTTTTTTTTTTTTGACGCATAGCTGGTCTTTTTTTATATATTACAGCCACGTGTTGATCACTGAAATAGTGTGAAACTATTGGCTGGAATGTGCATCCTGTTGTGCATGCCCAAGCGCAAACAAAACAGAGACCCACACATAAAAACACTGCCCCAAAGGGAACCTTTAATTATAAATCAATTCACACATAGTCCTCTGTGACAGGGCAGCTGGAACAAGTAAGCAACTATCAGCAATAATAATCATATTTAGCTTTTAACCTTGCCAGTCCCATTTGACTGTTCAATAGCAGCAATGTAACAACAAAGGTTCAGAGCATCTTTCTCTGGCTCTCTGCAGCCATCAGAGGGCGCTGTAAAGGCAGCAGTGGAAGATTGTTGTGTTTTAGATTTAGCCCATTTTGTTACAGGGAAAACTGCAGCATTGAAATCTGAAAAACTTTCTGTCAGTTCTTAATTGCAAGCCGCACTCTGCTGCAGTGAGGCTATGCAGATTTCTCTCCCAGATGGCTGTGTGTGAAGCCAGGCACCGGCTCAAGAGACAGACTCTCCGCCTACACTCATGGCTTACTGCAACATCGGACCGGACCTGTCCACACCACACCAACACACGCACACAGACACACACACACACACACACACACACACACACAGACACACACAGAGACACACACACACACACACACACACACACACACACACACACACACACACACACACACTCACTCCACACTCTCCATATATCAGCCAGAGATGCTATATTAATGGTGTTGATGCTGTTTTTCAAAACTGTGCCTCCCCTCAGAGCATGTGGCTGCATGTAGTGTAGCTGAATCCAATTTCTCACTCCCTTACATTAATACCTACACGTTTTTTCTGATATTGTGATATCCCCTATCTGTAGGGCAGTGTCATCAGTCTTTGCCCTCCAAAAATACTACTGTTGTAAAATTATGTGACAAGGCTATGGTTAAGGTTTGGTTTGCTTTAGGCACAAAAACAACTTAAGTTGAGGGAAACATATTGGTTTAGGTTAAAATGTTAAGGTTAGGGGACCGTCATCATCATAGTTATGGTTTTGTCACTTGTATGTGAACATACTTTGGCCCAGTCGCAATTCTTATTTTTACCCCTAACCCTCATTTTCCAGTGCAACCCTGCCCTTTAAAACAGAGATTAAAGGAGCAGAGGTTGAAATCTTGCCAACAGCCCTTCAAGATCATGATACATCATCTGTTGTTGACAATGCTGGCGTTTCAGTAAACAGATGCGACCAATGTTGATGGACATTGCGATTATCTGTTATTCCTATGGTGAGGTGATTTCTCTTGCTCGCAATATAGTTCAGCTATAGTAATTTCTAAATCTTTAGTAAGCAAGAAAATACATTTGTGGATTACTTCTGTTGCCTGTGCAGCCATCTTGCCTATGATTTCTTTGATTCTTTGATTTTTCTTTGTAAATCCTTCACTCAGAGATATGTAGCCCTTATGCTTCGCCCTTCCCCTCTATCTACACAAGACCCCTGGACTTGAAAACGCACAACAAAGGGGTGAGGGCTAAGTGCTTCAGGCAAGGACAGTATAGGGATTGGGGGGCCTTTATGTCATTTTTGGCATTTGCTTAAACAACTGTTGGGGAGGACAGTCTCCTGTGTATAATAAATATGTGCAAAATACAAAACTGATGACATTGATGAGGTTCGTAGTTCATTGTGACTGAGTAATAAAAAGCCTGTTTCCTCATTAGTTTTACTTATCTGATTGGAGTGTTTTTTTGTTAAGAGGAAAATGTTGTTTTGGGCTGCAGCACACATGGAGTCAGTAGGATTCAGATTTGCTGCTCAAGGACACTACACCAGGTTTGACTATGGCTTGAATCTGCTCTGTATATTCAGATAACCTGAGGAATCATCAAGCTGTCCCTGTGTAATCTCTAAAGAGGCCGTTATGTTACAACGTGGTCATCACAATGCCAGTGTTGACAGTTATTATTAAGCCAATGATTAAGAAATACGATAAAGGGCTAAATGTTTTACAGCTAATTTAATCATTCTGTGTTGATTAAGATAACAAATTGGGCGTACAGATTGAATTCATTTAAAACTTCTCAGTTCACAGGGACTTAGATATCTGAACAATGACATTTTTTGTTGTTGTTCTAGTTTATTCCAGTGGTAATTATTTTGCCTTGATAGTCAACACATGTTTTAGTGAAACTGACTCATGCTCTGTAGGTACACAGTCGTGGGTGTTTTGATGGTTGACAGAGAGCCAGGAATGAAGAGCCCAAATTAAATTTCATCAAGGGCCCCCAGTAGGCCCGGAGCTGCCCTGTTGAGCAGAGGAAGCAGAACATAAACCCTCCAATACCCTCCATAAAACACACATTTCTGCCCTCATAGACAGAATAGGATGAGAAATGTTGTCATAAAAAGTACACAAGTGGTGTTTACGTTTTATGCTGCTCTGTATTTTTGCCTGTTTCACCACCATTAGACACTTTTACCCTTTATTATCTTGTCCTCTCCTTCCCCTTGCGCCCCTGCGATAACCTTGATCCTCTCTCATATGGTATTCTACATTTTTACAGATACGACAGCTCATTACTGCTGATATTTTAACTTGCTGCTTGATACAGATGTCTCTAACTGCAGCCAATTAAATAGCCAATTAGTGGCTTCATTAGTGATACAGTCTCCTTCTCTGGACACGCATTATCCAAGTCAACATCTGCGCGGACATAGACTGAACAGAAACTTCACTTTTTCGATGTGTGGAATTCTCCTCTGGTGCCTTATTGTCAGCAGAACTTTGTTGTGTTTTTTTTTTTTTTTTCTCACAAGGACGTCTGGATTTGCACTGATAAGGTCGAGTAGAACAGTTGCTTGCTGAAGCCGTAAAGCCTCTTAAATAGGAAGCGCTCATAATTTGCCACTCTGGAAATATTAATACAATAATGCAGCACATCAATATCAGGGTGGAGGCTAAAGGGATGATGAATGTGTTAAAGTATGACATTATATCAGAGCGGGAGAGGTGGATTGAGGGTAAGGACAGATTTCACATTGAGTATGGAGGAGCAAGTGAAGGTACACACATACATGCAAAAGCATTAGTGTGGATTTGAGCTACATTACTTCCCCTCCTTAGTAGTTAAAACTCCTGTCGTCATAGCAGCAGTTTGATGTAGTGGTCCTCTCCTGAATGCGATGGCTGCCAGAGTCTAGGGCAGAATGTTAAGATCCAGAGTACCACAAATTAACAGCTGAAAAGTGGGAGTGACAGAGTGTAGCTGTGACGGTGATGGAGCCCAGAGTGCAGTACTGCGTAGCCAATAGCCGATCGATATGTCACACAGTCCTGTCCAGTTTCACGACAAAAGAGCCGGCCTACTCCCTTTGGATCGCCTTCAGACCTGACTGAGTCTTTGTGTTATCCAGTGCTGAATGCTAATTTGTCTGCTGTGCCAGGGGCCCATGTGCACTATCTAACAATCTTTAAACAGCTGCTTAGGACGTCACAGGACACTGCACTCCATATTTTTCCCTCCGAACCTCATTCATGCTAATTTGGATGTGAGTGTTCTTAGTCCTTTGTGCAACAAAATCTACATAATTAATAAACTTTAATGCATCTTTGGGGTTTTGCGCAGGGTTTGTGACAAATATGGGTAATTCAGCTCCCTCAGTAAACTGCAAATAGAAGCTTTCTCTCAAAAAACACGACAACTGTATCTGGGCGACCATCTCCTATTCAAGCATATTTTTTTTCAAGGATGAAGACTGCCTTCCTCCTCCTCATAGAACTGGGCGGTCATCAGGGACAGTGGATTGATGGATAGACCTTGAGAGGGCAGCTTAACAGAACTGCTGACGTAGTACAGCAGCATGATT
The DNA here is from genome assembly GCF_011397635.1 of Epinephelus fuscoguttatus. NCBI lineage: Eukaryota > Metazoa > Chordata > Actinopteri > Perciformes > Serranidae > Epinephelus > Epinephelus fuscoguttatus. The sequence continues at coordinate 16,924,589 of NC_064770.1, read as the reverse complement.
AATGTAAAGCCCTGTCTGTATTTGGAAGCCTCTGTAACAACGGTGGACTTTTGTATGGGATACAAAGGGTTACTTTTTCTTTATGCAGTATATTAATTGCTCATTTTGGTTCAAAGAATAACATCCACAAATGTATTAGTATTATTTTCCAGTTTTAAAACCGGCAAACACTGTATAAAGAAATCAGTCGTACAGAACTGTTTTTTTAAAAATACTATTTGCAGTGCAAACAATCTTTCGTTTAACAGTTTGTTTTTCTCTTACTTAGAAGGACTCTGGTGCATAATCAGCAGCTCATTTGTATTTTCTCCCCCTTTTTCTTCCTTTATTAACTGTGGTGTGGGTGAGCTCTCTTGCACTAGGAACCTTGGAAGAAATTTTGGTTCTTTGGAGACAGGGAGTTAAAATCTTGGTAGTTTTGGTCAAAGTTGGTAAAAATTGAAATCAGTGAGCCTTAATCATATAAAGTACAGCATGTAGGATACAGATTTACACAGATTTTGTGTGTCAGTGTAGGATGATTCTCTCTGCTTTAAGACATGACTTAATCAAGACTTTAGTGTCTCTCCTGAAGACTCTTCTTCCCCTTTTTCCACCAAAATAAGCATGTGTATGCAAGTTTTTTAATGCGGAAAACCCCTTAAAAATAGGCCATAGACTTCTTTCTAGTGCTGACATGAATGCTTCAAAGCTTTACTGTAGTGAAGTGCTTGCTTTACATCTAGTAATGCAGCCTGACCCACAACGTTCCGAGTTGTTAATAACGCACTGAAAGTCCTACCAAATTCGAGTCAAGTTTGGGTAGTTGCTTAGTGTAAATGAATATTTCTCATTCAGTCTCTCTTGTTGTGGTGGCACATCATTGCATCGCGCTGGCAAAGGGGTTAAAATGAGTGACTCCATCGGGGTGTTGTTGCTCCATCAATGCCGATAAAAGCCAATTGGTGCTGAAGACGATAAATACCAGTGACTATTGAAGTGCGGTTTTGTCCAATTCAATACAAAAGCCCTGTGTTAGTGAGTGTTAGTGGGTTTTTTCCAGTAAAAAAAAGGAGAATCCACAGCTTCTTTTTAAATGACAAACTGAAACAAACATGGAGAATCTACTATAAAGCTGCCCCATTTCCATATACAGATTCATTGATTCATTCATCTTCTAACCGCTTCATCCTCTTGAGGGTCGCGGGGGGGGGGCTGGAGCCTATCCCAGCTGACATTGGGCGAGTTAACCTAGTCCCCAATCTGCATGTCTTTGGACTGTGGGAGGAAGCCGGAGTGCCCGGAGAGAACCCACGCTGACACGGGGAGAACATGCAAACTCCACACAGAAGGGCTCCCACACCCGGGATCGAACCGGCAACCCTCTTGCTGTGAGGCGAGAGTGCTAACCACCACACCACCGTGCCGCCCCACATACAGATTGATTCTGTCAGTAATGCATCCAGGATAGAACAAAGTGCTTTGGTTGTTTATGAATGGCATTAGCACATTGTGTTTATCCAAATCTTCTAACAGCTGCTGTTTGCTTGCCTCTTAGAGAGTGGTTCACGAGGCTAGGAAATGCTAATAAACAAAAACCATGGCCTTAGTACCCTTGGCTCAGTACAAAAGCAGGCAAACACAAGGAGTGTTTGAACGTCTTCCTTCATTTGCTTTGGTGTGTGAGGTTGCAGAAGCCTGTATAGAGAGAGGAAAAGCTGTCGGGAATGTCCCACTGTGAGAGTAGAATAAACAGACAGCAGTGTGATTCACTTGCGTCCTTACATTGTTGCGCTTTAAAAAGCCAACATCCCAACATGGCTCTGCTGTCTGTTTTGGATTCCTGGTGGACCGATCACATTTAATGTTAATGTTGCTCTGCAGCGCCAACTCATCACTGATGGAGAAACTCTCCCGCAGAGAGACAAACAGTGACTGACGCACATTCACCACCCAGCCTGGTAAAAGCAGAAATACAAAGGGTTTAAAAAAAAGTTGGTCTCATCACAGCCTCTGAGTGTGGCTGACTCATTGATGCCACGTCTGACTTGGGTCGTTTGTCACAAGGTGCAGCAGCCGTGTCTGTGGGGCTCCTGATCACATAAAACTGAGTTATAGTACCCCTAATAACATTGGATTACTGCAGTGTGGGCCACGGTACAGTCAACAACACCTCTGAGGGATTCTTTGAGAGGTACTGAGGGAAGGGAGGGTAGATACAAAACCTAGACGCTGCCAGAGATGAGGAGAGATAAAAAACAGATGAGTGTAAAATATAGAAGAGGGGCAAAGTCTTTGAGTGAATGACATACCAGAAACAAAAGAAATAAGCGTTGACAGTGTAGTCCTCAGCTCGTAGTGTATAGCAGAGAGTAAAGGGCCATACCCAACAACAATAGTTTTTTTTGTGTATGCGGATAGTTGGGTGTATGTGAGGAAAATCTCAGTGAAGGTTGCTCAGGGTCGCTGATGTTCATTCTCGTGGTCTGCCTCCAGCCGAGGATCAAAGGAGGGCAAAACACATTCTGAGCCTTCTCTTCATGTCAGCTCACTCCGAAATGAACGGAGCTACAGTATTTCTACACTGCTCACATCGTCAGCTATGCAGGGGCAGACCTGAGGTCAAGAATTTTGACTGCTATTGGAGAGAAAAGCACAACACAAAGGTTGAAGTTTGTTGTTTTGCGACTTCTTACATCATAAGAAACTGTCTCAGTGCAGACCACTCCGTCTCCTCGACTCACATCCATTGTGAGTGCATCAAAGAGATTACCTAAACGATACTCAAGTGTCCTTAAATGAGGCAATCTGGACAGCCCTGCCTATCCATTACTGTTAGCGTCATGATTAGCTCGCAGCCATTTACTCAGCAAATCCATCCATCCTCTCTCTCGGTGCTCTTAACTCTCTTTCCCCTTGCACCTCTGTCAAGCTTTTCTTCCATTTTGTGGGTGTCTGCGTTTTCTAAGACCAGTTCTTATCGGCTCAACGTTTTCTTCGAGCTTCCTCTTATCTGCAGCGTAGTTCAGCCCTATGGGGTAGAGAGTTGTCCTGTGTGGCCAGGCCGGGGTATAATGAGACAGGTGCTTCTTCCTCAGCCACCTTCTCACACAGAGATATTAGCTTTATCCCTCTTCCACCAGCTCTTTATCTCTATGTGGGACAGGCTGTTTACGTGAAGTGTCAAAATAAGATCTGGCCCAAAAGGTCGCCCTTGTTTTTGCTGTGCTGTCATTACAGTCTCCCTCTCTCTCTCCTCTTTGTCTGTCTCATCTCAGGATGCCCTGGTTGAAGTCAGTAGCACCGAGGTTGTTGAACCAGAACAAGGCAGCGTTAATTAGCTGCAGTGTGGGAGCAATTCGAGGCAGCAGGCTGATCTATTCCTACTTAGCCCACAGCTAGACACCATTCACCCTCACCCACTCCCGATAGGTATTTTATCTCCTCTTTGCCTCCTTCAACCAGCCTACTGTTGCTGCCTTCACTCTGTCCCTGATAACTGGATTTTAGACCCTGTAACACTGGCAGTTAAGTCTGAATCTTGGAGTAGTTTGTCTAAAAATATGATAATATGAACATATTTAACAAACTGTAGAGATGACCAGTATACTGTATCCAAGTCCCTTGGAACGAGGTGTTTCAAGTTGAACTGTGGTGCAATTTGTGAACATCAGCAGAAAACATGTACAACAAAAGGAAGAAAACCCTAAATTCTTGAATTTAGGATAGGGCTATGGTCAACCAAAGAAAATTTTGGTCTACTCAATTTCAGTGATCAGTCGATGGGGAAAATAATCTATACGTTATCTCTTGATTAATGAAATAGGTCACAGTGCACTGAGTACGTAATGGCATTGTGTGCCCACCAAAGAGTGCAATTTTCTGAGGCCAGCTTTGCAATGGTACCATGGTAATGGGAACACTGCGTATTTACACTATGCTACAACGCCAGCAGTGAGATGAGGCACTGGGCGTCTATTCGGCACCGAGCGCTGTCTCATAATTGAAAAAAAAAAAAAAAAAATTCCAGATGAACATTTAAAAAAAAAAACACACAAACACACTTTAGTGGACACAGCCTTGTGACAGTAATACCAGCAATTGTCCAACCAAGCATGCTGACCAACTGGCCAGAAGGTGTCAACCTGAATTCAGGTGTGGGTGATAATACAATATTTACCATCAAAGAATATAAACTTATCAGACGGTAGATGTTTCAATACTGTTAATACTGTGTTAGCTCTCCCTTACTGTCCCTTGGTGTCTTAGGCCATTGTGGGTTGTTGCAAAACAATGAGCAGAGCTGCTTTATGGCAATATTGGGCCTCCTAAGATGTTGGATTTTTGCATAAATATGATTAAACATCCCCATTTTTTAAGCTATTGAATTAACAGGATCATCCTCATTTGAAAATTCTGAAATTATACACGACACACGTGACAGAACTTTATTTATTTAACAAGCATGTTGGGGTTGAGGGGATGGGTGACATTTGAACTCAAATTGAGGCTTCAACAAACAAACCCAGTGTGAAATATCTCTTATGGCTGTGCATTATAGGATTCAAAGTGAGCCACTGGATATCCTGTCTCATGTTGAGCTACTACCTGTACAGCTACAATCCTGTAGAAATGTGTGCAGATACTGTAGATACACCTAAGCTTTCATATAACACATATGATGGAGGCACTGCATAGCTTCAAAGGAGAGAGTCATCACCTATGCATCCTCCATCCTCTGACAGTACAAATGGTACAGCAACTTCCAAGACAAAAACACTTTGAGGCAGAGAGGAAATGTAAGCGGAAAAGGCGTCAAGCAGAGGCAAGATGGTGGGGACGAAAACAATTGAAGAGAGATAGATGGAAACTGAGAGATGCAGGACTGTGATAAGCGATGCTGTGGTTTAAAGCTGAGACATGGTGAGCATGGAGAGAAAGGCAGGGTGGGACAGAAGGAGGGAGGAAGGGAGGTGGAGGGACGGTGGAAAGGGCGGAGAGCTGAATAAACATTGGGATGATTGAATGTGATAGAGAGAGGCGGAGACAGAGCCTGTTTTCCAGATGCCTCGGTCTAAAGATAAAGGCAAAGAAGGAGCAGCGGTCCTCTCCGGGGAAATGCTCAGAGGAAGCAGAGGAGGAAGTGGGGAATAGGAAGAGGGGGCAAACAGGGGGCAAGTAGAGTTCTCTGGTAATACAAGCAGCAAAGAACTGGACAGGGTGTTAAACAGCTGCAAAGAGACGGACAATATATTGTACCCTTTGTTCCATAACCAATTATGGCCCGTAATGGCCAAATCATTTATTTGCTGATAGAGCATAATTGCACGTCAGAAGGTTTGAGTAGTGGTAACTGAGCTAATAAATCTCTGATGATTTACTGCAACCACACAAGCATGCACACAAAGAGCGACGCACACTCAAAGTGAATCATTTAGTGTACACAAAAAGAAGGGAGTGTTATCCTATCTGCTTACTGAATCGCAATTCCCCCTCTACTGGAACATTAAGTAAACCTGCAGAGATGCTAATGCAATTACGGCACGCTTGCTCTGTACACAAATCAGAATAATTAAAAGGTCAAAGAGGACATAGTAAGCCATTAATATCTCATCTGTATGTATTTGTAGGTGCTAAATTGCTTGGTGGGTAGAGGGTTGTTTTTCAAAGGTAGAGGATACGCTGTTTTGTTTGCTTGTTGTTTACTTGTCCTTGTGAAGCATTAGCTCACTTTGTTGGCTTAAAACATGCTTTCTGTGTGTCACTTAATCCACATAGGCACAAACACAGACAGTGTGCACACCAGCATGCACATATTCCACACATGGGATATTGCGTGTGTGTGTGTGTGTGTGTGTGTGTGTGTGTGTGTGTGTGTGTGTGTGTGTGTGTGTGTGTGTGTGTGAACTCTGTGGGAAGTAAATCTGCGTGTTCAGCAGTTGTCAAGCCCTATGTGGCCATTGTTAACCTTGCACCGCTCAGCAGGTGCAGCTCTGCATAGGGTAAGATATCTGTGGGTGTCATCCTCTGCTCTTCAGTCTACTGTACAGTGAAAGTGGCAGATGGGCCTTTGTCTCACAAGCACACATGTTCAGGTGAATGACAGGTTTTTTTTGATGACAGTGAAGAAAATGTGTTGTAGTTGTTCGGCGGGGGGGTAGTGAGTTCTTAGAATTTTTTGAGAGATTCTCTTACTTATTTATTGAACTTGCAGCTGGCATTTACTGCCCACCGTTAGCCCAACAACCAGCGATTGCTGATATATTTGTGCAGGTCTGTGTGTGTATGCATCACCTAGCACACCCCAGTTCACTGTGTAAGATGTGAAAATATGCTGGGTTTATGCACAGCGTGTCTCTCTCATTTTTCAGAGGCAGACCATCAAATTTGCAAAATGAAATGACAAAAATCGCTCAGAAATAACAGCTGGGGATGTTCTTAGCCAGTCACCGATACATTCATCCAATTGCCCAATCCTAGCAGGCAGCGCAGTGGTGATAACATGCAAAGTTATAGGGCTGTATTCAACTAAAGAAAATCTTGATCGACTGAAATGCTTCCTGCTCTTCATCCAATCGATTGGTGGATGGGGTAAAAGATCTGCACATTATCTCTAGGTTAACTAAATAGCCACAGCGCATTGAGTGCACTCTACCTGATAGCGTTGTGTCCACCAAAGCATTTTTTTTTTCCTGTCACAGAGCTTGACATTAACACTTGCCCACTAAAATGTAACTCTGTGTTCAGGTGAGTTGAATGGCTCCAGTGAAAAATAAATGTGATCTCCTATGTAATATTATCTGAAAATAAACTGTACTGTAGCGTTTTTTCAGTGTTGAACAGGACAAATGAGAAAAATGTGACACTACTACTACTACATTACTGGACACTATGTACAACATCTCTGGAGTTGACGATGTCATAAGTCTAGGTGTGTCAGAAGCTAACATTAACCGTCCTGCTGCTCCAACAAGGGTGCTGGTGTGATTCCATTTCTTTCCTTTATGAAGTTTTTTAATCTAGCCCTGAACTGCAGTGTCTTTTTGGGGACTTTGTAAAATAAATCAGCAGTGATAAAATCTGACACTGAATCTCTTCTGTGATTATTTATCTGTTTTTCTCATGGAACATGAGAGATGAAAAATGTTTACCTTGGGGTAAACCACTGCACCCATCAATGTCACTGCCCTCACAATCACAGTGAAGAAGGGGTGACCAACTGTCACAGAGGACATCTGCAAGTGCTGAACAACAACAACTGCTGTTTCTTGCTCTGAAAAGAAATGCTTTGGTGGACACACAACGCTACTAAAGTAACACCACCGACTGTCTGACCAGTAAAAATGTGGTTGGAGAAGAGCATGTCGACCAACCAACCAACCGACCAGAAGTTTATAGCCCTACAAAGTTAGGTGCCAGTAAAGTTAATTAAGAAGACTGTAAACTTGTGAAAATGATGTAAACAATGCTGATATATTTCACATATCAGCTTTGCAAATGTGTATGATGAAGGAAATGCTTTGATCTTTATTTGTTAGGCCTTGAGGATGCACAAAATGTGTTTCGTGCAATAAAACTGAATGTAAAAATAACTTCTCCACAGAGCACTTTCTAAACATGCAGTCAGATCTCTCATTGTATTTTATTACTTCAATTTGATCATTGCTGTAAACTAGTTAATGAGTTAATTAAAGTAATGTTTTACATAATTAAGGGTTTTGTCTGATCAAAACTGTAATAGTAGAATCTAATTTATTGCATTGAACATCAATTGGAATATTTTTGCAAGAGACTTTGCATAGGCTACATTTGCCATATTACAATATAAAGCAGTATTGAGAGATTCTGATTTTAATCACATCACATTACAGAGCCCAATGGTGTAACAAAAAACACTTGGCAAAGTGGCAAAAAGTCACAGTTGAGGATTAAGTGTGAATCTAGCCACACACACACACGCACAGTTGCCCACTCAAATCAGATTTATTCTCACTGCAGTGATTTGTTCCCTGCAATGCTTTCTGTCAGTGGCCGTCACCTCGAGGGCTACCTTGACCTCTCCCGACTTTTTACGAAAACTTCTCAGGTGCTGTTCCAGACTGAATCTAACATGTTAATTAAACATCTTTGCTATCTCGGAGGAGCAGAAAGCATAGCCTGTGCCTTCCTACACATCTGATTTCAACCGTGGTTGTTGGTCAGTGTGGTTTCTGAGATTTGCTGAGTGTTGACGTGGACCTAAGCCCAGGCTGGCCCGCTGGTGTTAATTACCGCACCACTTTTCTCGCCTCCCCAGCCTCTGATTGGCCATCTTTATCTGAGCAAGGAAGCACCCTGGGGGCTGTGTGTGTATATACACTGCTTTGATGGGGCTCTTTTTATTAGAGCAGATCGAGATGCAGAGATTGACAATCTTTACTATTCCTGTGGGCTGCATGGAGTTGCTGGTATAGATTTCAGAAATGGACGAAATTAAATTTAAAGACTCTTTCTCAGGTTACGTCAAGGGAAAGAGTTGGGGAGGGAGAGGTGAAGGCAGATGGAGGAGAAAGGGGGAGGCAGGAGGATGATGAGCAGGGAACGGGAGAAGCAGGCAGGGGAGCGGAGGTGTTGCCGGGGTGACAGGAGAGAGGGATGAAGTGGGACGTGCCAGTGGAGCATCAGTAATCTGCTGCTCTGGCTGGCTGACAGGACAGTCACACACAAACACACTCCTGCTCAATCCATGGCCTCCAGCACACAACCAGTGTACGCAGGTCTAGTGGCCAGCAGGAGGTGGCCAGTCTGCAAGGTGTTTTAAGGCCACAGTGAGCCATGTTTTCTCCTGCTTCCCTGCTAGCTTGGCACGACCACTCAGATGGACATAATGAGGGAAATGGAGAGAGAGAGAGGCGAGCGAGACAGACAGCCAGGGACACACAATCAGAAAGAGAGAGAAGAGACAATGTTCAGAACTGGCAGCCTTACTTCTCTCTCTCTTGCTTTCTGTCTCTCTCTGCCTCGCTGTGTTTCTTCCCATACTCCTCCTCTCTCCCACCTCTTTCACAATCCTTTTGTCCCTCCCTGCCTTCCCTCTCTTTGATTTTTTTTTTTTTTTACACAATATTCTGCCTAAGCCAGTGTCCCAGTGAGGTGGCGACGGCTTGGGATGAATGAGGAGATGGGTGTAGGGATGGAGTGACCTAGACGATTAAAGAGAGTAAGGGATTGAGGGCTGAAAGGAGCGCGGATGGAGAATGCTGGGAAACCCTCAGGTGGGCGCTTGGAGTGTTCCCCGCTCTTCCGTCTTTTGTATGTCCCAGTCCTGTTCGTTTTTGTCTTTTTTAAGTTCCATTCTCTCCCCCCCCCCCCCCCACACACACACACACTTTGTTTTAAGGCATCCTTTTAGTGTGTGCATTACTGTGTGTGCATTTGTGTGGATGCCTTTGTTATTTAATCTTGATAACCTGCAGCATTGAGGGATGTGTGTGACAGTGTGTTTGTGTATTTGTGTGATTGCAGCTGTTGTCATTAGAGTCACGTAGCTCTGCTGTCTGCTTCTGCCTGCCTCCTGCATGTTCAAAGGCTGTGGAGCTCGGTGGCTCCTTCAGGACTCAAGCTGCTGCTGCTGCTGCTGCCTCATTCGTGACAAGCTCCTTCACAAACTCTGTCATGGCTTCCCATGTGCCCTTTGGGACTTTTTAAGCCATTTGTAGCCAGTCAGTTTTACTTCATTTGATTTCTATTGTTGCTTCTGCTGCTGCTACGCTGATTCATATTTGCATGTTTGCGGGAGCAAAAATGCTGGTGTTGCTGCTAAAGCTTATTTGGATTTACTGTTTAGCTTCTCTGTGAGGGCTCCAGCTATCTGTTGTATATCGAACACGTCTGTTTCCAAGGAGATGTCAGCATGACATAATAAAAGCCCTCAGTTACTCAGTGTTGCCACTCCCTTTTCCAACTATGCCTCATTTTCATTCCCTGTCCCTCAGCTGTCAGCTCATATTTAGTGACAGTGTACGAACTGGGGGAACTAGTTGGATGATGTTTGCAGGACAGCTGGGCCAGCTAGACTGGTTATTCTTCATAATTATACCACTCTAATAACCTCAGTGACAGCATGCGCGTGTGTGTGAGTGTGTTGTCGGTTGACCACAACGCTCACAGAGTGACAAGGACACAGGCAAGCAAGCAGGATTTCTCTTGCTAGCTATTCCTATACGATAATCTTGGATGAAAAGGACTGTGGTGAGAACACACCGCCTTCACACTCCGACACAGCGATATGACAGTAATGGGTGTGTGTATGGGTGTTTTCGTGTGTGTCTGTGTGTTGGAGTTCTCATTAGCCCACAGGGTTTTGAGTCAATAGAGGCCAACACCTCTCCTCCCCTCTTTTGTCTTTTCCTTCACAGCACTGAATCGCAAATTAGGGTGTGCGTGTGCATGTGTGTGTATATATATTTCAAGTGTGCATGTGTCGGTGTGTATGAAGCCTGTGCAGTGATCCTTGATTTACTTGCTTGGCCTTCTCTTGCTCTCTTGTATTGTTGCTTCTCAGAAGAATCTTTTCCCCCCGTTAATTAGTCAAGTGAACCTCCAGAGCTTAAACCATTATTTATTCATCATGCCCTCAGTTCGATCCCATCACTGAAGAGGGAGTTATTGTGTGTGTGTGCGTGCTTGTGCGTGTGCATTTAGGATCAGTGCCAGTGGGCTGCAGGGTTCACAGAGTCAGACCATCTAACAGACACACACAATCAGAGGTGTACACTTTTAGCAAAGCAGCAGCATTAGGATTAAAACAAGGCTGACTCTCCCTGCATAGATGACTTTCTTCATCCACCTCTTCTTTACACACCTACATTCTGTTGTCTTCATAAAATGAGTTTAAAGGAATCGAGACAGCTAGGGAATAAGCAGTGGGAGATCAAAAGTGTGCAGCTGACACTTGTGTTTGTGGTGGGATTTGTTTGGAGTACATGCACATATGCTCTGTGATGGATCATAGACGATATGTAGGTGTAGGTGTGTGTGACAGAAGAAGCTTTCTTGCTATCTTTCTTTCGTTACATTGACGTAACACTGTATAATCTTTTTCATTATTGGCCCATGTGCCACCTTAGACTGTATAAAAATAATGGAAGTAGTTCCTGCGACGTCATCTTCAGTTTTGAAACCTCGAGTTTGGCATTTTGGCCATCAACATTGTGAATTTTTGGAGCTAGAGGTGCCCATATTTGGTCGAGAGGGTGGAGCTGTGAAGGTGCAAGTGATGGGTATGGCTCAGACTGTGGCAACGCCTCACTCATTCAAAGTGGCCATGCCCTTTAATACTTTAAACCTCAATAAAATTTGAACAGGTGGGTTATATAAAGATTCAGCTCTGCACAGTCACAAATGGGGAAATTAACTATAGACACACAACCATTTTTTGTGCCAGGCTATAAACATGTTTATTTCTGCTGTAAAGTTGGGCATTTTAACATGGGTGTCTGTGGGTAATGAGTCACTTTCTGAGCCAGCCTCAAGTGGCCAGTTTTTGGCACTTTTGTGTTGGCTTCATTTTTCAGCCCCAGAGGCCAGCACTCAGTTTTATCTGAGCAACACTTGAAAATACAAAGATATTCAGTGTATAGTGAAATAAAACACAAAAAGCAGCAATTTCTGATATGAATGAGGAAGATAAATTATGTTAAATTGGTTATTGAAAATGCTAATGTGTATTATTCTGACAATCAGCAAAATTATTTCAGCACTAGTAAACTGCTTGAGATAACTTTTCAAGTATAAATGATTGTTTGGTAAACCAAAGTTTATGTTGTCATTTGTTTGGTAACAAGCAGGGATTTACTTTAAGAGATACATCTTAATCGGATACATCGGCCTCGTTTTTCTCCAGGCACTGGTTGAACTCGAAACTGCGGATATGCACTGTTTGTCACTACCATGGAGAAGAGAAGCGAGATGTGAGAGTGAAATTGGTCGTGAAGAGAAAGCAGAGAGGAGATGATAAAAGGCTGTGGCAGTATTTCTGAGAGCACCATCTTAGCCTCAAAGTGATGTTTCTCTTTGATATATTTTCTATTTCCTGTGCAGTCACATTGGCACGACACGAACAGTCGACCTCTGGCATTAGCTCTCTGTGGGGATGTGTTCTCACCACAAGTGTTCAGGCTGTATTTCGAAATCTATCAGCAATGGCAATTTACTTGAAAAACTGTTTTCCTTCAGCTGCCTCACACACACACACATACACACACACACGATGTTCTTATTAATGCATGCGCTTCACACAAAATCACATAAGGAAGGACAGGCCTTCAACTCACTATTTCACTCTACTGTTCAGGAAAACTTTGTGTCCATGAACCCACACAAGGATTTGTTTGTAATAAGCTTCTAAAAATGATGCCTCATAAAAAAGATGTGTCTGAATTTCAATCTCTAGTGTCTGAAACACCTCAAAGCACTACCAGCATCTCTTAAACAGGGAATTACTAGAATGCAGATTATTGATTTAGCTAAAATCTTTGCTTCTGAAAATAATCCGATATGATAGCTTCAGTAATTAAAACTAAAAAGGACTTTCATCCTCAGAATTACAGCAAAACCCACATCCTCAAAAGTTTTCAAATCGACAAAATAATGTACTTTGAAGACTCAAAAATATAATATTTTGACATGTTAATTGTTCATTTGTTAATTACAAAAATAACCTGTATGTTTTAAAAACTCAATCTCATCATTACTTCCTTAGTTATGTCTCTGTGCAGTCTTTCTGATGATCAGAGAGAAAGCATGAAAACATTAAGCGGTAAAGAGAGAGAAGCATAAAGCGGTAAAAGACTTGCTGTCAGTCAGCAGAACTAATTTCCCCTCATTGGTCTCTGCGGCACTGATGATGCATCATAACAGTCACCAAAACTTTCCACTGGGGGAGTTACCTGTCAGTCTGACTAAAGCTAAATTGTTACATTTGTGTAATTTTTTTTCCTCGTTCTGAACCAGGTGAACTTATAAGAGTGAAATCAAGGATGCATTGTCTATGATGTTCAAACGTCAGCTGTTTATCACCAGTTTTCAAACGCGACTTCCCTGTCATACATTCTCGTGTCAGAATGGTGGACGCGGAGCCTCCAAGCATTTCTATGAGACAGCGCTGAGCAGGTTTTTTCATGCAGCAAAGCGAGACGGTCATTGGATAAATGTGACAAAATCGTCACTTCCAGGGAGGCTCAGCTTCCCTGGGACCTAATGGAGCGATAGGCGGGAGAGGATGCTCGGTGTATGCATGATGATTGGAGGAATTGTCTCAAAGGCTGAACCCCTTTGTGACTGACACTGCTTTGGACATACACACCGGCATCGTCGCATTTCGAGCTCAGTCCCATGTGGATATTTGCGAGTGGAGTCTTCTGACGGAGTGCCGTCCGGAGTTCCTTATTTTCATAAGCCATATAGCTCATTTTCACCATTTGCACAGTACAGTTCAGGTGTTAAAACCCATCTGAAAATCTTTGAGGTGTGTTTTGCTGTGGCTCTATGGCATTAGTGTGGTTGAAAAACGGCTTCAGTTAAATGTTACTTTCGTAAGTTACTGCCTCGCTACAATATGACAAATTTTATGATGTAAACTTAAAGTGAGCTTCCCCTGTTTGAAAGACCAGCAGCCGCCACTGGTGGTTACAGTCCATTGTAGTCAGAGCAAGAATGTTGATTCTCTACTGACCAATCAACAGACTATTTCTAGCTCCACCTTTTATAATCACATCAGTGTGCTAGATACCTCAACAGAAGGGTGACGGGAAACAGGATGGTATAGAACTATTCTAATAGTACTATCCACAACTTTAGACACTGAACGCAAAAATAATCATGCTAATGTGTAGCAAACTGAACTGAACTAAACAAGACTGCTCTGTGGAAACAAGACTTAACTGTGCCTGTGTGCTATTTGGTGCTGAACGGTAGCGTACAGCCAGTTTTTAGAGATTTTTTGCTGCCTGATGCAACTGAAAACGATGCTATGAGAGTGGTGAGAGTGAACCAAAACAGTAAAGTTGTGGGCTGGACAGCTAAATAATGAGCTGAAACTCAATGTATAGCTCTGTAAAGCTGCAGATTCACTTGCTAGATTCATCACTAGGAGTGAAACTTTTTTTTAAACATTATGTTATACATTGTTATTAATAAATATAGATTATAGCTGTTGTAAGCATCAATGATCTGCAGTCTAACAGGTTACTCTTGTTATAATATTGGTTTCATATTCTATTATCATATATTTAACTGGTGTATTAATGTAAGAAAGTTTGTAAATGTTTATGTCCAAATGGATTATATCATTTACCAGGGGAAATCAGATGTCACTAGATTAGGAGGCCCTGAGGACTGTGGGGACCAGACACAATCATTAAACCAGTCATTAGTAATGATCCGTCAGTCTAAAGCAGCTATTTGCAGATGGCTTCAGGTCATGATTGAGCCGTGGCCGCCATTCATTCCTGGGCCCAGCGAAAGCTTTATGTCCTGATGATCACTGGTGGGGCCAAAAGGTCATGCTGAGGTCAGCAGGGGGCTCCTGGGCAACATAGGTTTTGAAGGATTCGTGCTGATGCTGAGGGAGACTGGATTTGTGGCGCTTAAAATATTTTGTGTGTGGCAGGAGGCGGCGGTAACATGAGGGCAACGCTGTAGCTAGAGGCGCCATCTACAGAGAAAATGGAGCATTTGTGCACATCTGATCCAACTGGCCAGAGGGTGAGCAGCAGGTCAGACACTGAAAATAACCAGATGTCAGCTGGAGACAAGAGTGGATAGTTTTTTTTTTTTTTCCTAATTAAGGGCAGTGAGAGTGTTGTGTTGTAGGGGCTGTAAGGAAGAGATGCAAATAAGAGCAGAGCAAGCCCTAAGAGAGACAAAGAAGTTGGAGAACATGCCGTGAGTGACTGACAAGCTTTTAAGCAGGAACTGGAAATATCTCAAAAGCGTCTAGCGAAGCATGAAGAGCTCTACAGTCAGAGCTCGGAGAGAAAGTGAAAAGGCGGCCAAAAAAAGGCGGGGGATGGTAAGACCAGACAGAATGGAAGGAGGTTTTGCTTTTGAAAAGTTAAAAACAGATGTTTTTCAAAGAATAACAAGGTCATGTTGGTGCAAGTGTCAGGTGCACATAAAGAAGAGTGAGGACAGAGTCAGAGAGGCTGCAGTGAGAGACAGAGGATGGAGGGTTGCCAATTGATAAAATAGTGTGCTTGTTTTTGGGGGGATCCGTCTGTTTGTCGATCCGTCTGTCTTCTGGGAGTTCTCCGGTGAGATTAATGTCCTGCCATCAAATCCGAGACTCCCCCCTGTCAAACACACGCTCCAAAGCCTATTTATAACCAGACGCCCACTCACAATCACTAATGAGTCTCTGGGTGACAAATGGATTCGGAGGACACCTTGCACACCCTGGCTTCCTCCACTCCCATCGCTCATCTGTCTCCAGTGCCCTCTTCTTCCTTAAGTTTGTTTCCCTCTTACCCCATTCTCCCATATCCAAAAATGATCCTGTCCCACTTCTTTCTGCTCTTTCCCCACTTTTCACCTGGTTTTCAACACACACCTTAAACCACCAATTTGTCTCCTCTTCACCAACCTCTTTCTGCCAGCCTCTGCATTCCCATTTTCGTCTGTGGCTTTCTAAGTGTCATCCACCTCTATTCTTAGCCTCTCTCTTTCAGTAGCTGCCTTTGTCTCTCCATTTCCCCTCTCTGTCAATCTCCATCTCTCTCCGTCTCTCAGCTAGTTGTGAGTCAGTGCTAGTGCTTACTGGATTAGCCATGGGCGGCTCTGCCAAGTGCTCTGGGGCTCTGGGGCAGAACACTTAACAATTGTCAGATTTCAGTTTCATTCAACCAGCAGGTGGCAAGAAGAAAGGGGAGGAACAATCACTAATAAAGACATTTTCGATGTCTCTTTTTATATTAAATGGTGCTGTATTCTCTTAAATGGCTATTGGGCCCCCTCAGGAGTCCTGCTTTAGCTTCATAGATATGATAGATAGATGGTCTGTTTCTGTGTCCAAGAGGCAGCTTTCCCGTGGATGTGATTGGCAGCATGAGGCCTGAAGCTTAAAGATAAACATCCAATCTAATTTCCCTTAGGACTCATCATAAATGCCATTTTAACTTGGGCAAATGTTACAGGTGCTCTAAATATCAGTGACCAGAAAATGTTAACATGTCTGCATCAAAGCCCCGCAGCTTTCTATCCCATCACACAATACAGTGTGTAACTAAAAATATACTTGTGAGAAAATTGTGGGAGAGATTCTTGATCATAACATTTAGAGATTGAAAGTGATACATTAATTATGGAATCAAAAAAGGCATTTTGATCAAATCTTTCATGATGTCTAGATGCTTTTATGGTTAAATTAACCAAGGGAAAGCTTGTGCTAAATGTTTTCCTGATTTCAAACAAAGCAAAGTAACCAAAGTGCCCCAGGATACATTTGAACTTCTCTCTTTTTTTTCTTTTTGGTTTGATCGATTTTGACTGCTGCAGTTGAAGAAAAGTTTTGAAGTGGTGGGTATCAACATTTGCTAATCCGTGTCCTGCTGTGGTAAGCCGTTTGGGAGATAGCTGAGACATGGAGGTTAGTCTGGAAGGTGACAGAAACTTTGCAGCTGTTTTTCCAACTTTCACCAAGCAAAACCGCAATTTACAGCAAAAACCTCTTTTGATATCTAGGTTTCATTTTCCCCTCATCACATTTATTTTCATTTAACTTGTCCGAGCCTGACCTGCGGTTTGCACCTCTCCTCTGTGGGTGAAACAGAGTGTACGCTGGTTTGGTTGTTGTTTGTAACACCAGGCTTGTCAGAGGTTTGTCTTTTCTCTTTTTGTTTGTTGCAGTGGGTGCTTTGTTGTGTTTGCAGTGACAGCTTGTTAATGTCTAACTCATCATCTCCTCCTCCTCCTCTTTCATGCCAACTGGCTGCTCTTCTCCTCTCACCTACACTACATCACCACAGAAACCCACGCATCCATCTGTACGACCGCCCCGCCCCTTCATCCCCCATGCACACCAACCCAAATGAGACACTCAAAATACACATGCAGCACTGATAGTGACAAGACAGGGAAGAGGCATGACAGGGAGGAGGAGGAGAACACAGTGTTGAACTGATACCCTTGATGCATGTGCACAAAGATCAATGCCCGTGTGATGAGTGAATTGAAAATCCCCATCTGAGCACAGACACACTCATGATGTAGCATACATTACTGCATGGCCGTTAGTGTCTGGACAGCGAGGTGTGTAGTAGGACAGCCAGTGATACACACCAGAGGGATAGAAATGATGGATGACCAGGATGTGCAAATGGAACTTATTTATTCGAGTCATGATTATACAATAATGCAGTGCATAAGACATTTGAAAAGCACAAGGACATAGAATAATGGTGGAGAATGCAGAAAAGGCCAGCCATTATTCGCAGCATACTGTAAGTGAATCGGAATAAAAGCAATACTAGATACAGAAGATGCAAATATTTATCAGGACAATAGTGTTCCAGATGCCCTCTAAACAAGCTCCTTGCGGCAACAAAACACTTCAAACCTGATTACTTGAAATCAAGCAAAAGCCTTCTGTAGTTTTTGCAGCTTCTCAATAAAAAAATGTAGGCGTTTAAAAACTGCACGATCCACAAAACTTTGTGTTATCACAGCATTTTGAAAAGAATTCTTTATTTATTGTGTCATGCACATACAAGTGCCCAGCCCACATCGACTTATAAGATAGTTGAAGTGGTGAAACATTTGTCAGACATTAAAGGGGAGATATTAAGCTCATTTTCTGCTTCATATTTTTATTTCAGGGGTCAACTCTAAAATGTTTGCTCACTTAAATGTTCATAAAACATTAGAGCATTATTTTTCCTCATACTATCCATTGCTGCGGCACCTCTGCTTTGTTTGCTGTAGTGCCTGTCCCTTTAAGGCCGTCCACTTGAAAAGGGTAATTGATAAGTCAATTGTTGAGAATAATGGTTTCACCTCACTAATCTCGGGATGTCCATGCACAATGTCAAAGTTAAAGTCACTCCAGTGAGCCTCTGTTCAGCCATACTCAGGTCGATTCATCTCACATTTATGTTCCACACCAGATCCACACTAATGGCCAAAACTGATACTGGGTTATGTATTCCGAAGATTGCTCCTGTAATGTGCAAACCTGTTAAAATACTGCAAAACATGCTTGATGGAATCTTTTCATTCAACATTTTTCTCAATGATATAATGACAATGCGTATAAAACAATTGAATTCTCAGTAGCTGGCACTCTGACCCTCCCCAGGGCCACACACACTTACACATATTTTCTTGTCCTCTTCTCTGTAATGGAGACAAACAGGTGGAGGATGATGGGAGATGTGAGGCAGAAGGTGCTGCTGTTTTGCAGGTTTTTTACCGAGCTCCTCCGCAGCCCACTTTGTGGTATCCTCTGGAGACTGTTGAAACAAGCAATTACTCTAACACCCCACTAGGGACTGCTGTGTGCCGCTCATCTCCCCACTCGTTCTGGGATCATAGAAAGGCGTGACAAAACCCTCCCAAACAGGCTGGAATGCAGGATTTCATCTCTCATCTGTGTCACAGTTTTAACTTCAAATGCAGATGGTGTCTTTGTATTTGTGACACTGTTTCAACATGTGTATTTTCTGATCTAACTGTCTTCTTAGATCAGGGTTTAGTGTTAACAAAAAAGAAAATTATATTAGAAAATATTAGAAACATGATTTGATGATAAAAGAGGGGGAGTTTAATTTTGATTTTGTTAACTTAACAGCCCTTGACAAAATAAATTATAATAAATACCTGCAAGGCAGCCTTAGAAAAATCCACCACCTACCTCCTAGCCTCTGTTTCTCCATTTGTCTTATCTCTGATGCCAGTTGACAGAAAGCAGTTTGTACTGTGACACATGACTATCAGCATCATAACACAGATCTGTGCCATGTTGACTCGACAACTTGTAAACTCGGACGCCCTGCTCGTGCCACATCTGTCAGATGGCTGTGTCTCTCACCATTGTGCTTGTGCAACCTTGCACTGTTAGCTTGTCGGACAAATATGTGTGTGTGTGTGTGTGTGTGTGTGTGTGTGTGTGTGTGTGTGTGTGTGTGTGTGTTTGTGTTTGTGTTTGTGTGTGTGTGGGTGCCTGTTTGGCTGCAAACAGCTTTGTGGAACAGCTGACCTGTTGCCAAGGCGACCTATCTGCAGTGCAAGCTGCTGTCACACTCGTCTCAGCTAAATGTCTGGCTGTTTTGATTGATTCCTTTTTATTTTTCAGTTTCTTGGAGGTGACTTTTTTTGCCCCCTGCTCTTTTAATTAAAAAACGTTCTGGCAGTAAGGTTACAGTTAAACCTGTTATTCTCATTATTTAAGAAGAATCAGCACTTCTGTGACTAAGTTTCTCTCCCTCCAGGTAGCAGAAAAAAGAGACTAATCGTATGAACCCAGCTTATTTTCCAAGAGTAGAAAACCCTTTACTGATGAGGACAACTGTGCTAAAGAAGCCGTGTTTTACTTTTAGCAGTTCAGGCTTGTTCTGCAGCTATTATGGTTATTCATTGTCTCTGTCTGCACCAAGTATCTTCCACATTTCTGCTTGTCAGTTTAACCTTTGCCATTCTCTCTCAGGTCCTCGTGTTTGGCCTTGTTTGCAGGCCTCAGCTGGAGCTACATATTTTCACATGCTAATAACTTGGCGCCTGGCAACCTCTGCACCACTGTCACCGACCAACACATCACCGAAAGTCTCTGTATGTGTATCAGTCTGCCACAAAAGCAGTCATCACCCACTACTATAAATTTTAAAAGTCAAATATCAAGGCTAGTGCTTAGATGTAATATCATATGAAGTACAATGACACTTATACACCCATTAAATGATAATGCTGCTTCGTGAAACGCAGCCAAATTCTGTGCCAGCCGTGCTTTTGTCACAGCTGCTGATGAACTCGAAACTCATTTTTCTCAGTTTCACAGCCCACAGTCGCTTCTGTTTGGCCGGTGAGGCTGAATACCTCCTCTCTTTAACATTATCCTTGTCTTTCGGCACCTCTCCATTGCTCCTGCCTACATCTGTTCTGGTAAATCATTTAATCAGCTGATGTAAGTGATGAATGAATTTCAGGTTGTAATGTAATTCACCACTTTGATTGATAACTCATAGCCAGAGCCTAACTAATCTGACAACAGATGTGTTCCTGTGGGAGAGTGCTTGTTAGGTTAGCCCGTTGGCTCTGTCTGGAATGAGAATGGCAGCGTGCTAATACCACAAGAGGCTTGGCAGCAGGTCTGCCGGGAATGGAGGCAACAAACTACATGTCAGAGCCAGCTCAGTAATCCTGCCCCGTAAAAGAAGTAACCTTAACAGTGCTGCTCCACCAGCAGTGCAGATCCCCTTATTTAACCAGCAGCGATGACAAGATTTACTGCAAATTACACATCATTACACGATCATTAGGAAACCTTAGGCTCCCAATCTTAGCAGCACAAATCGGGTTTTGGCTTTCAGTCTGCTGAAATGATATTAGAATAATAATAATAATCTTGTTTTGGTGCTTAAGTGTTTAATTAGACGCAAGAACAACAGCAAAAAACATTAGATGCCGCTTGCAATTACCTTGCATTTCTAACGCAGTGCTGTGTTTGTTTCTTTGGTTGTGGAATCTGACAAGTAGAATGAGTTTAGTCAATATCAGCTAGATTAATAAATGGATAATAGCCGAAACTGAGTAAGGTCTTTAGTGTTGGTATTCGGCCTCTAAACATTAAGATAATTGTTTGGTCATACAGATCTGAGTTCACACTACTGTTGTTATTGTAGCAGGGATTTTTAACTGTAGTATGACTGCATCATAACAGATGTTTTGTCCGTGACATCTTAGACTGTCTATGGGATTTTTGATTTCTGGTTTTTATCTTGATACTCTAGTAATTCATTTAATCTATCATCCATCCAGTCCGGTTGTCGCAGCAAAAGAAGAGGATTTTTTTTACCCCCAATGGAAGAAAAACACTTCCATCCTGTACACAAGCCTTGATTTTTTTTTTTTTTTAATGTTAGATCTCTTTTATCTCACACCTTGTCTCATTATGTACCTGCTGGTTTTGCCCAAGGGAACATTTAAAGAGATTTAGAACTTGAAAGTTGGTTCCTGCAGTATCGTTAAAAAGCCATGCAAGCTCTCACTCTCCGTTATACAGTTTGGAAGTTTTGACACCACTGGTTTCCTGCCGACAGTCTTGGCAACATGCCTGCGGAAGGCTTTTGTACAATCAGCCTGATGCCGTCAGTGTGTTGGTCTCTGGAGACGAGAAAAAGCAAGAGGCTCTGACCTGTCCAGAGCCGGCTTAATGAACCTGCAATTGGTGATGTACAGTAACAAGAAATACTGTCTGACTGAACGTAAATAGGCCTCTAAGAATTGGTTGCTCAAGCATTCCTGCTTTTAATTACTTTTTCTTTTATTTATTTACCCTTTATTAATACAGGGCAGATTGGCTTAGCATACACAATTTTTTTACTGCAATGTCCTGTTAACAGTTCGATGAAATTACAAAAACAAAGTGACAAGGACAAACAGACGCATTAATCAAACAGAAATCAGACAATATACGACATGCACATCTGGTGAAAGTAGTCACAAGGGGGTATGATTATTAAAGATGCTCTCGAAGTTACAGAACATCACATAAAAGCGACCTTCTATTTTTGTTAACTGTCACATGTCTTGTTATAGGGGGCCATATTACTAGCAAAGTGTGTTTGCTTTTAGTTAAAGTTATCCCATGGATTTTTTTGTCTGTTTGCATTTAGTTTCACTCACCAAACTGCATAGCGTGTATCCTCATGGCTTAAGATGTGTAGTTGTCTGCATGCCTTTCGTCATAATTTCTTTTTTTGGGACATTTTGAAATTTGCATTGTTGACATCCATCCATCTATTTTAGAGACAGTTAAATTCAGGGAATGTCTGTCTGTCGGCAAGAAACACTTTTTACTGATCTTTATTTCCATTCAGTCACACATGAGGCTGATAATCCCTGAGCATCGGTTTTGATGAGTTACAGAATTTAAATTTTCCCCGAAACATTTAGCCTAATAAATAATTCCAGTGTTAAAAAGACTAATAATAATCATATTCTGGGTTATTAAACAATGGATTCAGAACCAGAATATCAATAGATGCAGATGCAAATAATGAATAAACAATATAAAGGCATACTGTGCCTCTGAGCAGGACACAGTGCATACATATTATAAATACAGAACATAAGTTATTCATGTGCAGGTGTTTGTTTAACAAAGAGAAAATAGCCTACTGTTGCTCTGGCCGTGAGAACTTTGTCCCTGTAATAGTATGAGCACAGTGAACGTGTGTGCAGACACAAACAGCTGTTAAAGCCGACTGACGGCTGATCCAGCTGTGATCATCTGCTGCTGTCATCAAAAACGGATGATGCTTCAGAGGAATACATGCCATCTCTCCAAAAACATTTCCTCATTTCCTTTCTCCTCACATGGTTTCCTGTCTGTGTATTCCTGGTGGGAGGGACTAAGACACAAGAAAAAAGACACAAGTTCAGGAAATATGGATACAATTTAAAAGACTTTGGATGCTTCCATTGTGTACTTGCTAATAGTCTTTTTCTTCCCTGCCTTTTGTTCTAGATCATGGTGCTTTATTGCCACCTGCACTGTAGATCAGCAAAATAAAACATTGGCAGGAATCTCTGTGTGTGCACAAACAAACAAAATGGGGTACCCACTCAGAAAAACATTGCTCCAAAGTGCTAGTGGTGGTACCTTTAAAACTGTATTGATAGACTTTTCTCTCCTGGCCTCTTGGGGGTGAAAAATCAACAAGCTGACAGAAAAACAACACTGACATTACTTTTATACAGTTCTAATGCCTTGTGTGTAACCAAACAATTGCCTGTTTTTGCACATAGGAAACAAGGAAAAATATTAGCATTCATTTGAACCATAACAGTAGATTTGTAGGCACTAAAAAAGTAAAATTGTCTAGGATGCTCTGCAGAGCTGCAGAGTTGGGTTATAATTCTCAGGGGGTTAAACACTGCAAGCGACCTCTTTCACATTACATGTAGTTACTTGATTCATTGTTAATATAAAAACATAGTGCAGCTTCAAGTATGCACTTGAATTACTTTTTATAACAATGTCTGCAGTATGTATTTCAGGCAAGACACACTCTTGCAGTACACATGCAAAGCAAAAACACAGAAATTGTGAAGAGATTTATAACTTCCCCCTCCTTCATAATAACCCTGCTCTTCTCATGAATATGCAGACACTCTGTGTATCAGCTCAGATAGAGAAGGCTTCTTAAATCTTCCATTTATGTCCTAAGATTTTCTTTGCTGCTTAAGCTACTTCACCAGATTTCACCCCATCAGTCATATTTCAGTTAGTGGGTGCTTTGCAGCATTTTTAGACCAACATGCATCTGAATGTCTGCATGACTTTGTGTGTGTGTGTGTGTGTATGTGTGTGTATGTGCTGCTAATATTATAGGGCCTGTGGGACAGATAATGACCTATTAGACTTGAGTGATTTAGTATGGAGTCCTTGGCAGAAAACAGGGTTTTCTGTATTACCGGTGACCTCCACCTTAGTGTTTTTTGTTTTTATTTTTTAATCAACCAGGGCTTCCTTTGTCTGTCACCTGAAGATGTGCAGTACAGTAGCCTTTAATGTGAGCACCTTCCAAGTGGCGGTGCTTTCCATGTGGTTCATGTGTGATCTTAGGGAGATATGTGGTGATGTGTGAGCCAGATAAAAGAACAGCTGGCTGATGCTGATTGGATGAGTGCTTTCTACCTGCCTCCAACAGAGTTGGCCTGTTTGCATGATAAGCAGTCACGGTCAGCCCCTCGGGAAAGTCTAGCTTTTGCATCCTTGGTCTGTCTCTGTCTCTTTCTTTCTTTAAAGGAAGAACTGTATAACTCATCTGCAGCAATCATTTCATTATTATAAGCAGCTGCTTGTCATGGTGCTTTTTGAGTTTTCTTTGGGCAGAATTAATTAATATTTTTTCATATGAGAAAGAGACCAGTAATGTGAATGCTTTTTAGTATATGATTTCTTGATGTACTGTATATGAACAGTAATGAGAAATTGGCAACCAGTGTTTGGCCTTCGGTTGCAATTAGTGGAAACCACTCATTAACATATAAAAAAAAATAGGGACATCAAACACCAAAACATGCATCCCAGTATGTTGTACATTTTCTAGCAATCAATCAGTCAATCAATTTTATTTATAAAGCCCAATATCACAAATCACAGTTTGCCTCACAGGGCTTTACAGCATACGACGTCCCTCTGTTCTTTGGACCCTCACAGCAGATAAGGAAAAACTCCCCCCAAAAAAACCCTTTAACGGGGAAAGAAATGGTAGAAACCTCAGGAAGAGCAACTGAGGAGGGATCCCTCTTCCAGGACGGACAGACGTGCAATAGATGTCGTACAGAACAGATCAGCATAATAAATTAACAGTAATCCGTATGACACAATGAGACAGAGAGACAGACAGAGAGAGATGCAGGACAGACGGTAATGACGGTAGCTTACAACAACATTAATGAAAGTAATAATATTATAATTAATAATAATACATTAATATCTGATAGTATACACACTATCCAGGCACCGCTGCAATGAGAGAGAGAGAGAGAGAGAGAGAGAGAGAGATTGCAGAGAAGCTAAAACAGAAGAAATATGATCTCGTTTCTTAGTTCCTGTTAGTACACATGCTGCTGCATTCTGAATTAGCTGGAGAGTTTGTAAGGACTTACTAGAGCTACCTGATAATAGAGAGTTACAGTAATCCAGCCTAGAGGTAACAAAAGCGTGGACCAATTTTTCTGCATCTTTTCGGGTCAGGATAGGCCTAATTTTCGCAATGTTACACAGATGAAAAAATGCAGTCCAAGAGGTTTGTTTTAAATGAAAATTAAGATTAGTTATATTACTGATATATGAATATCGTTGTTAAAGTCAAAACTGAAACTTAAATATGCTGCATGCGACAAAGCTGCACGTACTGTACACTGATGTGTTTACTTGGCATTTGTTTTAGAGATAATGCTGAAGCAAATGAGTTGTTTGACTGTGGGGTGAAAAGTTCAACTCACCCGTTAAAATCACAAACAAATGTGCAAATTATTTCAACTGACAAAGAGCCAGATGAACCTGAACAAAAAACAAAAAGGAAATTTGTGAAGTCTTGTGAGGTGAAGTATCCCAACATCTTTTAGCTGGACAGAGAATTATACTGCAAAGCATGCACAATACACCCCTTGATAAGTGACACGTCTAGTTCAGCACTGTAAGGTGGCACATTCTACCACGGGGTTAGACAAGCGCTGGAGCCTGAAAGCAACATAAGTGGGCAGCTCAACGACATAATGGCTGCAGAGCTGGCACACCCACTGACGGGTGGATGAACAATTTGTTTTTGTTACTGTAATAAAGCTTTTAAACATTCTTTTGTGTCACATTTTCATAATAGTAAGAATAATTATAGCTGCTGCTCAGCGATGGGTGGGGTCCGGGCATTTTTAGGCAATTCTGAGCAACAAGCAGAAGAATTGGATGACATTTAGCAACACAATCTGCCTTTTGCATCAGCTGAGGCTTGAACTCACAACCTCTGAGTCTAAGAATCAATTTCTATCTCACTGAGCTAA
Source organism: Epinephelus fuscoguttatus (assembly GCF_011397635.1). Classification (NCBI taxonomy): domain Eukaryota; kingdom Metazoa; phylum Chordata; class Actinopteri; order Perciformes; family Serranidae; genus Epinephelus; species Epinephelus fuscoguttatus. The sequence goes on along the minus strand of NC_064770.1, from coordinate 16,898,849 downwards.
TTAATCAGTGACAATTCATGTGTAGCTTCACAAATCGACTAAACCAGATGTGCAGGTTTAGCAGCCGTCCATGCATGGAAAAGCAGATTTCAAACCATTGTAAAGAATTCAGTTATCGAAACAAAAATCTGAAAATACACATATTGCATCTAGACAGCATGGAGATGTTGGTAATTTATTTTAACAATGATTGATTTGCTTCATAAGTGAAAAACTGATGTTTAACTAGTTGAGCTATGTGCAAAGTGAGAAGCCTCAGATGGTTTCACACTGAAGTATTGACACTGGATCTTTGTGCAAAGTTTGGTTTATTTTCATGAAGGCAGATTTTCTAGCAGAAAAAAGACTTGAAGATGCTGCACAGTGATCAGTCACGCTCAGGCAATTTTAAGCAATAAGCTGGAGCACAAGAAGATGATTATATTACAATGTGGATTCTGCACCAGTTGAGGCTTGAATCCGCAACCTCTGGAACCTAAGACGGTCATCTACTGCTCTGAGCTAATTGGCAAGTAGCAACTCAACAGTGGCTTCACAAATTGAGTAAGCCATTCACTGTTGTGTAGGAAAGCAGCCATTTGTGCATGGAAAGGCAGATTTGAAACCACTGTAAAAAAAAAAAAAAAATCAGTTAATTATTCAGTTATTCAGTTATCTGAAAATACACATATTGCATCTAGACAGCATGGAGATGTTGGTAATTTGTTTGTAACAATGATTGATTTGCTCCATAAGTGAAAAACCGATGCTTAAAATTGCCATTTTTACATTGACTCCAATTGTTCACATTAGAGCAAAATTCAAAATGCTGTCAAAAATTCAGTTTTTGAGATAAAATTCTGAAATTTGCCACACATCATCTACCATGACTCTAGAATTTTGTCATTTTTTCATGAACATTGAAGATTTATTTAGCAAGAATTTGCATGTATATTTTTACAGTACCGTTTACAGTCAAATATTTTGATGCACTGTAGGCTCAATTTTTGATAAAATCAAAAAATCTGAGCAACATAGTTTTTGTGGGACAGTCTGAAGATGCTCTGTAGCAAGTTTGGTGTCAATTGAGCAAAAATTGTGGGAGAAGATAGGTTTAAGAAGTTTTACAGTTTTTAAAAAAAAAAACAGAGTGAACTTCATAATTTTTAATAGGTTTAGGTATACAAAAGTTTCTTCAGTATTGGGGCTACAGTTTGATGAAAGTTGTAGTATGTAAGGTTGATTTGTTATGAATTTTCAAAGTTTTGAACTTTAGACGCCACCATCAGGACTATTAGCTTGAGTTTACAGCTGAAGATATCTGGCATGAGACTGGACCTTTGTGCAAAGTTTGTTTTCACCCATGGAAAGTATAATTCCAGAAGAAGAAGGAGAAGAAGAAGAAGGAAGAAGAAGAAGGAAAAGGAAAAGGAAGAAGGAAAAGGAAAAAGAAGAAGGAAAAGGAAAAAGAAGAAGAAGAAGGAAGAAGAGTGACCTAGGATTACAATAGTGTCCTGTATTTACATAGCACTTCTAAAATCAGAGTTCACAAAGTGCTTTGACAAAGACAAATCTAAAGCAGAAACAAGATACTCGCAAGGCAAAAGAAAGCCAAACAGTCCATCAAACAAAAACAAGACGACAGAAAATACAAAATATGTAAGGTGCAAAATTTCAATATCAATAAATACAAATAAGAAGAAAAAAAGACACAAGATGACATCACATAAAAGCAAGTTGAGAAAGATCAGGTTTAAGAATTGATTTAAAAGAAGTCACTGTTCACTTAAGGCCTCCACCTTGCCAGTTCACCACCTAAGGCTCTGAACTGGCTCATATTGGGATAACTGTTCTGCTTTATAGCTTGGGGCTAGACCCAGATGAGCTTTAAAAGTCATCAGTAAAATCTTAAAAAAAAACACTTTTAAAAAACACTGGCAACCATATTTTCAGTTTCAGCACTAAAAGCTTGTGTGTGGTTGCGGGCCTGGAAATCACTTTTAAAACTTAGGGCTGAATTCACAAAAGGATTGCGTGGCTTTTGCGGGCGCTAAACCGGTAAAAATGGAGCAAACACATACCGTCTAATTTACAAAGCACGCGCAGAGGGTGAAATGCTCCAGTAACTGCGCTGCCAAGCAGATTGTGTCTCGGTGCTCCGGTGTTATTTGCACGTATTTAAATGAGGTAATATGCATATATTTGGCGGAAAAATTGCCCCTTTCTATGCAAATGAGCCTCATTGATAAACAACATCTAATTTACTAACACCAGTGCTAATAGCCACACGCAGTTTGAGTGAAGTAAATAACGTCTTTAGAAAGCTGGTGCAAACTGGGCGCTCCTCTGTGGAAGCCTCTCGCCCAGACTTTGCAGTGATTGTGGCAGCAGCGATCGTCTGTTAAATCAGTCTGTAAATATTATTTTGACATTATTATTATAATCATTATTACTTTAATGGCATCCGAAGATACTGATGCGTTGAACATGTGACAGTCTGTGGTCGTTCTCAAAACGTACTTCTGTCACTCACTTCAAAAGCAACTTTCAATAGTTTATTTTACGAAACGGGGGAAACAAACGTGAACAAAAACGGTTCCATAATTCATATTAAATTCAAAAGATAACGAAAAAACAGCTACAAGTGAGAGGGAATAGTGATAAAGTGGTCAAACTTGGTCAAATCCACAGCCTCAACCCATCCGACACTGTTAGACTGACTCACCAGCAGACATCACTACATGAGGATATACAGTATTCAGTACCAAACAAAGTCTGCCATTGTTCTGCCACGGTGTTCTTGGCGCAAAGCCAGCATTTATACTTTGCCATGTGTGGCTTATTGCAACCAGGGGGAAATCAGGGGCAAACTGCACTCAGCTGCCAAACTTTGTGGGCGTATTTGCGCTGGTATATCATTAGCGCAATATCCTTTGTGAATAGAACGTTAAGACGGAGAAAACTGCAGGTGGAAATGAAGTGCAATTCAAGGTGCTATCAGCGGCCGCAGTTCATTCTTTGTGAATTCGGCCCTTAGTATTGAGCCGTGCCTTTTGTCAATAGAAAAATGTCACAATGGGAAAAAAAATGGTTATTTTTATTTTTGACAGTAGATCAAAATACAGTATTAGTATTTGTTTCAAATCAAGACAAATGCCTCTATTTATAAAACACTATCCCTTGTTGTCAGTGTGTTTATTTTGTGAGGACAAGAAAAACCAGTCGGTTGGTACCACAGGTGATGGTGTTCCCCAACTGCAAAATCAGTCTTTCATGATTTGTTTTGTTGTTGCTTTCATCACTTGGCTCACTGGCGCAGCAGTGTGCTGCATCGTGCTGCTCTGCTTGAATCCATTGAGATTAGTTTGAAAGCACACTGGGAACTTCAAGTAGTACCTCCATCTCTGACAGCTGCAGGATGACTTTAACTTGTACAGATAGATATTTGTGTCTTTGCTTCCTAAATATTGTTTCTGTGTGTTATCTTGTGAATATTTGGGTAGGATATGTTACCCTCTTGTTGTGGTTTCTTTAGCCTTGCTTCATTTCGCTCTGTACACAGGAGGTCCTCTGTGGCTACAGTACAAATACTGCAGACAAAAGGACAGTGCTGTGTTGAGAGTGAGCTGTCTTAAATTAAACAACCTGGATTTGAGCTTTGTTTCAGCAAGAATCCTCCCTGTTGATGCTCAATGTTTAACTTATCAGCACCAGAGGCTGTTTTGTAACTGACACTGTACACTGATCTCCACGTGGGCGGGTCAGGCAGGAAGCCCCATTTCCAGCACTATGATCAATAAGGTATCAGATTAACAATAACAAGAGTTGACGGTCATTTAGTATGCACACATGCACGTAGTTCAGGAAGTATTTGATTGGCCTGTGTATTTCTGCACTGCCTTCTGGTCTGTGCCAAGCTCTGTATGTGTGTGAATTTGTGTGTGTGTGTGTGTGTGTGTGTGTGTGTGTGTGTGTGTTTATGGTTGATGCTTACATACGTGTGGCCGTGGCCCAAGCTTATTACATTGCCCTGGTTGTATTGTCAGCAGCAGCCTTGTTGTGATGTTATGATGACTCAGGCCTGCAATCCGCTGCCTCTGTCATTCATACTCAGTGTGTAACACCCCAACTTTGGTTTATGGGCCATAATATTAACAGCATGTGGACCAATAGTTAGAACAGGGAAGCTGAATAAGAAGGTGGCTAAATCATGACACCACCTATTTAGTGAGTACTTCAGTGTTTATCTAAGTCTTTGTTTTATTCTTTGTCTATATATATTTATTTCTTGCATGCTACTTAGTGGCTCAACAGTAAACCATTGCTCTGATGTTTTTGCATGGGTTGGTGTTATGCGCACAAGGGTTGGGCAGTATGTTACAATTTGCAACAAGTCACCGTCAGCTCAGCAACCAGCAATTGTCAACATATTCATACAGGTGTAATGGTGAATGGTAAAAGGACTGCACTTGTATAGTGCCTTTCTAATTGTCCGACCACTCAAAGCACTTTTTACACTACTTTTACACTACGTGTCACATTCACCCATTCACACACATTCATACACTGGTGGCCAAGGCTATCATACAAGGTGCCACCTGCTACCCAGTTTGTAACACACCCACACTGATGCAACAGCCAATCGGGAGCATTTTGGGGTTCGGTATCTTACCCAACAGTGCTTTGACATGCCGACTGGGGGAGCGGGGATCGAACCACCAATCTTCTGATCAGTAGACAATCTAAAACAATTAGATTAAAATTAAATGCCAATTAAATGCAGATTAAAAAATAACTTAATTGGCATTAACTCATAAAATGCCATGATAGGGAATATTCTAACATAAATTTTCCTTATTAAATAGAAAAATACTCAAATCTGTATTCAGGTTTCTGTCTTTGACCGAACTAAGACTAAGGTTAGCTTTATTGCCTTGTTAACTTGTAAAGCACACGTCACTCAACCTCAACAGAAACCAAATAAAACTCACCAAAATTGTCCTGGTTAGTCTTTCCACTTTTCCAACAATCACCAACTCTTGGTCAAAATAAACCCTTGTTAGATGTTAAAATATGCTGGCTCTACGCACCAGTTATCCCCTGCTGTCTCTCTCTTCCCGCTGAGCAGTGACTCTAACTCGCTCTTCGGAGGCAGACTATTGCATTAGCAAAAAATAATTGGTCGTCCCTAATGTGAACTTTAGATTTTTTATAAACTCCAAATCATACCAAAGTCTTCTAGGGTGTTCTGTGTATTTTTTCTTACCTTTTAGGCAGCCACTGGTGTCCAGTTATTGTTATATGGTGTAAAAAGCTACTTTCAGAATCTTAAAACTTATTTTTGATAAGTTATCCATAGCAAGGAAAATCATGTTTGCCTTTTTTTGTTTAAGTCTGGCCATTTTATTTTATTTTTTTAAGAAAATGGAGTACAGACTTTAAATCAAACTATACACCTGAATAACTTTTTTTTAATGCATTATGAAATTACTTGAACTGTCCACAACAATGGCGCTAAGTAAATGCAGTAGTGTAATCTATTTTATTGTTGTGGGTATACTGTGATTGCAAAAGGTGACAGGGCCACGGCCACCAATACAGTCACCGGCCCTCCTCGCAAATGTAATCCAAAATAATTGGAGGTGTTTGGTAGCGTTTTTAAACTTCATTAGGCTTAGTCCCAGAATTTTTTTTTTCCTTCCTAAGCTGTATATGTGTCATTTTGAGGAAAAGGACAACAAGCCTATTGATGAACAATGAATCATGTGTGTACAGCTTCTATTTACAGTTGCGAATCAAGACACAGGACTTCACTTGGGTCTTGAGGAGCAGCACTTTTTCATAGACAAAATAGAACCTACACTGCACATTTACTACCACTTGACAACTTAACTGTTAATTTCTTCTCTGCTGTAATCGCGAACAGTCATCTACTCTCAGTGCATCCTCACACTGTCTCTCACTCCCTCTCTTTTTCATCTACACATGCACACACTATGCACCAGACTTAGTGGGTGGGGCGAGGAAGAATGGGGGAAGGATGGGTGAGTCTCTCCGCATGTTGTGCTGTGTTTGTGCAGTTTGCTGTCACATCTCTCAACCCCATATTTCCCGAAACAAATGGCTGAGGTGAGAGTTGTGTAACAAAATTATGTTGTTACATATTGTTGTGCATTTCTGAGTGGGTGTATGGAAATCATGGGGCTTTCTTAGTGGGTATGCTGCAGCATATGACTGCGCATTGTGTAGACTGCATATATACATATATTTGATTTCTTATGATTAATCCTAAGCATGAAAAAGCGCTGGTATGGTGCTTTAAAGAATAAATAAATCAACTGAAGGTTGATTTATGCTGCTCTGTGTCCCTCTTCATGCAGTGCAGGTCTTTGACTAAGGCATCTGCCACCTGTGACTTCCAGTCAATGTTGCACCCCGTGGAGATCAGAGGTCCAGGCACCACAGTCAGAGGTGGTGCAACTGATTGAAGTAGCTCTGTATGCGGGCAGGCATGAAGTCTCTATGCTCTCCAAACATCTTATTTTCCATCTACCATCTCTTAAGTCTATTACCTTCGCCTGTCTCCATCTAGCATCTTACTGAAGGTCGCATTTGCCTTCCCAGTGAGGTAAACTGAGCAGCACTGATGTAATGAGGTGTGGCTGGAGTGTCTTCTTCACACCCACTGGCAGTAGTGTGCTGACTGACCTGGTTCAACAACAGGCTGTAATTAAGAGGCTCTCTCACCTGCTGCTGGATTGCTGTTATTCTAGAAAAAGACAGCCGGCTTTTACCAGGATGACAAGTGAAACAAAGAGGTGCATTATGCCTGCTACCCCTACCCCCAACCCCCCTGCTTCTGTCACATTTATATATCATCTCTTGCAGTTGAATACACACACACACACACATTTTTGTTTTCAGCCACAGACGGCCCCAGAGATGTTGCTGTGGAGCCGTAGCATGCTCGATTTGTCTGAGTGCGTGCCTTTGTGTATTAACAGGTGCTTTGCTGGATCCACATTACTGCTGCAATTTTAACTTGGCTGCCTCCACAGTATTCCCCAGCGTTGCCCAGGGAAACTAAGTTTGAAGGAGGGAGGGTTGGTGGGTGGAAAAGAGGCAGATGATGGATAGACAGAGGAGAGCAATAGGTGAAAAGATGGGCATGTCACTTCTTATTGTACAGCTTTTAATGATCAAGAGGGCATTCCCATCACCTTGCAGTTGTCTCTGTCAGTTTTACCTGAGGCAGCCTTGAGCCTTCTGACTGTCTCGGCCTGTCCAGCAGCACTGACATGTAGGCTTTGACCTTCCTCTGATGCCTTGCTCTTGCTGCCCAGCCGTCAATTTCACCCCTTTTAACTTTCCTCTCCTGGTACAGCAGTGCCTCGAAGCTTTCAGATGTTACCTTAATGGAGAGAATAAAGTGAAGTGTACATGCCTGCTGCTGGTTTATGTGTCTTTTTACCTGGAGGCTCATTGTTTTAAGTAAAGAGCGAGGACAACCAGTGAGAGCGCTAAAAGAGGGAGATAAGAGATAGAGACAAATGTGTCTTTTTTCAAGATCAGAGTCATCTTTTTGCTGGCTGCTCATTGAAATCTGAATGTCTACTATTTGTGGTAGTAAATTTCAAGGTCTGTGTGACAGCTTGCAGTCAATAAGACAGGAGTCACTTGCCAGTCCTTTTGCAGCATTGGTAATTATGTGGCAGGGAAAGTGAATGTAGCAGTAACATCAGAGTCGAGCCAGCACACAAACTGGTTTCAAACTGTTAACCTTACCGGCTCTCTAACTATTCTCATATGGCTGCAGGTGATATGGCCCACAGCTGTCATTTTAAGGTTTAATACATGAGGAACTGCAGCCCCTTAGTTGGTTCTTGAGTTGTGACCTGCAGGGTTTTCAGAGGCCTGATTGGTGGTTTTTCAGAAGGTTATATATAATCCTGCCATGCCCCTCTCCTTCTGGTTATTTGTTTTAACTGTTCCCACTGGAGCGTATAGAGTTACATTTGCCAACAGCTTTAGGCTTTGCTGATTGGCTTATTTCCTGTTGCCTGTAGCCTTAATAGACATGCCGGATTAGCAGTTTGCTGTTTTCACCCACTTCTTCTGGAGTTTACCTCTTTCCTCCTTCTCCTCTGGTTAATATTCAGCTGGTCTATCTGCCCTGTGCTGTCACGGCCGGCATCCCACAAGGAGCCCTGCCATGCTTGCAGTAAATTAGGCTGTGTATCAGAGGGAAGAGACTTGCCTTGCCTTTCCCAACCATCTGCATAATGACAGACCTTCCGGGGAGGACACTGCACTATCACAGAAGCTGGTTCACTTTAATAACACGATTCAACATGGAAGAATAAAAGAGAAGTCACAAGAATAATTAGGATAGATGTTTGAAATTTTGGTTTAATTATACCAAACAATGAAACATCAGAGGCCACTGCATGGTCATGGGATATTAATGAGACAATAGAACAAAGAGAAGTACTAAAATATAGATGCTTGGATGAAATTATCAGGTAAAAAAATCATCAATAGAGCCGCTGAGAGAGGCTAAAGGCAATGACCACCTACGTATGTTCACTGTATAAATAAACAGGCAAGTGATGTGTTTCAGATACAGAAGTGCATATTGCCACATCATTTGGAGAGAGATTAATAAAAACAGTGATGAGGAATACTCTAAAAGACCTGTGAGGCACAGATCACAGTAAATAACATCAAAACAAGAAAACAGTAACATATTGGCATTACCAAACATTAGGGCTGGGTGTTGGTACTCGATACCTTTGAGGTATCAACCACAATAACCCGGTTCCAAATAGTATCAAAACATCTCAAGTCTAACGATACCTGCATTTGACTCTCTGCTTAGCAACCAGTCAGTTAACGTCTGCCTGGTTAGCATGAGCTAATTTAGTACCAGGGACTTACATCCAACATGGAGCCTTTTAACAGTCCTTTCAAACTTAAAATGTCACTGAAATGGCTCAACTCTGTCATTTAACCCGTTAATAACTGTTAGGTAATGTTAGCCAGGTGGTGCAGTTAGACTTGTCACTGTATATGTGCAGTCAGGCGGACTCTGACAACTGTCCCTGGCGCAGAGCTCACACTCCTGCAGCGGTGGTGAAGTGGAGCACGGTGAATTTGGTGGAGTTGACTGTTAAGCGTGCTGAGATGCCACCAAATGTTCAAAGTAGGGCTATATTTAATGCCATTCTATTCACATTGTAGGTAGCGAATGTAGTACTCAGTTAGTATCTGAATCACTTTAAGGGTACTGGTATAGAAATTTTTTAAAAGATACCCAGCCTTAGTAAAAAAAAAAAAAAATGATTTTACACTACACGCTTACAAAAGATCGCCTTTCTTTGGGAATTCGGTTTCAGGCTGCCGCACATTCATTAACACAATGTTTTTCTGATGAAATGAAAATTTATTGCTGTCATCTAGATAAGCAAAATGGGCATATCTGAAGTTCAAACACACTTCAGTCATGTTGTCTTGACATTATGCTCTGGACAGAAAGTTCTGTTTCAGGGACTTAATTAGACTGGCAATATCTTTTTTTTCCCAATTTATTACCTTGTTTATTTATTCCCTGATGCCACTTCTTCTCCCTGACGTCTAACGGTGCAAAGTCGAGACTATTCAAGTCACAGCTAGAGAAAACCTTGTACTCACTGTATGTGCCAGAGAGGTGAGTCAGACAGTATTCATAGAGCTACTTTTTAAATAGTACCCATAAGTATTAACATATTGCACCACAATACCAAGCTGTCTTGCATCTGCGAAACTGCTTTACAAAGCTTTTTCTAGCTTTTATAGATATCTGAGATGAAATGTTTTGTAAATGAGTATTAGAAGGAGATGAAAATTAAGTATTAACAATTATATATATATATATATATATATATATATATATATATATATATATATATATATATATATGTATATATATAGTACAGATTTGGGGTTTGGATTGTTCAGAGGAGACACTACAGATGACTTTGACTTTGTATTACATTTTTTTTAAAAGATTTTATGTTAAAATATGCAAATTAGGTATCTAATTAAATATGCAGTTTCTGCATACATTTCCAAAACTAGAATAAACACTTAAATGTGTATTTTGGATGTTCTGGGCTATTGTAGAAACAACATGGTGGACTCTGTGGAAGAGGAATCAAGAAACAGCTCATTCTAAGCTAACAAAACGTCCATTCTTTTTTCAGGTAATTAGACACTAATAAAAACGTAGCTCTGATTATTATATACCATATCTGCTCATAGATGCCCCTAAATCCTACACACTGGACCATTTAATTGAATAAAACAAAAATATCTGAAGACATTACCTTAGTCTCTGAAAGTATATTGGCCATTTTTCACTGTTTTGTAGCATTTTAAACACCAAATGATTAACTAATAAATGGAGTAATGTAATTTGAAGTTTGTTAACAGAGGTGGGGACTATAGACTCATGACTTGGACTCAAGTCAGACTTGAGTCACACATTTGATGACTGTAGACTTGCTGCTTTACCTTTTTTATGTCACAACAGAAAGTATATGCATATTTGCATCCTCCCAAATTTCAATATGATACATAAGAATATTTTCATACCTTTTTGAATACATTATTTATACAGAGTGACTCATGTAGCCTCAAGATGTGGCTGCATATATGACAAACAAAGTCAAAATGTTTGAAGTGCTTGTGAATTTAGATTTGGCCATTGCAGAGGCTCTGTTTGCATATGCACAATCTGCAGCTTTCTTATCATTCTGAGAGACTTGAAGCCTCTCTTAAACCCTTCACTCCCTCTGACCCACTTGTTTAACATGCCCAAAATATAAAGCTACACTGCCTGCCTCTTCCAAATTCATCAAAGCAAACCCAATCCACATTTCCTTCTCACCTCCTGATTCACCATACCATATGTCTATGCATATGATGAGCAGCAACTTCTCTTCCTGAGTTGAAGTTCAGCAGGTGACTGCAAAGAAAAAAAATACCTTTACCTTTGGAGGTATGTGGTCCAGGATTTGGCTGTGATGATACAGACTATAATTATGTATATGTGATGATAGTTGTTGTGGGTGGGTTGGCAAATGCCTCATGTCACGGTCTGAATTTCCTTACATATATAAATAACCCACAGAAGGCGGTGGAGCCTGGTGACTCAAAAAGTGAAAAGTTGAGAATGTGGCTCAGCGAAATACAGGACAGATCTTAATAAATGTGAGAAAAATGGCTGGCAATTACAGTACATGAAACAATAGATACAAAAATTAATTCGTCATCTTTTTTATTGTTCAATCTGTGAGCCAACCTCCCCTGATGAAAGGAAGTTTTAGGCTTAATCTACTTTGCATAAACCCAAAGAAACACCAATGGAGTTAGACTGCTTAATCCAGCTGTACTGGTCGTTAGAGGTTGTTTTTTTGTTAGCTGTTTGCCTTGCTTGCAGTATCTTTTTCTCCACACAGGTAATTTCTCCTCGTCTGTTTGTCTTGTCTTATCTCTCAAGGCCCACCACAGTGGGCTTTTTTTTTTATTTTGGCAGGTAAATGCTCTTGACTGTGCTCTCTATCTTGGCAGTGCAGTCCAGGTCTCATTGGCTGGGCTCACAGATGTTATCAGTTCTGATTGCAGGCTCCCGTTGTCATTCAGGTCCAGCATTATTTCGTTGACCAACATGCTGCATCTTTTCCTGGAGGTTCTTAGTTTTTTTAGTTGCAATTTGGCCCACTGCAGACCGAGACTTGCTGACAGACGTTGCTTTCTTATGATAGAGTGGTCACCAGAAACCCACCCCATCAAGGCTCTTTTATGTAGGTTTAAATGATGCCGGCATCGCGTGGGCTTGCACAGATTGTTTTGGCTGTCAGGGTTATTGTCTGCCAGCTTATGTGAAAATATATTGGCTTCGAATGACGAAAGTAAAGATGAATAACCTGTTCCTATTTTCTATTCTTACTCTGCTGCCCACACAACTTTTACTCCCGCTGTGTTCAAGATGAGGTCTTTGTATACAGCTTTAGAGAGTACATCCACAAACTGCAGTTTGTGGAAGTTTTTAGGCTTTACTCCAAACCAGTGCTACAAAGAAATGCAAATCTTGTCTTTTGGCAAGACATTATCTTGTTCAGCATTTTAACTTCTGTAAGGACTTCTTGCAATTGATAAATATAAATGTTAGTGATATCGCTTTCTTGATGCAGTGTTTCATTCCCTTCTCAGCTTTATGTTTATCTAGAGGCAGCATAGCCTACTCAGCTTTCACTGTCGTTTTGGATGCTCAGTCACAATAATAAGCCTTAGTACATAGGCCCAGCTTTGCCAGCCATTGTAATGGGGCCCTTGAGTCAGGTCCTTGTTAGCTGATGCACAATAAGCTCCAGCCTAATGAAGTGTAAACCAGAGATCCGGGAGGCAGCGAGGGGGCCAGATGAATACGGCCGGTAGCCTTGGTGTGTGCAGCTCAATGCTAATGCTATTAGCCAGGAGGTCAGTCCATTTCGCCTCACCCCTGCTCAGTTTATCAGCACTTCATAATGTGGTGGATGTAAGGGCATGGTGTTGAAACAGCTGATCATACTCAGAGTGCGATAGCTCTCCGAGGATGAATAGAGTGAGAAATGGGTTCACAACGGGCATGCAACTTTGATTGCAGCTGTGTTGGAATGATGGCAGACCTTCTGGCCTTAACAGGCTTCCCCTGTGTTAAGGTTTGTCCACTGGAGAACGTTGCAGCTCTATTGGGCCTCCATCTGGCCAGCTTCCTCTGCGTTCATTAACAGTCCATTTGTTGCTCCTGCCCTGAGGAGCCTTCCTCTGCTGCTTACTCACTCAGCTCCTCCTAATGCTGCTGATGAGCCTTTAATGTACATATGGTCCACTTCATTCAGCCCTATTAAGCCTCAGCACTTTTTATACTTTTAGTTTCACCTGTGTTTTTTATTTTATCGTTCATCTCTTGATTTAATTGGTTCTTCTACCTGCCTTGAAGTCAGGAGTTTATACTTAGTTAATTTGCTATTTAATCAAATATGAAAAAATGTCTTGTGATTTTTAGAAACAAACCATGAACTGTTTCTGTGTAAAAATGCATGATATACAGTATTCATTAACCATTCTGTAGGTTATTGTAAGACACTATTAGAATTCAAACCATTTCCCCATATTTTAACCCTTATGAATACATTATAATGCATATATAATGCATTAACTAATTGTAATTCAGACAAAGTGCTATCACTTCACGATAGCTCTTTTCTGATGGTCATGTGACTGTGTCGTGGTGTGTTTGCTCGCACATCTGTGCACAAACACACAAATTAACCCTTGGCATGTTTCTCTTCTAGCCAACGCCGGGGCCTGTTTTCCTAAGCAAGGTAACTCACCGGGCGAATGGCTCCCTGCTCTTTTATCAAACTTTAAGTTCATTCGTTTTTCCAGTCACATATTTTTTTTGTGTAACCATACCGTCTCCTCCCGGCTGTCTCCCTCTCCTTCCCGTGTGCCTTCCACCTCAGGCTGTGTTGTCTGTCAGTTAGAGCACTGATAAAAGGCCAAGGGCTGTCAGAGTGATGCGCCTCCTTAAAAATGGACAGCAGAATCAGTAACCTCCAGACAAGAAGCAGTGAGAGTATGTAGAGAAAGTGGCAGAAGGTGTCAAGGGATTGAGGGGAAAGCTCAGTTAGACGGACAAAAGTTGGTGAAAAAGAACAAGGACATAATAAAAGAAGTGTTCCTTTGCCTTCCCAATTGACTTTCAATCACCTCAATTTTCAGTATTTTGTTTTGCTCTGTTTCCTGCGAAAACAATGAAAGCCACTTATAATGACAAGCAGGCATATCACAATGGAATATCCAGCAAAACAAATTCAGTTTGAGCCTCTTCCTTTGATCTATCACAGAAGCATTTTACTTTTCTCATTTTTCTTCCCTTCAGAACTTGAGATCAATAATTCTGCAGGGAACTGCTCCATCCTGGTGGCAAATAGTCTAACATCACATCCCATTTCTTTCTCTCTCTCCCTCTCTTCCTCTCTCTCCTGTCCTCACTCTGCCTTATTTTTTCCACTACCATTCCCTCTGCTCCATTTGTTTCCACCTGTGTGTGCCTGCACTGTATGTATGTATGTCTCCACCCTGAAATCTTTCTGCATGCTGGTGTGAGTGGTGATTCACCTCTTTCTTGCACACTTTCCACCCCTTCCTTCTTTTCTTCCTTCTCCTTTATCCTGGCATCGTCCCCTCAGATCCCGAGCGTGGTGGCAGTCACATGATCTCCACAGATGACTTGGAGTATCCACGAGAGTACCGGACGCTGGGGAACAGCGCACGGCGCTTCTCCAATGTGGGCCTGGTGCACACATCGGAGCACCGCCACACCGTCAGTGCGGCCCAGAGCCTGGAAGCCCTGACCAACCTGCACAAGGCTGACATGGAGCGCAAGAGGGACGCCTTCATGGATCACCTGAAGAGCAAGTACCAGCAGCAGCAGCAGCAGTTGCAGCATCCGCACCACAGCCCGCACCACAACCCACCGTCGCCCTCACCCTCCCACGCCAGCATGAGGGGTACGTCAGAGCGGTCTGCACGAGAACAGGTATTCAAATCACGCTTTTTATCCTCAAAAAAGAATTGAATCTGACATATTGTCCCAAATGTCAAATTAATGTTTAATTGATTTATTAATTATTACATTTCATGCATCTGTTTTTTTCATATCACTTTAGTTCCATTTAAAGAAACTTAATTAGATGCTCTGTATTTTTTTCTTCTGGCAATCAAACTGGAAAATACTGTCATTTTGGAGACAGAAAAGTGATGTCACACGTAGACACAGAAAGACACAGAAAGACACTCACACACACACACACACACACACACACACACAACATAAAGTCTCTTTTCAGATAACATCCAGATTGAAAGCCGCACAATGCCTCACATTGTGCTTCACATTGTCCTCATTAAAATAATTAAGGGACAGAATGCATGTGAGGGAAAGCTGTCAGGTGGTCTTTGTATCTGTGTTTTAAGAGGTCCTCATTAAACTGTCACAGCCACGCTTTTCTTTGTTTCTCTGCTGCCAGAACCTGTCGAACTTTACACAGAGGGGCACCATTGAGGTGTGAAGGAAGACAGGAAGTCTCACACATAAATATATTGAATGCTTAAATGTTAATGCAGTCTCAGCACTTGAGGATAATGTTTTCCCTTTGCTCTTTTTTATCAACTCTTTTCCCCCTCCCAATGTAGTTTATATACTACACAGCCCCAACAGCTTTCTCTCGCACTATCTCACTTACACACACATGCACGTACTGTACTGTGCACAAACACACTCTCTCTTTGTGTGAGCACCATTGCTGTGTGTGTATTTAAAAAAAGGGTAAATTCACTGTAATGACATGACAGAAAAGCACATCAGGGGAGAGGGGAGGGAATGAAAGGGGGAGAGAGAGAGAGAGAGAGAAAGAGAGAGAGAGAGAGAGAGAGAGAGAGAGTGAGCAAGCGAGGAAGGGCGGGTGGAAGGCAGGTGGAGTCCATAGTTTCCGTGGCAACCTCTCCCATAAATGGCAAGTAGGGATATCGCATTGCAAAGGTCAGGTTGTGTAGAGAAGCAGGAATGGTACAATGATGACGACAGAGGGGAGAGAGGAATAACGAGGCAGACAGTTTAAAAAAAAATTTTGAGCAGCAGCCGGGAGAGTGGACAGATCCTAAAGTGACAGGGCATTTTCACTGCACGGGGGAGGAAGCAGCAGAGCCCAGGATTTCTTGTCATCTTGTGGATGTGCAGAGCGTGGACAGCAAGGGAGGAGGGTGGGGGGGGGGAGGAGCTGGAGAGGAGCACAGCAGCCAGTCAAGCAGCCCGCTGCTCAATTAGCCAGCACCAGCAGGAGCCAGCCACCCATCTGCGAAGGAGTTAATCGGCTGGTGTTGTAATGAATTAAATAAAGAGTTTCCGCCGCATGTGCTACTGGAGAGCAAGACAGAGAGAGGGGGTGGGTGGGGGGGGGAGAGAGGTAGACTGAGCGAGGGAGAGAGAGGGAGGGTTAGAGAAGCAGAGGGAGGGAGAGACGGGCAAAAACGCGATGTGGATTCGCTGCACCTGACGGACTGCCTAGGATGACTGGAGTGGTGGACAGGCACAGGTGCACTGCAGGTGAGACGGGACTGGAAGCTTGAAACTGGAAGCTGGAGGCTGTTGTAGAGAGGTGTGTGTGTGTGGGGGGGGGGGGGGGGGGGAAAAGGATGTGCCAGCTGGGATTAGATTCCACGCCTGTTGTGTTTATTGTGGTTGTTGTGGTGACGGTGTGCATATGCTCAAAGACTAGACGAAGGCTGAGTGGACGATACTGTAAACTGTACACAGAGCCTTTTGTGCATCTGAGTGAGCGTTAATGTGCTGTGCAGACAAGTGTAGGTGTTTTTAAAACAGAGGAGGCGAGAGAGGCTGCGGTTAGCGCTGAGACACCAAACTAGACCAGAGGAGGATTGAGGATTGAGGGGGGAAAGAGTAAGAATGGCTGAGATGGGGGGCGGGGGTGCAGAGAGGATGACGACATGAGAAAGAGACGGGGTTGGAGGAGGGGTGGAGGGAGTGCAGCCTGCTTTACATGCTGGTCAGGTAATGCAGCGCTACACTCTGTGAGGCTACGTCCTTCTGTTGGAACTCTGAGGCTAATTCTTGAGTGCACATCCACGCCTGTATGTAAATGTATACAGGGGTGTCTTAACCTGCATTTAGCCCCTCAGCCACAGGTTTAATCTGGCATCTCAAACATAACATCAGTAACTCTATCTCTTTGGAGCTCCAGGCATATTTAATTCAACAGGAGCTTAAAAGTGAAAAAATGTACACTAGGGATGTTCCTAAAGACTTAATATCTCTGACATTTAAATGGAAGTTTAAACTTAGACTAGTCGACAAGTCTAAAAGTAAGAAAATATTGTGTATCTTAAAAGAGTCGTTTTAAATTATGAAACACATTTTTTAGTCTCCAAATTGTATTTTAAATGCTGTTGAAATGTGTGGCCTCTTGCACCATACATCATAAACATTACATGTTATCCTACAAAAGGTGATAGCAACTCACTCAGTAAAAGTTAACAAATAACATTTAATGAAAACAATATTTTTTTTAGGAAAATTAATCATAAGGAAACATGCCTAATTATTACAATGACATTTTTATTAGCTGAACATAATTGCAAAGCAAACAGCCTATCAGTCATCAGAATATGTATTAATATGTAATTTAAATGTGAACATTTTTTAAATAAATAAGTTTAATTGAGTAGTATTTCTGGTGCCGACTAGCTATCAGTCAAATAATTGTGCACATTCCTAATGTACATTTGAGCTAAGTAGTAGAGCCTCAGTCAAGGCTTCTGTCTGTCATCGGGGACTGTGGCTGAATGAGTTAGTGTGATAGTGACTGACAGTATAAAACAACAGCTTGAATGTAATTTCTGCACAAAAGTAAAGAATTGATCACAGTGATACCTGCCAGGATGGAGAAATGTTAAGAGGAATTAACATGTATTTAAATAGGCCCTCTTGAATTTACTCTCACAGCCTCTCATTGCAGTATTTGCAACTCAAAGTCCGAGTTCAGAAAATCTGCAACTGTCTGCGGAGCAACGGTTAAACCAACACGAGTCTGTGACGAATGAATGTTTACTTTACCTGAGAAGTGTGAGTAAGCCTCATTAAAGCAACAAACACAGAAACACTGGCAGAGACAGACAACACAAGACCACAAATCACTTCTGCACCATTAAAGCCAGCCCTCAGAGTCATTTAGCTTTGTGGGAAAATAAAATCATTAACGTTGTCTGAACAAGTGAACAGCAATTATTTATGACGCACCAACGGTGCCCCTGAGCAGCTGTCACTTCAGACAGATTGTCAAGGACGAAGCTTGACTGATGGGCTGTGCAGAATAAATGACTGACACATGATCAGGTAGTCAAGGCCAACACAAGTCCAACCTCACCTCATGTATTATCTTATCCCCGAAAGTGACCCACTTTACCCATGACCTCTCGCCCCTGAGTCTTACTGAGATTAGCTTTCTGACCACTTTAGATCAGGTGTATTCAGATCTCTCACTGTCCCGTCAAAAACATGAACAACCTTGTTTTAAAATATGTGATAATGCATTTTTTAGATCATATAGGCTTTTATAATTATTATTATTATCATATAAGCCCATAATAGAGAATTTTATTCTTAAACCCTGGACAGGGACTATACTTGATTAAAAAAAACTGAACAACTAGCTAAGAGACAGAAATTCTCCTCAGCTTCACATCAAAGACTTGTCTTTAATAATAATAGCTTTGACATATGTTAGTAGAAATTTATATGCTATGGGGAAAAAGAAGGGTGGGTGGAGATTATACTCCATATCATTTTGAGTGTGTCCCACATGTCTCATTGCCAGCAAGTCTAGGCAGATATATGCACTGTTTTTTAACATTTAAAATTGTAAATGGCACAGCAACATTATTGGGTGAACAGAATAATATACAAGAAAATGGCTTTGAATAGCTGCTTTCAGAATAAAGGTTATAATGTTTAATTTTCAATTTCAAGTAAGTGTTAATTCAACTCTATTTTTATATCCAAGTTTGTAGAGTTGTAATGGGTTGCATTATGTTGCTGGTATTGTGTCCAACCCACTGTGTGATTATGCCACAACTATGCTGTTTCCCAGTTCCATACTATTGCTCTACTAATATTGCTGCTGTTAATTCTGGCCAGGTTTTGAGTACGTAGTGTGTTCACACTGGAAAAGTGGCAGAAGCAAGATCAGCTTAATTTTTAAGGTGTGCTTTTGCCTTTATGTTACATTTATGCAAAGACACAGTGAGCAGCTGCACATTAGCAGGGCAGCAGCTTCAGTGCTCAGTCAGGAAGTAGTGTGTTCCACAATGCAAAAGAAAGTAAACTGAAAGCTGTATCTATACTAAAAACCTTGATTTTTGTGTGTCCTGTTGATGAAGTGTTCTCTATTCTCCCAAGATTCAGTGTATAAAGTAGAAAGGAGGAGCTTCTCAGTTGTAGATGGAGGTGAAACAGCTCCAGGAACACGTCTGAAAGTGATTAAAAAAATACAACCTACTGCATACTTGGAAAAAAATGATCTGATCGGTCAAACGGTCTGTTTGTAAAGTTTAATTGGCAGTGTCATTCCAAAGGCACAGTTTTATTGACACTTAATAGCGCCAAGTATTGTTATTTCCGGTAAGAAAAAGAATACTTCACCCACAAAATGATCATTTGTATATCAGTTACTCACAAAGTGTCTTAATGAATTTGTGAAGAAAACTGTTTTTCACACATCCCTAGGGTGAATAGAGAATCCAATAATGCAAACGCTCTTCATTAATTGTAGTAATCAGGGTCTGCATTTAACCACAGCAAAACTATATCAAAACATTTGTTAACAAACTCTCACACAACTCATGCACTATAATCCAAGTCTTTTATCACATGCATTTTGGCTAAAACATCATGTTTTGAAACATGTCAGTACAAACAGTCTAATGTACAACTGAGAAGCAGGCTGGGCATACGTGCGCCTTTGAACTCTCATCAATACACATGCAGCTCATACACAAACACAGGCATGCTCAGGCTGTGTTACTTGTAACTAACTTTTTTTTTTTTTTTTTTAAGAAATTTTTTGGGCATGTTTGCCTTCAATTGATAGGACAGCTAAGTGTGAAGGGGGGATAGAGAGAGAATGACATGCAGCAGATGCCACAGGCTGGAGTCAAACCCAGGCTGCTGTGGCAACGGCCTTGTACTTGGGGTGCCTGCTCTACCCGCTAAGCCACCGACGCCCCTTGTAACTAACTTTTTAAGCGCATATGCATATGTTAGGATTATACTGCATGAGTTGTGTGAGACTTTGTAAATGGATGCTTTGATGTGGTTTTGCTGTTTTTAAATGCAGGCCCATTTTACCACAAATAACTCAGTTTTCTTCACAATTTCAAGGTAACACATGGTGAGTAATTGATAAAAAAATGATCATGTTGTGAGTCAGGTTTTCTCTAACCGCATACAGTTAGTGCTTAACTTAATGTTGGAATGAAGTATCAAAGTTTGATTGAAATTGGTCTGCACGTTTTATCATCTCCTTTTTGGGACAAAAAGTGACAGGCAAGTTTTGATTTATGATAGTTGGTGGTTTTTCATCATCAGCCTGGAAAATGCTTTCATTTCTTGCATACTAACTGCCAAATATTTGTATGCATGCATGACATCAGATGAGGTACAATTCCAATGAAATCTAATGTGTACTTTGGAATTGGGACACAGCTCTAGCCTTTACAAAATCTGTAAATAGTTTCACTGTGTTAGACCAGATGTTAATCATGACTCTGTCTTCTTGGCGAGGAAATGTTACTTCCTTTGGATTAGTGTGATTATAACACTTAATATTATATAAAAAACAGGCAAGAACTCACACCACAGTACACTGAGAAAAGAGAGAAAGAAATAG
Source organism: Epinephelus fuscoguttatus (assembly GCF_011397635.1). Taxonomy (NCBI): domain Eukaryota; kingdom Metazoa; phylum Chordata; class Actinopteri; order Perciformes; family Serranidae; genus Epinephelus; species Epinephelus fuscoguttatus. Next base: position 16,878,321 of record NC_064770.1, on the reverse strand, counting down.
AGAGCAAGAGAAGAGCATAAAGAGAAAGAGACCGTCAAAGAATGGCGTCAGGGCTAAATGAGAGAACATTAAGTGAAAGATTAGATTACAATAGGGTAATAATCAGTTGAAAACGCTCCCTCTGATGCTTGTGTTTACTAAAATAATCTAGGCTTTTGTTGCGACAGTATTAAAATGGAAGGCTGATGATGAAAAACCACCAACTATCATAAATCAAAACTTGCCTGTCACTTTTTTCATCCCTGCGCCAGGAGAGTAATGTGGTTCCTGCAGAAGGGAGGCTGAATGGACTGAAAATTGCCTGCAGATAAGAATAAGAACTAGAATAAGAGTTTGGATTAGAATTAAAATTCATGAACTCTGCCCAATCTTTTTTTAATTTTCCATGTCATTTTGAGGTATTTCTGGGCCATCAGTGGCTTGGCCTGGTTTTGACTGTAGGGGTAATTATGTTTTAATGGAAGGCTCACTTCCCGGGGCCTTGGCCAACATGCGGGCACCTTTTTGTACATGGCAGAGCAGCAGGAAGGGGGAACAGACACATGAGAGATTCAGCATGGGCTGGTAAAAATGAGCAGGTGAGGTGGCGATGTTAAGATGTGGATCGAGAGCGAAAGAGACAGCAGAGAGTGAGGAGGAGACAGAGCGGTGGCTTGCCTGTGGTGGAGAAGTCTGGGAGAGAGGCCAACTTCGGAACAACAGAGTGGGCTGCTGTTTGATTCGATTTCACTCTTTTCATTTCCTCCCCTTCACCAGTTATAGCCAACAGTGCAATCTTGTTTTCAGGTGCGCTGTAACCCGACGCCTGCAAAAACACAGCCACCCCCTGCATTAACACCAATCAAACTCAATGATTGTGCTTTAGATTAGATGAAGCTGTCAACAATATTAATGAGTTTCATATATCAGCTGTCAGAAAAGGAACACATTACAAGAAAACGATTTAGAAAATGCACCTGATTATGCTTTTTGGTGTCAAAGCCTGCATCTCCTCTCCAGTCAAGCTGTTCAATGCACCATTTTTTAAAGTGGTTTCTTTATGTCAGTGACCCATTATTAGAGAAGTGAGTATCTAACTTTTGTCTTTCTGTTTCCCTCCCTTCCCTCTTTTGCCCTTCATAAACTCTGCAGCAACAGCCCAACTACTGGAGCTTTAAGGTCAGTGCTGCGTGTCTAAGTGTCCCTGTGCGTTTGTCATTCTCCCGTCCATTATGTCTGTGTGTGTGTGTGTGTGTGTGTGTGTGTGTCTGTGCTGTGAGATTACGTCACACTCCTTGGGCATCACCAGCCTATCTCCTTGGTCCTCTGGCTTCTGCAACACCCAGCTCACTTGGCATCTCTTAGCTCTTGAGGCTGTGTGCGTGTGTGTTTGTGGTGTGTGTAGGGTTGCAGTGGCAGAGGTGTCAGGGGTGGCGACAGCTTAAACTTCTCCAGCTCCATTTAATCTGCAGAAGACGATTCTCTCGGGATTTATGATACCTCAGGCAGCTGGCATTAATGGCTAGAAGCCATGTGACCTAGCCGAAGTATTACTCAGACTGACTGAGAGACATTAAGAAGACATTTCAGACGTGCCGCTGAGGCATTACTGAAATAATACTTTGACATTAGCACAGAGGCTTGAGTCATGGCAGAGCTTCTGAGTGTGTTTTATCCACAGGTTGCAGAGAGGAAATATGGGCTGAATATACCAGAGAAGGCCAGCATCAAGACATATTGAAAGTGTTTATCACATTTACAGAATTTAAAGACGTGAGCACATTTGTTTGCTGGTATGCGTTGTAATACGAATCACTTTGTTGTGGCATTACACCACACAGATGCAGGCAGGGATGTGTGCTATCAGAGCAAGTTAAGGAGCGTATTGATGTGTTTTTGCGTTTAAGTGTGTGTGTTTGTGTGTGAGGGAAGAGCCCAGGGCTTATCTGCAGTGTGGTCTTCCCTGAATCCCTGCTTACAATATCATTTGGACAGGTTGGAAATGTCACTGAATATTAATAGCCATATGCCCTGACCCATGGGGAACACTTAGCAATTTACCCCTCATCCATTACCAATCCGCAAGTACTTCAACCTCAAACAACAGTGATATGAAATAGAATTTAGAGCCATGTCTATCACATAAATCTGTTATACAACCAACGATATTAACTCTGCAGGACTTTCAGGTGGTTTCGAAACCTTTGTGGGTATGTTGGTATAAAAAGTGAAGCTTCAAACTAGGGCTGTCAATGAATATTTTAAATCTGATTATAATCGAATTGTGAAAAAAAATTTCAATTTTGAAAATCAATCAAAAAAATCAATAGGACTAAATGTATGGAGCTTTATCCCTGTCTTTTTTCAAGAGAGTGGTCTATCAGTTTGAGAGCATCATTTATTGATTTCACGTTCAAAAACCCTGCCCTCGCACTCAGATAGCCTCTGCTTGCACTTGGATCTACTCTGTTTCTGCTCAAAACTGTGTGCTCGCACTCAGATACCATGTTGCTTGCACAGATTTCCTGCTCGAGCTTCGGCTTTTCTCCTCGCGCTCAAACTGTTTCTGTGCGCTCGCGGAATTTCTGCTCTCAGATTTCTGCCCTGCACTTGGATTTTTTTGTGTAACAATCCTGTCAAAAATCCCCCAACCAATAGAATGCCAGATTTACTGTTGACCAATGAAATGATCCCTGCCTCCTTGTGGGCGCGCTCGCTTTAGAGTAATTTGATTGGACGAGGCATTCCATGAGTGATGTTATACTGAGTATAGTGATGTTATACTGAGTATAACATCACTGGGACATGTAACAGTAAAATCACTTCGCTCACAGGTGTTATAAATATAAATACAACCGTTAATTAACCAGCTGTCACACTTGCTACATTGACAAGTGTTACACCAAGAAGATGGATATTTTCCCCAAAATTACATTTGAATTAAATTATGGGTGGTCGTCAGGAGAGGACGAGGAAAAGGAAAGCCAGGACTCTTCAGTGCAGACCTCCAGGTGTGTTTGAATCCGGCGTGCCAACATGCAGGTTTGCCAGCGTTTCATCAGCCGAGCTGGACGAAGTTACACAGTTGCAGATCAATGTAAATACAAAGTAGCTTGTGAGTTCCTGGTGTGTGTGCTGCGTTGCCTGGCAACAGACCAGGGGAACTGGGTTTTTTTTCACGGAGCTACATAACGTACTTAAATAATTTATTTCATCGCCTTTTGTTAACATTTCCTTACTCAGCATTGAAGCAATATCACACTCGAGGTCGTGACATTGTACTGTATATTGTCATATATATATATATATATATATGTATGTGTGTGTGTGTGTGTGTGTGTGTGTGTGTGTGTGTGTGTATGTATAGTGAGCTGGTGTGGATGAACCCGGTTAAAGAATACCCGCCTGGACGGACGCTCTAAAACTAAAGCGAGCGCGCCCGCAAGGAGGCAGGGATTATTTCATTGGTCAACAGTAAATCTGGCATTCTATTGGTTGGGGGATTTTGACAGGGTTGTTACACAAAAAAATCCAAGCACATGGCAGAAATCTGAGAGCAGAAATTTCACGAGCGCACAGAAACAGTTTGAGCGCGAGGAGAAAAGCCGAAGCTTGAGCAGGAAATCTGTGCGAGCAACATGGTATCTGAGTGCGAGCACACAGTTTGAGCAGAAACAGAGTAGATCCAAGCGCAAGCAGAGGCTATTTGAGTGCGAGGGCAGGGTTTTTGAACGTGAAATCAATAAATAATGCTCTCAAACTGATAGACCACTCTCTTGAATAAAGATAGGGATAAAGCTCCATATAAATGCAAATTGTATTTAAATCATTGTAAAAAGCCATTACCTAGGGTTAGGGTTAGGGTTAACCTAACCTAACATTTCGGTCAGTTTTGACAGTCCTGCTTCAATGTTGAAATGATGGATAGATTAGAGTTGAGCAGCAAATATTTAGATTTTAGAGGCTGGAATTAAATAATGATAGGGGTTTTTGTTCCAAATTGACTGCCAGAATAATTGCTGATTCATTTTCTGCTAATAAACTTATCAATTAATTGTTGCAGCTATGAAGTTTTTTTGGGGGGGGGGGGCTTGTACTTCTTAGAATACTAACTTGCTGCTGCTTTTCAGTAGACAAAAAGTGAATCATATGAGTTACTTTTTTTTTTTTTTTTTAATATTTTTTTTGGGCATTTTGCCTTTAATGGACAGGACAGGTAAGCGTGAAGGGGGGAGAGAGGGGGGATGACATGCAGCAAAGAGCCACAGGCCGGACTCGAACCCGGGCCGCTGCGGCAACAGCCCTGTACACGGGGCGCCTGCTCTACCACTAAACCACCGACGCCCCAATATGAGTTACTTTACTACTTAATTTATCGGCTCCCCAAGGTGCAGCAGCAGTCGTAAAATCAGCCATTCAAAATGTAGAATGAAACAGCCAAAACAGTCCAAGTGGCAACAGATCCAAAGCTATTTGCTTTCAACACAACACTGTTGTTGACACCTTTTATGTTGACACCTCATCCGCTTCATTTTGCAGTAAAGCCTCTGAAAGCCCCGTCCTACTACCTCATCCCACCAGCTTTAATATAAGCTTGACTCTCAACCTGGATTCGCCTGCCCGCTGAAAATAAACACTAAATGAGACTACGATCAGGACTGCACTGCACTCATTTTTTTTAAATGATGCATATCAGTGATGTTATCAGATAATAATGTATTATATACACACACTTTTTAAACTTTGCTGACAACATTTGCAGGTTTTGGACATGAAATAATGCAAAACTAAATGTATATCTGAAAAGAAATTATGTGGAACATGTCGATTCTTGCCGTGTTTTTATGCCCCTGTTTCTGTTTTCTGTCAGAAAAGAGAATCCAGCAATCTCAGCCATCATCTCCCCTCTCAAGAGAACACTATTGTGCTCCCTCAACTTCTGAGAAAACTGATTTACATCGACACGCAATTCACAGCAATTTGGCAAAGCAATCTGTTCCCTGCATTGATGACTCCAGGTATTATAAAGAGATGGGACTCTGGGGGTGTTGGGGGTTGGGGATTGTGTGTCCAGGCAGGACATTGGTCTGAGAGTTGGAAAAGATGGAGAGAAATGATGATAGTGGGGGAAGAGCAAGTGGACACAAACGGATATGAGAGATGGATCGATTTTGGGGAGCTGTTTTCTCTCTCCATTTTCTGAAAGTGAGAGCTGTGAACTTCTTTTATGTGGAGACAGAGCCAGGTTGTAGATAGAGGGTGAAAATGCAGACTCCAAATCCCCTCATGCAGACAGCAACAGCACAATCATGGCACCTTGATGCAGCTTTGGCGTCTGACTGTAGAGATCGAGGTGGAGGCAGATATGTTGACATATGTTAAAGCAGCTCAGCAAGAATCAGAAGTGAGCTTTGGGAGTGGTGTGAGTGGACAAATGAGTGACGGGGGATAAAAACCAAAGGAGAAGAAGACAGACAACTCAAGGGAAAGACAGACACAAGCTTTTGAGCGAGAGAAAGATATCCTTAGAAGGAGAAACAAAAAAAAGCTGGAGGAAAAAGTTATCAAAGACATGCAGTAAAGGCGTGAAGATTGTGATATTAACCATTTAACACCTGTCTCTCAAGTAATACCCAGGAGCCAAACACTTCATTGTCTTTTCACACACATCAAGTCTGTCTCTGATATTTTTAGCTGACATATATTTTCTCTTCTCTCGAGTGCATCAGGGTGTCATATCATTTAACAGGGAAATGACTACAAAAGCAGCAGCAATTGTCCTCTCTGTCCTAAGCCCCTCCCACCAGACAACCATGGGTGTATGCATGCACTTTATACATATGCCCACACTTTAAACCAAGTGTTTCCCAGACTTTGATTTAGTTAATCCTATTTCATTGTAGAATTTCACGCAGCTCATTCAAATCTTTCTTGCCCTGTTCTCACTCTCTCTGATTATGAGACCATAAATGAGAAAAAAATAAGCAAGCTAGCCACCCCAGGTTCTGTGGACTGCTTCACTTGGAGGAGATCAGGCAGCAGCATATGAGATGGACCTTTGATTTGTGGCTGTAGCGGCTTGCATTCGGTCAGTGCAAATCCCGCAGCAGTAGGTGTCACAGCGAGACAGCGGCAGCATCAGGTCTAAACTGTGTAACGGCAGCAGTTTGCTTATCTGGCAAACTCTCTTGCTAATGCTGGGGACATAAACATTAACTTGATGCTGCAGCCCTGAGCCTTTAGCTCTGGTTACCAGATGGCTTCTCTCCATCTCCGAAACACTTTGTCAACTGTTTACTGACACGTATTTTGTCTCGTTTATTGTCATGCTCTCTTTTTGGATAAGTCCACCTCCCTTTTCTGAGTTCCTTTGCAGTTAAGGCAGTTGTTACCAATGCTTGAATAGCAACTTTCCCTGCAGGACTCTCCACCATTGAATCATGCTTTCACCGCAGGGACCTGCATGCACATCTGCATTTGTAGAACAGCCAATAGGAACAACCTCTCTGAAATTACCTGTGATTGGCCAAAGACACCTGTCACGACCCAGATTTTTTATACCCTGAAAACAAAGAAGAAAGGAGGTACAGACGTGTTCTCTCAGTCCACTTGAATTAGAATATGCTCAAAGTTTATTATGGTATTTTTGACAATGAAGCTCATATTAAACTGCCGACCCCAGCTTTAATATTGAAGGTTGTGTTAACTCACTCTATAATTTACCTTTCTAAACCTGCAACTTTTCTGCTCACATTGTATGAATCAGTCTCCTGGCCACAACATGGGTAGTCATACTGAATGTAAAAACAGAGCCTCTTGTTGTTTTTGACAAATTATAGTTTTACACAGTTGATTCGGATGAGGCAACCGCATCCTCAACAATGTTTACCAGTGAGAGAAAGGCCACATTACTTAGCAATTCTACTATGAGTGGAAAGTAAATAGAAAAAAAGAAAAATAGGGAGCCGCAGATGGCTGGAAGAAGCAGACAATATGCTCTGTCTGTCTGTCTGATCTGCATCAAAGATGAATTTTATATGACAGCAGTCTTAAATAATAATATTGGATAAGAATTTCAAAAGAGGCTAACTATAGTTTGTAACATCCTAATTCTAAAATGAGTCAGGGCAGTAAATTTAGGGTGAAAATCTGGTTGCCTGGTTTTATAGGTAAAATGCGAACTTCTTAGGACATGATTTAACATCTTTTTTTTTAGTTGTTGACAGATACATTTTCATATAACTGACCAAGAAGCTTCCACATTGTTTCATTACAGTGCAGTATGTAACTGGTTCTACTCTTTTTCCTTTGCATTTTTTGCCAAAACATTCAGTGGGTGAACTGCAAATCAGTTTTTAAGTTGATGTTTGTATTGAGGAGAAGCTAAAAAAAAAGCCTGTTTCCCACAAGGTTAGGAGGTTTGCAGACTAAGTAAGACGACATTGAAGTGTCATATAGAGTTGGGTGAGATGTGCTCTTCCAAACATAAAAATCCATATACCATCACTTGACCTTAAAACAGAGCATCCCTGTGTGTGGTGTGTGTGTGTGTGTGTGTGTGTGTGTGTGTGTGTGTGTGTATGCGTGCGTGCGTGCGTGCAGGGCTGCATTGAGTTTAATGCGGTTTGTAGCCTAAGGTTTGTTGTCAGGCTGCCGTCGTGTCTCGTTTCCACTCCATTCACTTCTGTTCCGTGTAAGATCATCCTGTTCCCTACCTGTTCCTCTCTTCCGCCGTGCCCTTATAACAGTGTAGAGTTCTCGACAGTAATTGAGTGCTGTTGAAAAAGTCTGGATCACTCTAAAAGAAAAGGTTGAGGTAGAGAGAAAGGAGGAGGGGATGTGTAGAGGGAGGATTGTGGAGGAAAATAAGAAGGAGGTAGAACCAGTTTCCATCGAAGGAGGCTGTGAACGCTATCATGTATAACACTGGCATGTCTAGCAGGACCAGATGCATGACCAGATGGTGTGTTGGCATATAATATTTACAATGCAAAATTACTGCAGAGAGACATTTATGGTTTTCATATCACATAAACCACCAATATGGAAGTCAATGTTTGTAGCGTGTTGTAACAAGGCAAGCTGACTAAGAGCATATATAATGACAGCTGCAGTAAGCTTACACACATTCATACATTTGGGTTTCATTGTCTTGTTCGGCAGCACATTTATAGTAGCTGTCCAGAGAGTAGAACATTACTCATTCACTTTCCGTACACAGATTTATTTTTTTCAGCTGGCTGAGAAATTTTAAATTTGAGTAAACATTGTCAGGCACAAGCTCAGTCATGCAGCACCGTATTCTCAATTCCCTTTTCCTATTCTTAGAAAGCTCCAACTAGGTTATTTAGCCTTGAAATAAAATTCTCACATGCACTAGTAGAATGACTCAAGATTTCGAAACAGGGTTGCTGTGCGTTTCCCTCTCAGCCATGCAGGGGAAAAAAGAACAGATACTCTCTGAAGAAATCTCTTTTGACATGTCTTAGACATGGTGGTCTTTTCAGTTCTTCCCATTCATACTGAAAGCTGTTGTTGCATTTCTATGCCAAATATATCTCTGGGTGTTACTTCTCCTTAGTGATAGCGTTGGGCTCAGGCAGCTGGTTCCACGCCAGATCCAAGTCCAAGTTGGTAAATACCTGCTTGTTAAGCTCAGAGTCTAACAAATGTCTTTTCAAAGATTTTATCACCTGCATTTTTTATTAGAATTATTTGAGTTTGATTTTAGTTTTGGTCTTTACAGGAATAATTTGACATTTTAGGAAATTTGCTTATTTGCTTTTACCTTGCTAAAGCAAAAGTTAGATGAGTAAAATATGGAGGAAATCAGAGATCTCTCAATACTTTTGCTTTTCTCAAGATTATTTTGATGTCTGTATAGTAAATATGAAGCTACTGTGAGCAGCTGTTTGGCTCGTAAATGGGGGATGTAGCCTGGCTCTGTCCAAAGTTAACGAAAACAGCACCTGTAAAGGCCCTGACACACCAAGCCAAAGGCTGACTGTTGGTCAGTGTTGGGCTGTCAGTCAGCGTATGCTGAATCACTGTTTGAACCATTCAGTGAGTGAAATCACTCTGATTGCCAGTTAAGCTCAGTGCACAGAGGAGAAACAAATGACTAAAGTCAAGCAGGTGTGAGATTAAAACAAATGTGAAATGTTAAATGAGATTATATAGTGGTTGAGCCCTTTAGCAGAAATTATTTAGAAATGTTTGTTATTGTTCACTATAAGTCGTTTACTCAACTTTGGGATGTGGTCTTACTTGCTTACTGGCTAACTAGCGTCCTGAAGCCGTCCTGTCTGTCTTCCCTTTTTGAATGACAAATACAGACTGCCACCGCTTGCTGCTTATATATATCTTACATATTTCTTATATATTTCCTCTGACGCAGATGCAGAGGTACTCACTCATTGTAGTCTTTGAGGTGTGTTCAAGTACAACTTTTTGGCCAAGACACAGGAGATGTGGGGCAATGCATCAGTTGGTTCTTCGATTTTTGATGTGTCTGGCCCCTAAAGTGCACTAAATAACGTGACACGTTGTATGTGTCTGACTATTTATTGGTCAGGACCAGTAAAAGAAGGGATTCATAGAGGATCTAATTCAATAAGAGGAACCAGTAATACTATCTTGAGACGAAATAAAATGCTATAACCCCAACCTTGCTATGTACAGTACTGTATCTAACGCCTCTAATGTCTTTCATTTCCCACTGTAACTGGCCAGAGTATGACACACTGCAGTACGTGCTGCTTCGCTGTGCTGCTGTTGGGTGTGTTGTTGTTCAGTGTGGTCACAGTTTAGATAAATGACCCTATTAGAAAACACGGTGGGGGTTATCTGTCAGCATCACTGTCCCTCTGCGTGCTCAGACACTGTCTGCCACCACTATCACTGGACACCACCACTATCATTCTGCATGTGTGTGGGTGTGTGTGACTGAATTATGTATGACTGTGACAGAAGGGAGCGTACATTATAAAAAGGATTGTTCCGCCTCTCAGTCACAATGGGGGTTTGTAACTTGCCTTGTAAACACTCATGATAGTGTAACAGTTAATTTAAAGAGGAAATTAGCAGTGATAGTAATAGTTACAGGTTCCTCTGGCTCATTAACTTTAGTTTACTCCAGTGCAGCAACAATTTGTTGATCAACTGATTGAAGTTAAATCAGCAGCAATCATTTAACTCACTGATTAATTAGTTACACGATTAATTGGTTGACCCATTTATCAGGAGACAAGAGTCTAAAGTCATGCTGGTGGCTCTGGGAGGCTTTGTGTAGACAAAGCTGTGCTCTGAGCCTGATGCAAACATCAGCATACTACCATGCTCATAATAACAACATGCTGATGTTAAGCAGATATAATGTTAACCATGTTCACCACCATAGTTTCAATCAGGTCCTGCTGCAGAGCTCCAGGCTCAGGTCATCCTTCAGCGCTGGGACCCATCTCCATTGCTTGGACCCATTATTGCATGTGTTAATGTGAAAAATCATGTGTGTTATTGCGCTTCCATCAATAAATAATGTTTACGATTCACTGTGTTATATTCTGCAGTGTGGTTTTATCGCACTAATTGTTAATACATAAAGTGGCTTACTGAGTGTATATATTTAATCGGCCTGTTATAAGCTGACTGACATTTAGTTAGGCCACATATATATTGTTTGTTATGCTTATCGTGAATATATAAATGTATTATATGTTTGGATGCCATTGTGTAATTTATGTTTAGGGGGCAATTTTTCAGGGTACAATAGCATATGTTATTGCATAATAGCATAAGTTTGAATGAGCCTCACAGCTAACATTTATGTTAGTTTGCAAACATTAGCATAACTAGTACAAATTATTTGCTGCTCAATGTTATTACCTGACTTTATAAGTTAGTCAGTTACAGTTACATCAGCGGTTCCCAACATTTTTCCTTTTCATTTTACCCCTTTTCTATCATTAAGTAAACTAACCACCCCTGACAAAGAGACATATTTTCACAGATACTTCATATTATATTAGGGATGCATGATAACATCAGCACGTCATCGGTATCTGCAGAAATTGGCTCAGAATCAGAAACATGCATGATGTTAATTCCACTACAGAAGAGACTTGATGATCACTAAAATTAGGTAGGGAAAAAGTGGATGTATCAATATTGACATATCGAATATCGACAAAAAAATCCAATATCATGCATCCCTATATTATATTCAATGTGTAACAACTGAGAAACTGTACAGTCACACAATTTGAGGAGCATTTTGAGCAGATTATTTCCAGTGAATATTGCATTAGAGATGAGTTTTCCTGATATTTAAAACTTTTCATACAATTCTCTGCCTGCATTTTGTATATACAATTTTTAACAATCATACACACTTAATAGGCTTTTTTGACAAATTCAGTGTTTTCTTCTCCCTGACACTGGGCAGTGGTTGTATTTGCTCTTAGGTTATTTTAATTGTGTACTTTTCTAATGCAGGACGAAGCTGTTAAGCAGAGCGTGAGTGCTCTGAATACTGCATTCAGGTCTTCACCGTCCACTCATCCTAAGAGATTTTTTAAGTTTATACTTTTGAACAAAATATTAGGTTGTATTATTGACATAGTGTTATTAGTGGAGGCTGTATGGCTTATTCAACCAATTGAAAGCATGCTGTCATATCCTGATGATCGTTTCTGATGGGCATACATAACGTTCTTTCTTTGTAATTTTTTTCATTTTATTGTTTAAACAATGAATTCATTCATTAAAAAAATGTGGAGGTAATAGGTACTGTAGTGCAGCATTGGTTTACTGTGCAGTATGACTTCCTGTCCTATTGCCCATTTAACAAATCATAAATGGATGTATGTGTTGTGTCAGACTTTCAAATTAATTGAATATTACATTAATGAAAGCCACAGTGGATCCATGCTGCAGTTTGACTCAGGCAGAGAAGGGAGAGAAGGAAATCCCTGGAAAGGGGGAAAACTGATGTGTTCATGGTGCAAGGAGGAGGAGACCGGCAGGAGCTACTGTACTGTGGCTAAGGATGTGTCTGCCTCTGCCATCCAAACAACCAGCAGACAGCATTCTGGGAGCTCATTACAGCAGCCTCTGAGCTAGAGGAGATGCTACAGCGGTGGGGGATCAGGGAGCCAGTTCACTGAGCTCAGCCCCAGCTGCACTAACAGTCTTTCAGTGAGAGACGCCTGGGCATAGGCCAGCAGGATAAACCAACAGTGACAGACTGGGATTTGCATGAGCTTCTCCTCCCATCCCACAAGCACTCATTTAAAGTTCGTAGCAGCACAGGGACAGCAGTTCGGGTGTGGGCGTCGGGGAGGTGCGCAAAGTCGAGCATACATGACATAACTTATGCTGAGCTGGGGCACAGTTTCTGGCTTAATTTTGCTCCTTACACACCGTAGGTAATTCATGAAGGCTGATGCCCTGGAGTGTTGTGCCATGTGAGAACAACTATATTGTGCTTTTCTGCTGCAGCATTCAACTGACGTCAGATACTGTGATGCTGGTAATTCTTAGCAAATGGCTGGTAGCTCAACCATTGTCAAGGTCTCGTTAATCTTGTTATGTGGTTGATTGTGTGGTGTCTCATTGTGTGCTCACTGTCTCTTTTCCGGTCGGTCTTGCTCCATCAGCCCTGTCCAATCCATTCTTTCTGCCTCGATTTCACCTTTCAGTAAATTATTGTGTGTCTCCTCTCCTCCTGCAGAGCCGCAGTCCACGGCATTCCCAGTCTACCCAGTCTGGGCTTGCCGACCAGGCCGCCAAGCTTTCCTTTGCCTCAGCTGAATCCTTGGAGACCATGTCAGAAGCCGACATACCCATCGGGTTCAACCGGATGAACCGATTTCGCCAGAGCCTGCCGCTGTCTCGCTCTGCCAGTCAGAATAAGCTACGATCTCCAGGTTAAGATTTGAAGCTCTGCTGGCAGGCTTTGCCATAACATGCTGGTTGGACTGGAGGCAGATTTACAGCTTTTTGTTTACCTCATGTAGTTGGTGATGTGCACCACTGGGCTTACACAGAATGGGAGAAAGTCTTAAACTCTCACCTCATTTACCGTAACACTTTTAGTTTAGTCTAATTGCTCTGCTAAAGAGAACTGGAAAGAGTCCTCAGATAATGCAACTCTCTTGAATGGTAACAAACTCATTTTGTTTTTCAGTGTAGACACAATATATTCCTAATATATTCACACAGGATGTGTGAGTACATGCAGGTGCACAGTGAGCTTGAAAGTATAGTTTATTATATTTACTTCAGGAGTATTTAAGCATACATTTTGTTCAGGTAGTTATTTTGGTGACTGTGATAGAGCATGCCTGTGTTAATCATTCAAGACTGAGGATATTTTTCTTCAACTGCAAGAGTAAACAGCAGTTTCGAGGACATGTTTACAACAAAAGAGCCTTGGGAGTTTAGAGCAGATTAGTGTGAGGCTGGTCCAGACTCATAAAGACCAAGGAGTGGTGTTACGTCAGGTACAGTGAGATTAAAAAAAAAGTGGCTGTAAAACTAAAGTGGCAGTGACTGATGAAGGTCATTTTGAATGAGGGGTTCAGACAGAAGTAGAACGCGAAGCTACCATTCCCTCCTCTCCATGTCTTTTTACTAACCACTTTGTTTTCTTCTCTCCTCAACTCGTCTGCAATATCACACTTATTTTGCTTGACTTTTAATCACTGGTCTTTCTTTGCTTTGTTTGTTCTTTTTGTTTGTCTCCCGGGTGTATGAAGATGAATATTCAGGTTAGTCAGGCGTCAGACTCATCTTTACCTTTAAATTCAAGGGTTCCAGCATCTGACAAAGTTTTCCATGAAGTATGGCTTTTCTTTGGGTAATTTAAAGGAGCTGTATGTGACATTCAGAACATTAATATATAAGATATATATAAGATATACCCCTGCAGGCCCACCACCCGCAGAGGTATCCAGAAGGGTTTAGTGCATTGTGGATTGGGCAGCAGACCAAGGCGGGGGCCTTGGCGGTCCGATCCTCGGTTACAGAAGTTGGCTCTTGGGACATGGAATGTCACCTCTCTGGCGGGGAAGGAGCCGGAGCTTGTGGAAAAGGTTGAGCGCTACCGGCTAGATATAGTCGGCCTCACCTCGACACATAGTTTCGGCTCTGGAACCCTAGTCCTTGAGAGGGGTTGGTCTCTCTCCTTCGCTGGAGTTGCTCCGGGTGAGAGGTGGAGGGCCAGGGTGGGCTTTCTGATAGCCCCCAGACTCTCTGCCTGTACGTTGGGGTTTACCCCGGTAGACGAAAGGGTTGCTTCCCTGCGCCTTCGGGTCGGGGAACGGGTCCTGACTGTTGTCTGTGCTTATGCACCGAACAACAGTTCAGAGTACCCACCCTTTTTGGAGTCCCTGGGACAGGTGCTGGACAGTGCCCCGACCGGGGACTCCATTGTTCTGCTGGGGGACTTCAACGTTCACGTGGGCAATGACAGCGGGACCTGGAGGGGCGTGATTGGGAGGAACGGCCTGCCCGATCTGAACCCGAGCGGTGTTCAGTTACTGGACTTTTGTGCGGGTCGCAGTTTGGCCATAACTAACACCATGTTCAAACATAAGGATGTCCATCGGTGCACGTGGCACCAGGACAGCCTAGGTCGCAGGTCAATGATTGACTTTGTAGTCGTATCATTTGACCTGTGGCCATATGTTCTGGACACTCGGGTGAAGAGAGGAGCAGAGCTGTCAACTGATCACCACCTGGTGGTGAGTTGGATCAGATGGTGGGGGAAGACACCGTGCAGACCTGGCAGGCCGAAACGAACAGTGAGGGTCTGCTGGGAACACCTGGCGGAAGAACCTGTCCAGATGATCTTCAACTCCCACCTCCAGGAGAGCTTCGACCGCGTCCCGAGGGCAGAGAGGGACATTGAGTCCGAATGGGCCTTGTTCCGCTCTGCCATTGTCGAGGCGGCGGTTGCGAGCTGTGGCCGCAAGGCCGCTGGTGGTCACCAGAGGTGAGGGGAGCCGTCAGGCTGAAGAAGGCCTACAGGGCATGGTTGGTCTGTGGGTCTCCGGAAGCAGCTGACGGGTACCGGCGGGCCAAGCGGAGCGCAGCGGCAGCAGTCGTGGAGGCAAAAACTCGGGCGTGGGTGGAGTTTGGTGAGGCCATGGAGGAAGACTATCGATCGGCTCCAAAGAGGTTCTGGCAAACCGTCCGGCGCCTCGGGGGGAAGGCAGCAACTTGCTCACACTGTTTACAGTGGGGGCGGGGAGCTGCTGACGTCAACTGGGGACATTGTCGGGCGGTGGAAGGAATACTTTGAGGAGCTCCTCAATCCCACCAACACATATTCCAGTGAGGAAGCAGAGATGGGGGTCTCGGGGGCGGGTCATCCAATTTCTGGGGCAGAAGTTGCTGAGGTAGTGAAACAACTCCGAGGAGGCGGAGCCCCGGGGGTGGATGAGATTCGTCCTGGATATCTCAAGGCTCTGGATGTTGTAGGGCTGTCCTGGCTGACACACCTCTGCAACATTGCGTGGACATCGGGGGCATTGCCTCTAGAGTGGCAGACCGGGGTGGTGGTCCCCATCTTCAAGAAAGGGGACCAGAGGGTGTGTTCCAACTACAGGGGGATCACACTCCTCAGCCTACCCGGTAAGGTCTACTCCAGGGTGCTGGAGAAGAGGGTCCGGTCGATAGTTGAACCTCAGATTGAGGAGGAGCAATGTGGTTTTCGTCCCGGACGCGGAACCGTGGACCAGCTCTTTACCCTCGCCAGGGTGCTGGAGGTGGCATGGGAGTTTGCCCAACCAGTCCACATGTGTTTTGTGGATTTGGAGAAGGCTTACGACCGTGTCCCCAGGGGCATCCTGTGGGGGGTGCTCCGGGACTATGGGGTTGGTGGCCCCTTGCTAAAGGCCATCCAGTCCCTGTACCGAAGGAGTCTGGTTCGCGTGGCTGGCAGTAAGTCGGACCTGTTCCCGGTGAGGGTTGGACTCCGCCAGGGCTGCCCTTTGTCGCCGGTTCTGTTCATAACTTTTATGGACAGAATTTCTAGGCACAGCCGAGTGGTGGAGGGTGTCAGGTTTGGTGATGGGAGGATCTCGTCCCTGCTTTTTGCGGATGACGTGGTCCTCCTAGCTCCATCGAACAGTGACCTCCAGCTCTCGCTGGGGCGGTTCGCAGTCGAGTGTGAAGCGGCTGGGATGAGAATCAGCACCTCCAAGTCTGAGGCCATGGTCCTCAGCCGGAAAAGGGTGGATTACCCACTCCAGGTCAGGGGGGTGGTCCTTCCTCAGGTAGAGGAGTTTAAGTATCTCGGGGTCTTGTTCACGAGTGAGGGTAGGATGGAGCGGGAGATTGACAGGCGGATTGGGGCGGCGTCAGCAGTGATGCAGGCGCTTAACCGGTCCGTTGTGGTGAAGAGGGAGCTTAGCCAGAAAGCGAAGCTCTCGATTTACCGGTCGATCTACGTTCCAATCCTCACCTATGGTCACGAGCTCTGGGTAGTGACTGAAAGAATGAGATCGTGAGTACAAGCGGCCGAAATGAGTTTCCTCCGCAGGGTGGCTGGGCTCAGCCTTAGGGATAGGGTGAGGAGCTCAGACATCCGGGAGGGACTCGGAGTAGAGCAGCTGCTCCTCCACATCGAGAGGAGCCAGTTGAGGTGGTTCGGGCATCTGGCAAGGATGCCTTCCGGACGCCTCCCTTGGGAGGTGTTTCGGGCATGTCCAACCGGGAGGAGACCTCGGGGCCGCCCCAGAACACGCTGGAGGGACTACATCACCCGGCTGGCCTGGGAACGCCTCGGGGTTCCTGCGGAAGAGCTGACGGAAGTGGCTGGGGAGAGGACTGCCTGGGCTTCTTTGCTGAGGCCGCTGCCCCCGCGACCCGGACCCGGATAAGCGGAGGAGGACGAGACGAGACGAGATATAAGATATAGTGGAGTAATGGTATCCGGAGTAGAGAATGAAGTCACACTTATGGTAGTGGGTCTGGCCACATGTGTATGCTAGTGTAGTGTTAGTTGCTGCAGCTCTACTGCGCTCATACAGCAGTTACCACTGATATCAGGCCAGCGGCATCGCAGAAGCACATTGCCCACCTTCCGATTTTCCTCTAGGTAACAATGTCAGCACTGTCAGCACTTGTTCCCGTTTTTAGCGCTGTTTATAGAGTTAGCACTGTAAGCTGCTAGCCATCAGCTCAGCCACCTCCATGTTTAGAACCTTGTGCAGAGAATCCTGCCCCAGCCTCTGAATCATAGATATGCTCTGAATGTCACATGCAGCTCCTTTTATATCCATTATTGCAACTTGAATATTGATTTAAAAAAAAGTAAAAGTTTTATTTAAAGAAAAGTAGTAGTACTACTTGCCTCAAATTTGCAACTTTGCACCTCAGCTGTGAATTCTCACTTAGCCACCACAATTCTTTTCTCACATTCAGAAAGAAAGAACTGGTGTTTACTCTGTCAGTAATTATTCACGCTGATATCTGATGATAAAAATCATTATCAGGATTTAGTATGCCAAAAGGCAGGACATGATCATAATTGACAACACAAAATCTTTCAAATGGCCAAAATGATGATTTGACAGATTTGCTTTGCTAGTTTTTCTTTCCATCCACAAAAGCCATCACCTTCTGACTCACCTGTCTCTCCCTCATCATTCTCTTTTAGGGGTGCTGTTCCTGCAGTACGGAGATGAGACACGTCGGGTTCACATCACCCACGAGCTAAGCAGCCTGGACACTCTGCACGCTCTCATCGTGCACATGTTCCCTCAGAAGCTAACAGCAGGTATGCTGAAGTCACCCAACACAGCCATCTTGATCAAGGATGAGGCGCGCAACGTCTTCTACGAGCTGGAGGACGTCCGGGACATCCAGGACCGCAGCATCATCAAGATTTACCGCAAAGAGCCCATCTATGCTTCCTACCCTGCTGCTGCACACCTGGCTAACGGAGACCTAAGGGTGAGGAAAAGGGAACTGTGGGAGTGGGGAGGTGAAGAGGGCAAACTGGGTTATTTTAGAGAAGGAATGCCGTCTGATGTTTGACAACTGAGCTGTCAGTGACAACTGTTATAATGCTAATCCTCTACATAAAGAGCAGCAGTGTGTTTTTTTGGCAAGGTAATAGTGTTTTTATATTTCAATGGTAACTTTGACAGGCTTGTGTGGTGTATGTGCGTTAGTAATTTAACAGGTATTCCACCTGGAAATGTATTTTCTTATCTTCAAGTAGGCCATCTGTTGCTGTGCCGACACAAGAGAACAATGTTCCTCTGTGAAATGAGCATATTTTAACATCCGAAGCTATTTCTGCTTCAGTGAAGATCAAGGAAGCCTGAGGGAGACCTTTTTTTAATTATTTTATACAAAACCGTGCTTACCATCTGCATTATTCACACAATACTGACAATACAACTGCTATTAACCATGCAAACAGGCAGTGAAAAACGATTATGCCTGTGTGTGCATGTACCGTGCAGTATGTTTTGTGTTTATGCATGCTTACATGCTTGTTTGTGCCTGTGTATACAAGACCCAGAAAAACAAAAAAGTGGTGGAGAGGCAGCTGACCAGCACAAACTGCTAAAGCACATCTACATTTTAATACATAGTTTGACACCAAGGAATAAAAGCATGGTTTTTAGCAACACTTTTATCAGGCAAAAGCAACAATCATCAAAGTGAAATGCACAGTCCATCACTTCTTTATAACTGCTCCATCTTAACAAGCATCTTGCCATACTTTGGCTCCTGTTCATATTGTGTGTCTTGTGGAGCAACTTAAGGTGTAAGCTGTGCCTGTATTTGTTTTGTTGCTTGTTTAAGTTGTTTTCATACAGTTTGTGCAAACCAGACCACCTCATATGGCTCTGTTAATATACAGTGTGTATATGAATTTGTCCCTTGGCATAACAGCTCAGCAGCACAAATTCCTTCGTCACGCTCCAGTATTTTCTGTGTATTACACGGTGCCGCATGACAAGGTTAGCTAGGATGCTGAGAAGCAAATGAAAAGAAGAAAACAGGCATGAGTTAAGCAGCAAAATACGTTATGTGACAAGGGAAAACAGAGTATTTGGCTTTTTAAAATGAGAAAAATCACAACAGGAGGAGAACAGAGGCAGAGGTGGATTGAAAAGGCATCAGAGCAGTAACTACATTATGATGCACTACAAAGAAAGGTAGGTGGAGGGAAATAAAAGCGACGTTGACATAGATAAAATCAGTTGTCAGTCACTCAGTAGGAATGAGTAGCTTTGTCTCTTGCATTCTGACACCACTCTACTAAATAGAAAATGAATATATATTTGGATTTCAGATTGGATTCAATACCGCTTGTACTAATCTAATGCTAAGCCAATAACTTAAGAAATACAGGACAACAGTGTTTTAAATAGAGATGTGCTTCCCCTGAAAACTTTTGATTTAAGTTGGCCATTTATTTTTCTTTTATTCTGTCATTGACCTAATTGAAAAAAAAATCAATCAAGTACATTTTTCAGAAAATAAGATCTATAATTGGATGTATAATTGGTCTTTTGAGAAAATTATCTCTTGGCATCCACAGACTGCGACAGACTAGCTGGTGTCAGTCACATTTCAGGCGTCTTCATGTCAAACTCTCACATGAAAAACACAGCGCTCTCATCCAAAGGTCTCCATGGTAACCCTCATCCCTGCTTATTCATTTTCAGAGAGAGATGGTGTACTCCTCTCGCGACTCCTCCCCAACTCGCCGCCTCAACACGCTCCCTTCCTCTACAGCCTCGGGGTCCTCTGGCTCTCCATCCCGCTCACGCCTCTCCTACAGCGGCGGCCGTCCTCCCTCCTTCACTGGGTCCCACTCCCAGCATGAACAGCCACGACATCCCCACCATCCCTCAGCTGGCCACGGTGCCAATGCAGGCCTGTCTCCCTCACCCAGTGCCATCCTGGAGCGCCGCGACGTTAAGCCTGATGAAGAAGTTTCTGCAAAAAATATGGCGCTAATGAAGAATGAGTCACTGTATGCAGATCCCTACAGCCTGATGCATGAGGGCCGCCTCAGTATCGCCTCCACCCAGTCGTTAGCTGCCATCGGAGACCCCTTTAGCTTTCCCGTTTCCAGTGGCCTGTACCGCCGTGGCTCTGTGCGCTCCCTCAGCACATACTCAGCCGCAGCTCTTCAAGGAGACCTGGAGGACTCCCTCTACAAGCCAGGAGGTTCGCTGTACTCTGATACATACTCCTCAGCCACACTGGGCATGGGTTTTCGCATGCCGCCCTCATCCCCGCAGAAAATCCCTGACATGCAGCTGAGGGACAGGGACTCTTATTCCAGCTCACCCAGCAGAGCCTCACCTGTCAGGCAGACCTTCCGCAAAGACTCAGCCTCCTCCTCTGTGTTTGTGGAGAGCCCAAAGTCGAGGCCCAGCTCCAGTTCAGAGCCTCTGTGTCTGACAGCTGGGCCTGGGGAGGGCAGCAGGGCCACACCTGGCTTTGGTTCTTCGTTGTCTGGACAGGACCCTGACAGCAGCAGGTCAGTAAGAAACTGTGCGGTGAATTTCACTGAGGTATGAGTAGGTCCTGAAAATATTTTTTCTTGATCAGCTTCTGAGCAAGCTCTACATAAACACAACCTTATCTGACAAGGTTTTAAAAAAAATACTAGTTATTCTGCATGAAAGATTTCTGTATTTGTGGGGGTTTTTTTGTTTTGCTCTCACTGGTTTCAAACCACGCTCACACAGTCCTAATTAGGAGGATCAGTAGAATTTTAAATGGCTTGAACTATTATATTTTTTTTATGTTGTTTTTTTCCTCCTAAAATTTGATTGGAAATTACTAGATTACAAGCACATATTTAATGCCAAGTTTACAAGCACTGTTGAAGCATTATTGCTTACTCTACAGCGCTGTGTTGCATATTTTTACTGCAAAATATTTATATCGATTATTTTGAATCCAAGTGTGACCATTCCTTAGTTTGTTCAGCATTTGGTTAGATCTTTGGCGTTTACTTTTGCAGGGATCACCGTCTGGAGCGTATGGAGGCAATGGAGAAGCAGATCGCCAGCCTTACCGGCCTGGTCCAGAGTGTGCTGACCAGAGCACCAGACAGTGACAGCACGTAAGACTCTCCATTATACCCCATTAAACCTCTAAAACTCACAGACACAGCTTCAGGTCAGACACATAGGCAGCATTATTGACAGGAACAGTGGCAGGCTATTATCAATGCCATTATCAGCTCCATAGCAGTGAAGTGGTACATTACTTTGTGTAAGCACAGCACAACTACAGAGCACTAAACATTAGCTACAAGGCCCAGTGCTATTGATTTATACATTGATACCTACAGAAAGATGTGTAAGATAGCTTTTCAGTAGATTTTTAGTTCCTTATTTATATGGAATGTTGCTATCATGGCACTTAAGCCTCATGAACACAATAAGAGCTCATTAACAAGAAGATCCCTTGTTAATGTCGTCTGTCTGATAGTGACCAATAGTGGTGCTGTTAGCGTTAGCACTGTAATTGCCTTGCCCTGTGGCCGTTGATCCTCAGATGTGGCCTGCTGCGTCTCTGCATGATGGCGGGCTGCCCTCCGGACCAAGGGACGGAGTTCTCACGGCCATTACCTTTCTCTTCCAGCGAGAAGACTGAAACCAACAGCGATGGCTCCGCCACTGGAAGTGAGTACAGCAGCTTAACTGTGACCCCTGTACCGAACTGTTTCTCATCAGCCTACTTGTTACTAACACAACTGCTGTGCTGATTTGTTTAGAAGTAGTTTCATAGTTTCATTCCTGAAAACAATGTGCTGGAATATAAACAGGATAATAGACACAAACAAGCGGTGATGGTGACCCTCTGGTTTATGACAAATGTATCTAAATTTGACAGGAAAGTAAGCTGCTGTCTTTATCACCTGGTTGGTTTCTTTAAGAATTGTGGAGTTGGTTATTTTATGGGTGTTTATACACTTGTAGGTTAGTTCATTTTGTCCAAATCCGGCGAAAAAATATTACATGTTGCCTTGTGGTTCTCGTTAAGTTTCACACTGACTTTTAACTATTGTAGCATAGCTGTAAATGTGTAGTTTTACAGAATGGCAGGTAACTTATTGATTTAAAAGTTCTGGCGTCTGTCATCTTGCATCATTGCGATGCCGTAGGGAAATCAAATTCTAGTGACTTTGTGCTAAAATCACAATAATGTACTGTCAAAACATTGTTTGGTTGGTCCAGTCCAGTTGTTTAGTCCATACTAGAGTTAAACTGACAGCTTTAAACCACCTCAACAAACTAAACAGGAAACATGGGGTGGATGATATATCGAATATACTTGATGCATCTCATTTTTCGACCATGGAGAATCAGTGCTACTTGCAGATATTATGAATATATCAACTGGAGAGCTGTTACCAGCTCACACTGAATAAACGTTTAAAGGTGCAGCAGCAACTTTCTGCTAACTGCTTCGAGTTAGCAGCAAGAACATCAACACCTGCGGCCTGAGATGAGCCGGGTGCTATAAAATAAAACAAGTAATTTAATGACAACAATACTTTATTTAATTTTATTATAACGGCACTTTATTAAACTTTATTATGATAGTAGCTGCTTTATTGTAACTGTTAATTTAATAATTTGGTGTTTTAGTAGGAGATTAAAACACGAGGAGATTTCAAAATATGGAGATACATATCATGTATCGCGATATAACCTAAAAAAATATGTCATTCATCTCTTTTTTTTTCCTCCATAATCCTTTGACACATTTCCACTGCATGGTACGGCACAACTTGACTTGACTTGCTTGGAAATATCAATAGTGAAAACAGAATGGAGAAAAGTACCGGGTACCAAAAGCGAGTTGAGTCGAGCCATACCATGCAGTAGAGACTTTGCATTTGTCCTCCAACTACAGAAGTTCAAAATTCCAAATGACTCAGTCAACATTTAAACACAGCAAAAACAAAAAGAAAGATCAGACAAGTATCTGGAAAAGACCCTTGAGTATTCAGTCAAGTAAGAAAAATATTCATTTCATCAATTTGTCCAGTAAGGAGATGTTTTTAGTCTCACTAAGCACAAATACAGAAAGCAGGGGGGGAACGCTGGTGAAGCTCTGTCAAAAATCAAAATATATACCTTCTAACAGCTTGAAGCTGTTGAAAGGTGTTAAACAAACAAACAAATAAGACTGTCAACATAGCCTTCTTGGTGAGGTGGTAAGACAGACAGCTTTGGAGTGTTTGGAAGGTTTATTTTTTTCTCTTTTTTACTATCTGTGTACTAGATGAATTTTTTGGTGCTGTGTCCATGAGTTTCATAGCTTCCATGCGTGCTGCTTATGGGCTCATTGTCTGGCGCATGGTTGTTACCTTTTCATAAAGTCCTGACCTCACCTGCGTGCTGTGCCGTGCCCAGGAATGTCCTAAACACAGCAAAATAGGAGGAAAATAAGTGATTACAGGCAAAGGGCATGGTCTCCGCAGATAAATACATCACCACATTCCTCTAGTGGGCCGTAAGTGATGATTGACAGAGGGATAACTTTTGTGGGAGTCTAAACAATGCAAAATCCTGCATAGTATACCTTTACATTTTTACAATTACTGACAGGAATCATTTTCCAACAGGTGTAGCCTCTACATACTGAAGCATTTCTGAATGAAACCATTTATCTTTACCATTTTTTTTCTTTACTTATCTCATTCCTTTTTCTGTCCTTTTTCTGTCTCATGCTGATAATTTTGTAATGCAGTTTTGGCACAAACAAACCTTTTTCAGTGTCCAGACCTTCGCAGAGCCACTGCAAGGACACAGTATTCTTTGAGGCTTCCTCACAGATTGAAACATGGCCAAAAGACTAAGCCATCACTATCATTTTCACTGGTTTAGTCAATAAAAATGCTCCCCAGAATCATCATTCTCTAAATATGAACTTTTAAGGCTTTCCTCCCCCCCTTTGTCTCTCTATCACCCTCTCATTAATTTCTCTGTAACTGGCTCACTCTCTCTATATTCCAGCTGGACGGCTGAAGCAGAAAGGTAGTTGCCATCTCCTACTCTATCATCCTTTTTATTTCTCCTATCAGACGTCTCTCATGGCTCTCTGCTCTCTGTATGGGTGTGTGGTGTCGTTGGGTAGCTGGCGGTGTCTATCCTCACGTTTTTCTCCTGGTTGGTTTCCCAGAGGCGGACACCCCCTTCCTGTCACTACTTTTTGAATTAATGCTTGGTTTTTTCCTTTGGGAAATTTCAGAGGGTTGTTTTGTCACAAACTAGGCTCTCCTTTGCAAAAGTGTATGAGTGTATAAGTGTGTGTGTGTGTGTGTGTGTGTGTGTGTGTGTGTGTGTTCTCGAGGCATATGTGTGGGTGAAATAGCTGGGGAGTCAATGGCCATACTCACAAAGCCCTGTGTTGAGATAAGAGCATGGTTATCCCCTTGTGTGTCACTACTGAATAGCCTAATTGCACTTCTATATGGGTTACTAATAGCATGAGCTCACGTCTCTCCCAGTGGGCTATTAGAGTTTTGTGACTATGGCGCTTTTTTTGCATTCACACACTGTATTTGTTCCAGTGTGTGCCCAGATTTTCTGTATATGTACATTTCTTTGAGACTTTATTCTGTGTGTGTGTTACTGTTTGCACTGTGTGTCATGCTGGCTGACTGCAAATCTCACCGGAGCACGGCCCAGCAAACTAACCAATTTGTTTCCCAACGACCTGCTGGTGACCCCCCCATGTCCTGTTCTGTGATTGGCAGCTCATACACCGTCGGCACCTCTAGCTCTGATGCCGCCACCACCTTCCAACACAACCCAGGTGAACAGCGTGGGCCGCTTGCAGATGCAGCTCCACCTGCACGGCCTGCAGCAAAACGCCACCGACCTGCGCAAACAGCTCAGCCAGCTACGCAGGATGCAGGTATGTAATATATCCATCAAGAAAATCAGTTTTTGTAATGTTTCTTAAAGAGCCCGTTCTCACAAAATTACAAGAAAACGTTATTTTCTAACGGTGGTATCTCGTAGGGCTGCAACTAACCATAGTTTTCATTATCATTTAATCTATTATTATTATGCCTCTGTGCTGGCATCAGCCATGGCTGGGCATACTGTTTTCGGGTTGTCTGTCTGTCCATACATATGTAGCTATGTTCCATTCTCATGAATGTGATATCTCAAGATTGCCTTGAGGGAATTTCCTCAAATTTGACTTAATGATGAAGTGATTAGATTTTAGTGGTCAAAGATCACTGTGACCTCACGAAACATGTTTTCAGCCATAAGTCAAAAATTAAAAATGACAAAATTTCTCACAAATGTCCAATAGAATAAAATGATAAAGTGATGACATTTTATATCCAAAAAGTCAAAGGTCAACTTCACTGTGACATCATAATATTCAGCAAAAACACTTTTCTGACCACTACTCAATGTCCTATCTCAGGAAAAGAAGGGGAGGCATTTGGTCAGATACTGAAACATCATGATTTAGAATTTGTAGCTTTTGGGCAGCAACATCCATATTTAAAGCATCGTCAACTGTCACCGCTACATGTGAGTCTGGACAGATATGGATGTAAACTGTTACTGCAAATTGACTGACCTCGAGGTGGTCATTTTAGTTTTCTTGATAAATAGTTTTGTCAATAAAATGTCAGAAAATAGTGAAACATGCTCTGTATAATGTTGCTGAGCCCAAGGTGACGTCTTGAAATGGTATGTTTTATCCGACCAAAAGCCTCAAAGCTGTTCAGTTTATTATCTTGTATGACAAAGAAAAGCATCAGATTCTCACATTTAAGAAGCATTAAACCAGCAAACATTTGGCTCTTTTTCGTTCAAAAATGACTAAAATTATTATTAAATTATCAAAATAGTTTCAGATTAATTTTCTGTTGATCGCCAAATTGATTCATCTAATTGTTGCAGCTCTAGTACCTAGCCATATAGATAAATATAATTTCTCTTTTTTTCCTTGCTGTTCAATGTTTTACACCTCTTTTAATATAACTCTATATCATCAACTGGCTCTTCTTTGTCAGTAGGTTGTGATCATTTTCAGTGAATCAGTTAGCATCATTTTGATAAGAGCAATTCATTGCAGGGTCCTTCCTGTCTCACTGTTGACAAGTCATGCAGAATCAAGGTCCACACTATATGAGTGGTTTGCTTTAGGTGTAGAGGTCTACAGGTTGACCCAAAGTGGTAGGAAATGGCTAAATTAGCCTTCAGTATTTAAAATATTTTCCACATGCAGTCATTAATTAAAATTTCAGTGATGTAGAATGTGTAGTATACAGTATTTTAACATACACATGTTTGCAGGAGCAGTGGCTTTGATGTTTATTTGATCTTCACTTCAATACCATACCTACAGTAAATAACATCTGCAGGTTCACATAGCTGTACTGCATGACACATTGAGGGCATTGTACCGTTTGAGGATTAATAATGAAACAGAATGAGTGGAAGATAAAAGCTCAGTTCACATGGTATGGTATTCTACAGAGATAGAAAGTGATGGATGCAGAGCCAAATGAAATGCCACAAAGAAGGGTTAACTGAAATGTGGAGATTAGGACCTCACTTATTCCATTTATCTCTGATGCCGGTGATGCTATGGTTACTGCAGGAAGAGATGATGAGTTAAATGCTTTCACTGGCAGAGAAGAAGGTTCACGTCTCTTGCAGGAGAAAGAGAAAAGAAGGAGTAATGGGAGTGACAGATGATTGGCATGCAGTGCCTTTATTTGTTCCCTCACGACAGTCACAACGGCTTCTTCAACTGGCTAAGTAGCAAGACAGAGAGCCAAACACTGAGGCTATGCTGTACCCAGAGAGGGCAGTTTTGCTGTTTACCTGTATGTATGCCCAAGTGTGACCTCTGCACCTGGACCCATGTTGCTGCCAGTGGTGATGGCCAGCAGCTTAAATTTTACATGTGGCTCATTAATTATACAGAGGGAGCATGCAGGGAAGCAGGCAACTGGGAGAGAGGAAACCCAGTGCTGCAAGATAAAAAATAATCGAAAAATGTATTTTTCTGTATATATTAATATTTTTTAGAAATGTATTATCATATTCCCTGTGTTTGGCTTGCTGCGCTGCAGCATCATTATGGGCGGTGTAATGGGGAAAACTTGGTATTTTAAAATGTTAGTGATATTGTCTTGCTTCACTTCCTGGAACATAAGGCTGATCAATTATTAATTTTTCTTGCTTACCAGGTGTTTTCATTTCAGGGAGTTGTATTACATGCAGTAGTCCTGTAGAATATTCCATTCATAACTCTGAGAGGGAGCTAAGTTCACGCTCAGTGCCTGTCATGGACAGCCTTCGTTCTCCTTAGGGCATCCCGACTTTCTGTGTAAGGAGGAACATTTTATGCATGTGCTAACACACACACACACACACACACACACACACACACACACACACCACAGAGGGACCTACTTGCTGCATCTGCCAGTGCTTTTAAGGCTGAAAAACATATAAGCACTCAAGGATAGAGCAAAATGTTCTTCTGGCATGACAAGGCAGAGAAGGTTGTGCAGTCAAACAAGAGGCCACAGCCTGCCCTCTCAAGGACAGGGCAAATCAGAATGTGTACTTGCAGTATATAACTGAGGTCTGTTTTGAAAAGCCTCAGGCAGCTACAGTTCTCCGCCTTGTTGTCCTGTTGTTCTGTTGTGATGGCAGCAGTAGCAGATTTCACATCTTCAACAAGCTATTCTCATGAGGCCAGCGAGGCTAACATTGATACAGTTCATTTCCAAATAGCTGCAGAGTGTGCAGCAAGCCCTACTGAAGTAAGAGCAATATATGTTATCTGTATCATTGTGTGATTGTGTGTGTGCAGATGGAAAACCAGGATTCAGTGCGAACTCTGTTGAAGCGGACAGAAGCGGAGCTGAACGTGCGTGTGGCCGATGCCCTGAGGAAGCAGGAGGATCCTCTGCAAAGACAGCGCCTCCTGGTGGAGGAGGAGAGACTCAAGTACCTCAACGAGGAGGAGCTCATCATCCAGCAACTCCAGTCAGTGACATGATAATTCTTAGTAATATTAAGCAATAATGTCAGACAGTGATTGTAGAACAGTACAGGGTTGTTGAAATCAACTCGTCAATCAATAATGGTCCAAACATTAGTTATCAAAAGTGAAATTTATTCACTTGTAATTCTACTACAGCACCAATATGAGTTAGCGTAATGAATATATAAGTTGACAGTTATCTTGCTTAAGATGAGTATTATCGCGTCTTTCTTAATTGCTTCAAACATGACAAAGTTCATATCTGTTTATAATTAGATGACTCACAGGGTGACGCAGTGATAGGATGAAATTGTAACTGTAATTAAGCTCGGCGTAGAGCAAGATGCTTATTAAGATCTGAGGTATGAGACGGTCCAACAACTAATTGAAGTGACTGCAAAACCAGAGCAGAGAGCTACCTTGAGATTTAATAATCAGATAACTTGCTTCTGTCTTATATGTGGAAATGTTCTGCGGTAATAAGTCCTAGATCTCACTCTGAGCATTAAAAGAGTTCCTGAATCTTGCTCTGAGCAGCATTTTGATTGCAGACTAATTGGCTGAACTGTTAGATGATCTCTGCTAATCAATGTCAGTTATTCAGGCTGGCTAATGGCCAATTTATTTTGGTTAATTATACATGGAACTTTCATTCATTACATAACTTAAGGCAGATTTATATGACATTAATCTGGCCAGTTCAGACACTCAGTATTAGAGCAGTACAAGATCACATTTGTGCAGATTTTCCGTCTTACCTCAGTAATTGCATGAAACTTTTGAATACCCATCCGCACTCCTCCAGTTCAGCTGTCCAGAGCCATTGATTTTGCTGCCAGTTGATTGAGAGACAGTTTATTGGCAGAAGTTTTACCGTCACTCAAATAGCATAATTCTGAGATAAATATTCAGTATTAAGGGAAGCAGAGGAATCCCTGGTGTTCAGCCTTCTGTCTGTTCCATCTCAGCGACCTGGAGAAGTCAGTGGAAGAGATCCAGAAGGAGTCGTCTGTCAACCACAAGCTGGTGACAGTGCAGGAGCTGGAGGAGAAGGCCACTGTTCTGAGAAAGCTGGGAGAAACACTCACAGAACTGAAAAGTGAGTCACACTGGCGCATTTCACATTCTGTGCACAGCCACAAAACAGAAAACACAGTCTTTTACTCAGGCAGACAGTTTATAATGCACTAATTACTCACCAAGGCACTGATTATCCTTTAGTCACCCACAGCCAGTCTGTCAAACATTTAATCAGTCTCAGAATGCTCATTGTTTCAATAAACTCCCTAACCGTTTACAGTAGTTCAAAATGTTTTGTTTTTTTCTTTTTCTTTTTTGATTGCCACAAAAGGCTTTCAACATCTTTGACAAGTAGAACTGATTTGTTTGGGGGAATATGGTTGGCTCTCTGTTATTCATCTTCTGTCTCTTGCAGATCAGTTTCCAGGCCTGCAGAGTAAGATGCGGGTGGTGCTCAGGGTGGAGGTGGAGGCCGTCAAATTCCTGAAAGAAGAGCCACACAGGCTTGATGCCCTGTTAAAACGCTGCAAGACTATAACTGACACCCTCGCCACCATGCGCAAGTATGAAACTGCACTAACTGAGAGCAAGAGAGTTTATCACTACCTTTGTGCTTTATATGCCAGCTAAAGAAAGCCAGTTTGTGCTGAACTAATAAAATTATCAATAACTGTCCTCACATTGACTTGGAGATGGAAAAGTTTAAAGTTATTCAATAAATATCAAGCAGCAACCTTCGGGGCTGAAAAATGAAGCCAACACGGGAGTGCCGAACACTGTGGATCCTTAGTTGACCATTTGAGGCTGGCTCCAGAAGGGAGTCAGTCCTCATATACCCCCATGTTAAAATGCCCAGCTTTGCAGCAGCAATAAATATGTTTACAGCCTGGTACAAAAACAAAAACAGTTTTGGTCTCTATAGCTAATTTCACCTTTCATGGCAACTGTATGGGGTGTGAATTACTATATAACTCACCTGTTGAATGTTACTAAGGCTTGAAGTTATGCATAATTAAAGGCGTGGCTGCTATGAGTGACAGGTAGGTGCCTTTCTTTGACAAGTCAAGTACTACAGGGACAACACTGGGAAGGTAACATATGCCGTAACCCCAGATTCATAGAGTATGGGCACAGCCATAGCTGTCACTATTACTGTGTATGTTTGGTTCATGGAAGTTAATTGTAACATTTTGGTCACCTAAAAAAGTCAGTGTTCAGTTGGCTTCAGTTCGCTTGTGAAAATTAGCATCAGCATTATCACAGTTATCCATAAATACACTGACCTTACCAGATTAGCAGCTAGCGTTAGGATTAGCTCCACCCTCTTGCCCTAATATGGTCACTTTTGATTTAAAAAATCCAAGATGGTAATGGTCAAAATGCCACACTTGAATCTTCAGAATGGTAGTCCATAAACCAGTGGGTGACGTCACAGTGGCTACGTTCATTTTTATACAGTCTATGATAAATACTGATGGAAAAGCATTTGTGCAATAAATTCTTACACGGTGACACATAGTGAATCAATTTTAGGAAAGCTTTTCCATTTGTACCTCTGCCAAAGAGATTATGTTCTCGCCACTCTTTGTCTGTGTGTCAGCAGAACATTATGGATTTTCATAAAATGTGGTGGACAGACAGGCCTTGGACCAAGGAAGATTGATTAGATATTGTTGTTGAATCAGATCAGAGATTTCCCTCATTAAACATTTATTGTTTTAAGCCAAAGCTCTTAAAACTAGTAGAGGCAGAGAGATGATTTAAAATCATAATTTATGTAGAAAAAAAAAAGGTGTCCTGAAGGGTGCATTCAAGCAGCTAGTATTAATGTGATCGCTTAGCTTTATGGGTAACACCCTAATGAAGGTTCTTTTCAGCCATATGAATAAATATGTTTTAATTTTATGATGAGCATGGACTTGGACTTTTAAAATGTGCCCTTCAGCATTTTGTCATCTATCTTCAAATCAGCTGTGTGTCCAAAAAGCACCCACTTTCTGGTTTAATTAACCTCACTGATCATAAGAGCTTATCAAATTAGATTTTTTTTCTCTCATCTTTTTGGGTAAAAGAATCATTCAGTGTTGGCAGAGGTCTGTGTCCTTCACAGTGTTAGGAGCTTTCTTGATGTTTTTGGCATTCAGCAACAATTGTTTTCACTTTGAGTCATGGATTATTCATTTTTTTGTCTGTTACAATTCAAAGAGTTGATTAATGAATCCATCTTCCATGTCTTCCCAGACAAGCAAATGAGGGGGTGTGGAAGAAGCAGGAGGATTTCTCTAGTCCTTCATCAAAGCACAACGATGATTTGCGAAAGTTTTCAGACTTTGACATCCCAACCAGCCCGCCACTCACCATCAATGACCTTGGGGTAGGCAACAGCCTGTCCAACTGGAGTCCCCATTCCAGCCTCAGCCGTGGCCACGGGAACATGTCCGGCCCCCACAAGGACAATCATCCTCCTGTTCCCCACAAGGGCAAAGCCCTGGAGGAGCTGGAACGCCGTGCTTTAGCTGACAAAGCTTTGTCTGTGGAGGTCCGACTGGTAGGAATTATTTTTCACTTTCTTCTTCTGTGCTTTCACTGCTAACTCTGTCATTACCAATCATGTCACAACATAGTTACACCAGTACTACAACACCACATTGGCTGCGTGCTTAGATCAGTTTCTCCTCTCCACAGGCAGCAGAGCGGGACTGGGAAGAAAAGCGGGCCAGTCTGACCCAGTACAGTGCCCAAGACATCAACCGGTTACTGGAGGAGACCCAGGCTGAACTAATGAAAGCTATTCCAGACTTGGACTTTGCTGCCAAGCAGATCAAGCCCTCCTCCAACACAGCCTCCTCTCAGAACCCACAGAGTGGAGCAGGAACCCCAGAGCACCGCATCAGCAAGCCACAGCACAAACTCTCTGGGAAAGAGGGAGGGTCCAGGCGTGGCTCTGGTGAGAAACTTTGCTTCTTTAAGTTGTCAGTCAGTCAATCAATCAATCAGTTTTATTTATGAAGCCCAATATCACAAATCACAATTTGCCTCACAGGGCTTTACAGCATACGACATCCCTCTGTCCTTATGACCCTCGCAGCGGATAAGGAAAAACTCCCCAAAAAAAACCATTTAACGGGGGGAAAAAAAACGGTAGAAACCTCAGGAAGAGCAACTGAGGAGGGATCCCTCTTCCAGGACGGACAGACATGCAATAGATGTCATACAGAACAGATCAGCATAATAAATTAACAGTAATGCACATGACACAATGAGACAGAGAAAGAGAGAGAGAGCGAGAGAGAGATATGCAGGTAATGACAGTAGCTTACAACAACATTATTGAAAGTAATAATATTATAGTTATAGTTCTGGCTACTGTGGTACAATATGTTGAAAGTATATATTAGTATCTGGCAGTATACATGTGTGATAATAATCATATGTGTATAATAACAGTAGAAGTATGACTAATGACTAATGATGGCAGCAGCAGCAGGCATCTGGCAGGACCACGGCAGCAGCACAACCACACACGTCACGCTGTCCAGGCACCGCTGCGATATGAATTAACCTGAGAGACAGTGGAGCACAAAGGCTCCAGAGAAGAAGCCGAGTTAGTGACATCCAGAATGGCCGAGTTAGCAAGATGCAGTAATAGAATACGAGAGAGAGAGAGAGAGAGAGAGAGAGAAGGTGCCCGGTGTATTATAGGGGGGTCCTCCGGCAGACTAGGCCTAAGTCAGTCTAACTAGGGGCTGGTACAGGGCAAGCCTGAGCCAGCCCTAACTATAAGCTTTATCAAAGAGGAAAGTCTTAAGTCTAGTCTTAAATGTGGAGACGGTGTCTGCCTCCCGGACCATAACAGGAAGATGATTCCACGGGAGAGGAGCCTGATAGCTGAAGGCTCTGGCTCTTGATCTACTTTTGGAGACTTTAGGGACCACGAGTAACCCTGCATCCTCAGAGTGCAGTGTTCTGGTGGGATAATAAGGCACTATGAGCTCTCTAAGATATGACAGAGCTTGACCATTTAGAGCTTTATAAGTTAACAGTAGGATTTTAAGTCAGCTTTTTAAGAGCTAAGAAACACAGCCTTGTGTTCAGGGTAACCACTGTGCATTTTAAATTTAATCCAAGTAGCTTTTAAACAGTTTTACAAGCCCTGCAGGTCATCAGATTTCTGCAAGAACATGTGTTCCCTAAACTGGAATAAAATATGAAAATCATCAAAACGGGAGACACAGCATGAATATTAAGAGTTTCTTAGTATTATAAATACAATAAATCATTTGACATAGCATTCACTATTGAGTGAAGCAGGTTTTACACGCCACACATAATACAATGCCTACAAATGTCTCATTGTATGTTCTAAAATCACCACAGTCACTGTATGAGTCATTTCTCAAGATGCCTGAATTACATCCTTTTCCAGATGAGCTGACAGTACCACGGTATCGCACAGAGAAACCCTCCAAGTCTCCTCCTCCTCCACCACCAAGACGCAGTTTCCCATCTTCTCCAGGTATAACAAGCCGCAGCGGAGAGCCCCTCATTCCTGGAAAAAGTATAAAGGTACAACAAAGAAAATTCAGGAGCATAGTTTTATTTACACTGCATCATTGTGCAATTAAGACAAGGAATATTCTTGGATTTGACAATAAGATGGACACTGGCTTCAGATACATAAAATTCCTTTTTTGTATTTATGTTTGTAGAAGTCCGAATCTGAAGAGACTGAAGGCCAGAAGCCTCATGTAAAACTGAGGAGGGCCGTGTCTGAAAACCCCCGTCCTGCGTCTACACCCCCCACACTTGCCTCCGGGGACAAGGAGGAAGGAGAGGAGGAGAAAATTGCTGCTGAGTTGGAGGTAAACTAAAACATGGGTTGTGCATTATGTTGATTATATCCTCAATAGGCTGATGTTCAATGACTTGGAAAACTGCGCTCTTTTTATTATTTATGTTACGTCCACAATCTGCTACTGGCTTTTGCGTGCACATATTCTCACAAGCAGACATGCTCACCATCATTACCACATGTTCAAGCAGCAGGTGCCATATGTCCCCCTGCCCCCTGGCACTGGAAGAGCCCAAAGATCACATACTGCTCAGTCACACACATCATCACCCAGGGCTCACAGATCACAACCAGACAGATGGACCCTGATGGCTGCTTGGACTGTGTTTGAGATGGCCTGCCTAAAATCTGATACAACACAGACCCAACAAAAACTGATTTTCCATTATTCAGTGGCCATTGTGTTTTTAGCCTACAGCTTATGACAGCTTTTGAACCTCGTTTTTCCTTCCCCAGCTGTTTGAGAGAGTCCCGCTCAGGCTCGCTCTTCCCCTTACCCTTTCCCTACCTGTTAGCCCCCGCAGCAGGAAAAGTGTGCCCCCCTGCAGACTGGACCTGTGGTCCTCTGAGGCCCCAGGCACCAAGGTAACACTGGCTGACCCTGAGTGTTGTGGATTGCTGTCCTCTTAAACCTTCTTTTCCTTTTCACCCCAACACCCACAGAAACCACCAGCTACTGCTCAGCCTCCAGCCACATCCACTCCTCCTATCTCTTCAAGCTGAGTGAACACAAAGTCTCCCTGCAGCAGATACTATTGCTCACAAATTATTAATGTGTGTGCATTCTGCGTTTATAGAATCCCAACCAAAAATGTGCAGAATTCACCAACACCAAGTCTTACTTCCACAAAAGCCTGTCTCTAATTAATTTTTGCAGTGTTGTTATTGCATTATGCAGCTTAAACTGGTGTGGAGAGACTGAGAAACCATGTATAAACTCCATAAACTGAATGTAATTGTTTGATAGGGTGATCATTCGAACACACACACAACTTAAAGTTGCATTGATATCCGGGTCTTCATAAGCTATTTTGTCATTTGTTGTCAGTCAGGGCTGGTAGTGCACAGTTTCTTTTCTGTTTGTTTGTTTGCTTTTTTTTTTTTTTTTTTTTTGCTGGAAATATAGCTACCTGTGTTGATCACAGCTTTGAGACTCAATACACTCTTCATTTGATTTAATGTGAAATTGAGAATATTGATTAATGCAGGTTTAACGTGACACAAAATAAGAGACTGTTATTTAGAAGCATCGTTGGCACATGAGTATACTGATGTTGTGGTGTCTGAGAGCCAGTTAGTAGTGTGTGTGTGTGATCACTAGTTAAAACTTGTGTCAGACTGCTGCCCAGCTGTGCTTTAGGTCCCAATCAGACAGAGTGTGTTTTAACAGCCTGCAGAGGCTTTTTAGAATGTTTTCAGCGTTCTTCTTGTTGTATTTGCGTTGCTGAGCAGCTCTGATTTTTCCATCCCATGAACCCACATTTTTGCAAGAGCATCCTGAACACCTTGAGTTGAAAAAAACTTCAAATCATCGTGGAAAAGCACCTGACATCACTGCTGTTTTTTTTTTGTCCATTGTCCAATCAGATGAATTGAGAGTTGAGCATCCTGTGGTGGCGATAGCAACAAGTTAGCAGGGCACCATATAAGATTTTTGTTAAGCTAACTTAAGCTCACTTTCAGCATTGTCCTACGCGAGCTGCAAGACATATCTGAAAAAACCGTAGTCTCTGCTACTTTCTGATGTTTTCTCAACTGTGATTAGGCCTGACGATTGACAGCACATTGTCAAACTGTTCCAGACTTATCCTAAAATAAGCCTTCAACCAACCATCATCCCTGTGAAGCTGCCGGACCAGCTGGTGGTTCTCCATGTGACTTCTCCTCTTTCCGAAAGATTCATGTACCCGCTCATATTTCTGTCACTCATATTTCTCTCTCACCCTCAATGAGAGCAAGAATAGGTGCCCTCCACTTGTTTTTTTTTTGGTTTGTTTTTCTATGCAGATTGTTTGCTTCACAGCAAAATAGCCTTTATGCTAAGGACATCTGATTGGGTAGTTGCCTAAGTATTAAAAAACAAAATTAGAAAAAGAAGCAGGCCTAAACAAAAAAGCATTACTGTGCACGTGTGTTTTGCATGTTACAAAATGTTCTGTCTGATGGGGACGTTACTGGACTGCTTTAGACTTGAGAGGGAGCTTCATGGAACAGACTACACAGACAGCACATCAGATGCACATGTTAGGAGCACACACGTTCACATACCGATACTTATTTTAAGAGGAAGTTTTCTAGACATACATAACATACAGGTTGTTGAAACTGCTAACTCATTTCTTTCTTTTGGTTTTCTGAGTCTACAGTGATCTCACACAAGTTGTTGGATTGTGCTGAAGCTATAACCAGTTCATTGTGTTAAAATTTAAACCTCAAGTGCTTTCCTCATTTATAGGGAAGGTGCTTGTCTCCTGTTCCCCACATCGTGTTGACAGAGTGTTTGCCAGCTTCACCCACTGCCTCAGAGGATCCTGTCAGAGATTCAGTAAATTACCCTCGAAAAGAGAGTCCGTCACAAGATTGGACTGGTCATCACACCGTCTACCAGACTCAAACTTTAAAAGAAAGGGATTTATTTGAAAGCCCTATTCAGCAAGAGCAAGAGCAGCGTAGTTTTAAGGAGGACATGGAGTCAAAACCGGAAGTTGCCCTGCTGTTGACAGAGCTGGAGGTGAGGGTAGTGTCTCCCATTGAGGTCCAGGAGCTCAGCAGGACTATAGGAGAAGCTCTGCAGACTCTGACCATCTCACCACAGACTAATGAAGTCCCTGAGGTCCAGCTGAGTGGACGGCCTCTACTAGTGCTCCTCAGAGAATTAAATACAGTCAGGGATGCCTACAGGCTGCTGTATTCCCTTTTGGAGTCATCCAAGCTGGTGCCCAAACCCAGAATAAAGTCCTCCTCCCTCCACTTGGGCCAGCAGAGTTCTCTGATGGATGCTCTGAGGAGAGGGATAGAGACAGGGGACAGAGTGTTGACACTTCAACACAACACTGAAATTAAGATTCCTGAGGTACAGCAGACATCAGTAAACATTACTCAGAAGTCCAGCGGATCACCTAGCTCTGCGGACAGACTATCCAACGAAATCCAGAGGAAACGCAGAGAAGGTATCCGACTCAGCACCTACAGGAGGCTGGACAGCTTGGAGGAGACTATTCGTGAGCTGGAGAACACATTGATAGAGATCAGTGGCCATCCATCACAGCAGCTCTACACTGAGACAGCCACCAAAAGCAAACCTGTGCAGGTGATGGGCAGTCTAACCACAGAGACAAAGAAGCCTCCGGTCCCACCCAAGCCATCCTCTTTCAGCCCAGCATCGATCCAGGTTCATTGCTTACACCTGCTGTGCAGATTCCTGCTCTGAAGCAGTGTGCTCTATATTCTCTCTTCACTGCTTCTCTATGGGTGACTGTTGAAACTTAATTTTCAGGCTTCTGATGTCTGCTCCCTGACTAAATCAGCATCTAACTGTATTTGAAATTGAAAATATGTAATAGGGGACAGACAACAGACTTCCTCCCTACTTGTCTGTTCTGTGATTAGTGCTGGAGCAGCTATCCTACTGAGCTCAAAGCTGTTAATTGTTTCTTTATCGATCTGTCCTGGCATCTGTTTTCTGTCTGTAAAGCTAGCCAATTTCTCCTTTTGTTACACTAAACAGGCAATAAAAACAAATGCATAGTCAATGCATATATCTTAAATTTCCTCTTCTTTTTTTCTCGACTTGTCGGCTCTATCCTCTTATCTTTCTTTTGTCTGAAATTCAACTCTCGTTTCCTCAGAAACAGTTTTAAACAAAATAATATTGTGTCAAGGCACATCAGCTAATCTTTTTTTTTTTTTTTAAACAAGCCTAAAGGTATTTCTATGTACTGTGTCACATCATTATTGCACACACCAAAAGTTACTTTGTGATTGTGTTTCACAGAACACAGACAGAATACAATGTGGGTCATTTCAGGTAAAAATATGATTTAAAGGGCAACTTCAGTATTTTTCAACCTGGAGCAAGAGTGCTGTAGCCAGCAGCAGTGGGCTGCAATGTAACCACTTGGGGCACTTGTGCACCGTCAACTTTCATTTCCCATTTTGAAATCTCCCTGGCTTTGGAGTTAATAGCAAGTAGTTTGCTCTTATGTATGTATGCATGTATTTAATTTATAGTCTAAAATACTGCCAAAGTTTTGAAAGATGGTAAATGCAGTTGGAAGTGAGCTTATAGAGTCAGAAATGTAAAGTAAAAGGTCATCTGCATAAAGTGACACTTTCTGTTCTTGGCTTTTCTGTTGGATTCCCCTGACCTTGTTATGTGTTCACAGCTTAATTTCTAATGGTAAAATATATGAAATTGATAGGAGAGGGGAGAGGGGGCATCTCTGTCTGGTTCCACGATAAAAGTGGATAATAGGGGACATGCAAAGTATTTGTTCTGACACGTGCCATGGATGAGCTGTAGGAATTTTATCCATGAAATAAATCTTTGAGCCAGGCCAAATTTATCAAGAGTGTAATACAAGTAGTTTCACATCTCCCAATCAAAAGCTTTTTCAGCATCAAGCGATAAAGCAATCTCAGGCACTGGGGATGATGGAGTATGAATTATATTAAAAAGCCTTCCTAAATTTAAGAGGCCACGTCTACTCTTGACAAATCCCCTTTGATCTGGAGAAATCAAGGAGGGCAAACACTGCTCTACTCTAAGGGCGAGAGTCTTTGACAGTGTTTTAAAATCCACATTTAAAAGAAATACAACTATTGGGCAGTAGAGATACACCTTTTTGTTAGAGTATGATTCTTTTTGTTTAACCAGAAACAGCCTCAAAATCGCTATCACCAAACTATTTAAATAGTTATTTTATCTTCGTAAAGATACACTACGTACACACTACATTCTGAGTTGACACAAACAAAAACTCACAAAAACCGTCTTAGTTCATCTTACCACTGTGCCAAGTAGTGTTGTCAAAAATATGGATTTATCAATACATATCAATTCTCAATCGATATTATCAACAGCCTACTACTTTCTTTCTCTATTTTCTCTCCAACAGTAAGTTGGCACACAAAACCATAGCCCATAGCCCCACCTCCTCTCACTCACAGAGCTGTCTTCTTGTTGTCTTACTCATTCCGGTTGCATATAGGCTCTTGCAACACAGTTTTGTTTTTTACTTGCACTTTATTGCATTTTGAATGTGTAATAGTCGCAGAGGATTTGGAACATGTTACTTGTAATACTCATTTTTTAATAAAAAAAAATTTAATTTTATGCCCAAAATGTCAGTTTTTCCCTATGATACTGAAAAAGGTACAGACCACTGATATTTTTGCAGGTATTGTATTAAAGTTAGAAATTAAAGTATTGTGACACTAGTTCCAACAATCATCAACTTTGCTTTGGTCAAAATAAACCCATAACTCACCCAGTTAATATGCTGGCTTTAAAAGGAGACTAGTGGCTTTGACAATAGTCATTTTGGGGCTGTTTAGGATGAAACAAGGGATAACAAAAAGGTCTATCTTTGTAGGTTTTTTCAGACACTTAGAACGATAACCTGACAACAGGTCAGTTGCAAAACCAAACACTTTCAGTGGATGTACAGTACATTGTGGGTGCATATCCCCTGAGTGGTTACATTGCAGCCTGTTCTGCTGTTCAGTGCTGGACCAGTTTCAAAAACGGTTGTTCTCATTAATCCCTTAGACAGAAAAACATAGGAAAATAGGGTCAAGGTTGAAAAATATCAAAGATACTTAAAAAAATAAAAATAAATATTGATCGAAAAGCCAGGCTGAAAACATAGTAAATAAAATTGTGCGCAACTTTGTTATTAATCCCACTACTCAGGAACCTTCATGAGGATAGAAATCCATCTCTTATACTGAA
The DNA here is from genome assembly GCF_011397635.1 of Epinephelus fuscoguttatus. Lineage (NCBI taxonomy): Eukaryota > Metazoa > Chordata > Actinopteri > Perciformes > Serranidae > Epinephelus > Epinephelus fuscoguttatus. The sequence goes on along the minus strand of NC_064770.1, from coordinate 16,838,482 downwards.
GCCAAATATCACTTCTAATACACTTCTTGTTAACATCTAATGACCACTTGTTGAACTATTACGAGACATTGCGAGTAGCCTTCTTTCACCTCACCTCCAGTTGACCGTAACACAACAAAAGATTAGGGATAATCAAAAGACTTATTGCGTCTCTGTGTCAGCTGCCACTTCAGTGAGGTGTCTTGACAGCTCGCATAGTATTCCCTGTTGCTCTGAATGTAGCCTCCCACTCAGGGCAGGGCTGCAATAACTGACAGTCGCACTGTCATGGTGAGTTTCAGCCCTGTGATGTCGAGCCAGGGAGCATTCCCATAGGCATGGCAGAGGATTACAGTGTCTCCACACATTATTTCATCACTCCAACTTCAACCACGTTCATCATTTCTACATGACCCTTCTTCCTACTCTTGTCCACATTTGCTTGCGTAGTCACCAAATTCATACTGACAAGCGATCTCCTTTCAAGCCCCATTACAGTTCAGTTTTAATTAGCACATTAAATAAACCACTAAATATACTGTATATTTTATGTCTGCATTTCAAAATTCAGCTTCACATCAAGAGAAGAATGGGCTCGAAGGAAAGAAAGGCAGGTTTCTTTGCCTTGAATTATTGTAGCAGAAAAAGATTAAAGATATTCAACGCTACTCCTTTCAGCTAATGTCTCTGTGTGCACAAGAGGCACAGTTGGATGGAAATTTGCCAGAGTGTGTATTTGTTTTTGTGCGTATTAGACAGTCGACAGAGTAACTCAGCGGGAAAGATCATTAAGCACACTGTCTCGTGGATCCTGCGGTGAGGCTAGGCTACGCATCGTCAGTTTTGATCTTGTGTTTCTATATTCTTCTCTTTGTCATTTTTCTACTGATAGATGGTGAAACTCTGAAGTAGATTGTTCAGTTGTATCAGCAACAAGCTCTGATCTTAAAAACCTCATTGGTCTCTCAGGAGACAGACTTGCTTGTTGGAATCAACTTCTGTATGAAGTTGATGTGCATCTGATGTGATGCGTAAACTAAGGCACTGAAGAGGAGAAATTAAATGTATGACCATGTTATGTGTGTCTAAGGTGCGCTTCACACACCTCTCCTCTCTTCTCCTTTCAGGGAGGGAATGGTACAAGCGCCGGTAAAGTCCTCCACTCCTCAGCTGCCTCCAAACTGAAGCACCTGCAGCAGAACAGCACAGACAAGACTAAAAGTGGCAGAAGAGAGGACTTCCTGAAGAGCCAGGGCCTGAACCAGGTATTATCTTATATTTAGCTGTTGTCAAGGCCAAATGCACACTTGATCTGGCTGCCTGTGCAGACGGACTGAACGGTATTTTCTGGACATTCTCTGTATTGGCTGCCTTTTGCAGGGGTGACAGTGAAGGCCATAACCGTTTTTCAGGAATAAAAAAAAAAAAAAAAAAAAAGGCTTGCACGGAAGTGGAGTATAAAAATCATAAAAGTGAAAATGATCATCATTATAAAAAAGATGTTGCATTTTTACTATGTCCTCTGTCTGAAACTGGGGCAAAAGAGGCAATGATCTGTGTCTGCTATAAATCAAGTAAGATGGGAGTTTTTTTTCACATATACAGGCAACTTTGATGACCTTCTTGATATAGAAACCTGATTTTTTTATAAAGGTGATGGCGCCTTCACACTGAACCTCTGCAAGCTGACAAAGATGCCCTTTACATCTTGCATTAAAATATGTCTTGTATCCAGGTATCATTTAACCTAATTTTGAATTTGAATTTTATTGGTACACAAGATATGTTTTAAAAAAAAAAGTATATAAAAATAAACATGTCAGGGATTGTGCAAGATAGGTAAGAAACACCAAAGGGTCTTATGATGAAAACCTCCCCTCTAGAATTTCAAATGTATTCTATGACAAATAATTTTCTCACTTATACGTTAGAATATAACAGACAAAACAAGAAGATATAATCATCATAAATGAAACAGACACATACGCATAACACATGAACATAACTAATACATTAACTATGGCACAGGTGTTTTTTTTATATTAGATTTAAATGAGAGTAAGGATGGACAGGTTTAATGAAGTGAGGACTATTGTTCCAGAGTAATGGTCCTCCATATTTCAAAGCATATTGCCCAAGTGATGTGCGGTAATAGGAAAGATAAATATCTTCTGCTTCTCCTGTTGGATATGAATGTACATCAGAGTTCATTAGTAGAAGGTTGTTGAATACATCTTGTAAGCTGTGCTTTTGAAGCATACATTTATACATAAAAATATTTGTTTGATGTATGTTAATATAAAAATTGACAGCAGATTTAATTTCTTAAACAGAGGAGCCGATGTTTCCCAAGGATTAGGTGTTGTTGCATTACATTATATGTCTCCAGCATTAACAATGACATCCGATCGTTCTGTCCAGCTCAAAGAACCATGCAGTCCTGTCAACAACTATTATGATCAGAATTTTTCATTAAAAAAAAAAATACAATTACATAGGGTGCACATCAGGATATTGGCTGCATTCAGAGACAATATTGTTGTAGAATTAAAAACAAATATACATATTTTTAAAGATCTTTTGGGGGGCTTTTATTAACGTTTTTATTATGTGCAGCTAGAGATTGACCAGAATTGGGGGAGAGTGGGGGGATGACATGCAGCAAGAGTCACAGGTTGGTATCAAACCCAGACCACTGCAAAGGACTCAGCCTACAGTATATGGGGCACACACTCTACCAGGTGAGCTAGAGGTCACCCCCTGAAACAAATATTTTAAAAAAAATTTGCTGGTCTATAGTTGTCTTTGTTATATATGTCAGAGTCAGTCAGGATGAACAGCAACGTCGATGGGGCTGAAACAGGCCTCCATGATTGTTAAGACAGTGACTGACAGGAATGCATTACAGCTGAGGGAGACGTAGTATTAGTAGTGTTAGCATCAGATGAAAGAGAGACCACTGTATGCCCCGTAGCTTTGGCATCAGGTGAGAGAGCTGCTGCTACCTCACTGGCTTCGAACAGTTGTGTGCAGTTATGTATTTCTGCCCATGTAGTTGTTTTATGTGGACTGAAAATGCCATTGCATTTACACCTGTGTTCAGTGTGGTCACAATGCGTCCCTGACCACCCCAGGGTTGGTTTGACCAGTCAGATCACAATCTTTGCTCAGTGCAGTTACACCAGTACTTTCATGTGGTCTAGCACTATTTGATTGCAATCAGATCACCCCAAATGTATATTAATGCAAGGTGTAAAGGGGGTCAGAGTCTCCAGAATAGCCATGCAGCCCCTCTGTATTTTTCAGACTAGATCAAGTATTAACCTTTACCCTCACTTTTTACCTCCACTTCATCCTCTCCTTGCCCCACAAAACTACTGCGTGTCCCCACCATGCTTCACTCCTCAGCTTACATTCCACAAAATGTGTATAGTGTAAGATATTTCTTTCTTTCTTTTTTTTTTTTTTTTTGAAACACTGTGGCCATAATTAATTGAATTTAAATCCAGTTTAGCTAATGATCATAAATTCTTTGATGCCAAAGTCACATTGTTGTGGCAGTCTCATTATCACGAGTTTGTCAAAATATATCAAAGTGTCCTCTGCAGGCTTTTTGTCCCGCAGAGAATTGTGTGTCAGACAGGTGACAGTGGCAGAGGATTAGTGCTTAAATCTACAAACTGTGTTTTTATGTCTGATAATCTTGAGCTGTCTCTAAGTTTAGTATCTAAACCAATTAAAAAGTTATAAAACTCATTTTCTTAGCATTACATATTATCAAAATAGACTTGTGTAAGTCTTGAATTTTGTCCTATTGGTATGAGAACATGTAAAACTTAACCTGTTTGTGTTGATTGAGAAATCAGCTTGGTCACATAGACAGACAAAAATATATTGTTGAAGTCTGAAGCCTATTATTTTTAAATGTAATGTGCATTAAAAACTTAAAATGACTGAAGTTTGATATCAGAAACTTGAAAACTCCCTGCGGAAACCTCTTTCCATACATACGTGGTTATACATTTGCCTGATAGCTGGCTCAACACCTTTTTTTACTGCTTTTAATTTGCCAGCATTTTGGTGCTATAAAATAAGGTAAAGGACTGGACATAAGGATGCCTGATGGCCTCTGGAGGCAAGGAAATTGAACTGTTGAAGCATGTCAGTCCAGTAAAGCCAAGACGAGATTTTTGCACCACTCCTGTGCACAGGGGAAAAAAAGCTTAATGTCAATGTAATTTGAAAAATAACAGGAGCAGTGAAGTGAACCTAAACCTCCATACCCCAAAGAATTTGACAGAGCATTCAGACACAAATTCAGTCTTGAAGATTGCAGAGAAGTGAATGTGTTAGGCAGAGAGGGAGAGATTGGAGAGATGGGGACGTAATGAAGCTTTGGTCGGCTCAGACTGAGAGAAGATTGGGAGGAATCTCTGCAGTGCCATGTAATAATCGCCCCTTGAGTCACTGGCAATCACGGATTATTCAATATGAAGAGGACAACTCTCTTTCCCCACCATTAAGTCTTTCACATTTCCTCTTCTCTATGTCTCTTTCCTTTTTCCGCTCTCTGTACTCTGCAATTTACACACGCTGCCCGTTTCTCCTTTTTACTCTTTTCCCCATCAGTCTCTCTCGTTCTCTGTGATTTGGAAGCAGAGCGGATTCCTACCCCTGTCTAATGAAAGCAAAATTAGTCCCATTATTTCATTATGACACTCATGGCGCACTCTCTTTGTCCACAAACTGTTCAAAACAGCCATTGTTAAAGAAGCTGTATGTGTGAAAGCGCTATCCTCAGAGGGACAGTGGGCACTCAAAGCTAATTGTCAGCGTGGGAAGTTGGTGCCAAGCCGTTTAGGGTGGCAACATACCACAACTGCATGACGAATAACAAAAAGAAACAAAAGAACCAGCTGACTTTAACCAAGAGAATAAACAGTCAGCTGTGGCAGCTTTCACAACAACTGCTGTTGTGGCATTATGAAGTATGAGATGCAGTGAGTAGTTGAAAGGTCAAGTGGTCAGTCAGTGCACAAGTAGGTAGAAGTTTGTTTTGATTTGTTATACAAAAACAAGAATAGTCAGGCCATTCGTTAAGAAAGTAGAGGATTCTTAGTATGAACCTGCCATCTAGTGTGGTCGTACCATAGGCTGTAAAAATAATGAACAAAGCTACCATGATGACACCCATTGGTTTGTGGACTGCCTTTTTGAAGCCTTGAGTTCAGCACTTTGCCCGTCGCCATCTTGGTATTTTGGAGCCAGAAGTCACCTTGCAAGTGGCATAACACATAAATATGCGTAAATTTGGGTCTTAATAAAATGTAAACGGCTGAGTTATATAAATATTCACCCCTGTACAGTTGTCGTGAATGTTGAAATTAGCTATAGAGACCAAGACTGTTTTTTGTACCAGGCTGTCAAAATGCTTATTTATGCTGTAAAGTTGGGTATTTTAACATGGGAGTCTATGGGGATTTACTCTGTTTTGGAGCCAGCCTCAAGTGGCCTTTTGATAAATTGCAGTTTTTGGCACTTCCATATTGGCTCCATTTCTTAGTCTCTGAGGTCGCTGCTTGGGTCGTACAGTACTAGGCTCATTACTGCTACTTAAAAAGATACTTTGCCGATTTTGCGACATTTGTATCATAACAGTGTGGGTAGTATGTGTAAATGAACTGTGGTAAACTTCCCTCCATCCTACCAGCGCTTAGATCTCCCTGCTCATCTCTCAGCTCAAATCTGCTGGCTCTAGGGCTATTGCTCCAACTACAGATCATACTTCTGCATTTACGTATACTTGCCACCACAGACACTGTATAAGCAGATTGAGAGATCCAGAATCAGATCAAACAGTAAGACAAGGCTGTGCTGATCACATATAATCCAAGATTATGTTACTGTATTGCCTATTTCTCACCTAAAGTGACTTCAGAAACATATAGTGCACTGTTTGGCTATAATACAAGAATTTTGTGAATAGGAAGTGGGCACCATACTGTTTCCTGAATTATCAAAATGGAGGCTGAAAAAGCAGACTGCTGTGTTGTCTATTTGTTGCCTCTAATGTTTCCAAAAATATATTTTAACCCACTGTTAACTGTACCTTAAGATAATTTATTGCTAGCTGGCTGCCATATTGTGTCCTGTGTAAAAACTGAAGAGCTTGCATTGCATCAGCCACCAGTGGTAGCAATTATTGGCCCGGTGCAATGCAGTGCATTCTCGTAATTGTAGGTTTTCTACCTCTTCAACAAAAGAAAATGCCACAGTTTTTTACTTTGGTTTTCTCTGTGCATGTAGCACTATTTTCAAAAATATTTGCATCTACTCTATAGAAGGTTTTAAGAAAAGACCATTTTTACAGCAGTGAAATACTTCTTTAAAAAGATCTAAATGTGCATGGCTCCCCAAAGTGTTAAATATTAAACAAATCAATGATTATAAAATAAATAATCACACAAATAAATTGTGTAAAACACATAAATGAAAAAAATGATTAAAATGAAAGTCATTATTATGAAATGTTAAACCGGCAAGTTTTAGCCAGTTAGCTCCTGTTAGCCAGAGCGGCAACAGTGTCAAAGTAATTCTGAATTAAGGTCACTGGCTGAAAGGTGAAAGGGCAGCGACAACACCACTGTAACAAAAAGTGACAGTATAAAGTCATAAAAAAAGTGTTGGGGGAAAAATGCCATTTTAAATCAAATCAGCCTTTTGAAAAAGTAAAATTAAAATGTCTATTCAAATAAAAATGATGATGGGATACAGTAAAATTCTGATGTTATGAAAATGAATGATGAAATAACATCACATAATAATGAGTTGAATTTTAATTATTTCTTGAATTATTAAGATTAGGTTGATTTAAATATTTCATATAATTTTTTATGATTATTTTATAATGTCTTTATTTATTAACACTGGTTCCATAATCTTGAAGTGTGAACTCCATCTTAACCATGCAGTGCCATGTACAGTACCGTACCATGAGTCCTGGTTGAAACTGCCAACACAAATATTTTAGCAACCTTTTTAAACCTTAATGAAGCAAGATGCTCTGAATGTAGCCTTGTGTTGTTGGTTTCCACAAGCTGTTGCTTTTGAAATTGCTCCTCTCGGTCAGATTCCCATTGCCTTTAATGTCAAACCCAGAAAATAGCACAGATCCCGACAATTTAGCTTACAGAAGGATGGAGCAAAATCTGTCTTCTAAAACATTTAAATTCAGTATAATGAAACAGCTGAGCACGGACTATGCTGGAAAACGCGCTGATTATCTGCAGCTCATCTCATCAAATTATCAAGCCGGCTGGCTCATATGCATACATCTTATAAGAGCTAATTAAGAACTTCTGCAGACTCTGTTCACTTCACCTGGTGTTTTTTTAACCCATCAGTGACATTGTGCTCCCGATCTTTTTGAAGAGAAATCTTAATTATGGCAGCTAAAAAATATGAGCACTCTGCTGCTTTTTTTTTACGACTAAAAAGTAAACAGGTTATTTTTGAAGAATGTGTTTGTGCAGAATGTGTCACAGTCACAGTCTTCAGCATCTATTTTTCTAGGATCCACATACAGTATTATGCCTTAGTTGTAACCAAAAAATGATGAAATAAGCCACCACAGTGTTTCACCTCACCCTCATTTCTCCCTCAAACTCACCTGCTGATCACACTTTGACTGATGTTGTTGTTCTGACAATTAGACGTGCCCACCATGGGTGACCTCTCTCCTTGGCCCGCAGATTAAGGTAAAAATGCTTCTTCTCTGGAACCTTTCCTGGACAGAATTCCCAAAACATGACCCCAAACTTTTACCCTACTTCAAGTTTCCAGTGGTGTGTTCTCTTTTGTTTCCTCTGGCCGAATGATTACTGACATTTCTAGGGCATTTTGAACTCAAGGAATGAGCACACCACTTTAGAGTGGTAGTAGTGGTAGTAGTGGTCCCACCCCCCAGCTAATATATGAATAGATCTAAATATATAAATACCTTTAGCATCAGTGGCATTATCCACACAATAACATTTCCCACCAGTTCAAATAAAAGGCAGCTGGTACACATTAACATGTCATGAAAGCCAGCTGGAGGGACAGTTAAACATTTTAAGACATCACTGTGTACCATCTGTAATCAGCTAAAACAAGATGCACTGGCATCATTTTTTGGTTTCATGAGGGTCCCGCGTTTAGCTTTGCCAATTTCAAGTTAGGGTTGGGTTTTTTTTTCATCAAGATAAATTTGCTGGTTGAATGAACATTGTGCCATTCAGCTAATTATAATTTGGATTTTTGGGATAGCAGTGTAAGCTTTAGCACCTGGCCTGGTGAATCAGATTTCAGGGCTTATCTCTTGCTAACCTCCTGGACATGCAAATAATGTGTTCCAAATAGACTTTATCACTGGAGCAACAAAAGTGCCATTAAAGCTACAGTTGGTAACTTTTATAAAAAATAACTTTTTGTCATATTTGCTGACACTGTCACTCCATCTAAACAGTATTACATGAGACAGATAGTCTTTGAAAAAAATGGTGTTTCTTCTAGGGCTGTTGCGATAACCGCTGTGTTGCAATACCCCACCCTTGACAAGCCAGCCACAGGGGATGGCAAGCAGCTGCCACAACTGCTATGTTCATGCTTTTTCTTTCTTTCATGCAAGGAAAGTTTGCTCCAGCTGGTGGGCGGTGCTTCACTCAACTGTTTGCAACATGGTCACAAACTGTCTCATTTTACAGCTAAACTGTGCACTAAAATATTTTTCTGAAAACATGTGATGTGAGTAATAGGCATCAGGTTGCCTAGGTTGACAGTTTGACCGCCAGTGCACATGCAGTGATTGACATGACTGACAGCTGTTTCAGAGACTCCTTGGCTCTGATTGGCTGTTTTTATTCACATGCGGTAATGCCATTAGAAGCAGTACGAGGAGGCAGAGGAACATGGGTTTTTTCACAGCTCATCTGTCTAATATACTTATGTGTGGATGCAGTGACAGTTTCAGCAAATATGATGAGGTTGTTTTTATAAAAGTTACCAACATCAGCTTTAATGCTCAAGTTTTTTGCAAAGCATCAGGTTCTTTTGTAAGTTTAGGCTCTGATGTTACCTGTATACGTGTTAATTGCGGGTGTTAAAATTAACAGAGCCTCTCTGATGGTGCTCTGTGCCACTCTGCTCGCGCCGCCTGCTCACTAAAGCTTTACTCAGAGGTATTAGAGCATTCCAGGCATGAGGATCCTTCGAATCAATGTGCTGGATAAGAACAGACAGTTCAAAGCCACAATTTCTACCCGTTTGCTTTGGCATAGATCAAGGAGGGCATGACAATGTGAATCACTTTCACGCCGCAAAACCCTATTTCCATTTCCCATTTGGTCTCTTATTACTGCTGGCGGTAAAACAGGGTAGTTAAAGGTGCTGGGCACGAGGTGGGGGTTGTGAAGACCTATCCTGGGAGGGTGTCGTTTGGCAGGCGAACATGTGCGTGAGATGAAGGGCGACTACTCTGCTGCACTCACAGACCAGAATAAATGTGTCGGCCAGGCTTGAGAGGAGTTCCTCAAGCAGAAGGAACAGCCCCGCTCTCTGGGGACGGTTGGCAGCACAGGCTCTGGAACTGCAACAGAGCAGGTGAAAGCCTCCCAGCAGCACAGTCTAGACCAGCACACCTGCTCTCCTTTCACACAGAACTACTCCCCATAATCCCTAAACCAACACCTTTTAAAACTTTTAGAGTCACTGCAGAACCTCTCCTACTGTTGCTTCTTATGAAAAGCGTAAATAAAACCTCCACAAAAATGTAAAAGAGTTCCTTTCTCACTCTTATCTCAGCCCTGACACCAATCTGGTGTATTCTGCTTGTTTTGCACCCTGCAGATAAAACTTACAAACTGTTTCTGTCAGATGCATTCACCTTGGCTCCACCTGCAAAAGAGAGACAAATACATGTTGTGACAAACGTGTTACCCCACGAGTTAGATACTGTTGGAACAGTGCCATCTACTGACTCATTCCACTATTACACAAAGGGACTGAACATGTGATGCCGCTTGTCCATCAGGTTATTTTGCATTTTTTAATGAGTATAATCATTAAAACAAGTGTCAAAATAAAGGTGGTCAACACCGGTGTAATTTGCATTGTCACTCAGTGTTGCACCATATGACAAAAGGTGTGTTTATTAGTGGTTTGGTCATCATGTGTAGAGAGCAGCCTGTCTCATGGCTTGCACCACACATGCTGATACCAACCTGAATAATGATCTCCTGTGTTTGTCTCTTGTTCTGTTTTCACCTTTCCTTCACCCCCCACCCCTCCACCTCTTCTGACACTTGTTCCTGCGGCAAACCTCACCCACCCCACCACCCTGTGTGAACCTGTGCCACCCTGCAACCCCCGGCCTGCCCACCTACTGTACCTGTGACCCTGCAGCAGTGAGCAGCACCTGTCCATGTCCAGCCTCTTGGGCTTCCTTCTCCTCCTGTTCACTTGATTAGAGAGCTACACACATCCATCCACCCCCTTTACTTTGTCAGCCTTTTCAAATCTCCAGTGTTTAATCCAAAATCTACACTGGACCCCAATCTGTGTGCAGTTGTGGATGTGTGTAAGAGTGTGTGTGTGTGTGTGTGTGTGTGTGTGTGTGTGTGTGTGTGTGTGTGTGTGTGTGTGTGTGTGTGTGCACAAGCATGCATGCACGCCAGGCATGTTTGACTGAAATGGTAAGGGAAGGTGCTGCAGGGGACAGTGCCCAGCCAATTTTAAGACTTTTAATTTTTCATGATTTTCCCTTTGATCCTTGAAAACCTCCATTCCCCCTTCCCCCCTCTTCTGTGTCCCCGCTCTACCTGAAGGCCTCGGGGACCAACAGCACCAGTGGCAGTATTGAGCCATACCTCTCTGGTATCAAAACGGGAATTTTCTCAGGCCGAGTGCCCTCTCCTGCAGCAGCATTTGCCCCTGGCCTAAGGAAGTACCCCCAGGAGGGGGCAATGCCCTCCCTGACAGCCTCCTCCAGCCAAGCAAAGGCCCTGCTGGCAAGCCTGTCTGCCTCCGGTCTGAGCACTGAGGCCCTGCTCCTCTCCTCCACCCTCCGACATCGCCGCCTTCTACGTGAGCAGCGAGCCTCCTCCTTGCCTCTGCCCAGCAGCCTGTCCACCCCCTCTACTCCCAATGCTACCTCCCCCTCCTCTTCTGCCTCACCCACCACCCCAACTCCTTCCCTGTCTCCCTCCTCCCCAACCCCTCTGAGCTCCCTTAACCCCCCTTCTGCGGTTCTCAAGCCCAGCGGTTGTAGCTCCAGCCTCAACAGCTGCAAGGAGGATGGCAATGAGCATGTGAATAAGGACCTCGCCCCTGGCAGCACTCAGTGATGAAGAGGAGGAGGACACGGGAGAATTCAAGCACCATCACATTATGAACCATGACGAGAAAACAACTGCATTGTGGATTTTTTTTAGTGTCATATTTTATTTCAGGACTTTTTCGCTTTTTCTTCCTCTTCTTTTTCCTCTCTAATTTTGGCATCACTCCAGTATGCAGAGTCTTCAAATTTCCATGGCAAGAACTATCGTACTGTAAAAGCAGTCACAATCTTCTTCTTGGACAAGTTTCCTACTCTGATCTGGTTCCATAGTTCCTCTGCAGTTCTCCCACACAGTCATACTGCCAGTCTGCCAGAAAGAGAGCGCACAAATGGGCCTCCCCTCCTACCAGCTGCCTGCTGTAAGCTGATGTGGTCTGGATGGATTTACTGACAGTAGCAGTCTCATATAAACCCTCACTCACTAGGGTTGTTAGTGGAATAGACAACATTTCTAGACTGTGACTTTTATCATAGAAAATAGAACTGCAATAATCACCAAGTGAGTCCAGTAGTCGTGTGTGTTCAGGATAATATTGCTCTCACATCACCTGGCAGAATGTGCTCAGAAAAAAATCAAAAGTAGATCAAGGTGATGATTGTGGTTTCAAGCTGTTTTGTGTTAAAAGGGCATTTGTGGCTTTTCTTGCATCACCTGTGTTTTAAACTCTGAACTGGTGCTATATTTTCCCCTCCGTTTGTACACACTGTGTAAAGAGTTTACATGATTGTCCTCATGCCCTGATCTCTGACCTGATGTGATCTGATCTGCTTTGTTGCAAGCATACATTCCACTGTCTGACTTTGATTTCATGTCACACTGAATACTAATATGTATCCCTGCAGAAAGAAATCCTTGCATTGAAAATTAGAAACAATTATGGGAAAATCTTTGATTTGAAAAAGACAGTGTATTCACAAAAGCACATTGTAGGGAGAAGTCCTAACAGCACATTTAAAATAGAACCAGGAGGTACAGTTACACAAACAGGAGAAAGGAATGCAACTAGTGAATTGTACAGACATGTTGAATTTCTGTATATGTGTATTAACTAGTTAATTATGACAATCAGGATGTTTCCGCAGTAGCATCTTACAGGTTGCTCTGGCATTTTGGCACCTGACATCACAAACCTTCCCAAAGACTCAAGCGCACACACAGTGATGATTAACACACACATTTTGTCACACAGTCTGCACTTGTAAAGCCAAGCTGTTCGCAGAAGCACAGACTCTACTAGTTGTTTGTTTCAGCAAATCTTGTGTGATGATTAAGGTTTTAAGTCACATCTGTTGCACCATTGATATCGAGCACTTTGGTAAAGTATGCCACATCGACCAGAACACAATTTCACCCTTTAAGGAATCTGATCTACAGAGTGACGGATGAAGTGGCTTCTTTTGGAGACACTTGTTTCTTTTGAACTTCAAAGTTACTCTGATGGGAAGCAGCTTCCAAAGTTTTCAGCTAAATTTGCAGGTCTTATTGTAAAATGGAATGCCTTCTTAGAACAGAATGTATCTTTCACTGCAGTGAAGTGATCGCACTTCAACATCTATGACACTGTTTCAACTCTTGAGTAGTGTTTGAAAGATAAAGAGAGTTAATCAGCACATATTTAGAGACTTCAAATACAGCTTGACCCTCCAAGGGCCTGAGAATATAAAAATAAAAAGCAAGCACAGTTTCCTCTCAAATGCCTGACACTTTCCTCGAATTTTGACCTTGTGAATCCAGTTAATTATAACAAGCACAAAGCTATAAATGTTCCTTAAAGGAAGGAAAAAAAACATCCCTGCATATTTAAAATACCATACATTAGATTACCAATATTACCGTTGCCTCATTTGGTTTTATTACCTGCATGTTGAAACATTTATGAATGTTAGGCCTTTGGTGTGCCTCAGTGACAGTAGTTTATCACTATTTAAAGCACATCAAAGGCCTGTCAGTGACTCCCTAAGTGTAAACCCTGCACAAGGAACCATTCTAAAGCTCCCTGTCCTGTGTTATTGCCTTAAGGCTGCCCACTGGGGAGGTGATGAGGTTGAACGGACAGTCATAGACAAAGTGATTTTTTATTTTTTATTTCAGTGGTTCACAAGAATGACCGTGTGAAATCGATTCTTTGTGGCATTGAGATTAAAATGTGCAAAAGGGGATCATGTCAAAGAGTAGGCAGCTTGAGGAGAGGGGATTAGTTTGGGGACATGTGTTTGAAGGCTTCTTTAATAAGGCCAGCTTTGACTTGCCTTGTCTCTATCGAGAGCGCTTGTGATATAAAAGACCCAAAGAGATGAGAGGAAGGGTCTGACAGTCAGAGAGCCATTAAGCGGCTGTTCTTTCCCTGCCCCTCTCACTTTGCTTTGTCTTTGGTGCGGGGCGTCTGTGAAATAAAAACCACTCAGTTTGAGGTAATCCTAGGACAAAGTTTGATAGGCAAGTTAACAGTGTGTGCAATATGTATTAGCACTCTTGCAATTTTGCCAAGGCAGTGCTCTTTGCCTTTGTGAAACTCCTGCCTGTTTGTCTGCAAGGACTTGTTACCATGTTTTTCCCAGTGCCTCTAAGACTTTGTTCTTACCAGAAATCCCCAGTTGATCTTGTATTACAGTATTAGATCAGCAGCAATGACAGAATACCACTTTTACCCAAAGAAGAGGCTGCAAGAATTGGCTTGTTCCCATTTTTATTTTATTTATTTATTTTTTCAAAAAAAGAAAGAAAGAAAAAGAGAAAACAGCACTTGAAACGCAGAGTGTGTCAGGTTGCAGCGGTGGCATTTGACTAAACACTCCCCGAGTTCTAACAATGTGAAACTGCAAGCTCACAGCACAGCGAATTACGCCTCACCCTGGGTGCTCTGTGGCTTCGCCAGGCAGGTTCAAGCCCTGGGTTTCATATTGAGTGAAGTCAAATGAAAGAAATTCACTTACTCATGCTGTTCCACACTCAAATCCATAACTCTCCGAGTTAAGTTTGCTGCATTTGCGTCTGGTGAGCGCTGGGGAGGAAGTATTCACGCTTGGCTGCTTTCCCCAAGTAAAGTCGGAGATGAAACCTCCCAGAATTGCGTGACAGTGCTCTCTGGAATGATTTTTTTTTTTTTTTTTTTTTTTTTTTTTTTTTTCCCTCAAGACAAGTGTTAGTGGGCTGTGATTTCAACATGGCCGGAGGCTTAGAGGGCATGTTGCAGACACTTACAGTGGATGCCACTGGCAATCAGAAAAACTCATGCAAACTTGAAATCAAACATAGGAGAAATATACATATATAAATATATCTAAGTGAGATGTTTGTGTATGATATTATAATTGTGAAGAAAAGTGTGATATATATATAGGCCTAGAGTAAATTATATACTGTAAAATGTCATCATCTCTTCAGTTTTATATATTAGTGACCATTTTGTACAGATTTTTCTTTTTTAATTCATTGAGAGAGATATTACATTTCACACTGAGATTATTTATTCATACGCAGAACATTTTTATATTTGTTTAAAAATATCTGTATAGATAACAGTTAGCCTCTGTAATATATGCTGAAGTTCATTTTTAAATTCTAGGGTTTTCTTCACTGAGTTAGATTTTATGTAATTTTGATTTTTTTTAAAAGCTTGTCCCTGAAAATGCTCGTCCAGCTCGTCTGCACCTTTGCCTCCTTATGTGAAGGGTCACTATTGAGGTGCCAGAGGCTGGACCAGTGCCTGTGCTTAGGGGCTTATTTTGCTACTATCTTTTTGTTTTAGGGGGTTGTTTTCTGGACCTTTGGTCTGTTATTTTTGGTTTCACCCCATCCTGTATTTGTGATTCAGCTTGTATTAGTGAGTTGGTCAGAAACACGGATATTGTGGTAACTACTGTGAAAGGTCAGTTAGTGGGCCCAAAGGCTTCATATGGAGCCTTGCTGCTTTGACAGAAGTAAGTTACATGGCTTTAATTTCCCTCTGTGTCATGTTTGCATGTGAACAGGAGTGGTAGCAATGTGAACGTGGATGCTCAGTGCATAAGCATTAAGAGACAACAGGCTCTAAATCATTACAACAGGTGGAAGTACATTTTGTTGTGCACTCAGTCGCAGTTGTTGCACTGAGTGGCTTTAAGTAGCAGTTAAGCTAAACCACAGAAGTCGTTAAAACCACCAAGATGGATCAATAAGGGAATTAATTGTGTGAATTAAAAGTTTTCTCTCTTCCTTTTGCCATTATATCTTTTTTTATAACGAACCTACATTCTATAGTATGTATATGAGGTTTTTACATGAATGTGTGGATGTTCAAAAATCTTGGCATCAAAAGTAGAAGAACAAAAATTGACTTGTAAATAGGCCAAGTCATTCCTAGCGAGTTCAACAAATTGTTATGTCCAAAAGAAGATGTTTTATTAATAAACTATGACGATGGGTACAAAGGTATATACAAAACAATGCATGTATAGTCTCAAGCAATCGCACGGTGCAGTCGAAAAAAATGTTGTCTACATGTTTTCTCAAAAAAATGAGAAAGAGCGAAAGGTAAAGAGGTGCTGTGTTAGAGGTTTACAAACATGAAGAATGAGATGTTATTTTGGTATCTGTGACACAGGCATGTTCAGTCTTACTGTGATGTTATGTGACTATGAAGATGACGATTGTGGCAGAGAGTGTTAGATGTCTAGAGGGATTCAGAATGCTGGGATGCACCCCAACCAGAGAGGTCACCGGTGATGGTGTACTCTTTCCACAGAGTGATTCTCCCATTTGTAGAGTAGTGTGATATAAGAACAAAAATAATACAGAAAATAGATCTATAATATAATGATATATAAATTTAAAAGCCTACTGATACTGGAGATACTAATTTATCAGTGTGGATGCCATGATATTCTGTGAGAAATGTGTGTGTTTTTCCTGTGAGAAGACAGTTGGCAGTTGAACCTGCCTTCTTTTGTACATAATTTGCTGTGATTGTGTGTCCAATAAAGTGCAGCTCTCTTGTACAGTGGTGGTGTCTGATCTTGCTTCATAATGACTTGTTTATGTTGTCTTGTCGTCAGGAAAGTACTGATATTTGGCCTCATGCAGGAAGGAATATACCAATAAATTTCCTCTTAGATTTGTGCGTATTTGTTTTTTTTGTTTGTTTGTTTGTTTGTTTTAGTACTGATACCTGGGATTCACCGATGTTCTTTTCATTTTTGCTCTTCTTTTAGGGGAGATGAAAATTTACAAGTGGTTGAGATTTAATCTCCTTTTTGTAGTTCACACGCTGGGAAGCACACGTTTTAAATTTGAGGGACTTACAAAAACAGGAATAGCATATAATCAAATTATGATTATTTGTTTCGGAGTATTTTTCATGATTGGATTATTAAATTTGTCACTAAAAAACATGGTGTGGACTTGATTCACATGACTTGGACTCAGTCAGATTCAAGTCACAAATTTGATGACTTCAGACTTGACAAAGTCAAAAAAAGATTTGCAACGTGACTTGGATGCTAACAACAACTCATGACTTCACTTGGACTTGATCTTTTGACTTGAAAATGTTTGGTACCTTCCCCCAGGCCCAAAGATGAAAAGGTATGTTGTTTAAATTAGTCACTTGTCTGCCACAAATAAATTCATTTCCCTTTATTTCCTGAATCAATGCTATTCTTTCACAACAAGTCAACGCTTATTTCCCCAGGTTTACTTTGTTTAAACCAATCCAATGGCATCCAGTCAAGTTGCAGGAGAATATACAAAAGAAACATAGACCATAAACATATTCTGTTGTGGTATTGGTTAATAGTCCTATATAAAAGTACAATGTCAGCACTATTTTTTTTTTTCATATCAAGTTCAGTCACACTTGTTTTAAGAGACTTTTTTTGAGAAGTACAAATTGGGACTGGACTTTGGACTTAAGTGCAAAGACTTGAAACTTACTTGTGACTTAGAAAACAATGACTTGGTCCCACCTCTGCTAAAGAAATACTATTAGTCCACTGATTTCTTTTAAGACTGTAAAAATGATGATTTGCATGTGTTCAGCTTCAAAATCACTGATATGTTGCTCTTTTAATTCATTTTAAGGTGTTTTTTCAGTAGATCGCCAACATGAACATGTAAAATGTATCTTCAGCAACTGGTCAGCACCCTCTTGTAAGCCTGCAAGGTGTGGACACCCGGCAAAAGTGAAATGAACTGCTGACTATGAAAGCTCTCCAGCTGAGACAGACCCAAGTCATCACTGCTGCACTGTTGAATTTTTCAGGTTTTCCAAATATCTTAGTGTGGTGATCATTTCATTTCTGGCGTTATAGCATTAGGTGGGAAATGTGTACATATTACTAATGAGTAGGGAGAAGGACTTTTAAGAGGCCTAAGAGTATACTATCCCTGCACCATCTAATCTGTAGCGTTTCATTTACTCACTTTCATGCAGCATTTGGAGAATATTTCCCTGACCTATTTGTGTTTCCACCTTTTTCTCGTTTGATTAAGAAACTCTTAAATCACTCCTCCCTGCCCCTAACAGTTTTTCACCTCAGGAGCTCTTATCAGGTCTAAGAT
Source organism: Epinephelus fuscoguttatus (assembly GCF_011397635.1). NCBI lineage: Eukaryota > Metazoa > Chordata > Actinopteri > Perciformes > Serranidae > Epinephelus > Epinephelus fuscoguttatus. The sequence continues at coordinate 16,820,591 of NC_064770.1, read as the reverse complement.
GCTCTGTGAATAACATATTTTTACAAGGACCTAGTCTTAACTTCCCATCTAAGGGGAAATTCTGAGAAGCTTTGTGAATATGGCCCCTGATGTGATTGGCAGTGGATCACTGTCTCCATTGAGGTCCTCTAAAACTGATGCACCTGGTAGTGGCATTACTGTCAAGTGGAGCATCTGACTGGACACCTGTCAGTGCCACCTCTCCTGTTATTTCCTGTACTCTTCCAGGTGTCATCATTGAGCGCTTGGCTTGGGCAATGCTTTTTTGCTTCTATTTTCATGTCATGCCCTTTTCTTTTAATTCCAGTTTGTGTGTTGAGACAGCATTTATAGCATCACAAATGTTTTGCCATTGCTGTGTTTTTGACTTCCTGTAATGCCAGTACTGACGTTCTGGAAAATCATGTTTACTTTGTTGAAGTTTATTAAACAGTACATCGATTTCACTATTGCAGAGGTTTTTTCTTGGGCACGTGCCAAAGTATTTGCATGCGGCACAATACCTGCCCTTATGTAGTGTTTAGGGGGATTACCTGTGCTCATTAACAATCAGCCATGTGGATTCAATTTATGATCAAGTGGAATTTATCTTACAGCACACCTGGGTAAGATTTGAATGGAGCATTTGGTGCATCTGGAGATGACCTCTTATTTTTTCTCTTAATGGAAAATTAAGAGAAAAAATAAGAAAAATTTAGGAGAATGCTGCTGCATGAGGCTTATTGTTTTAAGCAACACAAAATGTGGATACAAACTGTAAACGTTGCATCATGTGTCAGTGCAAACCCTCATGCATATACAGTAGATCTGTTTCAAAATAAAGTCATGATTTGTTTTATTACTCCATAGGTGACAACATTACAAGTTTAGAGGATACAAAGCTGTGAGGCACTGAAGAAACATTTTTTAGCAAGATATGTAATCAAATTCATGGACTGTTAAAAATATCAAATAGTTGAAACTTCAAATTCTATTTACACAACAAATTCACACTAAAATGGTGGCAAAAATGCACACTGTCATATGGCTAATTTATTGGTATACTGTATATACAGAGCATTTTAAATGTGTTTTTCTGTCTGTATACATGGGTGTGATTCCAGTAACATTTGTAAAATCTCATGGACCAGATGTGGCTCAAGTGTCCTGACGCTGGGCTGGCCGTCGACCATCTGTCCGCCTGAATGGTGTGTTCCTCAAATCTGAGGAAGAGCAAAGTTGGGAGAGTTTCAACAGCATGGAATCATCAAACATGCAACATACATGTTTAAAATATCACCATGTGACTCCTTCAGGAAGCACTGGGTTACTGCACCTGTGATGATGTCCTCCAGCGCGCCGTCCTTCCCCTCGCGTACCTGAGGTTTCACCTGCCTTTTCTTCAGCTCTGCTATCAAGTCCATCTGGGGCATCTTAGGCATCACTGGCCCCTAGCAAAAGTTTTTTAAAAAAGCATTTGAAATCAAAGTAAATTCATTACTTCCTGCCCCATAAGAGTTTGAGTGTCGTGGGTTTTAGTCACAGATTTGTTTTAGATGATGGTTTATGTTGTGTGAAGTATTTCTGAAAACTTTAAAATTACACAAACCATTAAAAAAAGAATACCAGTTAAAACACATCTCTGATATATAATTTCTGAAGACTGGACCCTTAATATTTTACCTTTTGTACGTTGGGCTTGTTTGGTGATGATGACACTTTTTCTTCACTGCTCTCACTCTCCCTTTTTTTTTTCTGCTCAATATCTTGCTGTGCTGTCTGTGTTCAATGAACGACAAAAAATTAACATGCAATGCAACAACTGTAATGGATAAACAGCAGAAACCAGCCACACATCGTCACCTTATAGGCCTTTATCAAGCGTCCAAACAATGGGAAAAACATGGAAGGCTGTGTGGTTTTGGGGTTCTCTCCAAAATACTCCACCACAGAACCATATGCCTCCTGGAGGGAGAAGGACAGAGTTAGACAACAACATAAAATATAGCAATATAGCCACAATATTGAAACCAACCACTGACAAGTGAAGTCAATAATGTTGATCATCTCATTACAATGCAATGATCTGCTGAGAAACCTTGGGTCTTGGCATTCATGTGGATGTTACTTGACATGCACTTCCCAGCCAAATCCCTCAGCCAGACAGTGCACCTGGCCTCCAAATTCCCCAGTTTCCAATCTGATCAAGCATCAGTGGGACATGCCAGTGCTCCAGAGCTAAGCTTGATTTATAGTAGGGCCTCCTGGGACCAGACTTGGCTCTGATCTGTTGAAGCATGAACACAGGCTCTCTGAGGGGTTCCTGTGGTGTCTGGCACCAGAGCGTTGGTTGCAAGGTGGAGTTCAGGCATATCCCACATATGCTTGATCGGATTGGGATCTGAGATCCATTGGGATCTTGAGCTGGTCACCTTCCTCGTGCCAGCAGTTTTTGCAGTGTTGGATGGCGCATTGTACTGCTGACGGGTTGGGGGCACTGTCATCTGGGAGTACTGTTGCCACAAGCGGGGGTTACCTGATGTGTAATGGTGTATGGGAGGGTGGTGCGTGTCAAGTAGCTTTCACAAGAATTCCAGGACCCAGGGTTTCCCAGCAGAACATTGCATTGTGTCATGCTGAACAATATTACTCACTTCACCTGACAGTTGTTTTAATGTTGTGGCTGATTGGTGCAAATCTCTAAAAGCATGTCATAATGTGTAAGTTGTGTGAATTAGAAATGAACTGTGGGCTAACCTGTGCTGTCTTGCTGTCTTTGATCAAAGTTTCCAGCTGCTCACTGTTGGTTTTGATGAATTCCTTCAGCACTGGGCTGTCATCCTGCACCAGGAATTCCTTTTTGGTCATTTCCATTCCCCGTTCTAAGGAGCGGATATCTTGAAGAATGCCATCCAGAGATACTGGCAAAGAAACAGAAATGAGTTAAGTACCGCTTCCAATTTAGATTACAAGCTGGAAAGCTTGACAGTTTGTGTGAATGTACCAAGGGCTGCTTTGTCTACAAAGTGAAGCTCGGTGTAGAAGTTGGCCAAGTCGGGGTATTTTTCTTGGATGATAGTGGTGATGAAGTGAAGCAGCGTCTGCGTGCGGTCAGTTGACTTGGTCTCCAACAGCTGAAAAGTAAAGACATTGACAAAGTTGATTATTCCAGTTTTCTTAAACCAAGACTAGTAACTTTTAACTAGTAACACCAGTGACAATTATGGGGTAATGGTAAATCTATCTAAAGTTTGCGAACATTAGCTACAGTTTTGCCGCTGGTCATTCTAAACCAGGTGAGTCTGTAACTAGGGTTGGGTACCAATCACATTTGAACCGATACCAACCTGGTTCCAGTACCTAGAATTGGATAGTGGTACCCAAAGATACCTTTTTTCAATACTTCACTTTTTCTGTAATAACAAAAATGTAATTTTTGAACAAGTTACATGGGTGATGTGGTAGACTAAAAGGCAGTTCTGCTCCTCTGCTCTTTCCTAATTACACACAAAACTCATTTTCTGTCTGTCTGCTTGTGTGTGTGTTTGTGTCTTCTTGTCTAGCATTGATACTATGCTATTACTAAAATAATATAGAAAAGAAAATAGAACAGATGCCTTTACTATCATAGCAAATCGGTGCTGCTGTGACAGTTTTGGCTTGCTGAGGAGCTGACGGAGTTGCTAACAGAGAGCCCAACACAGCTTTGGTGCCAGCCTTGACTTCCAGGTTTTGGAGTGCTTTGCGTCACTCTTGCCTCTTTTCTAAACCCACCACACAGATGCGCTCTCAGGTACCAACATTTGGCTCCAGTGGATTTATGTGAATTGGTACTCAGTAGTACTGATGTAACATGGTCAAATACAGCAGTAACAAATGTTTGAAATATTTATTTGTGATGTTTAAGCATTATAATTACACAAAACTTCTGTTAATAGTTAAAACCTGACATGCCAGTTATGTGGAACGTTTGAGACTCAGTTCCTGTACCCCTCCGTTTGTTTTTGTGGGTCCCCACCCCTATATATTATGTCTTCCGCGCTAACCTCTCCCCCTTTGTCACTGCACGATGTGTGAGAGGTAAGCAGCTTTGTTGCCGGACATTTCCGTGTTTCAGCCACACTAATACATGCATGTAAAAGTTGCTCTGCTAACATAAACTTACCGAGAGTATGCTAAAAAGTTTCTATATCATTGAATTTGTATAGGAGCTGGAGTAGAGAGCATGTCTGACCGACGTTTATGTTACATTTACTCTTCATCAGGTATGTTTTCCATGCATGTGTTTTTGATACGCCCCTTTGTCACTGCACGATGTGTGAGAGGAGCTGGAGTAGAGAGCATGTCTGACCGACGTTTATGTTACATTTACTCTTCATCAGATTAAACGGAGATCGTCTCCAAAGACATCTTGGTCTGGGCCTCATTAAAACACAACGCAGACAACACTAGCTACCACCGGTTACACTGACATAATTCAATCAGTACCCTGAAAGGTACAGAGTTTGATACTCAACCCTAGCTGTAATAGTAAAAAGCATGACTGTATTGAATTGATAAAAGGTTAATTTTATTGCTTATTAGTTCAACTATTGACTTGTAAAAGCAATAATATGTGGTTTCTTCTTTTTTGAAGTTAGAGTCTTGCTTTAAAGTGAAAGAGTACGTGTACAAACAAATGCTACTTACAAGGTCCAGACTCTGCAGCCGAAAACCGTACGCTGCACCCCTCTTGCTGCTGTTCATATAGTTGCCAAAAGCAAGAACAATCTGAAGGGGAACACATAAGCCGATTTATGCAAAATCTCATATTTGGAAGCTACATCAGCATGCTGTATTCTCTTTTACTTACTTCTAAGATCTTTTTCAGTTTGGCTGAAGACTTGATGGACATGGATGCAGCAATGATGGAGTTCAGTTGCTGTGAATGAAGTGAAAACAAAAAAATCAATACATCTGCTTAAGAGCTTAAATCTGTTTCGGTCCAAGTTACAATGCATTTGACAAACTGACCGGCTGCAGGCGTTTGACACTATCTGGGAAGTTGCCCATGAAAGTTAGAGTGCTTATGCGCTGCTTCAGACGCGGAATCTTCCCAAAGCGTAAAATAAATTGGTCCTCGTCGGTCAGCTCCTCCAGTGGGCGGCCCTCCTTCTCATAGTTAAGCAGCAGCTTCATCTCGAAATCTGTTGGTATGAAGGGCTCGAGTAATTCCAGTAAGTCGATGGACAAAGACTGCTGGTCATACCTGTACAAAAGAGTAGTGAAGATTGCACCAGTTAGTGTATAAGAGAGAGAATAAGGGATAGCCAAGAAATGTATTAAATGCAACGAATTTTCTACAAAGCCCGTACGTCTCTATGGCGGTGCAGATAACAGATGGATTCATTCCCCCCTTGCGTAAAGTGATGGCCAGATTTTTGGCCCTGTTGGCGTCGATCAATGATGTCTTGCTGGGGGCTTTCTGGACCACCTTTTTCTTAATATTGGACAGGTCTTTCGGATTAGTCTGGGCCCTCGTCTTGAACTGTTCCTCAAAGATATCCATGTTCAACTCCTGTTGTAGACATAGTGAGAGGTAGAGAGAGGAAGATGAGAAGGTTAGGATAAAAAAGGATGTTAACTCTACAGTTTTCAGACAGGATAAACTGTCAAGCATCTTCTTACCCCTAAAATCTGCTCATCATCCAGTTCACTGAAGACAGTGCCTGTCACCTGGTTTGGTTTTAAGGCCTGCCAGTTTAACAGCGGCATCCTGAACTTTGTCTGAATGGGCTTCTTGCTCTTAACCCCTATGGAAACAAAAGAAAGAGGAATTATCAAACAAATAAGATCTTAACTGTTTTCTTTACCATTTCATTCTGTTGTGAGTGTTTTCAGGACTTTTCATATTCATCCTTACCAGACTGAGGGTTTGGTGCTCCAGGAGGGGGTGGGGGTCCAGCACCAGGTGGGGGAGGAGGAGGTGGTGGTCCAGCACCAGGTGGGGGAGGAGGTGGTGGGGGTCCAGCACCAGGTGGGGGAGGAGGTGGTGGGGGTCCAGCACCAGGTGGGGGAGGAGGTGGTGGGGGTCCAGCACCGGGTAGGGGAGGAGGAGGTGGTGGACCTCCTCCAGGTGCAGGAGGAGGAGGAGGAGGAGGAGGAGGAGGAGGTGGAGACACAGCCCCGCAGCCTCCAGCAGGAGGTGGAGGTGGAGGTGGAGGTGGAGGCGGAGGGGGGGAGGCAACCATCTCTGGACCACCTGAAGCAGGTGGAGGAGGAGGTGGAGGGACAGAGGCAGGAAGGCTGGACGGTGGGGAAGCAGAGTCAGTGACAGAGATTTGAGCGCTAGGCTGGGTGTCAGAGGCTGGAGCTTGGACATATTCGACCACCGTGACAGGCACAACCTGGATGTCCAGGCCTCCAGAGGCGCTGCGTCCAAGTCTGATCAGTCCCTTGTCCTGCAGCTCCTGGATTTTCTGCTCCAGCTCTGAAGACGTCTGAGGGGTGGAGGCACTCAGACGCTCCCTGTCCTTCTCCCTCTCCCTGTCCAGCTCACGCTCCCGTTCTCTCTGCTGCAAGGCACTAACCTGGGAACAGGACTCTCGCAGGCTTTCCTATTAGACACAAACACAAATATAAAAACACAGCTCATCTCTACAAAGAACATATAATACACAGTCTACCTTCAGGCTTTAAAGTGGAGATGAAACAGTGGGCAATATGACTTCGGTTAGTTTGATTTTAATGTTAGGAAACATATGACACTGCAATTAAATTTGATGTCCATCTGGTTTTGTTAGAAAACCAGATATTTCACTTTTTCACCAGCAAGGTGCAGCTGTCTTTCACTAAGCTAGTTGGTGACATCACAGGAAATAAATACAAAATAAGGTCTTTTTTTTTTAACAGATTATGAGATTTTCACATTTTGTTCTTTGATATAAAACAAAGTATTGGATAACCCACTCGTGACATTTGAAGCTTTTATGTGTGTTTAAAAAGGCAGTTGCAAACAAGTGGCTAAATGAGACAACAGAACCTCATCACTGCCAACACTGCTCCACAGCCCTGTTATGGAAGTGATATTAGGTCATGGGACAGTGGTGTAGTTCATTTATAACCTAACCTTAGTTTTTTACTTCTGATAATTGCATGTAGGCTTCAGAGGTCGCTTCAGAGTTGTGCTCGTTTGTAAAAATTATTTTGCTGAACGAAACAAATAACTTTCATGAATGTTTGCTTGCCGCAGAGCTTATTTTCTGCAAAAATCCAATGAAAAAATCCTATTGACTTTTCGACAAGCAAATCAAGGTAATTAATTATTAACTAGCTAATTTCCATGTTGGCCAACAGAAACTCGTCATTGCTGGAGCACTCTGTAACAATTAGTGTAATTTGTCTGAACAAAATATGTCAACCTGACAGTGGCACTAGAGGAAAAGTCAGGGGATCACCAAAGTCATTAGTAGTAATCCTCTTGAAACATGATTGAACAACAGACTCACAGACTGACTGACACTGCCATCCCCAGTGTTGATGGCTAAAATGCAAGGTCATTTACAGATTTATTTGACATGTGCAAATACTCTCATCTTTCTTATTTTATATTGAGGATAATTAGATTTTACTTTCATATTAAGATTATTAAAATAAAGTGAACTGCCACTCTTTTGACCTCATTATAACTAATCACTGTAAGAATGGCACACCTTGCTTGGCTAATTAATCTTATTAAACATTATCCATGTCATGAAGCAGCCCTTACTTTAAGCAGCTCAGTCTCCTTGGTAGCCTGCATGAGCTGAGTCTCAAGTTCAGATATTCTCTCTGCAGAATGATTTTCAATTTCCTGAAGCCGGGTGTTCAGCTGCAACACAAGACAACATTTCTTTAATATCACAATGCCAAAGCCTCTTCTTGTTCATAGAAATTCCTGTTTCAATTCATTTGTAGCTGACCTGTACGTTATGGTGCTGCAGTTCATCAACATGCTCCAGCACCCCTCCTCTATTCTCAGCATCCTCCAGCAGGGCTCCTACATCTAACACATTGTCCAGGTAGGCCTGGATCTGGACCTGCAGCTTCTCGCTCTCTGTTTCCTTCAGAGTCTAACACACAAGCACAAACAATAATGACATATGGCACAGGGACTGATTCGGGTTAAAGTGTCAGCAAAAGTCTCATAAAAAAACATTTTCATATATCTTATGTTTTTAGCAGTAAATATTATCAGGGCTGCAAATAATTGATAATTTTGGCCATTTTCCTGATAACTTGATGATTTTTTTCATCTATATTATCATGTAAAATGTCTATCTCAGTTTTCCAGAGCTCATTGTGGCATCTTCAAATGTTCTGTTTAGTTCAAACAACACTCATAAACACAAATATGTTCAATTTACAATATTGTACAACAGAGGAAATCAACATTTAAAGTGAAACAAATGATTATTTGACTGCAAAATAGATGCCGATTCATTCCCTGTTGATCGAGGTATTGATTCATAATTTAATTGTTTAACATTATACTGTTGGATGTTTTGACATATAGAGAGAATGGCTCTATTAGAACAATTTAGACATTTTTTCGAAACAAACATTTAGCACCGGGAAGTTATGTGATATTGACAGGTTGTCATCAGCAAAATGTAAAGGGAAACTGATGAGCATGCAGCAGCAACACCCTATTAAATGAGGAAGAGAAGAGAATAGAGGGGTGCAGGATTGAGTCCTGCACCACGCGGAAATGAGTTAGCATCTAAGCATTGACGGTTCCCTCGTCTCAGAGTCGATGGGTGCTTTGAATGGGTTTTTGATTAGATGCCTAAAATAAGGTTTGTGGTTAACAAGAGCTTAAAAGGCTTCCACGTTTTGGTCGACATGAAATACATCATTAGATACCCTACTTGAGAATTTTGAAGCCTTACGTGTCTTCAAAAAGGTGGTTGCTGACAAACATAACATTGTCACGCCAAACACAGCTTTATAGCCTTGTTGTGGTGCAGATGTTCGTCATGCGACCATAGTGTGATTTGTTTATAGCCTAACACAACTTACTCCATACTTCGAGCGAATGCATTTATGCTTAAAAAAACCATATAACGGCTGTTCTTGTGTGGAAAATGACCTTGCTAATCAAAATATGTAAGTATGCTAAACATATATTTTTTGCATTAATCCAAAACCTGGTAGAAAAATTCCATTGGCTTTTTGTAGAGGGAACCAGGGAAATGTTAACACCTAGGTGGGCCTACTAAAAAAAAACCCCATAATCTCTGCAGCACTCTATGAGCATTAGAATTTGCCCACTTGACACAACAAGTTACTTAAACCTCAGCAAATGGCATGCATAAAAAATGTGACCTTGGCTGAAGGGACCTTGAATAGGTAGATTGATAGATTGATAGATTATATATATATATTTAAACCTGCAGTATCTGAACTATTGTGGACTGCCTGCGAGCAGGAGAAACAAGTTATGACCACGATATAACTTCTCAGGAAACAGTTGCTTATTTACACATCCAGGAGTTATGGAGCAACATTAACATTCATGTGGAGTTGTGTTTGTGTACATCTGATGAATATGAGTCTAATCTCTATGAGCTCCGTTTATGGTCTATGAACTCCTGAGGAAAATACTTGCCTCTCTAGCTGCTAAATGTTCCAAACACCATTCACAAAAGTTAGCTCACCAGTGTGGGAGTTTTTTCTAATTTTATATATATATATATATTACAATTATATTGTTATTGTGATTCTTTTGGCTCTGATGGTGTGTGGGTTTGTGAAAATCAGATATCCTGCCAGCCCTACACTGACCCATTGCCACTGAGATTATCATGCATACTCACCCCAAGATACTTGTCTAACCCAAGGTGAGTGAACTCGAACTGTAGATGAACACGAAAGTTCATGTTCTCCACTGAATGGACCACAATGTTTATGAACTGCATGCAGGCCACCTGGAGGCAGACACAATGACAGTTAATTCTTATTCCCTTTATTTGACAAACAGACTGCCTGTGATGAGGTAATACATTTGTGGACCTACCATGAAGTCAATGTTGCTGTCATCATTGATGAAGTACTCCATCAGCTTCTCAAAGCGGTTCTTTTCTCTGCTCACCTGAGAAAAAAATAGAAACTTATCTGAATATGCAGTTTAATTGGTGCCCACATGGGGGCGTAAGGGGGGGGGGCATTAATGCAAAATTAGTCTTGTATGACAAGTTATAGCTATTACATGTAGTAACTGATCTAAGCCACACAAACAGGGTGTAGTTCCTACTCATTATACATTGTACTTGCATTTAGAATAAAACACACATGACTGCTCCACATGGGATAAAATTAACACTACAGTGCATGTGAGGGGTGGATGATGGCAGTCATAAGATGACTAATAATGAAAGAGGGGAAGTCTGGAACAATGGTATGACTGAACAAGCAACAGTCAAAGTCAAATTAGGCCATCACAATAGAGCAAAATTACTAATGAAAAACTAATTTCACCTCTTTGAAGTTGTCAAAAGCAGACAGAATGATGTCATGTCCTCCTCTGACAAGACACACTGCAGCCAGCAACTCCAGCACAAGGGCTTTGGTCCTGTCACAGCACATTAGAGGTTAGATATGGACACAGGCAGACATAAAACACACTGTTGTTGTCTTACACACAAACGCACTCACCTGGGATTCCTGCTGTTGAGACTGAGGGTGATCTCGTTCACACAGCGCGGGTGAGTCATCACCAGGTTAAAACCAGACTGAAAGCACAAGAAAAGCATGAACAGCTGCTCCCCATGAGAGCTGGTGTGTTAAAGGATGCAGGAAAAGTGTTTGTGTTTGGTTTGAGAAAAACAACACTGTAAAAAAATAAGCGTTTACAAGCCTTTAAATCAAACGACTTGCTTGATTTAAAATTGTGCTTCACTCACAACCAGTGAAGTGAAACAGCAGTGGGAAAACAGATTTATGTCAGCCCACCAAAAAAAAAATCCCTTTCTTTAAAAGCACAATTTTATGACAGAATATGAGACAAGTGACTGTTTTTGCACTGTAGGGGAAGCATGAGTATGTTAAGGCTCTACCTGGTAGTTCATGATGGCTCGCAGACACATTATGCACACATGTACATCATCTCTCTGGTTGGATGAGTGGGACTTCTTATGCATCTTGTTCCCCAGAGTGGAGCTTATTCTGTAGAGGGATAACAAGTGCACAGACACATGAATGAATTCTGTAAGAGAAGAGAAGCTACTGTATGTGCACATGGTTTCATGTTCAGGCCCAGAACAACACAGTCAGCCAATTATAACAAGACTTCCAGCATTATTTTGTACATCCACTGTGTCTGTCTGACAGCTGAAATGTGGCATCAGGTGGAGAGGAAAATAAAGAATAAAATGCTCAACAAATGAGCAAAGGATGTGAATGAATGACGGTGTGAGAAATGGAGGTATTCGTCATGGCTGAAATGTCTCAGTTTTGAGAGGAACTGCTGTCTAGCAATAAGATGGCCATGAAATTGGATAAGAAGGGCAGCAAAAACTGCTATACAATAAATAATAATGGCATATTGACTAAGATGAAAAGACATTTAGCCTGCTGTACTGTTTGTTTCATATTTTACAAAAATAAGAATCTTTTGCAGTTGGTTGATCAGGGCTGTCATTATTTATGAGAGCATTTGTATTAATAATGAAGATTTTGTAAATTTGGATCTAGATATGCAAAACAGGTGAAACAGATGCAGATAAATTTGACACAGTTCGGCAGCTCTGAGAAAATGACATGGCATCTGGTCACCTCTATGGCACTACAGTGCATCACCATCACACCACTTCTGTCTTACATGACTCTATTTTTTGATTACATGGGCAACTAAGTAAGCCGAAAGTTCCTCTTTAATAAAAATTCATGATATGGAGTGCACTTTATAGATATAATTATATAATTCATAGAACATCTCTGGGTCTGGACTCTGTTTTTTATAATTGTTGTACCTTAATTATCATTCATGCTCTTACCTTACAGTCAGTGCCCGAGCAGCTCTGGTCATCCCGTGTGCGTGAGAGCCGCTGGAGCTTTTGGTCAAGTCTTCCATTGACCTCTCTGCTGGTTTTCCTCTGTCTGACAGGGTGCCACCATTTTCAACACTCTCCACATCAAACCTACAGAGTTCATAGAACATAAACATCCACTGTGATAAAATAGCTTCATTTATGTAGCATTATCATTTTGCAGAGAGTTTTTCACACCCTGCTGGTACTCACGAGGCGTCACTTTGTGCATGAGACAGGTATTCCACCAGAACATCTAAACCTTTGTTCTGCTCGTTGAGAAACTCTTGAGCCCATCTACAAAAAGAACCAAAGCAAAATTAAGAATGAGGGATGAAACACTGACAGAGAAATATTTTGTAATTATAATTAACAGATACTGCACTCAGATTGGACCTCTAAATATGAATACGTAACTTTAGAAAGAAGAAATAACCTAATCTTGCTCTTACAGAGGAAATGCTGAATTCATAAGCAATAAACCACATTCTTGCTCAATTTAACACACGCAGGTGTTTTTTTGTTTCAACCTTACTCGGATGTGACCAGCAGCTTATGTTGGCCCATGCTAGCAAACTATAAATAGTAATGGTTATAACTGCCATTACTAAGCCTGTTAGCTGACTTTATGTGCAACTGTTTCGCCGCAATTTAACTTTTAATATCATCCTGTAATGGTGCGTTGCAGAAACAGTGACTGGTGTTCAGTTAAAAGTTAAAGGTGCTGTAGATAACTCTGGAGAAAGATAGCTGATTGCTGAGGCTCATTCCCTGGTCGTCAAATACCAATGCTAGTATTTGGTAGTCCAACCAAACCACCAACCCGAATTGTCAGTTCTTGACGACCTGGGAATTAGACTGAAGAATCAACTGTCTTTCTTCAGAGTACAACACCTTTTATGCTCAGTGAACTGAAACTGACCGTTTATCATAATAATGAAAACATAAAGTTTTCTATCTGGTAGCACTGTGGAGCAATATTTGTTGGAGTGGGTCCTTATTTTGTTTGTGATGCTCACGTGCACCAAATGTACATGGATACACATTCATTTTATTTGTTTACAACAAATCTCCACTGAGAACCATTAAATGGTTGTGTGACAATTGCTGAATGTGACTCTGGAAAAAGTTTTCTAATGCTCAGACTCATTTCTGGATTGTCATATACTGATACTTTGGATTGGTGGTTCGGTCTGACTACCAATGCAAAGCGTTGGTGTTTGACGACCTACATATCTCTCTCTCTCTCTCTCTCTCTCTCTCTCTATATATATATATATATGTATATATATATATCAAAACCATATAAATCGCATCACACATCAATAATCAAATAAACATCAAATAGGGCCCAACCCAACTTAACGGACTCACCCAATGTGATTGGTGCGAAGAGATATTTCCAAATCTTTAAGGACCTGGGTGGCATCCTGGATCCTTTTCTTCAGCTAAAGAAGCAGAAGAGGTGAGAATCGAGACATCACTGTGCAGACAGAAAATTTAAGATGTGTCATATATGGAAGGAAGTTGATGTTTTACACTGACCCTGCGAGTCACCCCTCCCTGATCCTGGTAGAAGCTCTTAATCTTGGCCAGGTAAGTGGACGGGGGGCTCTTGACCTGGAAACGCTCCTGGGGGAGAAGGATTCACAAGCTGCTTTTAACTGAGTTCATTTTTTCAACAACCCTGAAAGATGACTGGACTGGAGACACGTTTACAAGCACTCACATCATGTGAAGCTATTATTGCCTGCGCTAGTTAACACAACAAACACAAACCGCTTTCTGTTTCCATGCCGACGCCATCACTTGCCACCACAGAAACTGTGTTGCAAGGTTTTCACACTGCACTCTGCTCTCTCCTACAGATCCACTTTGGGTATTTTATGTACTTTGTGTCACCTCTGTCCCAGTGGGGACACAGGTGCCAGAGTCCTGCTCAGTTTCAAGACATGTAGTCTATTTTGAGGGTTAATTGTAAAACAACTCATTATAAAAGAAACAAAGGTCTTACCTGATCACAGACTAACTCCCACTTCTTTTCACTGTCATACTGACTCAACAGCTTCAGTTTGTCTGGAGGCAAGTTCATGTAGCTCTGATAGAGAGAGACAAAGAGAGACACTGTTTCAGTCTAAAGAATTGGAAATGATCAAATAAATATAATAAAAATATAACTCTGGGTAAAAAGAAACCTTAATTTTATATTTGTCACATGTCTCCTCTAAAAAAAACCCTCCAGTGTCACTCAGCACACATTATTACAAGGTTCTCACTGATTCTTGAAAAGTCTTAAAAGGCATTGAATCCATTAATCTAACAAGGGGGCATTAATTGGTATTAAAATGTCTTAAATCAATTTTTTTAAAAGTTTTAAAAATGCTATGACATGTAAAGTGGGATTTTGATGATGAGTCACGTTTTTCTGAAGCTATACTATAAATTCTAAAAAACTGGTAACATCTACTTTCTTTAAATAATTTACTGGATGTCTCTGGCATGACTGGACAACATTACCAGTGCAAGTTCAACAAAAATAAGTTATTTAACCAAGATTTTGTAGCATGGAAGCCGGTACAAGGCAATGCTTATGAGGCTCAGTGTTTTTAACACAAAAATGTTTTCAAATTCAGCACGATGGAAACCAAGGCAGTGGATTCCCACATGCACAGTGAGAGACAAAAATCACAATGTATTTTACCAATGAAGGCTACAAAGAGGAAAGGAAAATTCAAAATAAGATCTCTTCTTTGGGGTGTCGGTGGCTTAGTGGCAGAGCAGGCGCCCCATGTACAAGGCTGTTGCCACAGTGGCCTGGGTTCGAATCCAGCCTGTGGCCCTTCGCTGCATGCCACCCCCTCCCCCTTCACGCCTACCTGTCCTGTCCAATAAAGGCAAAATGGCCAAAAAAATATATTTAAAAAAAGATCTCTTCTTTGTCCAACCGATTTCTCCTGAACATAACTAAGCTCAGTATGACATCATTATGAAGTTTTAACCATTTTCTCATTCTTCTTAAAATAATCTTCCTCTTGTCTCAGCCTGATTCTAATTTAAGATCTTATAATGCTCCTTTTCCCCTCTCACCACAGTAATCTTTATTTGTCTGAAATGAGATAACAGTAAGATCCATAAGAAAACTTGATTGGCTTATAAATGTGTGTGCACAATTTCAAAAATTTGTTTCAGTGATCAAATTCAGTTCTCAACTCTGTGTGTTTTATCTGTTCTCAGAGTTGAGAAGCCTATGAGAAGCCAATGAGTGCAGCAAAAGAACTCTCCAAATAAGAAGTTGATTTATTTTTCTGCTCCTTGTTTCTCCTCAGGAGGGTTTAGGAGAAACAGATCAGAATTTAGTAATCTCCGAATAAGAAGATGATTTATTTCTGGTGAGACAAAGACAGGACTATTGTGACCATCAAACCTTTTCCTCTGGGTTGATATTTCCTTGCTCTGTTCTACCCTTGTCCTCAAGTTTAGTTACTGTAAAGCTGATCTTAAATTTCATTCTGATTGGCATATGACTTGCCTTAAACTGTAGGAATTAATTTCTTTCTCTTTCCTGCTTATGCAACTGTATTCAAATTGGCCAAACCACAAATGCACTTTCTGGGTAAAACAGATGGGTGTTCACTACCTGCCGGAAACACAGATGACTCAGTGTTTACATATATGTATTGATGGTTGTCAATGGGTATCTCGGAACAGAAATATTTTTGGTTAAAAGAAATTATTGAGTTGATCTTAGAGTCTTTATGCCACAGTGCAACCTTTAAGATTAAGAAAACCCACTCCACTCCTGATCATTTTGTATTTATTTGCTGGTTTCTCTCCTTTTTAATTCAGGATATGATTATGATATGATGAATTCATATGATCAAAGTCAGCAATTCTTTACATCAACTTTTAACAAGATTGAACTTTTATCCTATCACATAAGATAATATTTCTGTAATCTTCTCGACTGTATGAATAATTTCACAAAGACCCCCCCCCCCCCACACACACACACACACACACACACACCTCCACAACTCTTTGGTGAAAGTTGACTCAATCATAAGGAGTGGACATGCTGCACAGAAAGTGCAGTTTCACTTTGAGGTATCACCCTCAACCTACAGTGAAATGTTTGACTGTTTTAAAGGTTATTCCCCCATGCAAATGACTTAAAAACTGAATGATTCAACAAGCCCAAATTAAGTCTTATGAATGATTCAGAACCTAATGGAGGAGGTTGTGTGGAGAAATCGAGGACATAAAAATTATTAAAGGGCAAGATACTTGAAAAATTAATTAGAACAAGAATGATCCTCGAGTCATTCAAATAAAAGCCTTAAATTACAAGAGCTTTGGTTAGTGAGGGGATAATTACACTCTTATTTATGCTTAACTCAAAGTCAGTTTCCTATTCAATGTTCCTTTACTTTCACAACTTGCTGCAATCTACACCAGCCCCATCACTGGTTGTACACCTGACACAATACTTCCAAACACACTAGCAACACTAATTTTCTCAGTTGACATTGGGCGTTGCTCAATAATTTCTCTTTCACACCGTAAAAATAAAACAAAGAGAAGCAAAAACGGAAAAGGACGGTTGCTTTGCTGCTGGGGAGTTAGTGCTTCATCCGTGGTAGGGTAAGGGAGGGGTCGCATTGTGGGTTTTGTGGTGCTTCACTTACAAAAAAAAAAGAAAAAGTAAAACGACTCACATGAGTGTTTGTGTGCAGGTTCACTTGCATGACCTCACAAGAGTATAAATTTCCAAAGTTTAGAAACAATGACATGTACTTCTCATTTTCTTTCTTTAGTTACTTACGCAAATCTTACATCCTGAACTCTCAAAATCTGAAGAAGAGTACAGCATCTCTCTAAAGTTTGCATTCAAGTATTTTGACTGAAAGAGGAAGTGAGGTCATACTTTCTTGTAACGTCTGCGAGGGCGTTGTAGGCATGAAATGGCACAGGCCACCGTTTCTGAACAAAATATGTCACACAAGTCAAGCTCAATTTTCATGTTTTCTTGTACGATGATATTTCAAGACAAGAAGTCTCGACAAGAAGTTTTCTGTGAAACAGTCACACATGAATGCTGAAAGTGTTCATGTATAATGTTAAGCCTATAAACCATATAATATAAACCATATAAGCCATATAAACCATTGTCAGTTCTGAATAATAGCCCATATAAGATCTTGACCCTCCTTAACTGAGTTTTAAAAATTCACCAACTTTCAACTTTTTCAGTAATTTTAGCTGAGTTACAGTATTTCTTGGGAATATTTACATGTGTGTTGGCATTTCAGGTTTGCAATTTTTTAAGTAATTGTTAAGGCATTACCAGGGAACAAATAAAAACCTTCAAAACCTGTTAGCCATTTTTTTATAGTAGCTACAAAAAATTCAGCAATTGTCACTGGCAAAAAGATCTTACTTTCTTCCATCTGACATTCACAAAAGTTCCATTAAGTAAGTAACAAACACCTAACTCTCAAGGAAAAGTGAATATCTAATGATTATTTTTTACCTTCTGTACTCTGAGGAGGAAACACCTTCTTGACTATTGTTGTTAGTATTTTTATTGTGGTTCACGGTTTAAATTTAGCACAGGTAAACTGGTTTAAAGTTAAAGAGTCAAGATGTTTTTTTTCTCTTTACATAAATAATTGGAGGTAAGCTAATGTTACAGCATCTATTTGCTTATTATCTATGTGTCTGCAAAGCACCTGGACACCAATGGATTTCGATTCATCCCGTTAACCCATGATGTTATAATGATGGGCTATATGACGCCCATTTAGATGTAAAACTTGAGATGTTGGGCTCTAGTTTCGCAGACCCTGCGAGGCGGGGGTGCAGCGCACCTGCACTTCGCCAGCTGGGTGTGGCCAGGCGGATTTTGCAAGTTTGGCACACCGTGCGCCTGGCACAGCTACTCGTCTGTCCCACCTCCATCCCTCCTACCTGCGCAAGTCGGAAAGAGGGAGGAGAGAAGGCGTGAGTGGGTTTTACACACATCACACCAATCAAATGAGCCCCTCTCCTTGCCCTTAAATGCGCTGCGCAATTCGCCATGGCAGAAGAGAACAGCAGCATCAGACGCCAAACTTCTCCCAGGAGGAAACTCATGTTTTGGTTCGGGAGGTCCAAGCTCGCAGTGTCCGAATATACGGAACTGCAAGCAGACCTCCACAGGCTGATGATGCAAAGGTAGCCTGGGAGGAGACCACCACAATGGTAAATCAATGTTGCGTTTCTATCGTGCGCGCGCTCTCTCTTTCTCTCTCTCGCAGTCTCAGTCTGTTTCTTTTCTTTTGACTTTTCTAAGATGAAAGATTCTGAATATATAATCCCTATCTGATGCTGTGGCTGTTTGTGGTTGGCTGAGAGGGATGTGAACTCATTAATTTGCAGCTGTGTTAATCAAATCAGGTTGGGTTTCCATTAGGCGTACCAAAGGTGCCAAATGGTGCCAATCCCCTTTGATCTGACATCAGATGTGACGGGACAGTCGATATAGAGATACATTTATGTGCTAATTGCAGATAGTTGCATTGAATAGTGTTTTTTGGGGTATTTATTGCATCGTTAATGTGCCTGACATTCTGGAAACCTGCCTGTGAGGTTTTGGTGATGTGTGCACACTGTCCACCGGTCAGCCAAACTTTGGCTTACACTGACTATGCTCCCCCTGCGCTGACAGTAGACCTGATTTCAGCTGGCAAGCTTTTAGCGCACCTTCGGCGAAGCCTTTTGGCACGAAACCGTCACTGCGCCAAGCTGCATCTGTCGACACCTCCCCCTGCTGCGTCGCCACACCCATCTCAGTGCACCTCGGTCTGCCAAACTACCAAACTGAGCGCGCCTCGGGTTGCGTTGCTCGAAATTAGCCCTGCACGGGGTTCGCCACCCTGCGCCACCCTGTGCTGCGCCGGGAAACTAGAGCCCAAAGTATGTAGGCTGTCAAGCTTAAGCTTCAGCCTAACTCAAGCTTCTTATTGATGTTAATGGAGCAGCTGCAGGCTGCAGTGTGTTGGTATGACATCACAATTTATAGTCTTGTTTGTCTTCAATTCACTTTTTAAGCTCACATGATTAAGACCAGCCTTGAGAAATTAAACTTTTAAACAACATATATTTTTTGTTGTTTATTTCACTTGAAAAATAATCAAAGCTTTAAGTGCGTCAGAATCCCTGGTGCTAAACTAAATGTTTTGATGTGTTACTCTTAATGAATGTTCAAATGCTTCAAGTATTCCTCATGAGGCTTTATGTTTTTCAGCTTGTTGTAAGACTGTTGAAAGAGTGGTGTAACATTTGCTTTCCGGTCTTATGGTCTCACTCATGTAAATATGTTGCTCAACTTCCCCTTGGGGCCATCCGCCTGAGCATGCACTAATCACCCTGTTTCTGACATTTTCAAATCTAACAGAGAAGTAAAGAAGTGCTTAGATGAATCCACCAGCTTGTTGATATTATTGTTTTTAATGTGATATCCCTGCTTTGAACGAAGCACTTATTGATGACTTTTGTGCAGATTTGATTAGGCAAAATTAGGTCTTTGTCAGACCACATTTAAAGCACATATTTTGTAAAGCCTGGCTCTGTGTACACACCAGAAAAATGGGCCTCTGGATTTAAATATAAAAATGTGTTAGACAACAAACAGAAAAGGGCTGACATCATATCAAGTCTGTATTCAGGTCAAATTGATTTGGCAGCATAAATCAGTCACAGAGCTTAAGTGTTCAAAAACCAGGGCTCAGAACACTTACTACGTAGAGCAACTTTTTTCTATGACTTTAAATTGTATACCTGCATGAACCATTTCATCACATTTAGCCTCTACGACAAGAACCATAGCTGTCACATCTGTTTTCATGTGCAGTAAAGGTGCGTGCCTTCTTGTCCCCTGAGCAGCTACTCACCAGCACCACATTGAAGCGTTCCTCCAGCTCCTCCTCTGGGGGCATGGGCAGCTTGGGGGGAGCCGGCTGCTTCTTCTGCAAGGTTGGAGTGGGGTCACTCATTCCTGAAGCTCCTCCGACCGAGTTCCTGGCCTCTCGGACCTCAGCCGGTTCCTGCTCCAAGCCCCCTGCAGCCGCATTCCCCATCACTAATCTCCACAAGTAATCCAGGAGGAAAGCTTTAAACAAACCCTTTCTCCTGAGAAATCAGTGTATTCCAAAACAGAGTGACAACACACTCCAAATAACAAGAAGAAGCAGGCTTAAATCAAACAAAGTCTTTGGGCCTTCAGGGAGAGGAACATCAAGCCTCTGGTCGACTGAATCCGCCTATGTCGGATGGGGTGAGTAATGAAAGTAGGTACGTCGTCCTCATGCCTGTCCTCTCATCAACCTGTTTTGCTCTCTGTCTACAAGCACCTTTGACGATAAGGTAACAAGCCTTGTTTTGGCCTGCTCGGCTCTACGAAAAGACTCACCTAAGCGTTGTTTGCTACTCTCTATACTTGTTGACCGACAACTCCTCTGGTGAGTGAGTACACAGGGCTGTATATGAGAGGAAGGAGAGGGGAGTGTGACACACTATGTAACGCAGACAGAAACCACAAAAGTACAAAAGCAGAAGAGCAACTTCCTGTGCATGACAGCAACAGAAGCTGGGGTGGAAGGCAGGGTGGAAGATGAACATGGTAACTGTTGGGTGTATCGTGCAAGCAGTAGGTGATTGATGAGTGTGATAAGGCAGCACAGTAAAAAAAAAAGAAAGCAGAAAGAGTGTCCAAGGTTATGGCAACCTGTGTAACCACAGCAGGTGAAGATGAACCAACAAGCAAAGAAAACTTTTTCTAACATTACCATGAATCCATTTTCACTACACTGGAGCCATTCTTTCTCTTGAAGCCAGCTTAACTTGTATGGGGTTAATTTGTTTTGGTCATTTAATTTAAGTTCACGTGAGGCCAGGTTGATGTGGAAGACAGGTAAAGGTCCTGAGCGAAAAGGTAGAGAGGGTTGTCCAACAGCGCCCCTCTGTGTTTGAAGCTAACTACTGCATAGTTGGTTGCTGCATTCGCTGTCTCTTCGGAAGTTGCCAGTCATGATATTCGACATTGGAACATACTGCTTCATATAACGTTCAAGATGTTTTGAGTGTGTGCAGCGAACACTGACCATATACTTATTAATACTACTACAACCATTTTTTATGACGAAGCCTAACTTTTTCTTCTTATTCGTGCACAGGAATAAGGTACCGTGGGAGAACAGACTATGGAGTCATCAGTGTAAGTTACTGATTTAAGGGTACGTGAATAACAAGAATTTTATCAGTTGATAAAGCTTGGTCTGGGAGAACTTGTATTTTTTTATTTGGATGATGAAGAGACGGAGATCAGATTCTTACAACTTTTTATATGAAGAAAATAGGAACCTACGAGATGCACGCGAAGGTAGCATAGCTAATAGTTATTTTACATTCCAAAATGACGGACCCGACAACGTCGCCAGAGGATCACTGGAAAGTAAGTGACTAATGTTAGTTAACCACAACTTTTTAATTAACTTGATTACTACGTCTGTGGCGGCAGCGATAGGCTGCAAAAGCTGTTATGTCTTTAAGTTGAAGTTTTGCAAACGTTATGGAGGAGCAAGTCTTTGTTAGCTTGACAGCTAACGTTAGCTAGGTGACGTTAGCCAACGTCACAGGGCTAATAACAGTTAGCAGTTAGCTTGTTAAGTAAACAAAACGACAGCTCTTGTTTCTTGTTTGTGCTTAAAATAAACTTGCAGCCACCTAAAACGACACTCCCTTTTTTGCACTTCTGTCTTTCTTTCAAGCATCCAACTGAAATTGAAGTGCAGATTTACTGAAGAGTCTGCCACAATGGTGTAGTAACTTAAATCTTAGCAAGCGTGCAAATCCATTGTTAATTGCAGCCCTACCAAATATAATAAATGCAAACTGTGGGACGTAACAGTGTAGCATAAGGAAATCCTGTTTTTGTCATTAGGAGAATACTTGGTCCACTTTGCCTTTCCATTTCACAAAAGTACTGATTGAATATTTTACAACAAGCCATTTAAAGTCAGTACGCCAGTGTCTTATCTAATAATGATGTCGCTGCTGACATGGAAAAGCAGCTGTATGAAGATATTTCCCGATCTTCCCCGTGTGAGGGACCGCAGTAGAGCTGGTTATCTAACCGTGTGAAACTCCTTTAGGGGGCAACATTTGATATACGTAGGTTTTATTCGTGGATTCTCCTTTAATATGATGGATGTTGGTAGAGAGAGTGAAACCCCTGGTTAGAATAATCATTATCAAACACTCTAAACATTTAGCAAGACTTAATGTTGGTATTGAACACATCTTCACATCTTCAGGGTTTTGCCCCGTGGAATCATTGTCAATAAAAGAGAGAAAGAGAGAGAGAGGGGCCCAATTTTGGGAACCACAAATTGAAGTGACTATTGTGTTGTGCTGCCCTAGATCAAACAGTGGCTCTGTGATTGAAGTACAGATAGGATGCAGCTCTTTACCCTGCTGCATACTTAAATTGGACAAATCAGGGCAATGCTCAGTGGGGGTTTAGACTTCCTATCATACTAGCTGTTGGTCTATTGTCAGTGTATTTAGGGCAGCACGATTTACCCCCTTTTTATTCCAGCCTCTCAGCCTCTCAGCCTCTATTTTCTCCTTTTTCCGTCTTCTCTTGTCGGGTGATGGCTCGGCAGACAGACGGCGCTTTCAGCGACAGTGGCTTTGACCCTAGTGAGTATTCAGTCAGTTCATATCCTGTTGTTTGTCATATCATTTGATATTTAAGCTTTGTGATAGTGACCTTGTGTTTCTGAGCTTAGTATGTCAATCTATTTTTGGTCTTGCAGTGAAAAATCTTTGATGCATGCTGTCTGTCTTGATCTTCAGGTTTCTTTGCTGAAACTGCCAGAAAGGGTTCAGTTGTGTCCAGGGCCAACAGCATTGGCTCAACAAGTGCCTCCTCAGTACCAAATACAGGTACTATGTTTATACAGGGGGGAACTGACAGTGCCGACAGTTTTAAGAGAGAATTTGTGTTACATTTAGATTGTGATGTGAATGTTTGCTTTGTTGAATGTTCTTAACTTCAGATGACTTCCCTGTAATACATATATTTGCAGTCTTAATTCTGTCACATATTTTAAAATTGAACTTCTAAGAATGAAAGGCCTTATTTGTATGTCACCTTTCTCTCAAAGTAAAACCTAATTGTTCAGTGGAGACATAGCCTGCTTTCTTTCGTTTCTACTTCTTGCTTATTGAAAAAAGGAAAACCCTGTTTTGCTACTCTCTTCGAAATATAAAACACAGGGGACATAAGTGTACTTAATAGGATAGAAGCACAATAATTCCAATAGTGGGCTTTGTGTAATTATATTTTTAATAAAATCAAGTGCATGCAGGACTGTTTTCCATCTTCATAGCTTTTGTCCAGATTCTGTCAGCAGGGTTTTATGAGTCCCCTCTGTCAAATGAAGTGTAGCGGAGGCCAGTTTGAAGTGCATTACAGAGATCGATATAACTTGATTGAGGCATGAATCAGCTTCTCTGAATCCTGCTGAGGTGAAAAATGATTCAGTCTTGGCTAAATTTCTGTGATGGAATAAAATAGACTGAAGACTTACTCCAGGACATTCACTGTAACTAAATCAATAAATTCATCTTCCAGTCTCAGAAAAATCTTGGTATGGTTTTAGACCAACTAAAATTAGCATAGTCCTCATGTTTCCGAAAAGTTCTGCAAAACAGTTCATTGTGCATTTGTCAGTCTGCTGACTGGTATTCTATGTCACAGTCAGAAGTCAGAGGCATGTTTCTAAATCTGAGTGTTAATATATTTTTGAATAGATGATGAAGACAGTGACTACAGACATGAAGCATCATATAAGGACTCGTATAAAGATCGACGGAGACAAGCACACACACAGGCTGAGCAGAAGCGTAGGGATGCTATTAAGGTAAGGCTACAGTAGACGGCAAATTGGATTTTGATCTCCATGACTTACTGCAGATACACCACACACGCCTTTAAAAAGTTTTAGAATTATATATTTTCATCTGTTCAGTATGTGTTATTTTTTTTTTGGTAACTTCAGAAAGGCTACGATGACCTCCAGTCCATAGTGCCAACGTGCCAGCAGCAGTCTGAATTTGCAGTGGGAGCACAGAAGATAAGCAAGGCTACTGTGCTGCAGAAAAGTAAGATGTGATGATATTGGATGAACTCAGACACAGTTGCCTTGATGATTATATTTCGAATAATGGTGAGTTCATCATCTGACATTGGTCTCTACTAGGGAAAGATAGTAAATACGAGCAAGTCAGTAGGGTTGGGCCAGAGAAAAAAAAATGTTCAAACTGGATTGATATTGAGCCAAACAACCAAACTCGAACAGTATTCCAAATTTTATCAATTGTTGCACTTGCCTCAGCAGCGGTCCCAAGTTGAACATAACACTACAGTGCCACAACAGCAAATGAGCATCTGACTATCACGTTGCATTGCGTATCATCGGATCTCTGTGTCCACGATCAATATGCACTTCTGTTATGTCATGTAAACAAACCATGTAAATATCAGCTATGCACTTGAGATCAGACTGGAGACGTAAACACTTCAAAGATGGGTGAGTAGCCTACTGGCTTAAAACAAAAAACACATTTTATATTGTGATATTTATTGGAAATGACAATACACACAATACAGCTAACAGTAAGTAGCCTGGATTATAGCGATTGTCATTTATCTTACCAGAAACCTTTGTCTCCCCAGCAGTCTTTCTCCAACCAGCTGGCACCTTATTTAGTATTTTGCATTGAAAGAAAATATTATGCATATAATTCCTCATTTTAACTTGAATGAATCATCGTACATTGTGACGCTTTCAAAGCATTCAACAGGAAACACAGTGTCTGACAAAATATCAGCTCAAAAAGGTGCACCACATTGCATTTGGCCAGTTCAAAAACCCTTCCTTGTCAGCTTCAGATTCAAGATGTAGTCATATTTGTGCAGTTTTAGTTTTATTGACAGGCTAAGTCTGCCATGTCTCCTCTCGTCACCCCCAAAAAACACAAGAACTTTCTAGTAAACATCCACAACATGCGCCACTTTTCCCCCCTCCGACCCCTACTAAAATGTGATCTCCCTATTGTTGCTGTGCTTGGTTCACGGTCCGTCAGACACAAGCAGCTCTGTTAGTCCGTTTATAAACAAACATTGTATTATGTTCATCACGTTGTCATATTGCTTGTTACTAGTTTGATTTAGTGCCATGTTGCAGTCAGCACAGGTTGCTGATGTAGGCTACTTTATAATTTGCCAAAGCTTGTCATGATGACAAATGCCAGTTTAAGCACGTACTCCGGACCGGACAAGCCAGACCGGAAATCAACCCAACTTTACAAGTCAGTAAAAATCAGACTTTCCAGTCCAGCTGTCAGCAGTCACACTATTATCTAGTTGTTCTCCAATAGAGTCTAGTCCAGCCACTGGTTTATTTCTTACTCCAGTCATGTGATACAAATCTGCATACTGCTTATAGCCCCCAGTGACAGATTCAGTCTCACATGCTCACATTACACAAAGCAAGCAAATAAGACAATACAAGGATATATACTGTATAGCATGTTCAGATCACCTGAGCTCAAT
Organism: Epinephelus fuscoguttatus; assembly: GCF_011397635.1. Lineage (NCBI taxonomy): Eukaryota > Metazoa > Chordata > Actinopteri > Perciformes > Serranidae > Epinephelus > Epinephelus fuscoguttatus. Next base: position 16,794,905 of record NC_064770.1, on the reverse strand, counting down.
AGAAAGATGGAGACAGAAATATCACATTGCAGAGATATCTGCACTCGCTCAAATTTCTTTGTTAGGGAAAAAGAGGAAGTAGCAGCATTTTGGTACATGGGCAATGGTTGTGGAGGGACAACACCTCTTTAAAAAAGAATAATGTGTCGAATGAAGAAACCCCTGACACATGTATTTGTTTGCAGCAATCGACTACATCCATTTTCTTCATAAAGAAAAGAAGAAGCAGGAGGAGGAAGTTTCTCTACTAAGGAAAGAAGTGATGGCGCTGAAAATCATGAAAACGTGAGATAGTGGTTCACAAACTCTCTCAGCCTAGCTTTTTTTCTATAGTTTATTCTACAGTCCCAGTTGTTGGCAAACTAAGACCTTCCTACTTGTTCTGCATCCAGACAAATGAAAAGATGGATTTAAAAAATAAATGCTGATCTTGTATAGTGTGAGAAAAGTCTTGAGTCAGAAATGCTTTAATTGCAGCGCTGACACAGCATAAGGTAAAGGTACTATTGGATCTTTAAAAAAAAAAAAAAGCAACAAAGTATTCTCAAATGAAAACAAGTGCTGTTAGGTCTGCATTTATTCTAGCCATATACACTCTGTATAGGCAAACCAGTTTATTTAGTGTGTGGGTCAATTAATCATGTCTTCATGAATTAGTTTAATTAATTAAATGATGTATTTTGTGAGGCCAGTGAACAGCAATTGTCTCTTTTGATAGGAACTATGAGCACATAGTGAAGGCCCACCAGAACAACCCACAGCAAGGAGAGGATCAGGTGTCTGACCAGGTCAAGTTCAACATCTTTCAGAGCATCATGGACTCACTGTTCCAGTCTTTCAGCAATTCTGTTTCAGTGAGCAGTTTCCAAGAACTCTCTGCCTGTGTATTCAGCTGGATTGAAGAGCACTGCAAGCCACAGGTAAATAATATTTCTGATGTATTGTGGACAGCGGGATCAGACACAGTAAAATGGTCAGTGCTACTTGTTGAGTTCATAACAGTCACTGTGTTTCTTCTGTTTTGTCGTAGACGCTGAGGGACTTTGTTGTTGGGGTGCTGCGGCAGCTCAACGGTCAGCTTTACTGATTGAGTGAAACCTCTGGGCTTAACTCCCAGAAATTGACTTTGAGCTTGCTCTGGCCTCTCAGGGTGGACGAAAAAACTTCAATCAGCCTCAGGCCACACACCACAGTATTTACACTCACTTCAGCTCATCAGTGACTCTCCAGCTGCAGTTGTATTACCTCAACCTCATGGTATGGGCAGAGATGAGAAGTTGTATTGGATTGAGCGATCACGTTTAAGAAGGATCACTTCCTGATTGTAAGTGTACGTACATACAGACAGCTGAGTATTTTTTCAGCCTCTGCTGAATGTTCATACTTCTTACTGTTGTTCTGCTAAGAAAAGCAGGGGAAACTCAACATTTTGCAAGTGAATGTATATGTGAAATGCATCCGGTAGACAAGATAGTGTAGTGTGCATCTAGTTGTAGTCACAGTTGCCCTTGTTGAGATGAATCAAATCCAAGACTCTTCTCACAGATTGAGGTAATTGGCTGTATTGCTTCTGCAATCTATCAACCTAATTAACAGAAATAGAGAAAAGGGTGATGAAAAATGTAAAAACTCATGAGCCCACACCCTCCCCCGTTGCATCAAGCATATATTTGCAGCCTTATGCTGATCCAAAGGGCTACACTCAGCTTCAGTGCACAAACATAATGAGTCAGCCATACCACTTCTGACAATGTTAAATACTCCACTACTATACTACTGCAGGGTAACTGTAATTTCTCTTAAATGTGCAATCAGGAACACACTCTGTGGCGCGTCAGCATTTTATTGCTTTGGTTTAAAAACAGACTCCTCCACCTTAGTTTTAGAAGACATGAGGTTGTCATTAATGCAGTTATGACAAGCTGTCAGAAATGTTGAAATATCATGGTGACTGGTGTGCAATGTAAGCAGCATTAAGATTCATGGATTACTATTAATATATGCTGACTATTGACAATAATTAAGCTTTACCGCACATTGTGAAGAGATTGTTTAAATACAGGCAGTTATTCAGTTGCTGTTATACATGTGATGTGTTCATGATGTGTTCGGAGATGATGTGAAATACAAAGTGTTGATTCTGATGAACCTTTCAGATTGCAGTTTACCATACAATAAGCTTTTCTAAATCAAATGACATAAAATGTCATCTCTTTAAAGGTCCAGTGTGTAGTCAGAAATTGAAGTTAATGTAATACATATGTTTTCATTAGTTTATAATCACCTGAAAATGACAATTGATGTTTTTTTATTACCTTAAATTGAGCCGTTTATATCTATGTACTGAATGGGTCCTCTTCCATGGAGTTCACCATGTCATTTCCACAGTAGCCCAGATTGGACAAACCAAACACTGGCTCTAGACAGGGCAATTCGTGTTTTGATATTGGCCATAGTATTTCTCCTACACACTTGGCAAACAGGAGAAGTTTCAGTTGGTCGCAATCTGCAACCTCGGGCATCAGATGCCACTAAATCCTACACACTAGACCTTTAAATTTCGGTGGTTTTAATGCCAACATGACAAACGCGTTGGTTGTCAGTGACTTTTACGATCAGTAACAGTTCATTCCAAACAGTGAAATAGTAAACACCACTTGTGAATGTCGAACACCGCTAAATGGAAAATGTTCTAATTGTTCAGGGCTGATTTTTTTTTTTTTTTTTTTTTCTTTGAAAACCGTCACTGTACCCACCACTGGTCACGGGTCCCTGGTGAGAGATTTACAGCTGCTGTACTGAATTAAAGAGCTTTTCATTCTTAGATTTTTGAACATATGATATAATGCCAGTTTTCATGATGGCTTTCACAGTTTCCAGTGTCTGAGTAAGTAAAATCTGTCATTTACATGGCTGATCTGTTCTGAATTACCTTACTGTTATGGCTTTAATCACAGGGAAGTGTTGATTTATGACCCTGTCATGTTGCTTTAAGTACTGTCTTTTTATAGGTGTTTTGAATAGCCATCTACTGTACATCACCACCCAAAGAATCACGTAAACATATGCAAAGAAGTATACTGAATTCTTGTCCTGTTTAATTTGCCCCAAACAACATTGAAATGAAGTGTAGCAGAAAAGGACAAATCATATAGTGGTCCCATCTCTGCAGTTAATACACCTGTAAAATATCTTTTAACATTGTAAGATAGCTGAGAAAGTAATACATTTGTTGAAGAAATTCTGTTAGCACGTAAATATTAAAAGTGACTGTCATAAACATCTAATAACTTGGAAGCATACTGAGTGGAGAAGCAGTACAAAAGATGATAAACAAAGGAGAGAGAAAAACACAGGACAACCCTCCGTAATACCCGAAGGCCATAAATAACAGCACATGCTCTATACATTGTGGTTCTTTTATGTTCAGGTTTCAAAAACCATGGCAGCAATATGGACTTGAACATATATGAACAAAGAACGTACAGCTCTCAAAGCTATAATAAGTAATTTGTTGACATATTCAAAGGCTCAGGATTGGTTGTATGGCTTTAAAAAGGGAAAAAAATAAACCACCGTTGCCTCTTTAGCCCCAAGCATCTCTCAGCGCTGTAGTGTCAGTGTCTTGCAAATGACGGCTATTTTTGTATAAATATACTTTCAATTACAGTGTAAGTTGTTATTGCATTCAACTTTTATTAAAGATGTACTGATTGTTCAAGAGAAAGACTATAAATAAAGATTGCACTGAGGTTCAGAGCGCTCTGATGAATAATCTATATTCTTTGTGAAGCACTGCACAGGCTTTTTTGATGAAGTGGATGAACGAGCGATTTCTTGTTCTTTCAAGTACTTGGAACAACCACCTTACAGTCCTCATCAGTCTCCACTCCGACTTCTTCCTGTGAGGGAAACACCATGTATATTATTTATCAGTACTGTAAACACAAAACATTGGCTCAACAACAAAACACACATAGGTGGTGGCATGAAGTTAAATTCTGGAAAGGGGATTTTATGAGCTTGCTTCTCACCAGGAACTGCTTTTTGCTCTTTGGATACCCTTCCAGGATTGCATTCATCATATCTGAAGCCTGAAAGAAACAAAGCACAACATAATTTAAGCATTCAGTGGCTACAGCTAATATCTTAAATGATAAATGTCTTCATCCAGTCTACTAATCTTTGAAACTCCTTTATTATCTCCCTTTCCATCTGCTGCTTGTCATCAGCATGTACACAGGAAATCCTGAAGTTTAATTTAATACCTTTTCAGACTTCCTTTTTTAAAGCACAGTTTTTGCTGAGATGGCTGCTGGTGAAATGATAAGGTAGACATGAAACACAAGACGAAAGTAAAACCTTATAATAAAACCTTGTTTATTTAGGTTTGCCAATTCATTTATTGGTTATTTTTGCAGTCTACGAAGCCTTCTGCAAAATTTCAATCAAAGGCGCATTTATAGCCATTATTTCCCTGTTAATGATCTTAAGATTTTATCCTGAATTTTGAGGCAATTAGTAAAGTCTGTTTCAAATTTGAGTGCAATAAATCAATTAAAACATTTAATAATGGTGATTGAGATACCAACATGATGATGGTTACAGTATAGCATAATGAAAAAAAGAAATGGTATGTCATAAAATGACATATAAATGCCATACTGCAGTATGTCATGAGAATGTCATTATATAAAAGCCAAAATATATCATAACAAAACAATAAAAAGGTCATAGTATAGTATGTCATTTAAAAAATAAAAAAAAATCAAATTATAGAATGTGATAAAAGATCTTCATTATTTATGTTTCAGTATAGTATGGCATACTTTTTTTATATATAAAGAAGTCATAATAGAATTTCATTTAAAACGCTGACTGATGTCATAGTATGTAATTTAAAAAAAAAAAAAGTCATAGTATAGTATTTCATAAAAAAATATAAAAAACCTCATGGTATAGTATGTAATTTAAAAAAATATTAGTAGTATGAATGTATATAATAGTATAGTATGATTTTAAAAGTGTATATAGTCATAGTATGTCATTAAAAACAGTCATAGTATAGTATGTCATTAAATACATAAAAAAGTAATAGTATGTCATTTTAAAAAATCATAAAATCATTGTATATGTTCTCAAAAAAATTCATAGTACAGTATTTCATAGAAAATGTCATTAAAAAAGTTACAGTATGTCATTAAAGAAATCAAGAAAAAGTCATAGTATGTCCAAAAAAAAAAATCAGAAAATATTCATAGTACAGTATGTCATAAAAAAATTCAAAAAAGTTACAGTATAGTATGTCATTAAAGAAATCCTGAAAGTTATAGTATAGTGCGTCAAACAAATTCATAAAAAAATCATAGTAAAGTATGTCATTTAATTTTTTTTTTATAAAAAATGTGTAGTATGCCAAAAAATAAAAAGCCATAGTATAGTATGTAAAAAATCATTAAAAAAGTCATAGTAAAATATGTCATTTCAAAAATAATGAAAATTATACAACAGTTAGTTCCGGCCCTGCAATCTGATTGGTCGAGAGACAGTAAAACCGTGATGATATTGGAGTACAACATCACGGTTATTTCACTGTGTATGTATCACTCCGCCTCACAGCTGATTGCAATCATCAAATCAAAACTGACAGTTAGTGTCAGTTAGGTCAGCAGTTGCGTTGTAGGCTAATTAATTCATCCGCTGTCAAACAGCCAAAAATATGGATTTATTTCCTAAAATAAAATAATAATAATAATAAGTTTTGAATTGAACTATGAATGGTCATCAGAGGAAGATGAGGGAGAGGCGAAGCTGAATCCATCTGAGCACACATCCAGGTTTGTCAGTGTTTCATCAGCGGAGCTCAATGACTTGGAGAAAAGCAACATACTGTCAGATCAGAAGGCAGAGTCGGCTGTGCCTGTGAAGCGACAGTCCACCATGCAGTCACCAGAGACTTATTTCACCGGCTGCACAATTAATGGAAACGTGCAGATAAATGTGTATAAAGAGTAAGTGCCTGGCACACCATCTCTGCGTTACATAGCAACGGTGACAGTGGAGTCCTGAGGGAACTATTTTTGTTGGCGGAATACAAATAAAATGCTTAAATTATCTATTTTGTCCTCATTTTTCAACATTTCTTAATCAGCCTTGCTTATTTAACTGTTGAATTGTATAAAAGCAATATCACACTCGAGCTCGTGATGCTGTACTGTGATATCGTCACGGCTGTGATTCACTCCCTCTTGTGTGATATTGCTTAAATGTTATAGTATGTAGTATGTAGTAGCATGCCATTAAAAAAATGCCTTAAAAATATTATGCCATAGTAAATGTGAATGTATGTCACATTGTTTGGGACTGGGGCGCCATCTTGTGAGGTACATGCTCTGTTACCTCTGTTACCTAAGTGTATGCACTCAGTGCAAAAACAGTTTACAATGTCCAGGTATGTGATTGGTGCAGCAGAGTCCTGTAACACTGGTGAAATGGATGGGTGCAGTTTATCGTGATTTGTTTGTCTAAATACTGTTGCTTGACCACTGTAGCAGGCACCGTCCACAAAATGTAACATGACATGATGTCAACATCACACGCTGAATAGTATGTCACAAAAAAGTCATTAAAAAAGTTGAATAATCTACCATACATTTGTTTAGAAAAGTCATAGTATAGTATGTCATAAAAAAATTGTAGTATGTTATAAAAACTATTTAAAAAAAGCCATGGTATAGGGGCAAAAAAATGCCATAATACAGTATGCCATTAAAATATTTTTATATACATATACATTACCAATCTCTTCCTCTTTTTCCACTCTTTCACGTAAACATTCCACTCCTTATAAACCTGTAAATCAAAATCTTATTAGCAATGCGCCACCATACGACATAAAAACAACAACAACAACAACAGTAATCAGTAGATTTCTTAGATGTTTTGCAGTAATTAGAAAGCGTAACTACATTCCCAACCTTCTCTTTCTCTTCTGGTGTGACGTGATTTGTGGCTGCCTTAATCTTCTCCAGTCGCGCTCTGTACCCTGAACACTCTGACTTCAGCTCTTGGATCTCTGACATCATTTCCTCTGTTGTCAGGGAGCTATTGAGCTCCTTCAGCTCTGTTAGTGGAGATTGCACACAAATGTACACAACATCCCATTTCATAATGCAGTACAGCAAAAACAGTCCCTCAAGCTTGGAGAAGTCTCATGTAAATCATTTACTGTAGCTTAAATCTGAGCAAAAGGCATGTCTTGATACTGTGTAAAAAACACATGACACACTGTGGATACAACAACTTGTATAGATAAGTTGACCACACCTGCATCCAGCTGTCTGCAGCTCTGGGTGAGGGACTGAACCTCTGCACTGAGCTGTGAGATCTGAGAGTCCATCGACTTTAGGTCTACATCATTCACGTCTTTGAACTGAGACTGCAGGGAAGGTTAGTGGCAGATTATTGTAAACAGCAGGTTTGACATTAATTACTTTCAGTGCCAACTTTCCACAACGACACTTTAGTACATATGTATACACGAACCTGATCAGCAAAATAAATCTTTTGCTTGCCATATGTTTTCTCTTTTATCTTGCCCTCCAGGGCCAGCAGTTCCATGGCTTTGACCACAGCCTGGTAAATCACAAATATGCAACAAATCATTAATTGTAAGATACACACACCAACACCACAGCATCTCACGGGTAGGTATTGATCTCACTGTTTTGCCCAGTCCATGCTGCTTTTGTAGATTGCAGAAGACATCCTGAGCACTGTAGGGTCGGTTCTTCTCATTCAGGTATGCAAGGATGAGTGACGCACCTGTGGATCAAAGTGATCATATAAACTGACGCAAACATTCAGAAATAGTGCTTAACATTATGTGTGATAGCCCTCAAAAATAGCTAGGAATGACAGCTATATTTGTACGATCTTTTTTATCTTTTAAAGTGCCTTGACGCATGATGATGGTACCCTGGATCCTTAACATTACTGTAACGTTACTTTGTTGTTTATCGTCTCCGTCTGTATGTTAACACTTTGTGAGCTCAAGACACTGTTAAACAATGACGGTATATTCTGTGTAACGAAATAAAATATCCCACACACGGTGCTTTAAAACAAATGTATCATGTTGTAAAAATTGGCGTATTTGGAGTAGGCTCCCATATCACTTTAAGAGCGAACGTTAGCTTATCGTGCTAAGGGCTATGTAACGTTAGCTAACGTTAGCTGATGGCTTTTTAGCTAACACTTCACTATCTCTGACATTAAACGAACTTCGTTCACTCGATACGAGTGTCAGATATGAAAACTAGCTTGCTATAGTTAACGTATCCCGACATAAAGCTAACTCTTACCGTTATCCTTTTTACTCATTTCTAATTCCCCTACTTTCACTTTAGCTTCCCAAACCGAGTTTCGCGCGAGATATACGTCACGGAAAAGATCGTTTGTGCTTAGTAATGCATTACACTGGTAGGAATAACTCACCGCTCTGCCTGTGGTGTGGACAACTCTCGCGCACGAGTTCTTCGGCGTTTATTTATCTCCAAAATTGTTCTTCGTCTGCAAGAACAAGAACTTCGTCTGCATATTAACAGCGCCATCATTAAACCCATTACTCGTGTCGGTCTAAAATGATGACTCTTTATTTATAAATTTGGCTCTGACCTTTTACAAACAATAAAGTTTGATACCCGGAAAGAGGAACAGAGTGAGACCTCTGTAATTTTGGCTGGTCTCAGGGCCAGTTAAAGGTCCAATGTGTAGTATGTAGGGGCATCTATTTGCAGAAATGGAATATAATATTCCTAGCTGTGTTTTCATTAGTTTATAAGCTCCTGAAATAAGAATTATTTTGTTTTCATTACTTTAAAATAAGCTGTTTATATCTTCATACAGTTCAGTTTTTTTTCCAGGCCCCCAGAAGCATGGCCCAGCAGCAATTTTTTGGGTGGCCAAACAGGGTCCATCACGTGATGTCATTGGGCCCAAAAATACTTTTCCCATCGACTTAACAGTAGGGCAGAGACTAATGTAAATCACTGGAAAAATTTCATCACAGCCCCTGTGAAATGACTCACTCGCTCTATGGGCCCAATGATGCAGAAGAAGCGCTGATCATCTGGGTAATTATATACCGCTGAAACAGAGTTTTTTTTTGTTTTTTTTTTTTAGCTTTGTGTGCCATAGGAATGAACAGGGTCCCACCTCCAATGCGATATCTACATCTCTTAAATGCATCCAAGATTTTCCCCCACAGAGTCAGCCATGTTGTTGCACACTAGCCCAGAACAGACAAACCAAACACGGGCGCTAGATAGGGCCGTCAGTGTTTTTGCATCGAACGCCTTAGTTCTCCTACACACTTGACATATGAAAGAAGATTGAGTTCTGCAACCTCACAGTTAGATGGTACTACATCCTACACACTGGATCTTAAATCCAAGTTATGGTCTAAAACATTTTGATAAACAAGAGATATATTTTGTTATGAGCACTGTTGTGCTAGAAATAAAATGCAAACATACATCATCTGTATGGCAACAGAAAAACATATGTTTGATGATATAGTGTGGTGCAGTGTCTTATATATACTTAGAGTGTTTAATAATGAATGGTTTCCTTCAGGAAGTACCTCGGAAGATTCAGAGCCTTTTAGTGCCTAGAGTTTTGTTGATTTTTGTCTCAAATCAGAGACTTAAAAATCATCTGAACAGCTTTGACTATAATCATAGATAACTATACGTCTTTTACCTTCACTCACAATACATGATAAAATAATACCCTGGACAGACATAATTGCAAACATTTTATTCAATACGATTTGCACATCAAAACATATCAAAACCAGTTACAGAGAAGAAAATACGCTACTATGCACATTACATTATCAAACTGACTACAGATCACTCATACTGAGGAACTGACTCTTCATGGAGCAGCAATGAGCAACATTCTGGTTAACTGAGGTGGCCAAACCAAGTCAAACAAGTAAGACTTAACATATCCTCTTTTTTCAGCCTTAAAATCCCAGCGATTTCTTATCAGTGCACATTTTTTTCTACTTCACCCTCATGAATGTGGATCCAGCAGTTATGTTCTATTGTGCTAAATGTTTTGCAGATGCAAGTTTCCTCTCAAAATAACACAACTAGAGAGCACTGAGTTTCGCTCTATTAAAAACCCAGCATTTTTAAACTTTTTGATATATATGTCATTTCAATAAATCTGTGGCTCACTGAAGTTGTAAGTGCTATTACCACAGTTAAGTGTTGATATACTGGCATGGTGTGTCCATCAAAAGGAAATCAGGCTGACCAGCACACAAAAGCCACTTAAAACCTTAACATACTAACACTTTGAAAAAAGGATAACTTTCTATACCCACTTTTGATGTAAACACTTTTCTCCATTAAAATAGTAAAAGATCTATGAAGAATATTTGTTTTTTCTCTTAAAAAGTTCAGCTTGATTCAACTACATGAAATACAAGGATGATAAAAGATACAAAGAAATTTGTTTGAATATCACTTTTGGAAAACACACAAAGCTGAGGGCTCATTCAAGGTATTAAACATGGACACAATATGTTACTGAGCTGTATTAAAGGGCTGGAAAATGGAATTGATTCTGAACTTACTCACACTAGAAAAGAAACAGACCTCCCCCTGGAGCAAGTTCAAAAATACAATGAACAGCAAACATAACATCAAGTGTTCCTCCAGGTCAGGTAACTTAAGACTGTAATGTGACATCCTTGAAAGAAAAGAAGCTCCAAAAAATGCTCGAAGATGTCTTCATATGTCAGTTAGACAGCAAAAAAAGGAAAAATTTAATGAAAATCATAAAAAGAACTGAAATTTTAATCCAAATATTATTCGCTGTCCAAATCCACATCTGCTGACAAATTTTTTTAAAAAAGTGTAAATTGAAATTTGTAAACCTGTAACACTAAATAAATCAGCTTCTAAAAGATCATAGCCACGGTACTTAAAAGGACAGCAGAGCGCTAAAATCGACAGCAACACAAACTGATGGTTCTTTGACAAAATGTGATGGAAACAAATGGAGGGGGTTATTTATCTGAACTATTCCAATGACGAAAAAAACTTTAACATGTAATGCTGTTCCATAATTATCAAAGTAACATGGCTCAGCTCAACCAACAGGAATGTCATATTTGGTCCCATGTTAAATAGCCCTGTATGTCTCGTCCTCCAGGTAGAAAAGATTTTATGGGTACTACTGTTCCTTATTTATAGTCATTAACAAGTACCCTTGTATCTTATGGGTGCACGTACTTAGAAGACTGCAACAAGGCTCAATAATGCTGGTTTGTTTAATATCTGAATGTGTTTTATGTTTTTTGTTGCATTTCCTATTGCTCAGCCTACAAAGTAAAAGTTTTTTTGGATGATTAGGGTTTAAAATTAAAATAGTTTGAAAAGATAGAAACAATTAAGTTCTTCACAGTGATAAACTGATGCCAATCAGATGCAGGGCTGCTGGAACCTAAAATCATCTCTCATTATCACAGCTCATCAACACAAACACTGCCCATGAAGTTGCACTTGTGCACACAGGCGTACAGACACACGCACGCTTACACACATTCATCAACACACACACACACACACACGCACACTTTACTGTGGTTTACCCAGCAGGCTAGACAAGAAGGTAGACCCCTGGCTCTCTCCCTGCCTAGTCCCCCCTCCTCCTCCTCCAAGGGGATCCATCTGGTTCAGTTCAGACTGATCCAGCATTTCAAAGTCCTCTCCATCCAAGTCTGTGTCCAGCTCGGAGCTGGACTGCTTGCGGTAGCTTCGGTGGGCCCCGGCCCTGGGAGGGCCCTCTCTGCGCTGGGTGGCAGGAGGCCGAGGTTGCAGCGCCCCGGCCAGCGCTGCCTGGATCATGTTGCTGGCAATGACTCCGGCCAAGTCTCCGGCGAAATCAGAAGCAGGTGGCAGGCCACTGAGAGAAAGTTCTGCATCCAGATCCTCCTGATCTGAGTCCAGATGAGCATCGACATCCAGCACTGAAGCTCGGTGACTAGTTAGCCCAGACACACCCAGACTGGGCAGACCTATGCTCGTGTCATCGTCATCATCCATCAGAGTTGCATCAGGGTTTATAGACGGGAAGTCTGGGAGGTCTTGAGCAAAGGATTCCTCAGCGTCACTGTGTCTGTCAAGATCTGACCAAAAGACAAAAGGAGACATGATGAGGGACAAGAAAAAAAAAAGACAAATAAAAGGAGCAGAAAATCCTCAATACGTGCGTACTTACCCTCAGAGCCCTCTGTGAGCGGGGTCTGGCCACGTGATAGGTTAAATGTTCCATTTTCAGTGTAGGACACCTCAGCATCAGAGTGCTCTGAGTCAGTCAGTGCAAGTTCCTTCGCAACAATAGCATCATCAAACTAGGAGAGACAGCAGATTGAGAAGGTTTGATATTTTCTAAGCTGTATTGTATTTTTTGAATCCTTTACTTTTTTCCTTGGCTATAAACTGTTAACAAACTTTCTCTGTGCAACTGTTAGTTAGTGTTTAGTTCTATTCTATTTTTGCTCTCACACCCTCTGTAGACTTCACTACACACACCCACACACACACCAAGGGGAAAATACACAGGCACATGACAGGCAGAGCACATCATGTGAAGTTCTTAACCCCAGCAGGAAGTGGCTCAGATGTACTACTGTAAAAAACATTGTGCTGAAATACAAAGCCATAGGGGATGTGTGCAGTGAATGTGTTTTCTGTATACCTTCATTTTGTAACATACACCGTCATCACTGAAAGGTAACTACTATGCGAGAGCAAAATGTAAAGAACATCTCACATACACGTGAATTTTACACTGGAAATGAACCCATATTGACCAGCAAATTTTAGATCTGATCTCTCTCCTTATAAACAATATTGAGCCAGGCCTGACTACTGGTGCGGACAGAAAATAAGATGTTCACCAACATTTAAGTCAACATAATTTGTGACAGATTAAATTAAAAAAAAACAACCTGAAAGACTTTGGAAGTTAAGCAGACGTACCGTAGGGCAGAAAGCAGCCAACTCCTCCTCACTATCACTGTCTTCACCTGAGGCTGCACCACGAATAGGCCTCCGCAGGACTGCAGCGGACAACGACAACATATTTAAATTTACAGTCACGACAGAGCATTTTTATCAGTTTAACACAGTGGTTTTTAACTGTATTAAAATAATCTACCTCCCCATGAAATATTTTTTTTATATCTAAGTACCCCTCACAGGCACAAATCATGTTTGGAAGAAACAAACAGTGAACAAACACAAACATGACTGTTTGTTGCAGCACTTTACAATTTACAACAGTTAATGAAACCTTCTCTTGAAAATATAAATACTAAAATAAAATATGGTTTATGGAACTTATATTGACATTTTCTACTGAACTACTATCATGTGTCATTTCTGAAATAATTATACTGTAATGACTGATATTAAGTACCCTTGAGGGGAACCCATGCCCCATTTAAAAAAAAAGAGCTGATCTGAAGCAGTAAAAACAAATACCATGTTAATGTGTTATTGAACAAATACTGACCCTCAGACAAAAAACACTGCTCGTGGTGAGAAAGTTATCTTCACACAACTGTGTTTGTTTAAGGTTCAATTATAGCTTTCACTTTGTTTTTATTTGCAGTGTTAGATCCACATGCAGAAAGTTTTAACTATCAAAAGTCATTAGATAAAAAGATAAACCAAATAAAATGGATGTACTACTTACACTGATTATCAATAGGCTTTGACATCATGTATCCGTAAGCACTGAAGTCCAGTCGCTGCAGGACTGGCTCCAGCTTCACGCACACGTGCTGAAAAACCCTGTGATAAGCTCCCAGAGGAGCCAGGAGAGTAGCCCACACTAGAGGGGAGGAAAAGAATACTACTCATTAGGAAGAAGGACGAAATTCTGTTGGGGTTGCTCGGTACACACAGTGAGACAAAAGCTGTGCTTGTTAATGTTCTGTGCTGATTCATCACTGTAAGTAGAAACAAGTCTGTATAGACAAGGTGAGGCACAGGGAGCAGCAGGGAGTTAACACATAGAGCTCCTGTGGATTTTTTTCAGACGTCAGAGTAGAGAGCCTTGGCAGCTCTTGCCTCCCCAGCGCTCCAACCAACACTGGCTGGAGGTGAGGAGATTAGCCTGGTCTCAGTGTGACCTCCTTAGCTTTCAGCCTGGCTCCCTTCCCTTCCTTCCTCACTCACTCACTTCTTCCTTATGTGTCTCATCCTGGCTTTAATCACCTCACAGTCTGGGCCCTGGTACCGGGGCCCCACAGATCTGGTTTCAACATCCATGTATTTTTAATAGGACCAGTGAGGCTAAGTTTCCCTGCCAACATGGTCCTGTGAAGGATCCTGGATCTGTAGTTAGGACTCACCGGCAGAGTAGGAGAGCACCAATCCAGGAATGTAGCGTCCAACCATAGCCAGGCAGGTGAACACTCCACAGGTCAAGAGGCAGAACTGACACAGAGCAACAACAAAACTCAACACCTACAATGCACATTAACTAGGGTGCATATATCCAGTACAACTTATTGCCATTCACTCTTTATTATAACCACTACAGTTATATAATACAAGTAAATTGTGGTGCCTGATTTGAGAATAAGGAGTTACGAAGACAGTCAGATTTTCACTGAGAGATTTCTACAATACTTGAGATTTTTACTTTGCATAATAATGTAATCCAATGTGACTTTAAATGCACAATTAAAAAGTTGCGTTTCCATCCTGCAGTCCTCACCTTGCCAGGGTTTTGTCGTTTGTACTGCACCACACTGGATGCGAGAACTGCTGCGCTGACCCAGGCCTCAGCGATATGATGGCACAGTTCAGGCACACTGAGGATGCCGGGCTGCACCAGACCCCAGCTAGACAAATACAGGGAATTATTAACACCTTTATCTGCTTTCTACTCGTAATATTATCATTATTGTTGGCATTAGTTTTAAATACTGGCTGAGAGTTAAAGTAACTAACCTCTCATTTTCTGATTCATCCTGGTTTCTGACTGTGGAGATAGAGAACATCCATGGCATTGAGAAACATTATATACCACAATGCACATCATGAAATTACATTTACTACGTGTACAAAATATAACGCATAGTCTAAATTGTGTTGCACATGCTGCACTTTCCTCTCAAGCTTCCACTCTTTGTACATTTGGTATGTAACACAAGTTCAAAAACAGGTTTGGGAGATTAGCTGTTCCTGATGTATTACAGGTCACTTGCAAAGTCCAGAGTGTAGGGCTGCAGACTGATGCCATATCTACTCTGACAAAGTGCATTTGTTGCAATTACAGATTACAGTACAGAACATGGCAGAGTCTGTTAGAGAGATCTACAGAGCCCCCCATAAGAAACAACTTGTGGCACCTTGAATCTCGGGCCAGATCCTATTTTTCCAGGTATCAACACAGACAGCTACAGCCAGACCAGAAGCCAGCACGAACAGCAGGCGCAGTGAGGTCAGGGCGAAGAACCTGGAGGGGGGGGGAAACCCAGAGCAAACACATGAACAGACAGTACTTTTAATGACTGATACCCCCATGAGTAAATGATAACACAACATTAACACAATTCAGCTGCTTGATATAATTCATAAGACTAAAACCCTTCAGTGATGATCTACTGTTTCCTTTAAGAAGAGCCAAGAACAGAGGAAGTTAACCCACCCTCTAATGTGACTTACACCCATTAGTTATTGCATAGTGCAATGCAAAATGTTGATTAATTATAGTTCCCATTCACTAACAGAAAAGCTAAAGGCTGCACATCTCTATCATGATATCACAGGTGTTTCATTTTAGGTGGTTTCCATCTTTGAATGCCCTGGTGTCAACTTTCACTTCCTTAAGCCTCAAAAAATTTAAGTCTCCAAGTATTGCTCCACTTTCAGATCACAAGACCTTGAAATTTGTTGACGACAAACAACAATGTTACAGGATTCTGCCAATCAGCAGTTAGAGATTAACCTAACAAAGAGTTTGTTGGCAGAGTGAGGTGCGTTGGTATTTGGGGTGGCAGCGCAATTAGTAGCTACTGAAAACACAGAATGCAAACGTCTAAGTAAACCTAGCCCCATGTGAATGCAATTACTACAAATTATTAGAAAAAACCAAAACAATAAAATGTACCCATTGACAAAGTTTTCAACTCACTTAAAAAGCACTTTATGAAAATGTATTTCATTGTGTGGTTATTTCCACTTGGTGATTTCAATTTAATAGAGAAAATCAAAGCAACCTAAGTGATCTACAAGCAGAAAGGTTGCTCATATCGCTCCTCATCTCCATGTGACTTGGCATCGTCCCTCGCCTCATGTGTTAGTATAGATCATGAGTGCACATCTTCAGGCAGAAACTAGCCTGCACCACTGAGTGTGTGTTGAAACACAAGTAAAAGGCAAACAGGACGAGCAGCCTAACATGCCCAGTGGTCTAATCGAATAAAGGCTGAATGCCTGAGCTCCACAAGCCAGGCTGGCTTCCCCTCTCTGTTTCCCAGGTCAGTGATCCACGCCATACAACAATATCAAGGTCACCTAATTTAGCCAAATCTTCCTATTTTCCTTTTGATTTATTTCTTCTTCATAAGGTTTTATTGTGTAGGTACTTTTTCAGTGTAGGGCTGAGTGAATGTTATCACATGTGATAAAACTGAAACATATAGAAATAGCCTGCTATTCGCTGACATGTGCTTTAAACGTTATAGATGTGCTGTACCAAAGCCACTAATAGACACACCAAAAATGAATGTCCTCTTACTTCTGCACTGACAACACGCTGACCTGTAAATTACCTTATGCACAGTCTCAAACACTCCAGCAGCAATAATGAAATTGGTAAAGCTGATAATCCACTGCATCACGCTGTTTTCAAGATTAAGAAAACAGTTTGGTTAGGAGCAACACTGAAGATAGAAGTGTCTGAAGAGTGTGTCTATAAATAGAGCCACTAGTCAGCCATCTGCCTTGTCTTGAATTGACAGGTGAAACATTTGCTTGGTGCAAAAGCAGCAGCTGCTTGCGGTCACATTGGCTTTCGCCCAACGATCAGACAGTCTCTGTATTGTCTCAAAGTAGGTTGCTATAACAATGACACACACACACACACACACACACACACACACACACACACACACACACACAGAGGTAGCAGAACAAGTTTGCCATCAAACTGCACCGGGTTTGAGCTAAGACTCACCAGAACACAACGTTGACCACAGTGTAGAGAAGCAGACATTGTAAGGGTCTTTCCCACACTAAGACGGACTGCAGGTAGGTCAGGACGCGCTCGTAGGGCCCCAACCTGGACTGAAGAGCAGCTTTGACAGCTCGTACCTGACCGTCTCTCTCGCTGGAGCATGGTCGACTTCGCAGGCAGACACCAGACACCTGCTGGGTAGAGCTATCATCCACTTGTGCGTCTTCCATTGCCCCAGTGTGCGCCATCTTAGCGTCTACAGTCGATAAAGTCAGCCTGCAAAATAAAGACATAAGTGGAAACAGGTACATGAGGAGCACCACAGCGCCACGGAGCAGCTCCACTCACAACATCGGCTAACGCATCTATGCTTGGCTAAGCTAACGGCTAGCGACACCAGCTATATCACCGTGTTAGCGTCTAACACCAAGCACATCATTATATTCGAAGCAAGCGTGTTATCATGGTAAAATGCTGAAACGTTTTAAAACGAGATGACACTTACTATTTTGTCATTTTTGCAGCGATATCACGTTAGCGCTCACATCGGAAGCTGACAATATGGCGTAGCCTGTTTTTCTGAGAACCTCAGCAGCCCAATCAGAAGCTGCACGAGCCCCCGTGTCATGCTGCGTTCAGGTGGAATAGGAATATTTTAGTTTTGTTTACTTGAGTACAGTACAACGACGAACAAGTCAGCAAGCCACCCTGAAAACATATTTTTGGTTAAAATATTCATGGACACATTTTGTTTTGTCATTTTTATTCTTTATGTTTTTATGGCTTTGTACAAGGCAAATAAGGTTGATATATTAATATTTATTTGTTTGTTTAGAAGTTCCGTGGCCTCTGATTTGATATGCAGTACGTGTTTTTCTGCGATAAAAACGCAGGATGATTTATTATCTTTTATATATATCCGAAATCATTAAAATGTCAGTGTATCAGAAACACAGTTCTGTTCAGCTGTGACTAGAGCTCTATTAAAATGATTTACAATTATAAAGTTCGTTCTTGTCGTCTAAAGAAACGATTGATCATATTTCAGATGAGCAATGATAGTTGGAGGATTTAGTAAGCTGTGTCTACTTAAAGGTTTGGCACTACAGTTGATGGTTTGTTCAAAGATAATGTTTAAGCCTTTAGTGTTAATATTGTTCTCTACCGCCCTCCAGTGGTCACAATATGTAATTACAGCCTTTCATAGAAGTTTTATTTTGAAGGATTTTACCGGAAGCAATACAATGCTATTATGTCTAACTTTATATAGCGTTCAGTTGTAGTTACCAAACGTGGCCACCAGAGGGCATAAAAGGCATGATTCCTATAATGGCCACAAGTAATTCACGAGCAAAAGATGGAAACTTATTTTTGTGCTTGCTCCAATTTAGTTTTGTCTTGTAATTTTACATATGTGTTGTGAAAAGATATTACTAAATTTACAGTTTTTCCTTATTAATGTAATCTTACTCACTGCAAAATTTCATCAACTTCACGAGTGTCAAGGCAGAAAAAAATAGCATACTCATACTTCCGGCTAAGACATTCAAAATAAAAACTTTTAAATTAAAGTTTTACATTACATTCATAGTATAGGCAGCTAACCCAAAGCAGAGCATCCTTCGTGGTTTTTAGGTTATCTTAGCTCACAGACTCTGTACATCTAACCCGGATTTTCTGCTTTGAATGTGCCGAGTTGTCCTCTTTATGACCTGGCACGCTCCTACACAGTAGGCGTCGCTAAGCAGCTTCAATCACTGTTAGCAACCCGCTTGTAAACAGCAGAAGAAGTCCACCAGAAGCGTCACATCAGCACCAAGCGGGAAGGAGCGGGCTGTCGGTGAAGCGGTTTGAGCAGCAGTCTACTTTCCTTGTATTATTTAGCTAGCAAGCAGCTAGCGGGCTAGCTAAATAAGGAGCAACTGAGGACTGAACATGCCGCGGGAAATCATAACGCTCCAGCTCGGACAATGTGGAAATCAAAGTACGTGAAAGACGAAGTTAATATGAAGACTGCTACCACTCATAATGTTAGCCAATGTCCAACATTTAAGTTGGCTAGCTAAGATGATCTGTCATGTAACGAGGCTAGCTCAAAGCCAGTATCAATTCAAGCTATATCAAAATATAACACAAACATCGACGGTATTGGCTAGTTTAGCTGATCTGTGTCTAATGGGGTTTTTACATAGCAACTGTATCTAACGTAGGTTAGCTAACGTTAACTGTACAGCGTCACTCAGACAACGCTGTAGGTTACGATGCTTGCCGTGTTTACTGTTGTCTAATAAGCTTGTAATGTCACAAACTGCTGTTTAACACGAGCTAACGTTTTGCCTATCTGCTCCTTTGTGTGTGTTGTAGTTGGTTTTGAGTTTTGGAAGCAGCTGTGTGCAGAGCATGGCATCAGTCCAGAGGGGATTGTTGAGGAGTTTGCAACTGAAGGCACTGACAGAAAGGACGTGTTCTTCTATCAGGTAACTGCTGCAAACAATGCTTCTCTTCGTTATCTCTCACATCATGAGTTAAAAGAGGCACATCTTGTCTTGTCTGCACAGTATATGTTCAGTCATCATCAGACTGCTTGAAGTGCAACAACATGATTTTCCACTAGATGGAGTGGTTGTAGTAAAAACTAAAGTAACACTGCAAGCAAACCTCAAGACTGTACAGTGTCACCAGCTAACTCCTGTTTTTTCACAAAACTCAACAGGCTGATGATGAGCACTACATCCCCCGCGCAGTTCTCCTAGATCTGGAGCCGAGGGTGATCCACTCCATCCTCAACTCGCCTTACGCCAACCTGTACAACCCAGAGAACATCTACCTGTCTGAGCACGGTGGAGGTGCTGGGAACAACTGGGCTAGTGGATATTCACAGGTGATCACCGGAAATGACATGTTTCTTTCTTTAGATTTAAGAAATAAAAATGTAATGCATCTAAAACTCTGCTCCGGCTTTATGTCCCCTCCTCAAGGGCAAAAAAATCCAGGAAGACATCTTTGACATCATTGACCGGGAGGCAGATGGCAGCGACAGTCTGGAGGCAAGTCTGCCGTTTATCACATACCGACTGTCCCTGGGGCCGAGAGTGATCAGGGCTGAGGCTGTGTGGAATTTTAAAAACTGATTTAAAAGTAATGTGATATTGCTGTGTCTAGTGTGTAGAAATATTCCACAGTATAGTCTAATGACAGTCTTATCCCAACTGGAGCATGAACCCCAATAATGAGATGAGTTCGTTGTATATATTAAACCTGTAGAAAGGCTGGAATTTTGTCTGAATAATGGACAGATTATGAGACAGAAGGAGCCTGGGCACAGACGTGGAAAAGGCCCCTCTCTTTTCCTTCGTAGCAGCAAGATACCCTGACAGAAAGAGACCCAAAATGCCAACAAACGATGCAGCTGTGTCTTGTGTCTCTTCATAGTTGTTCTGTGTCTGTTTGTGGTTATTTGTTGTCTCTTTCAGAGATATGTTGTAGGTGAAGCTCAGGTGGCCCATTCAGTAATCCAGCCATGGTCTGAGTAGTATCAAGGAATACTTGTTTGCACTCAAGCATGACATCCAGTCAGGCTCTTGTGTCTCTGTTGTGGTTAAATGCATGTAAAAATGAATGACTTGAATACTATGTTAAAATGGTGCCAGTGCCTGTCATCTTAAGCCTTGCAAAGCCTCAGCCATGCCTCACTATTATTCTTAGCCTCTTTTTTTGGTGAACTTTCTTCAGCTGCCAGCCTTCCATAAAATAACACTCGCATTTCCCCTCTAAGGTCTGCAATTTCTGTAACTCATTCACGTTATGGCCCCACATTATTATTTAGTGTGTGCACTCATGTGTGCATTGGATAAGAAGGTGGGCCGAGCTGCCGTGAGCGTGTGTATGTTGGCAGGGTGTGGCGTGTAGAATGTCTGGTGATAATAGCCGGGCGAGTGTAGAAGGCAGGTATTATAGGGCTGTGCTGGGGGGTGAGGGAGCCTATTTGTGAGGTGGGGCTGCTGCACAACCATTTATATAACTGCCAAGGAAGAGAGGCATTTGCTCACCCACACACAGTCAGCTTTCTGCATCAGTAGAGTTTACAGTAAGCTTTTTACACACGTGGCATATGCTGTAAAGGTGAACTGTGAGTAATGAGTAACTCTTTGTCTTTGTAGGGGTTTGTCCTGTGTCATTCCATTGCTGGGGGGACGGGCTCGGGGCTGGGATCCTATCTGCTGGAAAAACTCAATGACAGGTCAACAAACGCATGCAACATTTTGGACAACTGTTATTTTAGTCAAACATTTTGAAGTGTGGTGTGTGACTAATATATTTTCTAATCTTTAGGTACCCAAAGAAGCTGGTGCAGACTTACTCTGTTTTCCCAAACCAGGATGAGATGAGTGACGTGGTCGTTCAGCCGTACAACTCGCTGCTCACACTGAAGAGGCTCACCCAGAATGCAGACTGCGTGGTGAGTCATAGCACTCATAAATGGATGTTGATTAATCCCGTTGCTCTGTTTTTGCTTCATAATGCAGCCATGGCTCTAAACAACCTTACAAGATTAAAACACAATTTTACACAAGCCCCAGTTCTCCTGTAAATGTGTCACACCACATTCAGAATGAAAACATGGTAGCTAAAGTGTTCCAGTATTAATGACCTGAAACAGGAAACAGATAATTTTACCTAAAAAGCTTTCAGTTACATTGCCAATAAAATTACGATGTGATGTCAGACTTATTAATAAATTTGGCCTCATGTGTTCTGACGTAAATGTTATGGGTCAATAGGCAGCAAGGAACTGCAAGTACACATGTCAAGCTGTTAAGACATCAAAGGCATACAAAACTCTTACATGAATAAAGTTTGATTAAGTCTCACAGGCCTATTACACACTGCAGTCACAGTGTCTGGAAAAAATATTTTATTAACATAAATCCACACTTCACTAGACGAGCTCTGGCTGGGTTTGTTTCATGTTGTGTTCATGTGATCACAGATTTTTCTGATTACTTAGGTGTTATCTTTGAAAGTAAAGTGCAAAGTGCCACACACTAACCACAAAACCTCACACCAAACCAGCAAAACATTATACACCTCCTGCAAAAGCAAACAATTGTTAAGACATTGAGTTTTTGTGTAAATACACTACACACAAACGGTCATTTGAATAAGCACATGTAGCACCAACTACACACTGATGGTATAAAATAAAGACACTTGTTCTGTTTGCAGTAAAGTTGTCATATTTGTATTAAACACACATACACACAGGTATCCAAATGTGTGTGTGTGTGTGTTCTAACATTTGTCAAACAACAAAAGTGCAGTAGAAGAAAACTGTTATAAAATTACAAACTGAGTGTAAAGTATAGAACGTGCATTCAGTTTTGCACACTTGGTAAATGCAAAAGCTACAAGTGTTATTAGTTTCAGAGACAGTGCTTCAAGATTACTTGTTAAAGCACTCAGAAAAAAACGCTAAAGGAACACTCCCCCTCCACCCCCGGAAAAGAAAGGGGGGGGGGGCATCACAAATATGAAGACAGATTGTTGTTTCACCCTCTAAGTTTGTGGTTTTGTAAATTGACTACCCAGTTGTCACTTGAGTTTTATGCATCTGATATTGCGGTAGACTTTAAGATGACATCAAGTCAAATTTAAAATCCACTGACCTAATTTGTGACACTACATACTACGACAGATGAAGTCTAATTTTCACTCCAGCCTGTTCTTCTGTTGAAAGTCTCACTTTTTAGGCTGCTTAGGTTCTTGTGCAGCAAACTAATAAAGAAGCAAACTGCAGTGCCAGCATTCAAACTTAATAAATCTCAATCCTAAATTGGTGATTGTATTAGTCTGAGATGCTCTAACAGTGTAATGGTGTTTCCTCTCTAATACCTACTTCCTCCAGGGTCTTGCATAAGGCCCTCATGTTGATTAAATTAGCCAGAGAGCTAATAGAATCTGCTCAAGAATTGGTCCCCCTATTGCAACTGTACAGTGTGTCTTTTATGTTCAGCCCTGCTAACAACAGCACACTGTGTTGCTCCGTAAGAGGTTCCTTGACTGCGTCATTGCTCTGATACCCTCTCACTTTTTCTTTAATTAACATCGTAGCAGTGTATTGACCTTCTGTGTTGTTCTGCTGCAGGGGATTTTCTTCTTTGTTTTCTCTTCATTTGTCTAATAATTGCCCTCTGTATGTGTGTGTTGTGTGTATCAGGTGGTATTGGATAACACGGCCCTAAATCGCATCGCCACTGACAGGCTGCATATCCAGAACCCGTCGTTCTCCCAGATCAATCAGCTGGTGAGTGAAAGACGTTGTTCAATGTTACAACCTCGACCTCCTCTGGTTGTTTTCTCAGCTCGTCAGTCAGGAGGCTTAAGTTATGCTTCTTGATTGCAGTCTGCCTGACTGTATTTAGACAAAGACAAATGTTGAGACAGGCTGTACTTGACGCATGTCGCTCACTTCAAAAATTACATTGCAAACTAGTTTGGTGAGTCGGTTGCATGTCAGACTGGATTCAAGCTTTCCAGGAAAGGAGTTGAACAGGGTTGCGCTTTCCAAGTACTATGACAGTTTGCTTTACAGGAGCAGCACTTGGAGAGTTTGACTTTAGGCTACACTCCTTTCAGGGCTGGTTATATATACTTTTTGTTTTACTTGAAACAACATTACACAGCCAATGTTTTCATCCAACATCAGTTACTTTTTGACTAGAAGTGATCTTTTAGTGTGTGTTGTAAAAACAAGATTTTTATGATGTAGACATTTTAGACATTGTGCTGGAGCAAATTTGAATTAATGAAATGATTTTGATGTATTGCCCAGCTTTAAATCTTTATTTTTTTAATGTATTTAAAGGTTTATTTGAGATAATAAACAAATTTAAATACTTGAAATCCAATGCATTATACAGGGATATAAAGCTAAAAGCTAACTTTCATCCCCATTCCCTGGGCAAGTGAACAAACACACAATACAAATAATATTACACTATTATATATATGCAGTTCACTTGTAAGTGCCTACTAGTTAGTTCATTTAAGGCTCTGTTTCTAATCAAACCTCCATAAACACAGGTTTCTACCATCATGTCTGCAAGCACAACGACCCTGCGTTATCCAGGCTACATGAACAACGACCTTATTGGCCTGATTGCATCCCTCATTCCCACACCCCGCCTCCACTTCCTTATGACCGGGTACACACCACTTACTACTGACCAGTCGGTGAGTGACATCATACAGATGGTGCAAAATGTTTTCATGTTAACCCAGCACCAGTGAACTGTAAAGTGTTGTTGCATTTAACAATTAATATTTAAAATACTGAATGTCACTTATCACTAAACACACTGTGTTTCAGGTTGCTAGTGTGAGGAAAACCACAGTGCTGGATGTGATGAGGAGGCTTCTGCAACCCAAGAACGTGATGGTGTCTACAGGAAGAGAGAGGCAGCCAAGCCACTGCTACATTGCCATCCTTAACATCATCCAGGGAGAGGTCGACCCCACGCAGGTTCGAGTGCACACTATGCATGCAAGGAATCAGTCTATATTCTTGTGAATTCCAAATAGCTAAAATGTTTGGAGAGTATTCAGTTTTAGTTATTCTCTACTGTAGGTGCATAAAAGCCTCCAAAGGATCCGGGAGCGTAAACTTGCCAGCTTCATTCCCTGGGGTCCCGCCAGCATTCAGGTGGCTCTGTCCAGGAAGTCACCATACCTGCCCTCGGCCCACAGAGTCAGTGGCCTGATGATGGCCAACCACACAAGCATCTCCTCTGTAAGTGCTCATCGAAGAGTTGCGTCACCTCAGCCTGTTCAGTTACACTCTCCTCCAGTGTGTACTTTTACAGTGGAGACGTGTCTGTGTTTGTTCTGGGTCAATACTTGAGGCTGTACAGTGTCCTAAAAATGAAGATGAGACACCACAACAGTGGTTGGAGGGGATTTCCACAAAAAATAGGTTTTGGATCGTCATCCTGTCAAATTCGTTGAAACTGTGAGCATGAACATGAGCTGTGAAGTTGAGGGAAAATGCAGTCCTGTGATGTCATTAAATTACTAACTGTTAAATGATTGAGAAGGTCCTTTACAGGCAGTCAAATTACAATGCCCAATTTAACAATGTTTTCCTCCTAAGGTCCTAAGTTTAAGTAAGGGGAAATTACAGTCATCTGAGGAAGTTGCAGTGAAGTCATAGTTTTCATTTTCCTTTTTGGTTACATAGAAGTTACAAACAAAACACAAAGTGTGCAAGTTCTGAAGAAGTCCCTAAAAACGAACCTGAAACTTACCCACTTTCCCAGCAGTAGATTTCATTCTGATGTCTTCTCTGTTGCTGTCCCACAGCTGTTTGAGCGGACGTGCCGGCAGTACGACAAACTGCGTAAGCGTGAAGCCTTCCTGGAGCAGTTCCGCAAAGAGGACATATTCAAGGACAACTTTGATGAGCTGGACAACTCTCGCGAAGTGGTTCAGCAGCTGGTGGATGAGTACAGCGCAGCCACCCGGCCTGACTACATTTCCTGGGGCACGCAAGAACAGTGAACTGACTTTTTGTCTTGAATCTCAACTACAGCCCAGTCAGCATACATGCTTAGCTGGTTTATTCTCACTCACCTTACGTCCCTTCTTGACTTTCAATTTTCTCCCACATATAGGTGTCCCAAAACAGACAGGCATTTGGCTATAGCTGCTTCTCTGAAAAAAATATATTTATTGGCTTGTTATAGCGTTATGTAGTATAGTATGCGTGTGTCTAGAATCTCGAGGGATGAGTGTTAACAGCCACTGTTATTATCATAACCAAATTGTAAAATGGACTGGACTGTATCACATCCTGGAGTGATGTTTAAATAGTTTAAATAAAACAGTCCTTACCTGTAAGTCCAGTGAGGGAAAAAGTAAAAGTTCTTTTTTTGCAAGTCTTGTGCAGAAAGCATTTTGTACAAAACACTCTATAAATGTTAATAGTTGTTTTTTTTTTCCCTTTTGCTAAACTCAGCTTTCCTGCCTTGTAGCCTATTTTTTTTCCAGCAATGTAAGACAACCCGTTGCCTTGTTTTGGTCTATTTTTATACCGAGTAAAGTACTTAAGTTTTGTGCTGTTGATTTACAGTAAAACGTCCATCGCCTACAACATGATTGCCTTGAATAACGAGAGTAAGATTGACAGAATGTGTTGCATGGAGGGTTAATGCAGGTTCTTTCATCCAAGACATTTCTGTCATGGTGCGTTGTACCGTCTGCTGCTGATACACATTGCTCATTTGTTACCACTGTACATGACCAACAGGAATGTCAAGTTTAAGTTGGGCTTGAGCCAAAAATTATGTTAAAACACCTGCTATATAAACGGTGTAGACATTTTAACATTATTTGCCACCTACATTAGAGAAAGTAACAGTTTGCACAGATTAACATGGTGTACAAGGATGGATTTCATTTGAACACTTCATCTCTATACCTGTAAATATACTTTGAAGAATATCTGATTCACTGGCACTCTCTGTATCGTCTGAAATGAATATACTGTTTGATGTTGCTTTGCTTGTTGGACCTGTTTGAAATGATGAATAAACACATTTTCTATTATTTTCTTTTTGCCATTTGAAATGTTTCTGGTATTATCTGGAGACATGCTTGGTAGGTTTTATGTAAAGGTCATTTTACTTCCCATTAGTCAAACCTACAGAATGATAAAACACCACTCTTTGTCCCTCACCTGGAGCTGCAGCATACTGGTGGCCGTTCGTCTAACTCAGTTAAGGCTCATTACCACAGGGGAACGTAAAGATACTTAGCAACGCTTGCTCAACCAGCTATTGTTTTTAACCAGAAAAGCTTCGGGGGAGGCAGCTCTCAGCTCTGCTGCTGGCGCCAAACTTCAGCCTTTTATAAAATGTCTGGTTGAAAACAATAGTCTTACACTGCTTCACTAGTCGAAGCACAAGAAAGCACATTTTCTGAAAACGAAACAAAGGAAATGACTGAATGGCTGAACATTACCAAAGACGTTATGGTAAAATGGTGCTGTTTTTTATTAATTACATACAGTATTTATAGTTTTTATTGCACTTCCAAGTTAGTTATAAACAAACAATAGTGCAATTAACTATACACACATTACATAAAAAGGTACCATGCAGCGTACAAACAAGCTTAATACAAAGCAACAACATCCGCAGTGTGATTTATTTTCTTTTCATACTTGTAGCTTGGAGCTGCCTGCAGCTGCAGTAGAAAAAGCAAAGACCTGCTTCTGAGCAGGAGACGGGGCTGACTGTGCAATGACTCGTCAAGGCCTTTCATGGTGAGATTTAAGTCTTGAGGCTGGTTATCACATGGAGTTGTGAAGAAGACAGTACTCTAAAATTATATTTACAAAGCCTATCTAAAGTCTCATCTACTACATTAAAATAAAGTGTATAAACAACAGGATGTCTTCATTCTTGTCTGACATTCAAGTTTAACGAAAAACGAGTAAATGTGAAAACAGTCAAATAAAAATTGGGGGATCTGTCTGCTTTGGGATAATTTCTTGTTATAAAAGCTTATTTAAAAAACATCTTTGGTCCATTGGTCAAACCCATGACTTGGCAAAACTTTGGCTTCACAAGAATACTCAGTGAACACAAAGACGGGGCTACACAGGATTTACACATCTGAACTGCTTTAAGGAGCCGAACCAAAAGCTTTTATGGCTTTTGGTTAACCTTATATCAAAACACATCTGGGTCTGCATTTAAGACATAAAGAACAGTAACAAAACAAAACAAAAAAAGCAAAGTTTGCATAAATAACTACAAAAGCATCCATGGCCTGATTAAAAAGATTTCTGTTTAAATAGCAGGAACTACAGATGCGTATTGCTGCTACACCAGAAACAGAAAAAGATGAGTATCACCTTGTAACGTCAAAAGTTGATCATTATAATAATATGTTTTTAATGTGATAACAGTATTTTCATATTATAAGATATTTTCACATTATTATGACATACAAACTTATCATGTTACAACTGTGGATGTATAAAGAGAACTGGATACAGCCTTGGAGGCGGAGCCCCGTTCATTCCTATAAAAGTTGCTCAGTGATGCATGAAGCCAAAAAGGTTTGACTTCCCGGGTATAATATTAACTAGATCTTCTGTTTGTTGGGCCAATAGAGCAAGCACACTAGAGACTTCTGTCAGCTGAGTGGCTAACTTCCAGTTTAGCCCTCCGCTAACTTGAATGGGGATAAAATGATTTAATCGTGTGGCTCTTCTAGAGTTAGGAAATGTTGTCAGAACAGATAATCCCAATAATGAAGTCACTTTGCAGGTGTTGTGATGCTCAAAAAAAATGTATCCACTGATTTACAGATGTCCCTTCCCTAATGTTAGTTCATGGGAAAAAGTGTAAAAATCCAATGACATCACGTGACAGACCAGGAAATTGTAGTTCCAGGGTTTGGCCACTAGGAAAACTGGTTTCAAAGCCTGTGCGGTTTCTGGGGGCTTGGTTATAACAAAATTTAAAGATAAACAGTATACTGTTTATTCACATCATAATGTGATCACTTATACTGTAAAAACATTTAAAATTTTATGTTATAATGTGATAACATATTGTTATGACATGAAACTCACGTTTGAATGAGAAAACAGTTTGCGGAGAAGGATAAATTGAGGGATACAGCTCATTTGCATGACTTGATTTGTTGGGTTGAGACATGGTGACATTCTGCATGATATTGTGATAAGTGTGCGTACACTGAGAAGGATTTTAATATGCATTGGGGTGTGTAAAGAGTCTGCTGTATTCGTTGTAATAATGTGAAAATAGCTTGTTATGATGATAAACCTTTACGTTATAACATGATACTTATGCATTTTCCGTTTTCTGGCACAGCAGCAATATAATGCTGTAGGGGAAACATGGGGAACTGCATGGTAAATATGGCGTCACTTCAGATCCAGATCTCTGACTACGGTTTTACGTGTACTCTAATTTTAATTCTTCCATCATATATACATTGTGAAAATAACAATAATAAACAGAGAAGCACCAGTTATTTTCAGCAGAGTAGAGCTGCATTAGGATAGTAACTGACATAAGCAAAATTATCAAATCAGTCAAGTGTTAACCAAGTTTCGTGTCAAGGATTACAGCCAAGACAAGCAGCACAACAAAGGACACATGAGAGCATTTGGTGGAGACAACGTAGACACAGCTCCAAAATCCTTTGGTTTCTGTGAGACACAGTTAACTCAGATCCTGAATGTGTAATCCAGGAAATGTATTTCTTGATCAAACAGACACACAGACAGACACACACATACACGCACGCACGCACACACACACACACACACACACACACACACACACTGATAATCCCATAGGTAAGAGTGTATACGGCAATGGCAGCCAAAGTGACTTAACTACAGAGTTCAACATCTGTTTCCAGTTCCAAGTTCACATGGCTCACTGCATCAACAGTTCCAGGTAATGCAAACCCAACCGGGACCTTATGAAAACCGACCGTCTCTGATGAACATGTCAGCATAAGGGCACGTGAGAGTAAAGTGAGTGTGTATGTGTGCGTGAAAGAGAGAGAGCCAAAGACGGGAGGGTGTGTGCGTGTGTGTCACTGAATGTTCTCAACACTAATCCAGCAGTGCATGAGGGATGACTGCCTTCTAGGAAAGGCAATACAAATATGGCACACTCCGAGAGAGACAGAGAGAGAAAAGAGACAGAGTAGTGTTTGCACTCTAAGCCATACCTTCATGAGGGGAGTACCACAGCTTATTGTTGCCATAAGTCCTAACTGTTGTGATGCTATCTCTCCCTGATGTTGCAAGGCTCATGCCAACGTCTCACATTGTCGAGGGGGGTGGGGTAAGGTGGGCTGGGGGGTGAGGGCTGTTGCCATGTAGAGTAACAGAGGTGGTTGCGTGACAGGATGGGGTGGAGGGTGTGTGACAGCTCATCAGCAACCGCATTGGTTTCTGTGGGTTTCTGGCCTCACTTGCAAAACAGAACCCCCTTGCCTTCTCGTCCCCTCCCCTCTCCCTCCCTCCTCCATCGGCCAGCTCCTTCAGCTGGAAAGCTCAGCGAGGGTTTATTTTCACGGATGGGGAGCGAAAACAGCCCTCTCTTTGTTTTGGCTGCCGTGCCGTTCCCAGTGGAGGAGGCGTGGTGTCCTGAGGACTGGGGCTGAGCCTCATAGGGGACACGTGGAGGAGGATGGTGGGGGGTTGGGGGTTGGGGGTTGTCCAGGTATGGGTCCCTCTCAAACTGGGTGCGAGGGCAGCTCCAGGAGGGTGGGCGTGTGTGTTGAGGCCAGGTGACGGAATCCCACCTCTGTGCTGTCTGTTATAGTGATGTCCGCATCTTCCCCTTTCCCTCGCTGGCGACGGATGGCACTGAAATACGCATTCATCAGCTGCATGATCTCAGTCAGCTGTGACAGAGAGAGAGAGAGAGAGAGAGAGAGAGAGAGAGAGAGGTCAGATTGGTGGCAGTCTCAGTGTCTGTCTGGCACTGTCACAGGAGGGTGGAGATGGATGATGTCATCCAGCTGTTAGAAAAACTGGATCCCCCAGAAGCAGAGGATGATGTTGTTTGACACACACACCCCTTGATCAGAAAAAAGAGGCCTTACAAGTGTGTGGATATTTCATCACTTTGACATATTTTGTGCAGCAGCTGTTGCAGAAACAAGTAAGGGCACTGCGCACAAGTTCATCTGTCTCTCCGTTACCCTGACCTTGGTGGACATGACCACCAAACCACCGTAAGCCACCATGACCATTACCCTTACTTTAGTCCTGCTAATGCTTGCCTAAACATTGTGTGTGAGAACACGGTCTAAAACAGTCTCAACTTATACCTACTCTTCAACTTTAACTGTAACCCTTAAATGAGCAGCTAATCTCACCCTCACCATTAACTCCAGGCCTAACCATAATCACCCCCTGCAAATCCGTTCTCTCTCTTTTTTTTCCTGCCCAGGACCTCAAAACCCTAAACATTCATGTAACTGCAATATAAAGCCTTAAGTTCATAAAAGTAGGAGCCTTACTGGGCTCTGCTTCAATTCGCCTGTGTGTCCAATAAATAAATAAAAGCCACTTTTGTGCCCCATGAGAGATCACAGAGGGATTTTTTGTTCCGTGTGGGAAGATGCAAGCAAATCTGCCCCGTGAAAGGCAAGATTTGTTCCCCACTGAAAACAAAAAATGTCTGTTTGGAAGAACATCCATGTTTCTGAGAAATGTTGCCTAATATTTTAATCTAACCACGGCAATAAAACTCGCCCCCCAGTTGCCATTTAATGCCAGGAAGTTAGACTTTTGGTGGTTAGCATCGGTTGGAGAGCAGGGGCAGGTTGTGTGCTCTCTATTTAGACCAAATTAATGAGTGTTTTTAAAGTGGGTCAGAGAGCTGGAAGGAGGGGGGGTATCATGAGCAGACAGCGTGCTTCTTTCACTTACTCTGCAGAACACTGCATGGTGATAAGGCCACTTGGCCCTGCACTGTACACAAACTGAATCCTGAATCCAGTAATAAGAGATTTTACTTCCTCTAACTCAGTAATGCTTAACTTACAGATATGGCCCACGATAAGGTGCCAGGTGGCCTGCTGATCATTTTCTAATTCACAATTAAAATAAATGGATTCTCACTGTTTTTTGTTTTTTTTTTAATGTTTTTTGTTTTTTTTTTACTTTTAATATAAATAAGGTGTCAGAGTGCATAAAAAGCATCAAACTAGAGCTTGTTTATCAAAAAAGTGCCAGGGAAAATCCCCAGACCCCTTGACAGAAATCTGGGCTAAGCCCTGTATGTCCTCGATTCCTAGAAACTGGCCCCCAGACTCCTCTCATTTTGCAAAAGTGGCCCCCGGGTAAAGCAAGTTGAGTATCCCTGTGTTAACCCTCAGCCTGTATATACCGTACTATTCTGTGGTGTGACCCACTATACCTTGGTGGTTTCAAACAGCAGATCCCGATCCCCAGCTGTGATCTTGAAAGTGTTGCTATCAGATACGCCGTAAGAACAGATCTGGCCATAAGGGAAGGACTCCAGGGCCTCTGCCTCTCCCTGCCGATACAGAGACACGGAGGTAGCAGCTACGCCCAGCCACAACTTCTGGGAAAAACTCCCTGTTGAACTCTGGAGGGAGGAAGAGGTAAGCAGATGTCAAAACAGCTTACAGTTATTCTTTAATTTACCTCAAGAGTCCTAGTGACTCTTAAGCACAGAGGGAGCAAAATCTCTCAGTCCAACAATAAAACTAAAGCGTGACATCACAATACTCACAATATAAAAGTCCACTTCATAAAGAGTGCATCCAAAGCCCGACCACTGGCGTGCAATTGTGAGGTAGGCAGCCATACTGTCCCTGCGGCTGTAGCCGGCTAGACCTTTCCAACGCTCCAAAATGGATCCCATGACAGCCGCTGCCTCCTCCTTTAGCCGACTCCGCAGGCGCATGTCCTGCTCTACTTTTTGCTTGTGCGCTGCTGTAGCTGTGTGGCTCCACAACGTCCCTGCCAGGAGGCCCGTGGGGAAGCGTTGCGTGGTGGGGCAGCCCTGAGCTGCCACCTGACAAGGAGGCAGGGCTTGGGGTGCAGAAAGGGACATAAGTACTCGTGCTTCTAGCACATGACCTGGGAAAAGCTCGTCCAGAGGTGGGCAGGGGGCATGTGTGCTGAAGTCACCCATCAGACACTGAAGCCTCAGGGAAGCTAAGGCCTGTAGGTCCTCTTCACAGGCTGGCAACTGGCCACGTACCACCATCTCATGGCACTGCAGCATGAAGCCCGAAGCCAGGACAAACAGGGAGAGACAGGAACAGGAGGAAAAGAAGGTACAATTTGTCAGTAATAGCCTCAGTCCTGCCATCAATCCTTTCTACCCCACCCTGTTTTATTTTGTCCCATAACTCTTTTATGGGAGTCCTCGGGAAAAATGTTCTAATGAAGCCAGTGCTGGCTGCCTTTTGCCCCCTCTGCACTACAGCCAGTGCTCTTAGTCATGCTTTTTATGTGCTGTGCTTTACTGCAATCACAGCTCATATAAGACATTAATGATTGTTAAGTAAAAACATAATAATCCAATGAAATACGAGGAATGAATCGCTGCAGGACAATAAATTATATCTCATTATCAGCACTGAAACAGTCACTCATAACAAAGACGCTCTCAAAGGAGGACTCTGCCCTTTGAGGAGTTGAGTTCTGCTCCATTACCTGCTCAAAGAGAAAGAGATATTCAATGCTGTCCACTGATATGCTGTCAGCATCCAACAGGCAGTAGAGCTTGAAACACAGTTTCCATTGGGATTTAGACTCTGCCTCTTTGGTGGAAAGGCTGCACAGAAGAGGAACAGAGAGGGTTAGAAAAGGAACGAATATACTAAAATACAAGCCTAGATGTTAATATGTTACAAGGTATTGCTTCTTCAATGTGTAATATTATTGTTAAGTAACTTGGTGGTTTGCTGAGTTTCATGTTTACTCACTGAGCAGTGTGAGGACACAGATGTCTACACTTGTTAATGAAACACAGGCCCCCTTTGTTCCAGCTTTATTGTTTCATTTGAGACTTTGCCTTGTACAACCAAATGACATCAGCTTCACCTTGGCTATCCAGCAACTGGCTGGCTTTGCTGACAGAAATAGGGACACCAATCTAGTTTCCCAGCAGGGTGTCATGTTTGACCAACAAAACCAGACAAGGTCACCAGTTATCAAGGATACTGGATAATGTTCAGCATGGGAGCTGGGCTAGTGAGGATAAATATACAATCCACTGCTCTGCTGGCATTCATCTAACGAGTGACAAATAGCTCAGATTCCTGCCAGACTTAGCCAAGGTGTTTTGATAGTGTTGTCTGTCTGCTTGGTTTTATTGTGTCTGACTTCCTCGCCGTATGTCTGTTTTATTTTACAGGGTGAAGACAGGGATTTACTTTTCGAACCTCGTCAGGATGTCTGCAATCAGAGTGCTGCCTGCGATCGGCTGCTCCCACAGTGCATTCTGCTCGTACAGTGCAAATGTGTTTTTGCTGTCTTGCAGGCCGAGCTTCTCCTGCATCCTTCGAACCACCTGGTGACGAGCAAAGGAAAGTGGGTTGAAAAACAGATGGACACATAAATGGTTAAACACTGAAGGGACCGTTCGCCCCAAAATAAAAAAAAATACATATTTTTAATTTAACCTCAGTGCTATCTATTCATCTATATTGTTTTGGCGTGAGTTGCTGCGTGTTGGAGATATCGGCCATAGACATGCTTGCCTTAACTTGAATATAATGGAATTAGGCGGCACTCAGCTTATGGACCTCAAATTGCGAAAAAATAAAATACATTTGAAAACCTCACCGACAATGTCTTGCCCTAGAATTCATGCGTCTACTGATGGACAAGAGGGTTGAGCTTCTGACACCGTGAGACGTAAACATTACTCGTGTCCTCCTCAGCTGAGCTGTTACTTTAGCTAGCTCAGCGGTGCAAGCTGAGCTGGCAGTACAACATTACATTATTATTGTCTATTTGTGCATGACAGTCCCACACTCACACTAACTTATCGCCAATGTTCATGATTTTCTGTGTCTGTCTGTTTCTTTGAGCATCACAAGCTGAGTGCCTTCTAATTCTATTATTTTTGGGAGAAGGCAGACATCTCTACAGCCAATATCCCCAACACTCAGCAACTCACACCAAAAAACAAAAAAATAGATTTATAAAAAGCACTACAGGTAACAGGAAAAATATGGATTCTGGATTTCGGGGTGAACTGTCCCTTTAAGAGTGAAAACAAAAGAGGCAGAGATGCAGTTACTGGTTAAGATTGTTTATTAATGTCATTATACTTCAGATTAGGCTAGGATGTTTTGAACAAATCAAATGCTGAAAGACTGAGAAAAGTTGTGCTATGAAGTATAATACAAATGTGCCCATACCTCATTGGCGGTAGTGTGTGAGCTGATGTACAGCTGGCAGGATAGGGGCCCAGGGTAGTGCACAGTGCACAGCATCTCCTGTCGGCTCATCAGCATCTGGATCTCATCCCAGGATGGCACACACTCTCGACACTTGGTCTTCTCCAGAGCCTCGCTGATGAATGACGCATAGTTATCCATCTCAGACTCAGGACTCTGGCTCTGGATCCTGCAAGAAGGAGTGACAGTGAGACGGGTGGAAACGTACCATGTGCGTGTGTAAGCGCATTTAGAATTTCTAGATATTTGCCAGCAAAATGAAAATATTTGACACTTAAAAGGGAGAACTTGTTAATGCTTGTGATGTCAACAGCGATTCAAAGTCTGTAACGTGTTATGCTATGATTATGGACTTTGCGTCATCCTTTTGATTCAACAGAGTTCTTTATTTTCTTTGGGTTGGCAGTGCTCGAAAGTCAATGAGGCGAGGAATGACAAATGTTCTCACTTTAGCTCTTAGGGACTTAAAAGGCTCAACATCCCTCAATCCTTCAAAGAAAAGGAAAATGGCAAAGAAAACATGTTTGACTTTGGGTAGCGGACGAAACAGGAAAAGGTGTTTCCGCTCCTGTGAACCAGAGTGACCTGCCACTTCCTCCCTGTGGAGTGTCCAGGAGTGGTAGGTGTGGATATGTGTGTGTGCTTTAAATGAGGGGGCACAAAAGCAGTAGACACACACTTCAACTGGAGCCTGAAGTCTTACACACTTTGGGGAGTTTGAAAGGTGTGAAAAACAACCTGATGCAGTCATGAGCTCAGCACTGTGTAAACAAAGAGAAAAAAATAGGAAGGAAACAATTATACTTCAATGTTCATCCCAAAATACACAAAACAGAGGACAGAGAGAGAGAGGGGGAATAACAGGGCCTCAAACATTCTGCCAGACAGAGAGAGGCCCTCTCATTCCCTCCAATGTCTCGCTCTCTCCTAACTATATGGCCACAGGGTGGGATTTGTCCCGCTGAAACATAATTAGGAATGTTCCACTGAGTCTATGTGATCCTTCCTATACTCTTCTGTCTTCACCCCTCTCTGCTCTTTCCTCTTTTCTTGCCCCCTCCTCCTCCTCTGCTTTCTTTCCTCTGGCCTGCTCTCTCTGACAGCAGACATTCCCTGGGGGTTTTCTCAGGGCACTGGGGGAGTGGAGGAGGGTTTCTGGGCCCACTTCCCAGCTCCAGTCTTAGCTCTGCCCAGCTGCAGCCTCAGCACACATCCACAGAGTGAGAGAGTGTGTGAGAGCGATGGCAATGCGTATCAAAACACACGGGCAGCAAGTTCCACAGCTTTATTATGAATCGCCATTGCATGCGACTACTCCATTAGCTAGAGGGTGATTCCCAGTACAAACGTATAGATAGAAAACTGTAGTGGTTTGATGGAATGGCGTTAGACAGAAAATCTGTAGCAGGAGCTTAGCACTGCTAATAACTTAGATTAGCATGCTTGACAGAGGGGCTAATTCAGACCTGTAAATCCAGCCCTAAAACACTGGATCAGTCTGGGAGAACATGCTAACAATGTGAAGGCATATCACGCTACTATATCTAAACTGGTGGTTTGCGGTGCCGGCGCCTGCTTTTTGTCCGCGGTCTGGGCCCCATGTTTTCCCTGCTACTACAGACTACTGGTTCACCTTCACCTGCAAGCATTCAACCTGTTCTCACTCATAATAACCAAATACTGATTTCTAGTCTGATGTACTATTCTTATGGGAATGGGATTGAATCTTGTTGCTACAACTTGTTTTCACATTTCACTCAGATCACTTACCACTTTTGTGTAAAATCATTTTCATGGATATGTTAGGACACATTTTTGTAGGGTGCCTGACACAGGCCATACTCTGTGGGGAGTGGCATGCTTCATGTTTAGAATTTTAATCAATGAATGGATAAAAAAATGTATTTATTTTGTAGTTCTCATTTTACGATAGTTTGTTTGTTGAGTTTTGTCTTTTTCTAAATATATAACATCCTCTACAGCGCCTGTGTCTCAGGAGATAGAGTGGGTCATCCACCAATCAGAAGATGGGCGGTTTGATTTCTGGCTCTTCGAGTCTGCATGTAAACGAATCCTTGGGCAATATACCAAACCCCAAACTGCTCCCATTTGAGTGCATGTGATTGTTTAAAGACTGAGTAGCAGGTGGCACCTTGTACAGTAGCCTTGGCCACTAGTGTATGAATGTGTGTGTGCATGGGTGAATGTGAAGCGCTATAAGTGGTCAGAAGACTAGAAAGGCGCTATACAAGTGCAAGTACATTTACCATTTACATAATGGTGCGTATTTATGTTGACAACCAGTTGACAGTTGTGGAGTTTAGGGCGGAGGGTTTATATGTTCATTTACAAAATGTTAAGAAAAAAAAGTAATTTTCATCAATATAAAATAAACACTGTTATAATTGTGGTTTCCATTACTTAAAACTGTCAACAAAAGGATTAGCTGCAGTTTTTCTCCTGTCTTCCACAAGTCATGTTTCCCACTGGGAGAAATCAGAGCCAGCAAAAACAAGAACATTTTCCATTTGTAATTACAAGTAGGAAATTATGTTAACAGTTTTCTTCAGGATTTATTTATTGTAAACTTAACATGAATAAATCTAACCTCAACGTGGCATAAGCCATTTCTTATTTTCCAGACTATATTGTAGTTTATCTATGTAAACAAAACAATCTATTTAAGCTACATTCTGCAACTTAAAGGTACACTCTGCAGGAATTGTTCACTGCTGTTTGGAAACAGACAGTGAAAGCCAACCTCAGATTCACTCTTGTTTGGAACAAGCTTTGTCTGCTAGGCATTGCGCCTCACTATACTTGAGTTTCCAGCACCTTGTCCACTATTTTCATAGCATTCTCTTGGATGCGTGCTGCTTACAGTCTGCTGCCTGGTGGCTACATTTTTATAAAGTCTAGACTCACCTGTATACTGTACCTAGGAATGTTCTTAACACAGCAAAATAAGAAGAAAGGGAGGGGAGGGTACAGTCTCTGAAGAAAAATACACCACCACACAGTTCAAGTGAAGACTGACAGGGATTAGATTTGTATGCAACACCTCACTTCTCAGTACATGTTTCATTTGAGGCCAGTATTTGAATTTAATACTTAAAAACATTGACGTCAACTGTATCACCTCTGCCAAACATCAGTATCCTTTGTATGCATCTTACCTTTTGAGGTGGAATCGCAGGTACTTGAGCACGGTGGGCCCAGGTAGGAAGGTGCAGCTCATGCAGGTCAGAAGCTGCCAGTAGCGGAGGTGTGCGGCTGTGTATGGGGCAGGCGTGTAGCTGGTCTGCTTCACCAGCTGGCAGTAGACCTCATCGCGAAGAGGCCGCAGGTCCAGGCAGGTCTGCAGCACACCCTGGATGATGGGCACCGGCTCCCGTGCTGATTCCAGCTGCTGCAGGCAGTTGAAGAGCTTCACAGCCTCCTCGCGCACCGAGCCATAGCCTTTTCCGCTGTGGTCTGAAGAGAGGAGGCAGAGGAGTGGTGTAACACTGTGTTATACTTTGATGTTATTTTTGTTTTCTTCATTTTTTCTATGCTACTTCAGGATATCTGTATGATGCCAACATTGTTTTGTGTAAACATCAGAAGTTTCAGCTATAAAACAATTACTTGTTACATATATTGTTGTCTAATTGTCTTGTGGTGTGTCGCTGTTTGCACTTATTTTAAAGACACAACCGGGCCAAGTAAAATCCTGCACTGCATTGTGCTAAATGCTGCCTCAGCAATTCAAACAGATATCAGAATGGTTTCCAATTAGCAATAAAGCCCTTGAACGGTAGTTACAGGAAATGGTTTGCTAACTGCATACACATACAGGGTTGAGTGGTCAGTTTCTGTAAATAGCATAAATAACTGTTAACACAGTCAAGATTACAACAGCTTCAACAAAGACTCAGCCATCAGCACTGAGATCTGAGCCTAACTATTTTGTAATCTAGTTGAATTCTAAATCTCTCATCATCATTATTATTATTATTATTATTAATATTATGATTATCATTATATTTTTACTTGCAACTTTGTTGCTACGATAATGTATGACGTGTACATGTTAACTACTTACATGTGTGCTCCAGGCTGCCATAGGGAAAGGGCAGCAGAGGAGCATACAGGGGGCCCTGGGTGTACTTGAGGATGGGATTGTGCTGGTAGATGTGCTCCACTACCTCAGGGTTGAACTTATTCTCCTACAGCACACAAGTGAAAAAAAATTGATGCTAACATCAACAGACAAAGTAAAGAACAAACTTTCATATGCCTTCAATATGCCTACAGCCAACCTGGAAGCAAGTTAGTGAGTGGGTGATTGAGTATGTGTGTTTGTCTGTCAGGGGTTACTGAGGTCGATTTGACAAGGGTCACAATTCAGCTCTGGCAACTTTCAAAGCAGCAGGAAGGTCAAGTGATGACCCAGCAAACCACACTAGCATGACTGACACGTTATATTTTATCCACTGGTGTCAATGAGTTTAGTGTGCGTGTGTTTGTGTCTTTTGCTGCTTATGTGGATAGATGCCTTCCAGCGGTACAGATGGCTTCCATGCTACTGCCCTCCAGCACCTGTTGCTCATTAGTAACGTTGCCACTGCTCTGGCTCTCTCCTGCCTCTGCAGCCCCCTCAAACCAGCCACCCTTTCTCTCTGGCTACAAGACCAGCCCGCTTCCCCCCCTCCTTACTAGGGCAAAGTTGACACATTCTTCTGAAGTGTTTGGTGCACACTAGTGACAGGCTTGTCTGTTTGAAACGTGGGAATGAGATGCTGCTCTGTGAATCACGTGCAGCAGTATACAGCACAACATACAACATCAGATGAAATGCACGCACTGTACATAAATGGTTAGGTTTCTTATTCCCTTTGGTCTTCCCCAACAAATGCAGTGCATTTTGGAAAATACCCCCTTTTTTTCTTCCTTGCTAAAAGCTAGATGAGGGATTGATACCACTCTCAACTGTGCACGGTGGATATAAAGCTACAGCAAGCAGCTTAACACTAGCACAAAGACTAAAAACAGGAAAACAGCTACCCTGGCTCTATCCAAAGGTAACAAAATCTGCCTACTTGCACCTGTAAAGCTCACTAATTAAAAACTGAAACGAAAAAATGACAATTTGCCATCTTACACTGGTTGCCTGGCAACTAGGGACTACCTAAAACTTGGTATTTTTTTAAACTTGGTATGTTGAGCATAAAGGCCTACAGAACATACTATTCATGTATATGTATGTATGTATGTATATATATATATATATATGCACACACACACACACACACACACACATACATACATACATATATATATACAGTACAGGCCAAAAGTTTGGACACACCTTCTCATTCAATGCGTTTTCTTTATTTTCATGACTATTTACATTGTAGATTCTCACTGAAGGCATCAAAACTGTGAATGAACACATGTGGAGTTATGTACTTAACAAAAAAAGGTGAAATAACTGAAAACATGTTTTATATTCTAGTTTCTTCAAAATAGCCACCCTTTGCTCTGATTACTGCTTTGCACACTCTTGGCATTCTCTCAATGAGCTTCAAGAGGTAGTCACCTGAAATGGTTTCCACTTCACAGGTATGCCTTATCAGGGTTAATTAGTGGAATTTCTTGCTTTATCAATGGGTTTGGGACCATCAGTTGTGTTGTGCAGAAGTCAGGTTAATACACAGCCGACAGCCCTATTGGACAACTGTTAAAATTCATATTATGGCAAGAACCAATCAGCTAACTAAAGAAAAACGAGTGGCCATCATTACTTTAAGAAATGAAGGTCAGTCAGTCCGGAAAATTGCAAAAACTTTAAATGTGTCCCCAAGTGGAGTCGCAAAAACCATCAAGCGCTACAACGAAACTGGCACACATGAGGACCGACCCAGGAAAGGAAGACCAAGAGTCACCTCTGCTTCTGAGGATAAGTTCATCCGAGTCACCAGCCTCAGAAATCACAAGTTAACAGCAGCTCAGATCAGAGACCAGATGAATGCCACACAGAGTTCTAGCAGCAGACCCATCTCTAGAACAACTGTTAAGAGGAGACTGCGCGAATCAGGCCTTCATGGTCAAATAGCTGCTAGGAAACCACTGCTAAGGAGAGGCAACAAGCAGAAGAGATTTGTTTGGGCCAAGAAACACAAGGAATGGACATTAGACCAGTGGAAATCTGTGCTTTGGTCTGATGAGTCCAAATTTGAGATCTTTGGTTCCAACCGCCGTGTCTTTGTGAGACGCAGAAAAGGTGAACGGATGGATTCCACATGCCTGGTTCCCACTGTGAAGCAGGGAGGAGGAGGTGTGATGGTGTGGGGGTGTTTTGCTGGTGACACTGTTGGGGATTTATTCAAAATTGAAGGCACACTGAACCAGCATGGCTACCACAGCATCCTGCAGCGACATGCCATCCCATCCGGTTTGCGTTTAGTTGGACGATCATTTATTTTTCAACAGGACAATGACCCCAAACACACCTCCAGGCTGTGTAAGGGCTATTTGACCAAGAAGGAGAGTGATGGAGTGCTGCGACAGATGACCTGGCCTCCACAGTCACCGGACCTGAACCCAATCGAGATGGTTTGGGGTGAGCTGGACCGCAGAGTGAAGGCAAAGGGGCCAACAAGTGCTAAACACCTCTGGGAACTCCTTCAAGACTGTTGGAAAACCATTTCAGGTGACTACCTCTTGAAGCTCATGGAGAGATTGCCAAGAGTGTGCAAAGCAGTAATCAGAGCAAAGGGTGGCTATTTTGAAGAAACTAGAATATAAAACATGTTTTCAGTTATTTCACCTTTTTTTGTTAAGTACATAACTCCACATGTGTTCATTCACAGTTTTGATGCCTTCAGTGAGAATCTACAATGTAAATAGTCATGAAAATAAAGAAAACGCATTGAATGAGAAGGTGTGTCCAAACTTTTGGCCTGTACTGTATATATATTTGGTCTACTGCCTTGTGAGCCTGTTTGGGCATGACGCCAGATACTACACTGACATCAGAATATAGATGTTAAACCATGTTACCATGTTATGATGGTCAACTTGACAATATATCAGCAGTCAGGCTAAAAAGTCATTTGAAAATCTGCGGGGAAGTCTAGTCACAGTTACAGCTGTGCCAGCAGTACAAGGAGCAAAAGAACATCTTTGTAAAACAATGTTCATGGTTTATGGTTTTGCTAGCTTATGCAAAAAAGTGACGAGACATCCAAATGCAAGCCGCTTAGAATGTGCATCAGGCACACAAAACTCTGTGTAACACAGGATGTATACCACCCCAAGTGAAATACCAGGTTTATTATTTGTCCCTGGCAACTGGTCCTGGCCATGAAATAGCCCTGCACATAAGCTTCCATATAATGACAAGTTATCGTACACTTTGGTTTATGTACGGATAAAACAAACGAGAAATGACATGTTAATTGATGAGCTTAAGAGGTGCTGGTAGGCCAGTTTTGTTACATTTAAACAGCCAGACTAGCTGTTTCCATTCGTCTTTATATTTAGCATACAGACCTGTGAGTGGTATCGACCTTCTAATCAAACTGGAATGAAAAGGAAGCATATTTCCCTAACTGCAGAACTTTTTCTTTTAAGGATAATTCTCATTTATAACAACTTGGATCTTGTTTTCATTTTTGTCCATCATTTCTATCACATATACATTAACATTGACATGTGCTCATCAAAGTCATTACTAAGATCTAGTGAAACAGCAACATTGCTAATGTTAGAACAAGGCCAGTGGAGTCCGGCAATACAACAAGCCAGAAATTAAGATAGATTATCTATCTTTATTTGAAAGCAAAACAAACATTGAGTACACCTGAAATGTTGCTTGTAATTCCTGAGTGCAGAGGAAAACTGCACAGCTACATTATAGTAGGTCAGAGTAGTGCTGTGAGTTGAATTACAAAAGTCTAGGTAATAATTTCACGGTTTGTTTGTCCTTTAAATGTAACATGTGGCAGATTTAAGATTTAAGAGCAGTTCGCCTATGTAATCTGTTCATCAGATCTTCTCTCAATTTTCTCTCTTTCACACAAGGCCTCTGGCTGTAGGTCCAAGGCTAACACTGCAATCCCTGCTCTCTCTTGTGTCTGTGGCTAGTACATGAATCTATGCTTAAAAGATAAGCGAGCAGTCCTGTTCACACAAAGCTTCCTCTGTTCATTTTCTCTTTGGTTTTTGCAGCAGCAGTCCTAATCTCACATTGAAGAAGGAAAATACCCCACCTATTTGAGAAAGTGTGCCTGCTTGTAAAGGTGAGAGAAAGCAACACACTGAGATAGAGAGACAGAGGAAGAGACTTCAGGAGGAGAAGCAAAACAATGAATGAGGAGCACTTTAAAAGCAGGCCCCCTCTGTTCCTTCAAAATATAATCTTGGCCCCTCCTGGCTAAGCAGACATAGGCAGACGGAGGCAAGCAGATTAACCACTTTCTTTGAGATTAGAGACTCTCGTTGGGAGATTACGGAGACAGGAGGCCAGGCAAAGGACTGCTTATCTGGTCCCTGCTGCCTCACACCAAGCCCTCCTCTGCCAAAACTGCCCCTCTCTTCACCCCAGGCACAGACTGATGCAAGACGAGTCATCTGTCTGCTCAGTGAGATTCCAGCATGCTGTGTTCTCTAGCAACCCCTGGCCTAAAAATATGGCTGTCCTTCATAAATACACTTCACTCTCCTACCACATGAGAAGGTAAAGCAAAAAGCATCCTTTCAAATCCACATGTTCTGGACACTCAATAACTAGAAATACCTTTATCTTGAAATGACCTGTCTGG
Source organism: Epinephelus fuscoguttatus (assembly GCF_011397635.1). Taxonomy (NCBI): domain Eukaryota; kingdom Metazoa; phylum Chordata; class Actinopteri; order Perciformes; family Serranidae; genus Epinephelus; species Epinephelus fuscoguttatus. The sequence continues at coordinate 16,750,818 of NC_064770.1, read as the reverse complement.
CTCAGGTCTGTTATTATGTCCTGTCCCTGTGTGGTGGAATAAGATGAGATCATTCAAAAGAGAAAGGCAAGCAGAGGAAACTTGGACTGGACTCCTGGCCTGATGATGCCGTGTAGTTTCCATAGTAACGGTGCGGTGGGGGGAGCAACAGCAACTGTGTGTATATGTTTGTGTGTGTCACGTGGCTCACCTCAATGTCTCGAATCAGGAGCTGTGTTGGTGTTTCCACTGGTGCTTTGGTATCAATGATTTTCTGGATGGCACATGCCCAGTGGACAGCCTCGTTGAAGTGCTTGGTGTACAGCCTGTAGCAGTGCTTCCGCCCATATACTGTGATGCTCCAGTGGCCTGAAAGAAACCCATAAAACATTTTATATAATTGACACTTGAAGGCACCTTATCTGAAAGTGTGCTTTAAGTAAACAGGGAAGAGAACAGTTAAATGTTCTCTGCACGGGACACCCCGCATGTCTAGCGTGAACACCCCCCCTTGACTTCCTCTCTCAGTTTCATTGAGGATCAAAGGTCAGCCTGTGAGGAACCTCAGACCACGACAAAACCAAACAACATCAGTTATTCTATAGATGAATTAGGACAGAAGTGTTAAACCCCCTCAGTGAGTCTCCCCTTGGACAGCTTGCAATAAAAGTGAAAAAAGGCGTACTTCCTCCTTGTGCAGAGGAAGTATTAGACATACCCCAGGCAGGTTGGCCTGATCTGCAGCCCCACGTCTGTTATCAGCCTTTCCTGCTACGTGACTTGGCACCATGTCCTGCTTTGTTTAGGTTCTTGGTGAAGTACAAACCCAAAATTAAGAGGTTTTACAACTGAGATTATGGCGCAGTTGTATTGCTTTTGCCTACTTTGCACCTGTTTGGTGACCTTACATTAACTCTGCTGTAAAGGGCCACTGGTGCCAAAGATGGAAACCTTAAAGGGAACTAATATTTCATGGTGACAACCAGAAAATACACAGAGGAAGTAAATATTTCATGCAACTTTCACTGTGGTTTAGAAGGAACATAAAGTTATTCAGTAGTGAAACAGCCAGGAGAGCTTGTGACAAAGGCACTATTGAAAGTGCACATCTGTCCAGAAAAGTCCCCTGGCATACTGAGTTAGTAAAAACTATGTTTGGGTTTGGGTTTATACAATAGTTTGGACATTTTAAGTGGTTTGGTGAAGTCAGCAGGACATAATCCCCTCCACTGACAGACAGACAGGCAGACAGATGTAGACAGAAAGCGACATGTTTGAGTAATACAGAAACTTGAAAAAGGACAAGTCATCCCTGTGTCTCTTCCCGTCTAGCAAAGACTTAGATGCCTTTTGTTTCTTTCATTCCAGAAAGGGAAGGGAGATGCCCCCATTGACAACTCAAATGTGAGGTTTCCAGACCAACACAGCTGGGGCTTCCCAAACTTACTCAGAATTACAGTACTCATGGGAAGGGAAAGGGGACCACAAGACATCACTTACATATCAAAAAACTCTGACCAACATACTAAAAATGTCTAAGATCACATCACCGCACGGGGAATTCACACAGGTCTTACTGGAGTGTACAGAGATTACAGGCAAGTATACATGAGTGTGAGTCAGCTATGCATCAGCCTGTCTGTGTGCCCCTCACCCGTTTCCTTGTATGTCTGCTTGTCTGGCCAGATGACAGAACAGAGGTTGGTGAGGACCAGTGTGCCCAGTCTGCGGGCTCCTTTCTCTGGTCCGGTGTAGTAGTCAAGGGAGTCCTGGCTCAGCACGAACCAGTACCGACGCTGCTTGATCCAGTTGCCTCGCACCTCCCGCAGTAGCCACCCTTTAAATAAGACACACGTCATACAACAAATCAACTTCAAAATAAAATAGCGCAATGTCTCTTACTAGTGGAAATGCAATGATTTTTTTTGATAAATTGATTAGTTGGGAAAAAAAAAAAAAAAACAACATCTATTTAATAGATTTATGGTTTAACTCATCTTTTTAAACCAAAAAAGCTAAACATTTCATGATTGCATGTTCTTAAATGTCAGAGCCTGCTGCCTTTTCTTGTCCGTTTTATAGTTAACTAAATTTCTTTTGGTTTTGGACTGTTAGTTGGATAAAACAAGACAGTTGAAGAGGATCTAGACTTTGGACATTTTTCACTGTTATCTGATCTCTGACAGACAAAACAATTAAAATAAGATAGGGCCAAGCAATATATTACATTGATAATGTGATCTGAGACTAAATATCGTCTTAGATTTTGGATATTGTAATATTATAAGTTGTCTTCCTGGCATTAAAAGCTACATTACAGTAAAGTGAATTTTTCAAACTTACCACACTGCTCTAGCTGTTCTTTTATTTCCCTTTACCTACTTAGTCATAATATCCACATGACTAATGATCATTTATCAAACAACATTGTGTAAATACTTTGTGAAAGCACCTATTGTCAACCCTACAGTATCGTCACAATATTGATATAAAGGTATTTCATCAAAAAGACTGTGATATGGGGCACTGAGTAGTTCACCTGGTAGAGCAGGTGCCCCATGTACAAAGGCGACATCTTTGCCACAGCGGTTGCAGGTTTCATTCCGACCTGCAGCCCTTTCCTGCATGTCATCCCCCCTTTCACGCTACCACTGTACTATCAAATAAAGGCCAAAGAGCCCAAAAAATAATGTTTAGAAAAAAAAAATAGGTGATATTTGTTCTTCTCCATATCGCTGAACCTTCACTTTGAGAAATGTACTTCATATCCTTACTTTAATTAACAAAATAAAGCCAAACTTATAGCAATTAATAGCATTTGTTTTCACTGCTTGGAGTCTTGGGGCAATTGTGCTAGCACGAAGATCACCAAGATGAATTATGAAAATGCATTTTGATTTAACTTAACCCATACTTTCCAGCACACCTACTTACTATGCTATCAGAGAAAGCCTTACTGTATGTGCACATTAGCTACGTGCCAGGACAAGCATTTCCCTTGAAAGGTCTGGTCGGTAGGTGGGCTAGTCATGGAGCTACTAAACCAGTGCTGCTGCACCATGTCTTCACTAAGAATAATCCCCAAGTCATGTAATTGTCCATAAAGTTTGTAGCAGTCTATATGAGACTGCCTTGTTGGGGTAAATACTAGGGGATAAAAATACAGCCAGCTAATGGCATAGGCATTAAAGCCTTCATGCAGCCAACATAATTACCACTTTAGAGGTTGACAGAGTGAGAAAGGAGGGAGAGAGAGAGGGAGAGAGAGAGAGAGAGATGTACAGGAACAGTGTGACAACGAGAGAGAAAGAGAGTAAAGCAGACATGCCTTCAGCCAGCTCGGCTCAGCTAGGCATGCCCATTGGTCTCGCCAGGCCTGGCTCTACTATGCAAGACTGTTGTGTTCCCAAAGTCCTGAGGGTTTGGAAAGACTGCAATAGCCCATATCCACTGTTCCACGGCTGTGAACTCCTTCTCTCCCCTCAGCTATGTGTGCAAATTGTTCCTAATAAATATTTAATCTCAGAGTGGATAAATAAACTTGTTTGGCAGAGCTCTGTCCAGATGCCGCCTGGAGAGAAACAGAGGGAGGAGGAATGCAGAGTCCTGATAGGAGGGTCACAGTTCATCCAGAGGGTTGATGGAGAGGCTGGCAGAGGACTGCACCACGCCACCTGGACAGATACCAGGCAGTAGGTGGGACTCTCTGCAGGGGCAGGGCACTGCCATACATGGGCAGTGTGCCACTGGTGGGGTGGCTGTGAATGTGTGTTCATATGGCTTGTGCATGCATATTTGTGAGAGGCTTTAAAGGAACAATTAGGCAATGTACCTTCAGCTTCCTATCCTGTGAAAACGGCAAATGACGCCACGCCAGCATCACAGCTTCCTCTGTGGTTAGAAAGCTGCGTGCCACCTGTCAGACAGCCCTCATTCTGCCTGCTTCTTTCTTCCCTCTGCTCTCACTTACTTCCCATTTACTTTCATCTCCCCCATTTCTCTTCTCTCCCTGTTGTCGTCCTTGCCTCAAAGTGGTTTTCCCAGGCAGTGCAAAGCCTCTGCTGCTACTCCAAAATAAAAATAAAGAGAGAGGAGGGGGGCAAAGGCTCAGCCTCTCAGGCTATGTTTCCTGTTTAAAAATGCTTCTATATGATATAAGTGGAAGGTTTGAACCCACCATAAACCCACCCAATATAGCCTAAAGCAGAAACCCTGGAGGTACTTAACACCACATCAGAGGGGCGCAGCATCAAAACCCAACGTGAAACGGATAAATAAAAACCATGAGGTAAGTCAGGCTGAGCTAGCTGACAGACTGGATGTGCAATGGGGAGGCAGACAAGCTGACTGGGTGAGAGGCATGGAGAGAAGGGCATGCCTGCTACCTTGACGCCTCTGTCACAGACATGGGATATCCCACAGATGCTGCTCTTTTTGGGGACTTTAAACAGAGCGATAAGGAAAGACAAAAAAAGAGAGAGACAGACAGAGAAAAGAGCAACACAGTCTCCTGTATATCCCTCCCATGGTCTCCCATCTGGATCCCATCTCTGTGGCCTGCTAATGTCTCCCCTGGGGGCCACGGCTCGCCCTTAATTTGTTTCATTTGTGACCCCTGACCCCCAATGTCCTGCCCCCTCAAACAAAGACTGTGCAAACAATCTCTCTCTGTGCATTTCCATCTCTTTACTGCAAGCCTCCTGTCAGTCTCTGAGTACTGAATGTTTTTTCTGTGAAGTTCTAATGACATTATAATGAAATGTAAGCATTGCAAATAAAATGAAACCTCACATCAAAGTTCAGTTCTAAAACTTGTTTCAAGAACAAATCCGCAGGCATATTGTACAAAAACAGTCCAAAGTCAGACAGGCATTATGGCAATATGGCTATTTCTTTGAAGTCTACACTATTCTTATTAAAACTGGTGATGACAAAAGATTATAGATCAGCTAATGGTGTCTGAAAGCTTTTCATGAATTCATATTTTGAAATTTTAACAATGTAAATGGACTTGCGAGATGAAAAAGCACTTTAAAGGGAGACAGATTTGCCTTTTAAATTTAATAAAACAGAGGTGTGGGCTCGAGCCATACGACATTGACTCAAGTCACACTTAAGTCACAAATTTGATTACTTTGGACTTGGCTTGACAAAATAAAAAAACAACTTGAATTTTGACTTAAGACTTTGACACCAATGACTTGTTACTTTTGACTTGAAACTCAACTTGAGCCTTTTGACTTAAAGCCAAACCGATATGGGAAGAAATGTTATTGACAATATGAGATGAGTTCAAGACAACAACACAGGACAGACACAAACAAAATTCATTCTGTTGTGGCACTGGTTAATAGTAGGGATGCACTGAATATTCGGTAACCGAATATATTCGGCCGAATATTGCAAAAAAAAAACCACATTCGATATTCAGTGGAATAAGTTAAAAGCAAGGCCGAATAATAGCGGCGTGTTTTGATAACGCAATCAAACAGCGTGCGGTGACGGCCAGAATAATATGTCGGCACTGTGGCGATATTTTACTCCGTTCGTCACGGCACTCGCATTTGCGACTAAACATAGTTTTGAGCGAGCAAAATAGGTTTAAATCATTCAGCACGCTGTGCGAGCAGCCTACAGATTTCAACCAGCAGCAGAAACAAAAGGCGAATCCCACCGATTGTGGGTTGAACGGGGGTCAGACACAGTATTCCTGTCAAATACGGTGGCCATCGGCTTACCGGCGACAGACAAGTCGGTTCCAATAATATCCTCTTCTTGGCGTCATGACTGACCAGAAGCACCTGAACAGCCGAGCCGGCCGAACACAGGTATATGACGTGTCAGAGGAGAAACGAGCCGTCCACATTACTCTTCGTGGCAGGTAACCGTCCACAATCCTCACCGCACTTTAGGGACTGTTCGTTACTTATGAAGGGACTTGTCAGGGGAGGAGGGTGGCTGGTTGATTCTTATTTTATTTATTTATTTTATTTTGATCCCCCCCTATGTTAATCACTGATTGATGCTGTTTTTGAAGTATGAATAAGTCAGTAAGTAATTTATTCCATTAAAATATCATTGATGTATTATGGAAAAGTGATTTATCTTTTTATAAATGACAAAAGGCACATTTGCCTCATTTTCGCAGTGGTATTGTGATACTACTCGGAACCATGATATTTTCATTGGTATCGCACAGTGGGTCCCAATTTTGGTACCGTGACAACACAAATCTGGAGGGGGTTCATCTCCAAAAATGAATGAAAAACTAAACAATGATATTCGGTATTCGGTACTCGGTATTCAGCCAAGCGTAATAATATTCGGCTTCGGCCACAAATTTTCATTTCGGTGCATCCCTAGTTAATAGTGCTACCCGAAGGTGCATGTCAGCATCACGTTTTTCTCATTATGTTTAGTTGCACTTATGGCATAGGACATGGGATTCAGGACTCAGGAAGTATTAGTCTTGACTTGGGACTTGATGTGGGACTTGAGTACAAAGACTTGGGACTTACTTGTGTCTTGCAAAACAATGACTTGGCCCCACCTCTATTATGAATAATAAATCAGACCTGAACATTATGTACAAGATGCTCAGCACTAAACTTTGTTCTCTCTTTGGGATCAAACAGAGTAGCAGTTCACTTTAACTATAAATCAGCAAAGGTATGCCAATAAACCACCATCTTAACATCTCTTTCTGTCACCACTCCATGGCTTTTACAATCCATCCTCCCACCATCAGTCTATATCTGTAATGTTTGTGGCCTATTTTAGATACTGGGGCCATATTAACCCCATGTAGCCTCAGGACATCCAGCTGAAAAGAAAAAAGCATACCGAACAAGGCCCTAATGGGGGAACTGTTGAAAACATATCCTTGTGCAACACACACAGATAAATGAGAGGGATTATTTGGTGCCCTGAGGTGTTGGGGTGGCTCCAAGAGTGTGGTTGGTTGGTTGGTTGAAGGATGGGGGTGGTGGTGGTGCAAAAGCTAAAATCCCAAGTGACAGTGTAATCAATTGCCCAAGGAAAGTAGCTGCCCTGTGTTTTGGAGGGAAACTCTTCTCCTTAAACAGCCTGACATGGACAGAGAGGGGACAGCAGTAAGGGAGGGGACACTAGCCGAGAGTGCATAGTAACTGCTGTCAGAATTAGGCAATCTGACTGCCGCCATTCCAAACTGGACGTAACTTATCCAAGTGCTGGCATATTACAGCTCCCTTTCAGTAGCGGGCCAAGAGGAGAAAAAAGGAAAAAAAATCATACAGAAATATCCTATGAGATCATTCCTCAAAAACATCAGACACCCAAGATGGCGCTCATGATGCCAGTAGCTATCCTTACATGAAGACACAGAGGGGGAGCAGCTGTGCCACATGTGGTCAGAGAGGGGTTGACTACAGGGCGACAACACAGAATGGAGCTGTGACAGTACTTAGTAGGAGAGAATTAGGGTAATGAAATATGTATTATGATTAATGGGAAGAACAGCACTAACCTAGCCCTGTACAGACCCTGTTTATTAATTGAAAGACAAAGTAGTAGTATCAATGCTAAGTGTGTAAAAGTAAAAAAAAAAAAAAAAAAAGTAAAAAATGGCCATCACAATTTCAAAAGCCCTGGATGATGTCCTCAGATTGGAAGTTTTGTCCATCCAACGTCTTTCCATAAGGCAAAGACATTCAATTTACATGCTCGTTAAACATGCTCACCAGCAAAAGTGAAAGTAAAAGCCATAAGGGCTAACCCCGGATTCACTCTCGTTTGGCATTTCGCCTCACTTTATTTGTGGTTTTCTGGCACTGTGTCTCTTGGATGCATGCTGCTTACGGTCTGGTAGCTACCACCTGATAGCTACCGTTTTATAAAGCCCCGACCTCACCTGAGTGCTGTGGCAGTACACACCCATAATGTCCCAAACACAGAAAATAAGGAAACACAGGCAGAGGGCAGAGTCTCTGCAGAAAATACACTACCACACACTTCTAGTGGGTCATAAATGATGACTGAGAGGGATTACTTCTGTATGAGTCTATACATTGTTTTTTTTATTTTTTTTTGGAAAATGCATAGTATACCTTTAATACAGAACAAATGAAAACAGCAAAACAGTGAATGTTTAGCATTTTTGCTTAAACAAATAATTGCTAATCAGAATTTTCTGTTTGTTGGCCAATTGATTCATAGACCTTTCATTTCTGCTGTAAGGCAATGCACACCGCAACTGAACACAACAGCAGGTGTAACATTGGCGTAATGTGCCGTCTTTGTTGTGCGAGTCAGACTCACCTTTGACCAGCAGTTCAGGCTCTTCCTCCAGGCCCATCTTATTCTTTTCGATGATCAGGCTCTTCATCTCTTCAGACACCTCTGAGACAGTGTGCCTGTGTGGAGCAGCAGAGAGAGAATGTAAATAACTCTGCTTCCCTCTCAACTCAAGTCTTCCCCTGACTACTCCCTCCCATTGGATAGCTAATTGGCCCAGAGACACGCAGTTGGCTGTGAACCCCCTCCATGTGACACTGTGCCAACTACAAGCCTCTCTGATACTCTTAGGTGGGGGTCACACACAGGGGGACTGGAAGAAGTGCCACGAATATCTGTCCTCCAGCATTCTCCCAGTTTCCCTCCCTAGCAGCACACAAGCACACAAGCACACAAACACACACTGATAAATACCACGCCACTGTGGACAGCTCGTCTCTCTTTTATCACTTTAGCCGCCATGCCGAGTGAGCGACTGAAAATAAACGTGACAGAGCGACGCCGGCCTGACTCCCAGCCAGCCAGCTCATGCCGGTCAGAGGAAGGCAGAAGGTTCAAGAGGTCACAGCACTGGATAATTAAAAAACAGAAACATCTAAAAAACATCTGTAAATCTGCTGAACCAATGTTCTTTCTTTCTCTCTTTAATGCCCCACCATAACATTTGCAGGTACCTCCACATACAATGATGCTTCAACATCTGGTCAGGCAATGTTGTGGACAAATTCAGACCGTGTTATCTCAGGCCAAGGCTCATTTCCAGTCTTTTAGATTGTTTAGAGGTTTTATCTCTCCTCATTTATTTATCACATCACTGGTTTATTTTCTCTATTTCTTGGGTCTAACTAGCATGTGTGGTGCAAGTGACAAACCCCTCCTTCCATCCTGCCCTCTTCCTGCTGGGACCATTGCTCAGGAAATGAATCAGGCACTCCCTTCCAGGGATATTTGGCCTCCTGTTACCAACTCCTTCGTCAGCTGATTTATGTCCTTATTGATCTGATAATTCCGGATGGTTCCTCCTCACGGAAGGCAGCAATAATCAATGAGTCCATATATAGCCTTATCTGATTTGGCTCGGCTTACATGACTGCAGAAACTGTTTCCTGTCTTTTTGTGTGCACTGACCTGATCCTGTCTATACCATGGTTTATCATGTTGACCTCTGTGACATTACTCTCAAATAGTGCTGCCTAATATGCATAAAGAAGTATTTCATGGCATGAAAGATGGTCTTTTCATAAAAGTGGACTGGATATGTGCAAGAAAGATGCAAAAATTACCAATGCAAAGACACTGGTGGTACATGACCAGAGAAAAAAGAAAAAAAATGAATGACAGAATGCAATGCGCCACACCGGACCAATAAACCCACTGATGGGTAATGTAATGAAAGCTTGTCTGTTTAGACACTGGAATTAATATGGCAGTTGGCTGATAACAAATAATCACAAATTACAATTGAAGAGTAAGCTAAAGTATGTTTCTGAAAACAGTTTAGGCAAGAAATAGACAATGCAGTGACAGAATCTTGGTTCATATTTGATCAGCACTGTTTAGTTTTACTGTTCAATCTCAGAATTTCTGCCTGTTTTTACAATACAGTAAGGCAACCACTGTCTGCTCACAAATTCTCATACTACAGCCAAACAGTGTACTAAAATATGTTTCTGAGGACATTATAGGCAGACATAGGCAATACAGTAACAGAATCTTGGTTCATGTTTGATCAGTGCTGCTTAGTTTTACTGTTTGATCAGATCAATTCAACATACAGAAATGCTTAAGTTTTGAGCCAGCAAAAATCTGAATTTGAGCTGGGAGATGAGCAGGGAGATTTGGGAGCTGGTACGATGACCATAATTAATTTACACATACTACCCACATTGTTTTGACAAAAAGCAGGTTGAAAATCAGCAAGTATCCTTTTAAATGCATACAGTTTATGAAATGTATTTGTACTTAGAGTAGATCCTGATGGATTGGCATCACTCTCTAAATTAAGCTTATCTTCAGACACAGTGAAACTCTATATTGCTGGCCAGTTTTTCTCTATGTGAATGTGAACTGGTTCAAGGCATCACCAAAGAGCAGAAGTGAGAAGGAGAGAGTCAGGATCCTGTCACATTATCCGCAGTCATGCTGTCTAACTAAGCCGGCTCGCCTGCTACAGCAGCAGCCCTCAGGGACCTCTGACAGTCCCTGCATCCACAGACCCCACTTATAGGCATTAAAATAAACACAGAAATGTGACGACGTCTCTTATTTGAGGTTGTTAATAACCCTTGCTGCATAACGGAGACATGCATGCAGACAGGCAGAGATAGCCTAAATGTTGCCTAAACGAGAGAGGGATTAGATCTATAGAAAAACTATGCCTCGACTGGAAAATATTGCCTGCTGTGCAGGTGTTTATGTTTCTTGGATTATTGCTATTGTCTGTGATGGGCTTGCATCCAAAATGTCAAGAGCAATGAAAAACAATACTTAGACTGAGCTTTTAGATCTCAATTAAGTATCCACTAATAACTCAACTATGCCATTGCAGAGGTTCTAAACTTGTAAACAACTGGTGTAACCTGCTGCAGGATTTGCACAGTCTTGTAAAGATTAAAGAAATGAGTCATAATATTGCAGTTGATTGAAGGATCCTTGTGCTACATTTTGGAGAAATACTCTTGGAGTTCAAAATAAAAGTTCGCTCTCATATGTGCTGTTTTCTAAGAAATGTTGGCATTTTGCCATATCGCTACCACAGACAGAAATCTGTTTTTCTTCCCCTAACTGAACTGCCCCCATCTTTTACCTGAAATACTTCATAAGTCAACTTCAGTATTTATTTTAGGTCATGTAGATGAGGAGGAGGGAGTGAAAGGGGAGGGGAGTACAGGTCCAAACCCAAGTTTTGACCTTTAGCAGCACAAACCAGCTTGACCTTCAATTTAAATGCTGCTCTAGTGGAGTTAGTTTGACCATTGTGTCCAAAAATCCAGCCCAATGTTGATGAGGGGACTTTGGATCTCCACAGCTGTCCAGCAGCCCTAAAACCCTTGCTACCACCCCCACATTCCCAGAAACCCCAGCAGGGGCCGTGACGGTGGGGCCTTTAGTGGGCAACTTCCTGTGGAGAGCAGGAAACAATTTGACATGGGGATTAGACAGCACGAAGAATAGAGTGCACATCTACACGCAGCTCTCTCTCTCTCTCTCTCTCTCTCTCTCTCTCTCTCTCTCTCTCTCTCTCTCTCTCTCTCTCTCAAAAATCAAGGTATCTCTTCTGCTCTGTGTTTTGGGGTCAGGTTTGAGATCAGCACACTGTGGCATAGTCTTTTCTTTTAGAAACAGAAAAGTATTTTGCTTCAAGTGTAGCTAAGGAAACAAATAAAACATCTTCACAGTTATCTGTTTGTGAAAGTGAAGAGTAAAACATCGCTCAAGCCAGACTTACCAGCTCAACCTAGCAAATATACTGCTAGCAAAGTAGGAGTCGTGAAAATGAGAGTCAGAATTGATGTTGAGAGAGGACAGGAGACATTTCCCTATGTCATACAACCACATAGATCTGATTCTATAATCTAAAGCACATATTTACATCCTGTGCAGTTGTGAGTGTAAATGTCATCTAGCTCTGAACAGAAATGAGAGACTATATGGTGTAAAGCCAATGAGGCACTCCGATTCTGTGTGATTGATATGTGGCTGAGGAGATGAGCAGTTCAATACTCATTTATCCAATACTAATTGTCACCACTAGTTTGTGTGTGACCTACTTTCCCAATTTTCCACAGACAATACTGCCACGCATCCCAATAATAAATCCAACTTATATTGCCCCCTTCTCTTTATCCTACAAATTATTACGTCATATTGATCTGCCAAAGTAACTGGCAGTATAATGATACATGATTAAATATCATTATATGTTTTATTTCCAAATCACTAATGACACTATAAACACACTCCTGCATAATTAAAGATCCTGAACATCCATTCAGGTACCTTCAGTTATATATAGCTAACCTCTGTTCAGGTTTAAATGGGTGGGAATTTACAGTACTGAGAAACAGTTACATCAAGTTGCCAAATTCCTTGTATATGAAAGAGTGATAAAGGGGTACATTGTTCCGCCCTTACTAAGTGCATCAAAACTAAAAGGAGGGTCAGGGAGATGTCAGTCATGTATAGTCTGTACATGCCCACACAGTCCTGAGAGGAGCCATAATGGGTGAAAGCACCTGTGTGGCCATGAGGTTGGGTGATAAGCTTTTATTAGCATGAAACCAGTGTATTTCAATGGCAGTACACTCAAGCGTGTTGAACTTTTAGCATTTAGAGTAAACTCACTACATGTAAATCTTGTCCATCATGCCACCATCCTTGACCCTGTTGTGTCTTGTCACTGGCGTTATGCAGTTATTGTTGAAAGTACAACTTCCAATGATCAAAAATAATTCAGAAAGCACTTCTTCTGCCTGCTTATGCCACGTTCACGTCAGATCATTTTAACTAGATTTTCATCAGCCCTCAAGTTGCCATTCTGTGTCAGACATATTAGGAGTGATCATCTTTATCAACGACTCAAGATATACAATTAAGAATTTTCCTAAAAAACAATTTACACACTCATACAGAAGTAATCCCTCTCAATCACTACTTATGACGCACTGTATGTGGTGGTGTATTTTTCTGCAGAGACTCTGCCATTTGCCTGTGTTTTCTTATGTCTGTGCTCTGGACGTTTATGGGCGTGTACCCCCACAGCACTCAGGTGAGGTCAGGGCTTTATAAAACAGTAGCGACCAGGTGCTAGAACATAAGCAGTGGGCATCCAAAAGACACAGTGCTGATATATGCAAATATTGCAAGGCAAAACGCCAAACGAGTCAATCTGAGGTTGGCTTTCTTTTACTTTCACTTTGACGGCATGCGTATAGACAACCAGTTTGCTTTCCATTACACTAGCAACTACCAACAACAGGACACACTGTATTTTGTTTTCCATAGTTTCTTCGGTTGTTCCTCCATCCACCATTTCCCCTACAGGGGATAATAATGACAAAGAACTAACATTGATACTCTTTGGTATCTGGGGATAGCTACAGATAACTACAGGTGAGAACAATAGTGCTATCCTCTTGCTATTTTAGTAGCACAATAGTTGATGCACTTTTTTTGTGCAGCGAATCAAACCTTCAATTTCCCAAGAGATTGTAGTCGGTGGCAGACAGCTTTGCATAGTGAAAGCGAGGCTTATAGGGAACCAATCAAAACACTGATAAAGTCATTTTTTAATAGCCATTACACTGCATCAACATTTACTTCATGATGATGAGGAAAAGCAAAATTTTCATTCTAATTGGCTGATTATTTTTTAATTAATCAATTACTAGTTTGGTCTATAAAATAGTGAAAAATGGCAATTCTGATTTTGCAGCGTCTAAGCTGACGTCATCAAATGTCTTATTTTGTCAGACCGATGACCAGCACCTAAGAATATTCAGTTTAAAGCATCAATTCCTCACATTATTAAAGAGACAATCGGCCTATGTTTGGCATTTTTGCTCAAAAAATGTCTTAAATGATTATTTGTTTACCAGAATAGTTGCAGCTTATTTTCTTCCAATAGCTTAATTGTTGCAGCTCTAGATTCAGCAAATTTAAAAGGAGCTATACACAGTTTATTTGTTTCTGGTTTCACTTGTTAATGAATGCACAACACTGCAAAAGCAGCTAAGGCTAACAGTGGGGTAACAATATGTGAACACAGCCAAGTCTGAATAAATGGAGATTTTGCTGTTCCTCCCATTTTACTGACATTGTGTGAATACATTATTATCAAAGCGACAGACTGACTCAAATCAACAGCATATGGACTCTTCCTGCTGTACATGCTGAAATACAGTCATCACATTGATGAGCATATTGTTTGCAGCCCTTTCATGGTGACAGTGATGGTGACACACTTAAATCCACCAAGTACAAGCAGCACAATGAGTTTGTGAGAGTCTGTCTGGTGGTGGCTGCTGGAGCGATGAGTAATTGATTTCATCCCAGGGTCTAATCAAAACGCCGAGACGCTAATTAAAGTTAGAAAAGGGGTGTCCTTGCTCTCGGGCTCATATGACCGCAGTGTATGCAGGGGAGACATGTTCAAGCATACAAAGCGGGTCCTTGTGACCACAAGAACATCCACAGTTGCAAAAATGACCCTTGTGCGGATGTGTTGCAGAGATACTTAGAGATTTATGTGATGGACAAAACGCCTGGATGGGTCCAAAAAGGCATTTAAACAAATGACCTCAAAGTAACTGCCTTTTTGTTGATGTTTAGGCCCATATGACTGTATACAAATACAGTCAGCCATACATCACACTATACAGTTTATTAGACAAGAACAGAGGATAAATAAAACTATCTGAGACGACCTTCATAAAAATACAGTGGGTCATACTGTAGCATTAAATAATCAGTTCCTCTTTGTAGAAATCCATTCCTCCCTCTCAAGTCTCTATCCCCCCCTCCCCCACATTGCTTGGACTGGCTGCATGGGCCTCTGGCTGAAGCTGGGCTGGTGGGAAAATGGGAATGTGGTGATTAAGACTGGGCCTATATGACCTCCCAGCTAAAAATACGCTGTTTACTCAAGACCACTGCCAAGAAACTCTGGACTCGGCAGAGGGGAGAGGAAAAAAGTCATGTTTTGAGAGAGGAGGAGGAGGGGGGCGTGTGTGTGACAGGAAGTCTGAGTTTGTGACTGAAGGAGAGAGTGTTGATTAGCAAGAAATTTTATGATTAAGACTAAAGTGAGTTCTCAATTACTCTGATGGTGAGACTTAGCAACATGAATTAAACGGAGCCAGTGTGTGATGGATGGTTGAAGACAGGCCGACAGACACTCAGACAGGCAATTACCAGGGGGCCCACTTCTCAACTTTTTCACAAACACCCACGTTTCATGCACACAAACACACACTCTGTCTGACACACACTTAAATTGATACACATGAAATACAATGCTAAACTTCGGGCTCCTTCTGCCATTGCCCCACTGAAAAAATGACTGTCAAAGCATAAGGTG
Source organism: Epinephelus fuscoguttatus (assembly GCF_011397635.1). Classification (NCBI taxonomy): domain Eukaryota; kingdom Metazoa; phylum Chordata; class Actinopteri; order Perciformes; family Serranidae; genus Epinephelus; species Epinephelus fuscoguttatus. Next base: position 16,735,487 of record NC_064770.1, on the reverse strand, counting down.
TGCTAATGAGAAAGCAGATGAAACAAAAGGTGAGAAAGGGAGATGGAGTCCACTTTGCTTCTGGTACAGTTTGTACTCTGCTCTGTCCTGGCTATGAGAAGCAATTTAAGAGTCAGGAAAGTGGGGATAAAAAAAAGTGATGATGTAAGACAGATTTGAGTGTGAGCACACCAGGAGGGGGCAAGCTGCTTGGCACATTGTGCTGACTGAGAGACAGACAGGGGAGATCCCGTGCTGTCTGCCTGCAGAGATATGTCCATCACCCACACCCTCAGTAAGCCACTTGTGAGAGGTCAGTGCAAACACACAACAAGTCTATTACAGGACTCCTGAAGTAGGCCAAACTAATATTATTATTTGAAAAATGTGTTCCCAGCCTTTCCAGATCAGTCTCTGCAGCTACACATCAGTCAATTTATCAGTGCTTGAATGTGCAGATGTAATTAACATTCATATGGTGTCGGAATAATCTAAAAAATGAATTAAAAACTGGGAAACTTAACATGAACGCCCCCTTAAATCAACTCAGAAAGTCTAAAAACTTTTGGTACATGAGTGGTCAAGCTGATGTCAAATATGCAGAAACATGTCATATGGAAATTCATGTTCAGTTTATGGTAATTAAGTTCTTATAATTGCATGTACATTTTTTGCTTGTGTAATCTGAAATATGGTATTAGGTTGTAACCGTTAATTGCTGTCAATGAAGAGTGACCTAGATTAGTAAGTAAAAAGTTGTAGTAGTAGTAAAAGTAAAAGTTGTAGTAGTAAAGTAGTAAAAGTTGTTCAGGCAAAGCATTTTTAAGGGACGTACTGGTGCAGTAACACGTCTCATTTAAGTGCTCTGAGCAATAAAACACACATTTTCTTTATAGCATCAATGTTGTTTCCACATTATGTCTTAAAGCTCATGAACACACCAGTCAAAAGAACGTCTTTCCAACTCAAAGTATGGGACCATCCCAGGGACACGAGTGCAGCATCACATGCATGTCGGTGCTCATACACTCAAAGTTCTCGATTCTGTCTATCACAGGTTTTTTAGATTTATTACAGGCGACAATTTTAGAAATCATCATTGTATCCTCTATGAGAGGGTAGAGTGGCCATCACTCAAAGGGAAGTACTGAGTCACAAAGCTATCCTTAATAAGCAACCATTTCATTCATCATCACTTTTAAGAGCTACAAATATGGGATACCATACTTGTTCTCAAGACTGTATTACCTTGGATATTCCACATATGAATAGAGAGCTGTGAAAAACTGCACTCACGTATTTCACTCATCATGGGGGTTAAAACATAATAATCCACTGTATTGTGGTGTGTTTGATATAAGTCTTACTTATCAAAGTAATGTCCAGTTAAACCAGTGCAGACCAGTGTTAGATATCACATTTATAAAAGTCTTATAAAAAAAAAGAATTCTCAATACATGCACACATTTTAAAAAATTATATGTACAAAATAATCCAAAATTTTTCACTGTGTTACTGAAAATGTACACTAGCTTGTTTTGTTTCAAATTAAATTCTTTTAAATGATGTTTTGATCACACTGTGTCTATATGTGTTGTTCTTTTATATGAGAAAAATACTGATAATGAATAGAGCTGATTGTGCATGTGCCCTGCAGCTGTGTTTGTGTTATATAAATCCTCTTGGAAGGCTCAAAACACATAACACACAAGTTATGGTATTTTCAAAATTGCGCGTGACTATGAGTGTATACTCACATATGATGTTAGCATACTGTATATTGTTAGTACTTAATTATAACCAAACATTATAACCAGACCCCTGATTTGGCCCCCACTCAGATGTGTTTTAACAGAGGCCAGTCTATTTCCCTCCCTAACCACATCAGGCCAGCAGCATGACGAATTAACTGAGCATTACCATATTAACCTCAGTCTAGTAGGACAAACATAAATCTCTCCAATTCATCACCATCACATCTGGGGCTGTTATTCAAACTAATAGTTGAGAGTAATGTCTCCTTCTGGAAGGCTCAATTCAATAGCTCGATAAAAGTACAAAGAAAACCAGCACTGCCCTGCCTGTTACATGAAACTGAAGATAAAAGGATATGGCACCATTTGCTACATCACAATGCCCAGACTTATCAGAGCCTGGCTTGGCTTTTCCTCCATACAGCTGAACTTTTGGGCGTGTCCATTCACTGGCCAGGTAATGACCAAGCACTACACTCTCTAATCTTTGCACTCAGTGTAATGATTACAGCCAGGCTTTTAACACACTCCCTTCAAAACCAGTAGTTAATTATGCCATGTGGCCTGGGGCCACCTCCACTATAATGTAGAAGTGTCACACACACGCAGGCACACACACATCCGAGCCACACCTTTTCTGGGAGTGCTGCTGAGGTAGGTCTGAGTCACTTAGTCCAGTTAGCCTGCCTCTCTCCTAACTTCTTCCCTTCCTTCTTTCCCTCAAGCCTTAAGAAACAGCACGTCCTATATGACTGCAAAATGTCACAACTTCAGCTCCTCTACCTATTTCCTGATGTAGCTCTTGCCTTGTTGAAAATTGTTGCAGACCCTCTCTCTATCCATTTGTGGTGTATGATAGTCCTACAAGCCGAGCTCTGTGACTCATTGCCTGTGAGTCGGCAGATGTACAGTAGAGATTGTGGATGAAGGGGGTGGGGGTGGGAGTGCTGATAAGGGCACGATGCCAGAGACACAGTGGAGCAGAGCCTGGCTACATCACTGTCTGAGATCACAGCCCTGCACTAATAGTCTGGATCCAACCCTCCATGAATCACTCCTTTTCACTGGCATTAGCATTCACTTGTCAACCACATGACTGTTTGAATTTCATTATTCGTGAGACGCATAGTGGTTCCTTGTGACTGGAGGTTTGAGTGTAAAACTAGCAAAGTGATTGGATTTGTCAATCTGGAAGCTGGATAGAGTTAACCTGTGATTAGACATAATCATCTAGGTTGAGAATTGAGGTATTATTGGCCAATGTGGCCCCAAACAGTCTTTGAATGGCAAAACTCAAACAGTCAAGGGGTTGATGAGTGAAAGCTGACAGTAGCATGATCCACAAGCAAACCCCTGCAGCTTGAAATTGTTGGATCATCTGTCAATACACAAGTCTGTGCTGCTTGTTCGTGTACACATGTGAGCATGTGTGTGGATTTGAGGTCAGGCACATGTGTCATGACGAGGCACATGAGGAGAGCCCCATGAGAAAACACGCTTTTAGATGAAGTGAAAATCAAGTGATTGGCCTGTGCTTACCCATGTGCCTTACACAGAACTCCCCAACACTCAGAGGAAGTATAATAAGGAACTATTACTTCCTAAAATTCAGGTAAAAAAAAAAAATCTGTTTATGTCTGTCCTTACCCATTTGTTCCATTGGCTGTGCGAGTTGGTTGAGAAACAGTCACTTCAGCTGGACTCTGTAACAGAAGAGAGAGAATAGGGTAAATAGATGATCATGCAACACAAACAGTAGTCTGTCCCTAGAACTAGTCAACAGGTTGGAGTGATCCCTCAATAGTTTGCCTTCAGTGGCCATGTTACAGTAGAGCATGCAGCCGCTCTTGGCAGTCTCAGCACATAGCTGCTCTGTTCCTGTAATGCTTGGCTTTCACTTGCAAGGGGTGAGCTGGTGGGGAGAAATACGTCCTGCAAACCAGGCGCATTTAATATAGGGGTGGGGAACAGAGGGATCATTTGTGTAATAGCTGCGTGCACCCCCAACCAGCAAACCCCAAAATGATTTTATTCAAATCAGTGATTTCTCTGGGAAAGGTTGTTAACCTAAAAATAACCCTATGCTTTGAGTTTGCACTCATAACAGAAACTGTTGCCTTCATCTTTTCTATCCACATGTTTATAGTGTCATAAGTTGGTGGGAAAAGGCTGTTGGCTTGATGAAAACAAGTGGGAAAGACAAAGAAAGCTCTGGAGGTGGACTGTATAAAAATAGCACTTTGTATACTAAAATTGTGGTGTACTAATGTTGATCATTTGATTACCACAACTACAAATTTTACACATATCAGTAACTAAATGTTAGAGAAGGTATTTCTACTGTAAGCCAGCTACACATATCAAATCCCTCTTTCTTGGAAATCAGTTTTGTGTGGAAACTGGAGTTAGTGCTTCTGCTGACTACAAATGGGGCAGCCACTGGCAGACACGTAAAATCAAATTTCATGGGTGGAACAATGGACTTTTCATTCCAGGGCTCCCCTCGTAAGCAGAAGATGGGAAAGGATGCTTCCTTTCACAGCACTCAGGCCCCTGGATTCCCAGTGTGACCTTGGAAAACCCCATCAGACATCAGAGCTTGCCTGTGTGCAATTTGGACTGATTCCCTGGTGTGCAGGGCAATACTGTGTGTCCCCGTGGCCTGACTTGTTGTCTCTGTGAGCCACAGCCTTGAGCCAGCTCTTGTGGCTACCCCAGCCCAGCTCGGGGGTGTTGGCCTACCTGAAACTCTATCCAGGTCAGCTCTGGGCCCCTCACAGTTCACACACCACACTTTACTACTGGTCTAACCAGCCTAAGTATAGCCCTTACCCTGCAAAAAAGAGTCTACTGCTTCTTTTTGGACTGCTCAGAAATAACAAAGAAAACATGAACTGCAAATTTATAGGCTAGTATGGAATTTGTGTTATATTTATAAGACAGATGGACTCTGGCAAATGAGGGGAAAGATGAGGGTTTGGCTAATGAGATTTGATTAATGTTTAACTCAGGGTGAGGTACTGTAAATGTCAAACCAGACAGGCAAGAATAACTGAACAGTGTCAGAAAGCAAACTGTGTATGGAAGAGAGTGTGTACAGTAATTCCCTTTCCCTGTCAGTTCACCATAAATGATTTAACCAAGCCAACAGACCCGGAGTAGAAAATTCAGACAGACAGCCACGACTTAAAACAACCAAATCAATACTAATAACATCAATGACTGCACAGCTGTAATTCCATGATAAAAACTAATCAGAGGATCAATAAACTAATGGGTCAGGTAGATCAAGTTAAAAATATTTTGAGTAATTCGCCACAAAACATGACAATTTACAGAAAAATAGGTTTCCAATAGAGTTAATGGGCTGTGGGATGAGGAACAAGGATAGCGTGCGATGCAGAGCCCTGGCAAAAGCTCTCCCTTTGGACGGGCAGGGGATGAATCATTCCAGACTAGAGCAGAGCATGGAGGGAAAGAGGGAAAGATGCCGTGATGTGTTCGTTCCGTGGCTGACTTCCGCTCTTGCCCCCACCCCCACCCCCACCCCCCACCCCTCTCTCTCATTCTCTCTCTCCCTTCAGCTCTCCTGGGAGGCTGAGTAACCAGGAGGAAATGCTTGGGCTCCGCCAGTGTCGGCCTGAAGACCAGATGTGTGGCCTGGAGGTGGTGAGGCAGAGACGCAACGGAAACCAAATATAAACCAGCGTACCGTGACACCTCTGAAGACAGAGGGCAGCAGTGACGGTTAATGGGACCTGCTCTCAGCAAGGCCCATTTGTTCCAAGTAACAGGATGTGCTGTGGTGCTCCAGCCCACACTTACAACTGTGCCGGCCTAAACGCTCTGCGGTGCTAGTTTATTGGTAAACGTGACTTGACGTTGCATTATAACTGAATAAAGTCTGAGTGGAAACATGGAAAGAAGAGAGAATGACGGATGTCCTGTCCTAAAATTAGTGCCTTGCTGCCCCAACACTGGAGGCATTCAGCTCAGTGTGACTGTTTGGGCAGCTGTTGGAGAGCAGTTTCTTTTGAATGAGGACTGTAAATATGCAGGGAAAGGGCTCTGACATGGCCCTGTGCTCTTAAGGGCCAAGCCTACACAAACGTCAGCACTGACTCATGATTCCAACCTCAGTGAGAAAGAGTCCTGGCAAAGAATAGTGTGTCGCCCATGGTTTTGGTGCTGCGGATGCTACACATCGTGGCATCCTCTGGCAGCGTGTTGGAAAACAAAGCTGGAGACCGTGGTGAAGGTTTTGGATGTCTTCAGCGAGGGAGACTCCACCAGAACTGTGGGTTACTGTGGTCATCCCTGGCAGGAGCTGGATAGAGGCCTACTAAATGGGGTATTTCAGTGTTATGAAGCCCAAAAGAGACACACATACACCCAGGGAGGTCTGACCTGCTCACTGAAAATGTGGCTTGTCAAGCTCTGGACCAAATGGAGCTCTCTGGGTAAACGATGGAACGCAACCCTGAGGGGCTTTCCCTGGGATTCACTGTGGGCCATCTTCAACCCTCTGCCCGTTAACACCACGGAAACCCAAACAGTATCAGTTAGATCTGTATATTCTGAGGGGAGGGGCTGTGGGGTGCATAACGAATAGCGTTGTTTAAGAGGGGGGTCAGCTGATGATATTGGCTTAGAGTGGTTCAACTGTGGGTTTAATTATTGGTTCAGTGTGAACTACTGACACAGAGTTACAATACCCAGCATAAACCAGTGACACAGATCAAGAGGAAACAGGATTTGGGGAAGTGGGCTAATTACCTGCAAGTGTCAGGGAATCAATACCTTCACAACACCTGGGTGGACTAAAAACAAAAAAGTTTTGTTTAGTCCAAAAGAGCAGTTTACTATGGTTATTTGGTAAAACACTGTCAATTACATCAGCCAATAAAGAGATCCCTCCCATTAAGAAGTAATCTGATAAACTGAACAGGCCTAACCACATGATAGATTAGGACAGAATGTTCGTCAAAGGGAAATGCAACACTCAGATTAATACAGGCAGACTATTATCTTATGGCTTTTTAAGTCAATTCATATGTATGCATATTTACGACCAATAAATCAGTAGAAACAAGACTCTAAAGAGTGATGTAACTCCACTGTGGGGAACAGAGCTGATAATGACAGAGAAGTATTATGATTTTAAAATGTGTCTGTTTTGCACTGCCATACACAGTTAAAATGCAGCAGTGTCCTGTGCGACCTATCTTCTAGAGAGACTAAAGATAGGCCAGAACGCAATCAAAGTCACCGTCTCACGAAGCCACGTTCTTCTCCAAACAACACATCAACAAACCAATAAACCAACGTCAAACCCAAGCCACCCAGAGGAACACAATTCTGCAGATGGAGCACAGGTTACTTTTTAATGAGGGACCCGGGAAAGTTACAGGAAAAGGAGATCTCTGCATCTCACTTTAAAAGGCCATCAGGTGTCTCCTGTGGGACATGTTACTATGATCTTGTATTGATTGTGAATATGGAGCACAATTGTGTTACTTTGACCGCCGATGGCCGGGCAGATGGTACATTATGACCAAGACAGGGATGTTTGCCAAGAAGAAGAGTGCTACACACCAACACCTCTCTGGATCCCCCTGAGCAACAGATGTTGCTCTTATCTGGCAGTTGCTGGTAGACTTTTGTTGAGGCAATAACTGTGTAAAACTTATCTGTTCTCAACGTTTTCATGCAAATTGCAGAGGTGTTGCACTGGTTGGCTGCAAGCAGACAAAGCCCAGTAAGTAGATAAGCAAGTAGTGGCTCCAGGTGGTACACCTTTGATCTACAAGGCCATGGCATTATTGTAGGTCATGTCTCAACAACACTGAATGCTCAGATCTATGATGTAGAATAACACTTGATGCAAATTAAGCTTGAGTCAAAGGCAAAGGATTTCTAAGAACCTTAAAATTAGTGAATTTGATGTGAGGAAAAGCCCACAGTTCCAATAGATACTGAATGGTGATTTTTTTCTAAGAGACTGCACATAAAGAGCTGTACATTGGGTCATACAGATAGAGCCTACCTCAATTCGAGGCAACAATGCCCCCTCACAAGTGGGTGGACAATGCTGAACTCTCTGTGCCTGATCAGATGACTAACATTACAGAGAAGACAAGGCCACAGTCTTATTTGCAATTGAGCGGACGGAGGCCAAACACACAGGATCACTTCAACACACTGGGTTTTGCAGCTTGCATCAGAGAGTGTATGTGTGTGTTAAGTGTGTGCGTGTGTGTGTGTAAGATTGCTCAATGTTCCCCAAGCTTCCAAGACCATGCACCTAAACGTTAAATGGGACAGCAGCAGCCAGCAGTAGATTCTCTATCCTGCATCAGTGATAAGAGGCTTGCATTGAACATTTTAATTGCCACAGACAACAAAGTTAACAGCTAACATATGAATACTGTAGCGTGCAACCTTAAAATAAGGGCAAGCTTGTGTACACAGGTTGCATTGCTTATCACACCTTGAAGTTCCAGTCCATATTTACTTTTTAAAGGTAATCATATCAAGAACTGTAAATATATCTGTGAAAAACTGAAATTATGCTCCTGGAGTTGAGCCTGTTTTATGAAATGTTCAAAGTATAATGTGCGTGTCTACAGTCTCTACTTGACATTTAAAATGTGTAAAATTACGCTGTGAACTTTGTATGCAAAGTATTCATGCACAGGAGTTGCAGTCAAGCGCAGGTGGAGAGTTTTTACCCGTCCATTGGGAGTCAAGTCCTCCTTGTTGCGCAATTCAAAAGACTCTTCCTCCTCTTTCTCCCCATAGTCCCGTCCGAGCAAACTAAAGCCCTGCCTGCAGCACAGAAACCAGCAAACTCCTTGCAAAGGCATTCAAATGAGGTTAAGTGTGTCGTCTTCTGTTATCCAGGTCGGTGAATTCAACATTCACGGTGCTGTCTCGGCCGCAAGTAACTCCAAAAGCTGCGTGAGAGCATACAGGACACCGTCTCCATAGATATCCAGCGAGGAGGATGAAGGGTAGCATAAGCTTACTCTCTCCTTTCTGTCACAGAAAATGTCTAGAAATTGGCCATGACAGCGGTCATACTCCAACAAAACCAACAACAGAGGACCGGTTCAAAGAAAATTTTCCTCTCTCCCAGGACTCCTGCGCTCGGGACACCTTGCTGTCCCTCTTTTAACAACTTTACACGACCGAAGTAAAACAAAAACACATTTAGTGTCCAAAGCTGGCACTGAAGGTTAAAAACACACCGAGTTGAATGCGCTTGACAAGAGCGACACTGCTGCTGTCAGCGTTTTATAAACACATTTGGTGAGTAAGGTGAAAGTACACCTCTGTAAAGCACCGACTGTCTGACTTGTGAGCTTGAACAAAAGCGTGCTGCAGCTGGGACAGCATAGTGTGGGAGGAGCGATCTCGCCCACCGACCTCGCGTCTGACCCGTGATTGGCTGACCACAGACACTCCCCGAAATGGCACGCCCATGACACGCCCCTCCACACTGACAAAGTGTCACACGAACTTTGATGGTAGATGATAGTAATCAAAACACCATGCTGTCCCAGCAACCCTCATTTACCAGCTGCCTGTAGTGCTCATTAGTGAAGATATTATTTTAAATCACAGCTGTAGTATTTACAAAGGGAATTATACTCAACAGTGACTGTAAATACACTCAAATTATGCTTGGTCTTTTGCATTTCCTGCCTTGTCCTCTGAGTCTTATGCTATAATACTAGTACAGTACAGGTACAGATAAGAAAATCACACATCTAAATAGCCTTTATGTGTAATTAAAGGTCGAGTGTGTAGGATTTAGGGGGATATAATAGCAGAAATGGAATGTAGTGTTCATAACTATGTTTGCATAAGTGTATAGTCACCTAAAATTGTTTTTGTCAAATTAGACTGAGCTGTGTATATCTACATAGAGGACAGGTTCTCTTCCACGGAGCCATGTTGTTTCTACAGTAGCCAAGAATAGACAAATCAAACACTGGTTCTAGATAGGGCTATTCACATCTTTGTGTCAGTCACTGTAGTTCTCCTACATGCTTGGCAAACAGGAGAAGTTTAGGTTGTCTGCAATTTGCAGCCTCACTGTCAAATGCCACTTAATCCTAAACGCTAGACTTTTAACATAGAAATCAGTTTGTAGTTCCTTTACTGCACTTTATGGTGGAGGAAGTATTCAGATCTTTTATTTAAGTAAAAGTGGCAATACAACACCTCATTACAAGTAAAAATCCTGAATTCAAATTATATTTCAGGTAAAATACAGATTATTAGTATTAAATATTAAGAAGTGTTAAAGGTCAAAGTTTCTCATTGTACAGAATGTCCCCCATCAGTTTTATTTTTATTATTATATTATCGGATCATTATTATTATTGATGCATTAACCATTAAGCAGCACAATAATGCTGTAGCTGGTGACTTTACATGTGGGTTGTTTAAAGGGACCATTAACCCCCAAATAAAAAATACATTCTTTTTGTCTTTCCTGTAATGCTATTTATCAGTCTAGATTTTTTGATGTGAGTTGCAGAGTGTTATATTAGCAATAGGCCTTCTTGCCAATACACTCACTGGTCACTTTAATAGGTACACCTTGCAAGTACCGGGTTGGTCCCCCTTTGCCTTACATGATAGCATCACAAGGTTTCTGCGGATTTGTTGGCTTCACATCCACGATGCAAATCTCCCGTTCCACTACATCCCAAAGGTGCTCTATTGGATTGAGATCTGGTTACTGTGGAGGCCATTGGAGTACAGTGAACTCATTGTCATGTTCAAGAAACCAGTTTGAGATGATTTGAGCTTTGTGATAGTGCGTTATCCTGCTGGAAGTAGCCATCAGAAGATGGGTACACTGTAGTCACAAAGGGATGGACACGGTCAGCAACAATACTCAGGTAGGCTGTGGTGTTTAAACAATGCTCAGTTGGTGCTAAGGAGCCCAAAGTGTGCCAAGAAAATATCCTTGCCCGTGCAAATTGTAGCCTCAGTTTCCTGTTCTTAGCTGACAAGAGTGGCACCTGGTGTGGTCTTCTGTTGCTGTAACCCATCTGCTTCAAGGGTTGATGTGTTGGTTCAGAGAAGGTTTTCTGCATACCTTGGTTGTAACAAGTGGTTACTTGAGTTACTGTTGCCTTTTTATCATATTGAATCAGTCTGACCATTCTCCTCTGACCTCTGGCACCAACAAGGCATGTTCATCCAGAAAACTGCCGCTCACTGGATGTTTTCTCTTTTTCCTACCATCCTCTGTAAACTCTAGAGATGGTTGTTCATGAAAACCCCAGTAGATCAGCAGTTTCTGAAATACTCAGACCAGCCTGTCTGGCACCAACAAACATGCCACATTCAAAGTCACTGAAATCACCTTTCTTACACATCCTGATGCTCGGGTTGAACTTCAGCAGGTTGTCTTGACCATGTCTTCATGCCTGAATGCATTGACTTGCTGCCACATGACTGGCTGATTAACTATTTGCATTACTGAGCAGCTGAACAGGTGTACCTAATAAAGTGGCGGGTGATGGATCTGTATTTCACTTAGCTTGTGGTGCTTAAAACGCCAAAAAATACATCTGAAAATCTCAACAGCAATGTCTCTTTTCAACTATCCTGACCCAGGTACTCAAGATAATCCACAAACATCATTGTGAGCAGTTTGTTGTATGTAATTTCTAGACCATATCACCATGCAAAAGGAAGCGTGCATCTACTGCTAGCTCACCTAGTACCACTAAGCTAGCTCAGCAGCAGAGGATGTTTATGTTATGTTAATGTTTACATCTTGCACTGTCACAAGCATGAGCTTGGTGTTCATGAGTAGATGCATGCAGCCTTCTGCGTGGCGATTCAGTTGGCGGGTGTAGTTTGGTAGGAAGAAAATACTTCCTAGATGAAACTGCTCACAACAAGGCCTGTGGACTATCTTGAGTAACTGGGTCATGATTTCTGGAAAGAGACATTACTGTTGAGTTTTTTTTTTTGGCTCTTTGAACAGCACAAGCCGAGTGCCATCTAGTTCCATTATTTTAAGCGAAGGCAAACATCTCTACAGCCAATATCTCCATCACTCAGCAGCTCGCACCAAAACAATCTAGATCAATAAATAGCACTACAGACAAGAGGGAAAATGTGTATCTTCATCCTTCAAACTTTATTTGAATGGGAGATCAGATTTGATAGTGTCACAATATCACTAATTACCCCCAGTATTTGGTTACAGGGGTCCATGTCATTGGTTCGACAGCCCATTGGTTCGACATGCCATTAGTCCGACTGTCCGCGGTGCTGAACGGCTCGCGGCGGGCATATGGTGCGCCGCGACTGGCTTGAGGCGGAGCAGGCTCACGGCTTATGTGTTTGTCACTTTCTTTTTCATTTTAACCCACACCATGATCTTTTCCTGACCCTAACCAAGTGGTTTTTGTGCCTAAACCTAACCAGACCTTAACCACAGGGCATCATGATGATTTTGGAACGGACTTAGGAACAAAGAGTTTGATATGTTCGGAACAATGGGATGTCGAACCAATGGGCTGTCGAACCAATGGGCAGTTCCCAGTCATAGCTCATTTATGCTTTCTCTGTGCATATATTATTCTTTTTTTGTACTTTACTCTCTTTTTCTTGCTTTCCTCGCACACACACACACACACACACACACACACACTTATACATACACACACATTCCTCCCCCACTCTTTCCTCTTCCACTTTGCTGAACAGTCTACAAAGATACAGCAGTAGGAGGTAGGAGGACTGGTGCTAAATCTAGACACGTGATATATCCAGCCCCCTCAGCACACTCATGCTTATTTCTCCCTTAATATCCCTTCATTTCCCCTTCTCTGTTCTGTACAAACTCCCCCTACACATCTCAGTCAGCTGGCTTTAACTCATTCCTCACCAAGGAGAGCGCTTAGCTGCTGGTCTTCCTGCGTTAGCATGATGGATATGCTCCTTTGATTCAGTTATCCCCACAAGACACACACACTTACTATTTTCCAGTGTGCATGCATGAGCATACTTCCCCTTCAGATACTTTTAACCCTTATGCCTGCTGGTCCCCTGAGGGCTTAGTAAATCAATAAAAAAGGCTCATGGATGCACCTTTTCAGCTGGGGCATACTCAGCACTATGGAAAGTAATCCTGACCACCCCTCACCCCATCTGAGACACTCTTAGACACTTTCAAGTAACACACACAAACATATTGCCCCACATTTCAGCCTCCAGTGGTTACAGGAAAGAAAAGAAGGTTATTTGCACAACTAAGTAGAATTGACTTTATTTCATTATCCTTTCCTTTTGACATGTAGCTATACATTACAAAACAGCTTGCACATATTTGTACGCAAGAGAGAATATTTTCTCAACTCTTTTCTCGAAAGTACTGTACAGCAGCCCTGCCCCCTCTGTCTGTATCCACTCTGCAGTATCTCTTTCTCTAGGCCAGATCCTCCCTGTCCTCCCCCATATCCCAAAACAATACGCTGGGGGCCCCTGCTCCCACAGACCTGAAGGAACATATGTTTTATTTTTAGAGCTAACTCCTCAGCCCACGCTAGTGAAGTGAAAAAAGAGAAAAGCCCTCCCTCCATATATGGTTTCTGAAAAAGCTGAAGCCAGTACAAAAAGCACAAGTACATCCCCATAAGCAATAGAAGCCATTACCCCAATTTTGTCTGCCATTACCTTTTTATTATTTAGTGTGAAACAGCTAGAAGAACTACAATGATAATATCTCTCATAAACTCTCCTCTAGTCTTTCAGCCTCTTTCACTGTCTTCCTCTACCCCCTCCTCTGTCCTTCTCTTCCCCTCCTTCCAGGAGATGACACATGATTCTCCATTAACACACAGGCACACACACACACACACACACACACACACACACACACACTTGGATACACGCAAGATAACCTGATAGGAGTGTGTCAGGTTGAGGCACCAGATCAGGAGAAGGGCAAATGATTTGGTTGGGCTCCCAGTGTGATCACAAGCCAAGCTGGCTAGCCTCAAGCCAGAGGAGAGGGAAGTGTGAATCTGGAGTAAAATAGAAGTTACTGAAGGCTTATGATATGATGGGGTGTTGATGCTGGATGTAGTGGAGCTTTAGAAATTTGCTCAGATACCGTCAACTTGAAAAATGTGATTTTGTGTGACAGCACAACAGATGGAACAAGGTTTTATATCTTACTAATCAAATAAGTTGACATAATTGTTTTTTGCATCTTTACTGTGGTGTTAATAAAATTTGTCCTTCATCCTCTGTTTTTTTTCTTTTACTTCTGGCTGGTTCCACCTACTTCCTGCCTGCCACTCCTCACAACACCGCTTGTTGAGATTGGCGTGTGGGGTTTCCAAAAGACACGAGTCGCACATGTCAAGTTGATGGGAGACAGAGCCGAGCAGTGCACTGTTCCCTCCGCTCTCTCTCTTTCTGTCTTCTCTCTCCCACTGTGCCTCTGTCTGTGTCTCTCACTCTTTCCCCTTTGAGTTTTGTCCTGCAGGATCTTGTTTCACTGCAGCCCGCATCGCAGCCACACTCTCATGTTGGTGAACCAGACTGATTGTCAATAGAAAGGGATGTGAAATCTAGACTCCCTGCATGGTTCACATTTGGGTGGCTGTATGTTATGCTTTTCTTTCGCGTGTTCTCTGGGCGATGATTGATCAAATCTTTTGATATGTTTGCAGAGTATTGTGGGATTTCTACTTTTGAGGTTCTATTTGAAACTGAGCTTCCAAATGTGGTTTGCATGAGAAGCTCTGTGTCTGTTTAAGACAGCCGCTTTGTCCTTGGTGAGTTTCTCTTCAGAGGACTGTTCCAAGGTTAGAGTTTATCTGACAACCCAAAACTAAGGATTTAGGATAGGAGCTAACCCCCAGTGACCCTTCACCTAGGACTCAGACAGCATTTCCTCCCCACTGTGTCCAGCATTGAACTTAACCCTCACCCTGCCGTGCCACCACCCTCTCTACCACCAGCCCAGTGTGTTTGGGTCCAGCAGAGATTTAGGCTATGGGTTAGTGAACAGAGGACTGCTGTTTGACGGCTCTTGGCCCACGTAATGGGATAGGACTGCTGTGGAGCCCTTTAACTACTGCAGCACTTGACCTGAAGTTCCCACTGTGAAATGTCCAGCTGTGCATGCAGATTGTTTGTAACAGACAGGCTTTATATGTGGAAAATGGGATGAAATGATGACGGAAGATTAATTTAATTAAGTGAATGACAAAGAAATTAGAAAGATCTGCCTTCAACTGCACACACATCCTGTCGCCGAGTCTGATTCTTGTTACATGTTTAATAGAAAGAGGGACTGTGGGATTCTCAGACATGCAGCTGAGCTCTCATCGATACCATGTCCAGTACTTTCAGTCTTCCTGTTCTAGCATGCTTCAGCAACACTGTTTACCAATTTCAGGGACACCACAGGGAGGTATTTCCAACCCTGGCTGTGGGTATATCTGTTCCTGCACGGGGACAGTGTGGCACATAGGCTTGTGTCAAGGAAAGGCCAGGCTGGAGAAAACATTCCCCAGCTTCAACTTCTGACCCTTTTGCCCCAGTTAACCCCTAGCATTCCCCCTTCCCTTCCTTGCCTAGCTTCATTCCAGTAACCCTTAAATGCTCCAGACTCTTGTGCACTGGCTCAGCCTGTCAACACATAAACTGCCAGCAGAACTTGTGCAATGGATGAATAATTGTGTTGCAAGGAGGCTTCTCAGGTTTTAAGAGAGTGAGTGATACTCTATACCAAAGGCATCTGTCTTGGGCACCATTACACTATGGATCCGTTATTGACTGCAGCACCTAGCTAGTTTTCTACTGCAGTGGGACCCAAATACAAGGAGTGACACGACATTGCAAGTGATTTTTCAAGAAAACCAGACAAAAACGTGGCTGTCTTTTAATTGTATGTAACTTTGTTTCAATGTGATATTTAAGTTCCTCAGTCTGTGACTTTTCCTGAAAGTGTGCTATGAGGCACCCCTATTGTTAAAAATGGTTAAAAAGCCAGAATGTAAAAAATGGCCATTTATACCTATAAGCACCAGTGGGTAAAATTTAATCCTATAGAGAATGCAGTCATTTTCGTGTGCCCGAAAAATAAATGCATTCTAATAGCAGGTAAATTTGGCAGTTCTAGTGTGTATGTAGGCAGCAACTTTAACGGTCAAACAACCATATCATATCATTACTCTTTTAAAAGCTTTATTCTGTGAGCAGTAAGATATGCCAGGAGCATCATTCAGAACCGAGCCCGGCATTATTTAATGACCAAAGCACTGAGTTTGTGTCACACAGTGGTTACAGGCTATTTAACAGGCCGGGCGTGTGCCGTGGGTGCTCAGCTGCGGAGAGGGAGACCTCTGTGTTTGAGACAGGAGCGGGAGGCAGGAGGTCTGACGCTTCTAGCGAGAGGAGAGGGAGAAATAAAACAAAATAAGATAAAATAGGAAAAACCTGTCTCCCTCTTTTATTTTATTTTCAGCGTTTAATCAAGGCGGAGGCGGGCGGCTGGAGGTCCGTGACTTCCAGAGAGGGGAGAGGTAGAAACAAACAGCCAATGTGTGTCTGTGTGTGTTATGTTCAGGTGTTGTCACAACAGTGCCCAAACAATAAACAGGACAGACAATAGGATTTTATTTATTTTTACACTACATTTTCACTGAAAGCTGACTGAATCCGACCCGAGCCTGAATACAATTTATAGCTACATTTCTGACCAAACCCGGCCCGACCCGTCGAGTACCGTAGGGCTCGGATCACCACACTCTAGTATGTGTATGTGTCCCCTATTGGGGCCTATCTGAATTTCTGTCTTTGAGATATATTATTTTGTAATATAGCTGAATTTTCTATCCATACATATAAATTTTAAATATATTAAAATTATAAGCCATCTTTGAGTAAACTGCAAGTATCATTTAAGTAGGCTATGTCGTGGCCGGCCGAGTGTCCTCTTTTTGGAAATCAAAATATGGTCTCCCTAAGTTACATAATTCAGCTTTTCATAGCTTTGCACCACAGTTGACCTAATACTGGAACTTGAAAGGCAAACATTCTTCAATGTGGTGGAAAAAATCAAAATAAGAAGAGTCACAATACAAGAAGGCTTGTTATCTGTAACCGTCATCAAAAGCAAGTCAGGAATGGTCTGGAATCACAGAGGAGAGAAGATTGGACATTTGATATCATTGGACAGTCAACCAGAGAAGATAAAAAGCCAGAGGAGCTGAGACTAAAACTTTCACAGGAGACACAACAACTGACAGATATGCTCATTTGTTGTCTGGTATTTGCACATCAAAGAGGAAATAAAAAACAGATACAACCTCTTATTTCTAATCAGGGATTTATAAAAGGTAGTTAACCACCCCATTCGGCACGATGAATGTTGGCATTGCACGTTTCTGCAAACCACGGATACATTACATTTAAATTTCAACAATATTGTGGTTAAGATGTGGTTTGGTTTAGGCACAAACCCACTTGGTTATAGGTTAGACAGAGATCATGCTATGGTTTAAAATGAAGACAGTTTTAGGGACACAATCAGGGGAGGAAAAGCAGTGATGCCTCAGTAAAAAAGATAATTTTTCATGGCACTATCTTGGCAAAAACCCTGCTTTTTGTTGCACTATCCCTGGTGGAAAAACAGCAACAAGACACTACAAAACACTCATGCGTGGGGGCCTAAAAAACTGCTGGAAAAACAGCAACAGGTTGCGAAAACACAACCCGTTTTGTCGTTTGTTTGTCTCGAACAGTGGTCTGCAGCTTGGCAGGCGTCTCACCTAGGTGACATGCCATCCATCATCCCCTGCACCTCACAGGGACAAAGGAAGCTTACATACTACCTCACTTTAGAAACATTGATATAATATGTATGGAAGGTACAAATGTAGCGTATTTGTGGTTGGCAGAAACGTACAATGCCAACATTTTTGTCTGGGGACTGGGTCGAGTTAATCAATTTCCTTGATTTTACTGAAACTTGGTGTATCACCACATGTTTGAGGCAGTCAAACTAAGAATAATTTACTATTAACTTGTGGTGTTTGGGATGGTTAATGGTTGTGGTACTGTAGGTTTTTAAGTTGAGTGTGAGTGCGAGGGAGAGGATCACTTATTGACAGTTAGGGAGGCTGGGCAGAGAGCCAAAGTCCTTCAGCTATTTTTAGGATGCTGACTGTGTGAAAGTACACTGAATGCAAAATTGATGACACACTGCCAAAATCTGAACCTGTGCCGGATTAGTGGTGTCTGTGTGCACTTGCATTTAAACATGTCCATAAATGCTCTTTTGCACAAAAGCACATGCACATGCAGTCAAAAATGCAGAACTGAGTGTGTGCATGTCTTTGTGTACAAACTAGGGGCAGAGCTTGTGAACTGGTGGTCACCATGGAGAACTACTGAAAGATGGACATGTCAAAAGGCTTCGTAGAATCACTGGAAATGGTCTGCTATTTGAAGGAGTCTAGCCCTGTGTGTCTGTGCTCAGTCTCGCTCTTGTTTCCTGTGTTTAGATATCAGCCTTGAGAGTGGCTCTTAGCAGTACAAGCAGTATAATTACTGAATATGGAAAAAGTGCCCACTGCTTTACCTCAGTCTGGGCAGCAGCCTTTTACAGAGCAACTGAGTAAACTTCTATTCCTTTGGTCCAATTTGCGAGAATGTATCTGGGTGTCTTTACAGGGAAACCCACCCTAAAACATAAGTGCTCACTCCTGTGATCTTCCACACTTAAAAAGTTTTTGTTTACAGGAACTCCCTAAACAAGAATCAAGAAAACCAAGGCACTGGTGACAATGAGTGGGAAGCCAATCTTCTGGATAATTACTTATCTTGTTTGAATTTTTTATGCTTCAATTAGTTTGGTTCAAAAGTTCAAAAAGGATCCAGCATTTATATTGGCAGGAAATCATCAAGCATAATGTGACACTGCACACAATGGAAGTATGCTATTCATAGTTAATATGCTGGCTTGAGAGACTGTAAAAGAGATGGAGTCTTGGAGGCATTTTTCTTTATAGTTCAAAGTTCAAAGCAGAGAGAGCAAAGACAAGGAAAGAGCAGGGTAACATGCAACAAAGATTTTAGGCTGATTTTAAAATCTATCCAGGAGGTTGAGAGGACAGACAAAAAAAAAAGAAATTGTGTTCCGCCTTTTAGATAAAACAACGATTTGATCTCAGATAATCACGTCAGTCATGCAGACACATGCACGGTAACAAGTGAAACTGTTTTTTGACACTACTCTGCACTCCAAGTCAACATCATGTCACAAGAAAAAGCATTGCAAACAAAGTTAGTTTAATCTGGGTGTGTTTGGGAAAATGTATGCTACTATATAAACAGCGTATGTGCGTGTCTGCCTGTGTGTTGTCTCATGTTTCCTTTAGGACTTGATCCAGGCTGTTGCTAGGTGCCGTGACCTCCAAGAGCAACATGCGTGGATGCAGTGGGTGAGCACTGCAAGAAGTAGGGCTGTATTTTATTTCTGCACCCTCCCCCTACCCCAAACTCACATCCTCACTCACACACTATATACCATAAGCTCCCCATGGGCTTTGGCCTATGGCTAGGCTTGTTCACCAGTGGTTCATCATCAGGCACAATATCCACTCCCACCACAACTAGTGAGCAGAGGAGTTTATAATTTTACGAGGCAGGATATTTCAGTCTTTTTCACCCATGAATAAAGGTTTTAGTATGACATCATTGCAAACTGGTCTTAAAAACTTCCTACACTTGAAGAAGAAGAAATAAACCTCCATTGCATTAGCTGCACCACTCGCTGCCCTCCAGATGCCCCAACCCCCACCCCACCTGCAGGCTGTGAGTGGAGTGGGGCCCAGCATGAGGAGGACAAGCCGTTCTGTTGCCTTGCTGCCAAAGGTACTTTACTGGAGCTCAAGTCCAAGGAACTGAGTTTGGGAGGGGAAGGACACAGTTTGCATGTCTGGCCAGATATCTCAGTGTGTCTGTGTGCGTAAGACAGTACATTGTAGAAATGGGCCAGCTGAACTTCGAAGAAATTGCTGACCTTAAAGGCACAGTAGCTCAAAATCAAAACCACATACTTTTCCTCTTACCTGTAGTGCTTTTTATCGGTCTAGATTGTTTTGGTGTGAGTTGCCAAGTGTTGGAGATATCGATTGAAATATCTGTCTTTTCTGTTCAATATAATGGAACTAGGTGGCACTTGGCTTATCGCCATGCAGAAGGAAGCATGCATCTATTCATGGACAAGAGGCTAACTTGTGTGAGATGTAAATGTACACAGCTTTCTCCTCAGCTGAGTTGTAATGTTAGCTAGCTCAGTGGTGGTAGGGTGACCCAGCAGTGGATGTGTACTTCATTCTGTGTGCTGATATGGTCGGCAGGTGTACTTCAGTAGAAAGAAAATAGTTCCTACAGGATACATAATGGGGTCTGTGGATTATCTTGAGTAACTGAGTCATGATTTCTAGAGAGAATTATTGCTGTTGAGTGTTTTTTTTTCCTCTCTCTTTTTTGGCACTTTGAGCACCACAAGCCAAGTCTCATCTACTTCCTTAATACTGGCAAGAAGGCAGACATCTCTACAGCCAATATCTCCAACACTCAGCAACTCACACCAAAATGATCTAAACTGACGAATAGAACTACAGGTAAGAGGAAAATATGTATTTTGGATTTCGGGGTGAATTGTCCCTTTAACTTGTCCAAATTACTGTAGTTTGGACAACTTCCCAGTGTCCTCTTGTACCTGAATGGAAAAAGAACCATTCAGTTGTCGCTTTCTGAACATGAACACAGAAACATTGCTGTTTAACCATCCTGACCACCTTCATACTTTGTCACTTGGCGTGACCATTTTCACCCTCACTCATCATCCTCCCAGCTGCAACTGTCGTTTGCTACAGTCAGCAGTTCACATCAAACAAAGCCCAAGGCAGAGCAACAAAAGAGAGAAGACAGTGGGCAAACAAACTGGGAGGCAGACTAAATAACTGCGGCTTGTCTGCTGAATGAGGGAAACACAACCCAGTGGTGTGTGTGTGTCTCACTGGCTGTGGCTCTGCATTTGTGTATATGTGAACTTTTGTGTGTGTGTGTGTGTGTGTGTGTGTGTGTGTGTGTGTGTGTTTGTTCGTGCTGGCAGCAAACATGAGAAACAAAAGCGTCTCAGCTCCATGCATCTCCACTATGCTGCAGCTGTTTTCGGTATTTAAACTTAATGCAGGTGTCAACGCTGCTGACTTTGTGGAGCAGTCGTTGTGCGTATAGCTTCTATGTCTCCTCTGTGAATAAATCAACTTTGAAAAATCTATGTAAGCATGTTTTCATAGACATGAGTCTGTATGTGTGTAAAAATGGGTCAGTCACAGCAATAGTAGGTGTCATGACTTGTACTTCAACACACAGGCATCACTTGGTTGTTTTAACAGAGTAAAGCGGAGTCTGATGAGAGCAGTTTGCTTATGTTGTATTGAGCAGACAGACTCAAAAGGATAACCTGTCAAAAGATCTCTTACAGCTACATCTCTTACATTTTCTCAACATTAACAAGACTTTACAGTAGACAACAACAACATAACAAATGACTCAAACAGAGAGAGACAATATTGCTAACGGAAGTTGAACCATGTCATTGTTTTGCAAGTCACAAGCAAAGGCTAATTTATATTCCCTTTATGTATGAAAATAGATACATTCATTTTAAAAGCTGTACACACTGCCCTCATACTTTCATGTGTCCTTTATGTTGGCATAATATAGCCATAAATTTGTCACTAGAGGGCAGAATCAAAGGTTTCACACAACTGAGACGACGGTGGAGGAGGTCGTAATAATGTAACTTTTAAAAGAGGCAGCATTGTAGATGGCGGTGGTCTGTGAGGCTATTTAATACAATGCAACATATAAGACACACAGACAATTATTTTCACTGTATTACTGATTTGTTCTGTTGTGCTACTTGAAATGTCTTTTTCATTTTGTCACATGGCCTACACTGCACTGCTCCCATGATCTTCAGTATGGGGTGCCGTTTGTAAAGTGTCTCACACTGAAAATAACATCAACATTTTGCCACATGTAGCTTCAAACAATGTTTAAAAAAGTATTGTGATTTTTTTAACGTCACCTTTTACCACATTTACAGCAATATTTGTTAACTTAGAAATATATTAAATAGTTAAATCTAAATATTAAATGTGGCACCTAAATGTTAAATGTTAAATCTAAATATTAAATCTAAATCTAAATGCTAAATCTAAATCTAAATATTAAATCTAAATCTAAATGCTAAATATAAATATAAATATAAATATAAATGTTAAATCTAAATATTAAATCTAAATCTAAATCTAAATGTTAAATCTAAATGTTCTGGGTGAAACTAAATATTTAGCTAATATGCAAATTCACACTGCCGGTCACCGGAAGTACCAAAATAAAAGCTTGAGATGGTCAGACTGTTTATAGAATCAATTAACGAATTAAAACCAACTTATCGGGGGAAATGGACACTTGAACATACATTAGCGTGATAATAACTACCTAAAATAACAAGAAACGTGTTTGGAGAAATTTTATTTGATGTGTACTAATTTAACTATTTAATATATTTCTAAGTTAACAAATATTGCTGTAAATGTGGTAAAAGGTGACGTTAAAAAAATCACAATACTTTTTTAAACATTGTTTGAAGCTAAATGTGGCAAAATGTTGATGTTATTTTCAGCGTGAGACACTTTACAAACGGCACCCCATACTTCAGTGGTACTGCTCCATTTCGTACGTATTCATAAACTTTAAGAAAACATGCACAAATACAGATGGAATGAATGCAGAGTACGGACAGAAGGCTTCATCTGTGTCTGTACGCATACCTAATGCTGAGCATCAATGAGCCCCAGGTCTTCAGTCTTTGCACTCAAGTCCCAAATTAAATCCCTAAACAAGACTGACAAGCCCTGAATCAACTCTCAAGTCAAGACTCACAAGTCCCGAGTGAAGTCCCAAGTCCTATACTTTGAGTTTCGAGTCCAAAACAAGTCATAATGTACTCTTCACCAAATGTAATGCCATTTTAACAACAAAATGATAATAGGCTATATTCAATTTTTAAAAACCATGAATACTTTTTAAAATTTGTATTTATTAGTTAAAACACTGCAAATAGTTTTTTTGTTGACCAACACATATTTTTTGTACACATACTAAATTACCTTTAGTATCATTTTTCCCCCCAGCTAGCACTCAGTAAGGTATTAAGTTATTTCTTTATGGTTCTCTCCTGCAACTTGATAGGATGCTGTTGGAATGGTCCAAACAAAGTAGATCATCTGGGGAATTAAGTGTTGACTTGCTGGGAATGAGTAGCATTAATGTTATTTGATTCAGGAAATGAATTTATTTATGTTGCTCTTTTTAAATAACATACTTTTTAAACTTTGAGTTTGGGGGAAGGTGTCAAGTATTGCCAAGTCAAAAGGCTCAAGTCCAAGTGAAGTAACAGGTCACTGGTGTTCAAGTCCAAATTGAGTTACAAGTCTTTTTTGATTTTTGAAGTCAAGTCTAAAGTCATCAAATTTGTGACTTGAGTCTGACTTGAGTCCACACTTCTGATTGCAAAATAATAAGATAACAAGATAGGAAAATATTAATATGATAAACACTAAAAATCAAAGAACAATAACAAGGTACAACAAAGATAAAAATGAAATGTCAATATGAGAATGGTGTCAATTTTCTCATCCATCTTTATGAAAGAAAGCAAATTATTTCCAAGAATGTCAAACTTTTCGAGGAGAGCAGAAGCCACTGTCACTTGTTTTTTTTTAAATATTTCAATCACCCCTGGTGTGCATCCTGAACTGAGTTGGTGTTGTTTCCATTCGTAATTGTGAGTGGTCCAACATGTTGTAGCAGCTGCCTCAGACACACCAGTTGAGCTAACATTGGAGGAGATCTTTGGAGGTGGAATCCCAGTCTGGGTTTACCCAGCTGAGCTTATTTTCAGCTGAGATTGGCCCTCCCCAGCAGGAGGTCATACCGGTGTATGGACACCTGAGAGCAGGCTGCTTTTATAGCCCGTTTACAGCAGCTCTCCCGCCAGTATGCAGGGACATCAGGTTCCCATACTGGTGGTGGCCAAAATAAACACCTGTCTTATAGTCCAACAAGAGTGCAATATTGCTGAATCCCCCAGTTTCTAACACACATTTTCAAACCAGCCTCCGTCAGCATTCCTTACTATTGTTTTGTGTTTGACATATCAGATACACATAAATAAAGCTGGTGCTGCACACACACAAAACTTCATCCATCTTCATGACAAGTAGCACTCATCCATTATAAGAGATCAGCAACATTATCTCTTGGAAACATCTGGGAGTGAGTCACAACTTGACCCCTGTTTGTGAGGAAGAGTGTGTTGGTGGTTGTGGGTTTGACAGTTTATGTGTATGTGTGAGAATGTTTGTGTGTCCATGTGTGTTTTCATGCTCGTACCCTCAGCACATGTCCTATGCCATGTGCAGTGGTACCCTTATGGAAAATACACACAATGCTAATGAGGGCAGACAATCTGATCCCAAAAAAATCCCTGTGAGAAAAAAGGCCATTATGGGTCTCCACCTGTGAGTTTGTTTGTGCATGTGTGTGTTTAACAGAAGTTGGAGGAAAATGCAGAGGGCGTGACCTTTTAAGAGATTCTTTTGAAGTGGTTTAAAAAGACAGCGTGAAAGATGATCATATCTCCTGGTGCATGTGCATATTTTCCAGCTTTCTCTCAGTAACTTGCTCTTAAATGTTTTGGCATACTGTCCCGTCAGACTCATTTCATTAACCCCTTTATAATTTATGTGTAGGTTCAGTGCATTTTGGCAGCATAAAACATAATCTAAGACCTGCAGAACAAAGCTGAGTGATGAATAGATTGTGGGAGAGAGTTGGACAGCAGTTTATCAGTCAAATGGTGCAAGCTGACATCATATGTGAGACACAGAAATCCATGCCTGAGCTTTAGCTGACATCTAGTGGTCATCTGCAGTATGACTCAGAAACTGCTGCTGCAAAATACAACTGTAGTTCAAATGCACATGAAAGAAAGAGGTCATATTATTCAAAAAATAAAAATAAATGTCACTCTTAAAATTCACATTACACGATGTGTTTCCATTAAAATCTAATTGATTGGTCTAAGAAAGCTATTTCATCTTGTATTGACTCGTAAAATGTCCCTCTTAGAAACAGTAAGGTGACATAAAAAATTCAGTAATAAGTCATTTATATTGCCTTAAGTGACAGTTAGATGTAAAGTGAATTTATTTAGTGTTCTGCCTTATTTTAAGATGTTTTAAAAACATTTCAGCCTGATATCACACATATCAGCTCTTCTCCCTCTGGAGAAATAGACTCATGATCTCAATCATAAATCAGACAAATTTTAAGGACTTTGTAAACCGTTTAATTGCTTCCTACAAGGACTCTGCCTATTTGTCCTCAGAGGGCAATAGCTAATTGTTTCATCTGCATGTGCCATCTATCTATTTATTTATTTTCTATCATATTCATGTGCAACTCACATACGTATACATACTTATATCTTTTTTTCTAATTAATTCTTATATATTGCAACATCTGTTGCTAATTTGGGGTGAGATTTTTCTGCTATGTGTATATAAATTTTTATATATATTTTCCTTATTGTTGATGTTGAGGAGTATGTATGTGTTTGTTAATTAAAAAAAAACAATTAGAAAAACAAACATTGCAGCCTTCACTGTGAGTAGGTGGAATTATTTCTCCCCATTCACAGAACTATTCACATGTGAAAATAAGAGGATTACAGGACTGATTTTAATATCATTTGGGTATATTTTGACTTAAAATGTTGCCAAAATGACTTTGTAAGTGAGCTTGAATGTTGGAAAGTCTGTGTAATATTTGCTGGAAATTCTGCCTCTGGTTGCTCTTGTTAATCAGTTTATCACTTGAGCCTTGGTGTTGTTGTTTTTTCCCCAGATGAGTGGTTTGACCCCAACCAGACCTTATTAGGTCTCCTCTGAACCAGTCTCTATGGTTACTATAAGGTCAAATATAAAAGGTCAATGAGGAAACAGATGGTGATCCAGCCTAACCATGACCCTCACTATTATAAGCTAGGTGCAGATGTGTTCCACAGAGGGTGTACATGTGTTTGTATGTACTGCACATGTTATCAGAAGACAACAGAAGAGTAGTTATCAGTGGACAGCATTTAGTTTTGAACTCTTTCAGTGATACAGATACAGATACAGTTCACTGAAGAATAAAATAATGCTATTTGTCTGTCATTTTACATTTATCATAGCTAAAATGAGTGTGTGTCAAACTCTATGCACTTAAAAATACCATTGCACCTTGTTTGAGTTAGTACATCTGTGAAATAATATGCATTACAGTACACTATCAACAGTACAGTACACTATCAATAAGAAAACCTTTTGAGGAATATACCAAATCATTTTTGTACCAGTCTCAGTTAAATACCTGTGGACCACATCTGTAGTCGGTTTCCCCTGCTGATTTGATGTCCTACTTTCCTCTCCCATGCCATTCTCTTCTGTTTGCCATTGTCCTCTCTCTGCTGACATAATTCTATACTCTTATGGTATCTCAGGCCTAGCAGGGAGCTTACAATCTGACAATCTGATTTGATTGAAAACACGGTAAATCCCACGCTGGCCCAGGCATTCAATCTCACATCATCACTGACACACTGCCGTCCCATAAACCCACTTCTTAATCCCAAAGCCTTTTTATTTTGTGGTCAATGTGCCACCCATTGCCACAAATCCCCCTCTGCCTCAGTCTCACCCACCCCACCCCCTTGTGAGTGTGTGTGTGTGTGTGTGTGTGTGTGTGTACATGTGGATGAGTTCAGGCACAGCTGGCATCATCATCCTGTAACTTGTTCTGTTCTGGGCATGTTTGTGAATGCACTGGCACAAACAGACTACCTGGACAAGGTCAGAAAGATACCCGGCAGAAGTGTGCACCGTGCTGGTCTGCTGTGGTTGTCATTCTATGTGCTCCTGCTGCTGATTCAGGATATAAAGGACTTCAATTCTATTTTGGGGTTCAAGTTCAGATCTGCCTTTCCTGGAGAGAAATACTTCTTAACCATCTCCTCACTAGCGCAGTGCACTCCAGCTGGCAGCAAAGAAAAGTGTGCCAGCGGACGTTATGAAATGCCAGGGAAGAGGAGAAGAGGAATAAATCTTTAGTGCATTGGTGATTTTGATCCACATCCCAGATGGAATATTATTGTTTTTGACTAATTCCACGAGACTTATTTGGACACCAGGGACAACTTCATATTATTCGTAACTATTTTGGAAAAATACAAGCACTCTACGGCGAACTGAAAAAGTTTTTTTTTTTTTACCCCATTCTCCCTTCCAGTCTCCTCTGCATCCAGGCTCCGGCGGAAGGGACGCCACAGAATCCCGCCTGCCCTACAAGCCCTCTGCTACATAACAAATATACTGAATTAGCCTGTATCATGCAAGAGCCTCACAATTACATTAAGGCCATGTGAATTAAACAATTTAAAGGATATAAAAGACGAAGTGCGCGCTCTCGGCGAAGCGCAGCATCAGCACCAGCATCCGATGCGCGTCCCCGCTCCGGTAGAGGCTGCCCGAGATCCCGGGAAGAGGAGTTGGAGCTGCGCGAGTTAAAGTTGGGCTATAGGGGGGTGAAAGGATGCTGCAGAACAATCTACGATCCAATTAACATAGCCTATGCGGAGAAACGTGTCCTGAGTGAAGGATGACTTGCAAAATACTGAGCATATGCCTCTTATTTTTGGGTTTTCAACATTGCTCATCACGTAAGTCCTGTGAAACAGCAATTGTTCATCTGTTATGGCTGCTAGAATATTATTAAAATAATTCAAAGTGTATATCCATGCCTTATCTGCATATTGTTTAGCGTCTCATATGCTTGAAAGTTGCAAGATTATGAGTGGAAAATACCACCGGAGGGCAAAATGTACAGCCTGGGGTGCTGGGATGGTTGAAGGGCAACACACGTTGCCAGAATTACAGACAGCCTTAAAATACAGATCATTACATTTCACTGTTTATCTTGCCGATTGTAATTTCAGTACAGCAGTGTTTTGTTGGATCACATAAAAAGTGCAGAGGCAAACCGCGTCGGTCCTGCAGGAGGTGCGCATGGTCGTCCCTATCGCACTTGACTGTCTGCATTGCAGTGCTGCAGCACGCAAGTTTCTGCACCGTGTGCCTTCAACTCTCGACTTCTTTGCAACGCACGATGCTGGTCGAGAGTCTATGTTGTTTCTAATAATAATCTTCATATCGCTTTGACCATGTGTATTGGTGAAGGGGGGAAATCCGCTGAACAGATTTTCAAAGTGACGGCTGAGAGAGCAGGGCACAGCGTCCTGACCGGGACCAGCCCACTGCAGTACTTTTTTGGGAAGCCCGTGTTCCCACCACCTGGCCATTACAAATCCCTGCATCCTCCACAAGACGAGCGTGGATTCACCTGACAGGAAAATCATTACTTACTGTAAAATCAGGAAAGCAGTCATGTGGGGGCTTAGTTGGACAGAGGTGGGGGCTGTGTTTGGGGCTTAAATTGGGTTAGGGAGAGGGTGCCATCCCCCCTTCTGTCACAGGGCTTGTATGCATACTAATAAGCTTTGAGCGTGATGTCAGTGCCATCACGACCTCACAGGGTCCTGACTGTCAATTAACAACAGAAACAGCATGACTCATTAGTTTTTGATATCAGTGGAAGATCAAGGAGGAGGGGTGCTTTGTTTGATTTCTAACAGACAACTGTATTTTGGTTTAACACAAGCTCAAGCAGGTTAACAGTATTAGTTCTGGATGTTAATGTAAGAGGATCCACTTCAATAGACACTTTTCTGAGCACTCTCTGTAAAGGCATTGCAGGGTTAGTAACATTCCTGGAAAGTAGTTTGTATTATATATGCTGCTGTTGATTACTAAACTCTGTCACATGGAATGCTGGGAAGTGAATGGTGTTATCTTATAGCCTACTGTAGTGGAAAGAGATTCAAAAAGTGAATGAACCAGAGAGACTGCAGTTGAGTGGAAGTTTGTGAACATCATCAAATCATCAAATGCTATTCAGTAAGTGGGGGCCTGTGGGTTTGGCTTGTTACAGATCTTCTGTACTTTATTGGCTAGGCTGTCTGTACTGTATATCTGCTGTGTAGAAGTGCACAGTGGAGCTCTGCCAGATTAAAATGGAGCCTCAAATCCCAGAGCACAGTGACCCAGCCTGGGGTGGGGCCGAGGCTCACACTGTAAGGTGTGCGTGTTTGTGTTTGGATGCAGAGGTGGTGATGCATAGGTATAAATCTCAAGTTCATGCTTTGTGCATTCTGTCATGGTTAGCAGCCCAAGCAGCAGGAGACTGACAGTTTGGTCCACGTGAGGGGAATTCATGATATCTAGCAAGGGCATAGGTTTTGTTTCAACACTGGGGGGGACACATATGAGCTAGGGGGTTGGGGGAGGAAATTTCCAGTGTTAAACACTTAATTTCCTGCATTGTAGTATTTTTTATACATTGATCTTTGTCTTTTCTGCATCAGTTTGAGGTGGAAATGTCTTTAATTTCATCAAAATAAAAGTCCTCTACTACTTTCATGTTCTTATTGGAGATGTCTTGGGCATATTATGTTTTAATTGGGACAAATGCACATTCTAAATATTGAGGGGGATGTTTCCCCTGCATTTCCCATCAAAATCTATCTATGCCTATGCCTAGAACATGTTGTTCTGTGTGGAGAGTTTTGTTTTTTTACTCAGAAAATAATGTTATTTGAGATCTAAATTCAAGTCTGGCTCTGATGTCCTGCATGGTTTGTGTTTTTATCTCTGACAGTAGCCAGACACCACCCACTGTGATGCCTGCCAGGGCATGATTGAATTATTAAAACCACTTTAAAATAGCCTGCTATACTTTTACTGCACATTTATGCTGTTGTAATGCAGTACTGGCAACAGTATTTTGATATATTACTGACATGTTGTTGGTGGACATCTGCATTCACTTGCACACACACTGGGTGTGCTGTCTGAATCCTCAGCTGTCATGCTTCGCAGAATAGTGACAGGCAGAGGAGGTGCCTCTCTGCACACTGTATGTTACCAGCAGTAATGACGCGTCAGCCCAGACAGACCATCCTACACTTACAGCAGACTGATGATTCAGCAACAGTGGTGCTAGAGCTCTATGCAGCCACACTGTTCCCCACAGCCCCTTAATGATGAATAGAGAAAGAGACTACTCTGTGTGGCGCAGAGAAGAGAGGGGAGGGGATGCAGGATCACAGAGAGAGGGTTGAAAACCTGGTGACTGGATGCTCTGCACAGGCTTCAGGTATACTTTAGCTACTGCATCATGACAACGCCCACTTGGGGAGAGAGAGAGGCAGAGAGAAGTAAAAAAATAGCAAGATGATGAGCGAGAGTATGAGGTAATGGGATGCAGTGAGAGCAAGAGAGAGTGGATGATTTTTGGAGATAAAAGGAAAGAGAGGACGCAGAGTGAGGGAAAGGAAGCAAGACGTTGAATAGGTGGGGGTGTGGAGTGCGTGACAGTCTTGCCATAAAGAGGAGCTGAGTGGCCTGGGTTAACCTGTCGTGGTCTGGGATGGAGCTGCTCCCTACATTTAAAGTCAAACCCCTCTCTTTTTACTACTAACTGAAGAATTAAAACAAATCAATATGCCTTGAGCCATTCGCAGCAAATGAGCCTTGCCTGTGTAACTGCAGCACAAAGCAGCTAAATATTTTTGTATGAAAAGCCATTTGAGCAGTGGATCATTTGAAATAACTCTACAATTTAGTAATGGAATGATGTGGCGGAGATCTGTTATTGAAAATGTGCAGAAGAGTGGAGATTTCTGTGTGACAAAGATGGTGTGAAAGCCTCTTGGAGAGGCACACAGAGTCACAAAGTCAAGGTCAAGGTTACATTTCACTTGCTCAGCACATTTCCTCTACCTGAGTGTGCAGCGTGCCCTTGCGTTAAAGGTGACAGAACTTGTGCTCATGTGACTAACTCATTCTTATCAGATGAGGCAGAAAATGGTGAATTTGTGCTGTATAACGGCTTGCGAATGTTTCATGCGTTATTTAAGGTAGTGTGAGGCGGCGGCTGAAAGCTCTCCACTTTCTCATTCCTGCAGGACTTGCTGTGTGATCACTCAGTGCTCTGCTCCCCGACAAAGTTATTTAAAATTTGAGTCTATGCAGCAGCCTTCCTCATCTTGCTCCATCTGCAGCCTGCATACTAATTCTGTTAATGTCTCCTGTTTCTAGCTACCGTCTAATGCCTTTTCTCCTGTGCTCCATGACCTCTGTAATTGTAAGAACAGGAATTACAATGCCAGAAGACCTGTTTATTAACAATCCTAAAAGTTTAGGGAGGATTACACTGAGGAAGAAGAAGAAGGTTGGACTGAAGCTGCTTTCATTCCCCTCATTTCTATTTTGGTTGGTCCTGCACACACTCAGATCAAAAGATTCTACTTTCTTTGTGTCTGCCTTCCTTCATATTTAAGTAAAAACCAATCCATCTATATTCTTTAGCCTATCTATATTAAATCTTTTGGGAGCGTTAGCATACTTTGGCACTAATAATGAGACAGTGTTTCTCTTGGAGCTCGAGGTGAGGGCATTGCTCATTTATCCTCAGCAGTGACACAAGCAAGATTAGGTAGAATTATGGTCAGTTTTAATAGCCGAGGGCTGGAGAGCGAGTCTGAGCAGATGGGTGATGCTCCTATCACTCTCATAACCATATGCAGAAAAGCAACATCTCAACATGACAAAGCGACAGTCTCAGTTTGCCTTTCGACTTCCTTGCCCATGACACTGCATGCGCTTTTTCAAGAAATAACACAGAACTACAGACATCCAGGCACTGACAGGCATGCACACACACACCCACAAGACTTCCATGTGACGCAGCAACATTTTTATTCTGCCTCTGCAACACCAGCGACGCAAGATCAAACCTCCTTTGAAATAGGAAGGGAGTGTTGTGTAACTGCATGACATTCACAATAGTTTATCTCAGAGATAGTGTGCGTAATCAGTAGCTGTCACTCTCATATTTCAGCGCTCGTCCCACCCAACCTGTGAAAAAATAAAGATGCAAAGATAATGCATGCTCAGACAATGTAGATGTTAGGACGATTTAAAGTCTTGTTCCACCACCTTATAAGGAGGCTATTTAGGGAATGTGCTTTAGTATGGAAAACAAATCTGTGACCTCACTATCTGTATACCTCCACTAGCAGAAAGACTAAACATGTTGGTGCTATGGTTTGAATTTAATTGGACTGATCCGTGCAAATGTGTATTTTATGTCTAATGGAGCATGCACAAGCCTCTAATTAAACTGCAAATGTCTTCTCTTATCAAGCTGTGCAGCTGTGCCAGTCTTTGTTGCTTAGAACTGCATCATTTTGAAAGCAATGTGTGGATGCTGCATTATGAGTGTCTAGTGACTCCTGACCTTGGTGTCTTTCTGATTGTCACTGCAGGAGAATGTGTTGATCCGCTGGTCTCTGGGCTCTATGCCTCCTCCTTCCTGGCCTCATCCAGATATAACTTTCTGTACTCTGCCAATTTTGCCAAATTGTATGGTAAGTTCCTGATTGCAGTGTTCTTGACTTGATCCATAATTTCACACCATTCACCTTAAAGACCTTCCTAATGGCAGATGTTTTAACTTATCACTGCAGGAACAGCACAACTCTGGTCCATTTGTGCAGGCATATTAATGTCATTAGTTACACGTGTATTTTGCAAGTCAAAATATCCTTAAAGACAAAGGGTTATTCCCACAGTAGCAAAAAACTTCCAGATACTGCAGTATCTGTACTGTATGCCAAAGTTGGGGACTGCTTAAAGGGGTATTTTTCAACCTGGACCCTATAGTCCCATGTTTTTGTGTCTAAATGACTCATGGAAACAACAATTTTTGAAACTTGTCCAGTACTGAGAGAGAGGGCTGCAGCCAGCTGTGGGGAAACAGGCAGTAAAGTAGTCCCTACGGGCAACTGTGCACTGTCAATTTCCGTCCAAAAACATTGCTTGCTTGTTCCGGTCTGTTTTGTGTCAAAGTCTCACTAATGGAGACATCTTGTTCTAAGATCTCATAATGGGTGATTTATTGCAGGAAGATTTTTAGGAGATAGGAGTGCTGGTAATAATTTGCTGATCTGGAGTACATATTGCGCTTATCTAAAAGATTGTTGACTGATTTCGACATTTTGAAAAAGTCTGAGAATCAGCTTCAGAATGAGGCTTGGACACAAAACAGACTGGAACAAGCACACAGTATGGAAAAACATTTAATTTCTCTGTCTTCTCTGTAATGTTGTTAGGCACTTATAACACCAATCTGAGCCTGTTAGTGGCAAAAACAAGCACTTTAATGGATGTAGATGGACTTGGAGTACCTTACCTGAGTGGTTACATTGCAGCCTGTTTTCCTCTGCCAGCTGAAACCCTCTCTCTCAATACTGGACCATTTTCAAAAATTAATGTTCCCAGAAGTTACTCACAAAATATGATAAAGCAGGTCTAGGTTAAACACTATAATCTACTTTCACTTTAGCAAGAAAGAAGGACCTCAGGTTACATAATTTAGCATGTGAAGGAACAACTTTTGTGACTGGAGAATTTATGTATTACTTAGCTATGAGATCGAGGCCTACAACATTGGCTTCAACTAGCTAAATAAGTTAGCATCTGCAAAATACTTAATGCTTGTCCATTCCTAGAAAACAACAGTGCAGCAGATGAATTTAAACTGATCATTAGATCAGTTTAAAATGGCTGCCATGAGTTACAAGTTTTGTCATGATTTCACCCCAGTCGGACTGTATTTGTCAAACACTCCTCTTTCTCTCCCTCAGGCAGCAGTGGCTGGTCCCCATCCCCCAGGGATAGACAGCCATGGCTGCAGGTAGACCTAGGCAGGAAGTATCGACTGGTGGCCATCGCCACCCAGGGGACCTTCAACTCATATGACTGGATCACCAAGTACACCCTGCTCTATGGAGACCGACCAGATTCCTGGACGCCGTACATCATGAAAGGAGGAAACTCTGTATGTGTCACTGAGCCAGGATGGTTGGGGTGGGATGAGGGCCATGACAGGGATGAGGCGAGGATTAACTAGTCAAATGTAATCTTTACAGCCGATCCTCCATTCAGTGGGTGTTCTATTAGATTCATTGTCAGTGGCACTGAAACAAAGACAGCACAGCATATTATCTCTCTCAACACTGACAAAGCTAATCTCATCATCAGTTCATCTCCAGTCCCTTAATAAGGCGTTAACACCATTGCAGTGACTCAATAACTCTCTCCCCTATTTCCCGCCTTCATCTGTTTGCAGACGCTGCCTGCAAACTGGAATTATTATCAGGTGAAGAGGAATGTCTTCCATTACGCCTTTACTGCTAAACACATTCGTCTGCTGCCTCTGGCCTGGAACACAGAGAATGGAGGGAAGATCGGTGTGAGGCTGGAGCTGTATGGCTGCTCTTATGGTAAAAATGACCAATGGACCTGCCCAGGGATTTACTGTCTCTGATTCACATCCAGGAACATTCTAAAATCCCAGTGCTTAATCATTTGATAATATGCCACAAAATCTAAGCGCCAAATATGCTACAATATGTTCCTAGTTAATTAATGACTAAGCTCAGTGTCACCTGATTCATGTTCAGGAACATCATACATTAGCTAAATGCAAACACAGGAAATGTGCCATGTGGCGTTTACTCAGATAATCCTTAAAACCTAAAAAAAAACTAAAAACCTAAGACTCCTAACATGCACGTCACATCCTTATGCAATGATTTTGGAAATGGTGAATCCATTTTGAAATTCTGCTTCCAGATTCCTATGTGCTACAGTACAACGGGGATGACTCAGTGGTCTACATGTACCCAGGAAAGAGGTCCCGTACACAACATGATCATATTGCCATAAACTTCAAGACTCTGGAGCAGGATGGTCTGCTGTTACACAGTGAAGGGATTCAAGGAGACCTTTTCACCCTGGAGTTGAAGAGAGGCCGTCTTTACCTGCACATCAGCCTAGGTATAGCCTAAGTTGTTTGTTGGATAAATAAAGTTGAACATTTTTTATTATTACTACATACATTCCCACAGAAGTGCCCCATAAAGTTGAAATATATGGAAGAGATCTTGTTATGGGTTAAGAAAATATTGGCACTGACAATGACGTCCATCTCAGAGACAAGAGGGCTTTTCTTAATCCTGAAATAAAGCTGTTGTCTGGGGGAGAGATCTCAACAGTGCTGTTTGTTTGCTGATTGTTGACTGAAGCCTTACAGTTTCTCTCAGTTTTACATTACTTAGAGCTGATTTGAGCATTTCTCTTTATCTTTACTTCCCCGTTTTTGCCCTCTATTTCTCAGGGAGCAGTATCATACACAAAGTTGATGGTAGAACTACACTGACTGCTGGCAGCCTTCTCGATAATCTACACTGGCACTATGTCACCATCAAGCGCTATGGTCGACAGGTGAACTTCACAGTGGACAGTCACACAGTCACAGCCATCTGTAAAGGAGAGTTTACACACCTGGATCTTGACACACAGGTACCTCACATACCAGCTATATCCATGTGTTTGTAGGTATAGTATGCTAAACACACTCACTGAATACTTCTTTAGAGTTTAGGCTATTATATATTAAAATATAAATGCATTTAACTTACAGTTTTAAAGGTTTGGTCTGTAGGATTTAGAGGCATCTATTGGCAGAAACGGTATATAATACTCATAACTATGTTCTCATTAGTGTATAATCACCTGAAACTAAGAATCGTGTTTTTGTTACCTTAGAATGAGCTGTTATATATAGATACAGAGCAGGTCCTCTTCCACACAGTCCACCATGTGGTTCTACAGTAGCTCAGAACCAGGCAGAATACTGCTTATCCTTGCTTCCAATTTTTCCCAGTGGCCACTGGCAGTATTGCAGCAAAAAAAATCCCCTGCAACCCAAAAATCATTTATCCCATAGACCATCATTGTAAAACAGACATCTTTAAAATGGTTACCAAGACACCTCAAACTGCAAACAAGGTCAATTATGACTCTTTCTGTAATCAATCTTTGATTCAGGAAGGTTTTGTATTTGTAAAACTTTCCTCAAGTCCAGAAAAGTGATTTAAATATCTGTGACATCATCACAATGTGAAGTCTATAAGCTGAGGAGGAAGTTGTGGGAGGAGCCAGCAGGAGAAACACTGCTGCACATATTCAGTAGGCCACATAACACAGACGTAAACCCGGATATATGCCAGGTGAGCAATTCCATTGAACTGAAGAGGCGTCATCTTAGCATTTGGTATAGACAAATCAAATACTTGCTCTATAAAGGGCCATTCGTGTCTTTGCATCAGGCACTGTGGTTCTCCTACATTTCTGCAACCTCAGTGCTAAATGCTACTAAATCCTACACACTAAACTACTTTTAATTCAAGTATTTGTGACTAGAGAGTAAATGAGATAATTTAAATGCTTAAGTTTTCTTTTTCCATTTACTTTCATTGTGCATCAATTTTCTGGTTAATGATGATGACTGAGTGTGTTCATACCTTCCTCCTAGTTGTATGTAGGAGGTGTCATAGAGCAAAATTTGCCTCACCTGCCCACTACACCAAATTTCCGTGGCTGCCTGGAGAATGTCTTCATCAATGGCATCAACATCATTGACAAGGCTAAGAGAGAAGACTCTGAGATCCGCATCCCACGAAAGGTAGGGCTTCATACAAACTATTATACAGTTTCCAATGCTATCAATGTTTGTGATGATCACCATTAATTATAATAACATATAGTATAGCAATCAGTGAAAATGTGTTCACCGTAACTGAGGTTTGATTTCTCCTTCTTCCCCTTTAGAAAAAGATGCATTATGCCTGCAGAGACATTCTGCTCAAACCTATGACTTTCGCTGGGCCCAACAACTACCTTCAGGTGCCGGGCTTCTTCAGGAGGCCTCGTATGTTTGTCAAGTTTAAGTTCCGCTCATGGGACTACACAGGGCTGCTAATGTTCACACGATTTGCTGATGACTTGGGTGCCCTTGAGCTGGGCCTTAGCGAGGGACAGATAAACGTTACCATATTCCAGCCTGGGAAGAAGAAACTCCAGTTTGCTGCAGGTGGGCTTATGCAATTTTTGACCTTGTCAGATATGACTGAAAAGATTACATTTAAAGATTTTGGAACATAGTGTATTTCTTTGGCTGAAAAACAGTGGCAAAGTGCTGGGGAGCATTTCACCCCAGTGCTTCTTGCTATGAGTAGGTTTTTTTGTTACTTTGAAAACAATGTCTTGACATGATGTTTACTAGGTAGCCAATGTAACGCTAAATAAATAGAGGGTTAACAACAAGCTTATAACAGGTATGGTGGTAAAAGCACAATACTCACCAGCAACGTTCAGTGTCTAGCCAATCTGCTCTCACAAACGGGCTTAGTTATATCGTACAGCTCAGGATAGACAGTAGCTAAAAGAGTGGCAGTGGCAACACCAAAGACTTTTGGAAAAGGGTCAGAGATTTTCAACTTCAAGTGCTCAGAGTGGCTGCACAAAAAAGCTAGCACACTCTGTGCCGATGGGTCCATGTCATTGGTTCGACAGCCCATTGGTTCGACATCCCATTAGTTCGACTGTCCGCGGTGCTGAACGGCTCACGGCGGGTGCATGGTGCGCCGCGACTGGCTCTGGGTCAGCTGGGAAAGGCTTGAGGCGGAGCAGGCTCACGGCTTATGTGTTTGTCACTTTCTTTTTCATTTTAACCCACACCATGATCTTTTCCTGACCCTAACCAAGTGGTTTTTGTGCCTAAAAGTAACCAGACCTTAACCACAGGGCATCATGATGATTTCGGAATGGACTTTGGAACAATGGGTTGAATATGGTCGGAACAATGGGATGTTGAACCAATGGGCTGTCGGACCAATGGGCAGTTCCCGTGCCGACAGACCCTTTTTCTCTAGGTGGCAGTATTTGGCCACATATAAGCTCTCTGCTTACTGGAAACAATTGAAAGAAGAAGCTGAAACCCACCCCTTAGCTACTGTTGCTATGTCTGTCAAGCTCTCCTATTTGCATACATAAAGTTTGCAGTGGTAAGGATGGCAGATTGACTATTCAAAATTTATAATCTTGAACACGAACAT
Organism: Epinephelus fuscoguttatus; assembly: GCF_011397635.1. Taxonomy (NCBI): domain Eukaryota; kingdom Metazoa; phylum Chordata; class Actinopteri; order Perciformes; family Serranidae; genus Epinephelus; species Epinephelus fuscoguttatus. The sequence goes on along the minus strand of NC_064770.1, from coordinate 16,697,429 downwards.
GGATTTTGTTGGCTGACATGATAACTGTTGCTAAGATTGTATCACTTGTAACTTGCTAGCTAAGCCAATGTTGATGCTAAAATCTAATGAGATGGCTGGAACTTGTCTCTAGCTGACTTTTTACTGTTTTAAACATGTAGTTGATAGCTACATACAGTACAGGCCAAAAGTTTGGACACACCTTCTCATTCAATGCGTTTTCTTTATTTTCATGACTATTTACATTGTAGATTCTCACTGAAGGCATCAAAACTATGAATGAACACATGTGGAGTTATGTACTTAACAAAAAAAGGTGAAATAACTGAAAACATGTTTTATATTCTAGTTTCTTCAAAATAGCCACCCTTTGCTCTGATTACTGCTTTGCACACTCTTGGCATTCTCTCCATGAGCTTCAAGAGGTAGTCACCTGAAATGGTTTTCCAACAGTCTTGAAGGAGTTCCCAGAGGTGTTTAGCACTTGTTGGCCCCTTTGCCTTCACTCTGCGGTCCAGCTCACCCCAAACCATCTCGATTGGGTTCAGGTCCGGTGACTGTGGAGGCCAGGTCATCTGCCGCAGCACTCCATCACTCTCCTTCTTGGTCAAATAGCCCTTACACAGCCTGGAGGTGTGTTTGAGGTCATTGTCCTGTTGAAAAATAAATGATCGTCCAACTAAACGCAAACCGGATGGGATGGAATGTCGCTGCAGGATGCTGTGGTAGCCATGCTGGTTCAGTGTGCCTTCAATTTTGAATAAATCCTCAACAGTGTCACCAGCAAAACACCCCCACACCATCACACCTCCTCCTCCATGCTTCACAGTGGGAACCAGGCATGTGGAATCCATCCGTTCACCTTTTCTGCGTCTCATAAAGACACGGCGGTTGGAACCAAAGATCTCAAATTTGGACTCATCAGACCAAAGCACAGATTTCCACTGGTCTAATGTCCATTCCTTGTGTTTCTTGGCCCAAACAAATCTCTTCTGCTTGTTGCCTCTCCTTAGCAGTGGTTTCCTAGCAGCTATTTGACCACGAAGGCCTGATTCGCGCAGTCTCCTCTTAACAGTTGTTCTAGAAATGGGTCTGCTGCTAGAACTCTGTGTGGCATTCATCTGGTCTCTGATCTGAGCTGCTGTTAACTTGCGATTTCTGAGGCTGGTGACTCGGATGAACTTATCCTCAGAAGCAGAGGTGACTCTTGGTCTTCCTTTCCTGGGTCGGTCCTCATGTGTGCCAGTTTCGTTGTAGCGCTTGATGGTTTTTGCGACTCCACTTGGGGACACATTTAAAGTTTTTGCAATGTTCCGGACTGACTGACCTTCATTTCTTAAAGTAATGATGGCCACTCGTTTTTCTTTAGTTAGCTGATTGGTTCTTGCCATAATATGAATTTTAACAGTTGTCCAATAGGGCTGTCGGCTGTGTATTAACCTGACTTCTGCACAACACAACTGATGGTCCCAACCCCATTGATAAAGCAAGAAATTCCACTAATTAACCCTGATAAGGCACTCCTGTGAAGTGGAAACCATTTCAGGTGACTACCTCTTGAAGCTCATCGAGAGAATGCCAAGAGTGTGCTTGGCAGTAATCAGAGCAAAGGGTGGCTATTTTGAAGAAACTATAATATAAAACATGTTTTCAGTTATTTCACCTTTTTTTGTTAAGTACATAACTCCACATGTGTTCATTCATAGTTTTGATGCCTTCAGTGAGAATCTACAAAATGAAAATGAAAATAAAGAAAACGCATTGAATGAGAAGGTGTGTCCAAACTTTTGGCCTGTACTGTATATGATGTCCTGGACTGAGGCTAAACTTGTTAGCCAGACATGCTCTGTTTTGCAGTGTATGTTAGAAACAACACTTTCTCATCCGAAGTCGTCACTTGTTGCAGGTTTGCCAGTGGCCTTTCACTTCTACACGTTAAGTGCTAGGTATCCTTCTGCATCTGCTGTTGGTGTTCGCACAGGGTTAGGTTTACAAAAAACACCATGCTTTGACCCTACTGAAAGTGAACACCTGCTTCCCGGATGAAAGTTCCACCACCACCCCTCCCACCTGCACTATAAGGACTTGCCTGCTCCTTTTATTATGTCATTTTCGGCAGCATTTCATACCTTGAAAACAGGTACTGCATATTAAACTGCCGCAGTAGGTGCCATCCGACTGACCGGCAGTGTATTATAACACAGCCAAAGGTTCTGTCTGGCCCCATTACCAACTCACACTACCCATCATACCGCTGCAAAAGGTGACTTTTGGCATCAGGCCCCGGACACTGAAATTACCCACAATGCGGCAGTATTTGATGACTTCAGAATGAGAATGGGCTGTTAGAGCAAACAAACACAAACACAATACACTTTTGCTCTTGAATAAAAAAGATACCAACCTACAATCTCTTATGATACCAAATATAGCTACAGAGTGACCTGCCATGCCTAGTTATGGTTGCTAAGCAATGATTGAACAATCCCTGTATGGAAGGTGGGTTTACTTAAGTGTCAGTTCTGGATGAATGATGAATGTGCATTACATTATGCATGTGATCTCTGTACTGAATCTAGAGTTGTAGAAACAAAGCATAACATGCATCTCTTCAATCTCTAGGCTACAGGCTAAATGATGGTTACTGGCATACAGTGGATTTGGCAGCCAGAGACAACCTGCTGACCCTCACAATTGATGAGGAGGAGGGCTCTCCACTAAAAATCACCAACCCTTTCACAATTCGGACAGGGGATCGCTACTTTTTTGGAGGTGAGGTGGTGACTCCAAAACAATGATTGACAACTCCAGAAAGCATTTCTTTAGTCTGTACCGTCTAATTTATACATTCGCTTTCTCACACTCAGGTTGTCCAAAGACCAATAACACAATAAGGAAGTGTGAGACCAAGCTGAACCGCTTCCATGGTTGCATGCAACATATTTTCATAGACAATGAACAGCTTGATATCGACATTATTCTGCAACGACAATGGGGGCGCTATGCTGAGCTGTTGTTGGGCACCTGTGGCATCACTGACAGGTAGGAAACATCACCTGGTTTACAATATGTGGCATTAAGCATACATTAATGATATAATTTCATTAATAGAGGGAAAATTGCACAAGAAAAACAGACCAAGATGGTGCTGTGAAAATATCCTCTCATGTCACTGGAGTCATAAAATTACACATTGTACCCCTATCATACCATATAAAGATACACATTTCTATGAGGATTCATTATTTCTGTATCGTCCTGGATCTTTCATGGCGTCGTTAAAGTAATATGAGCTCATACAAGATGTTAGTGAAGCATTAGGCACTGAATTGCGAGTCTTAAAAGGGAACACCACCTAAATTAGGAATTCCAATATGTTATTTCTGTGCCCTAGGAAAGTTCAATCAATATTTGTGAACATGAGCTACTCTCTCTCAAAGCCAGAGATGAGAGGTAAGTCTTAAACTTGTAATGTTATAGGATACAATGGCTGGAGCTGCTCCATAGACAATGAATGGGAGACCGATTTTTTAACCCATAGAATGTTTGTTTTCTTTTTTTTTTATACCCAAATGAACTTTATTCTATCCTACTGTTCTCAGTACAGACAGAGAATGCACCCATATACTCAGAACATTCCCATGGGTGCTCTCAATGTCATCTAGAACATCTTTCCCAATTTGTTGTCTATGGAGCAGCTCCAGACTTTATACGTGATGACATTGTAAGTATGAGTTTTAGCTCTCTAGCTTCTGGATTGGAGAGAGAGTTGTTTTAGCCAATATTTTTGGACTGTCTTAGACCACAGGAATAAAGCTGGTTTCACGTGCTTACCTGCAAGAGCATCCCCCCCAAAAGCAAAGTGCTTTTAAAAGTAGTTGCTGCTGCTACTGTTCACAGCTGCATGGATGGATTAGTGAAGAGGCCTACTGGGCCCAGGCCCAGGGGCCCAAGGGCTCAGGAGGCCCCTAAGCTAGAGCCTCTGTGTATTGCATTTCTTGTCAAAGGGCTTAGTCATTCATGCCAATAACTGAGCCCCAGAAGTCCTAAAAAAAGGAAAAACCTAAGGAATAGTCTAAAACATTCACTTTGAAGATGTCACAAGAACGAAACCATTGTGATACATTTTTATTATAATTTACAGATGTAATCCAAATCCATGTGAACATGAAGGCAGATGCATCCAGTCCTGGGATGACTTTATCTGTGTGTGTGAGAACACAGGCTATAAAGGAGAAGTGTGTCACATGTGTAAGTGCTGGCTGGCAATTTTACCACTTTAATAAATATTTCTTTACGGTTGATTACACTGGGCCAATACCATATTTCTTCCTAATAATAACAAATTGATTATCTCGCTTCTTCAACAGCGGTTTATAAAGAGTCATGTGAGGCCTACCGACTCAGTGGCAAGTATTGGTCTGGAAACTACACCATCGATCCTGATCTCAGTGGACCGCTGAAACCATTTGAAGTGTACTGCAAAATGAAGTGTAAGTAATCACTGTCACTAATAAAATACAGCTTCATCAGCACTGTGTTCAGTGTTTGCTGAATACTCTGTGGATCGTTAATGAAAAGTTGGAGAATCAGGTTATCGTGTTCCCTGTAATGAGAAATGTGTGCTCAAATTCCATGGGAAATCAAAGGATTTTATAAAACAAGATATGTCCAGCTCTTTCTGTGTATGTGTCATAAATGTGTGCCTTTTCTATTTCTAACCTTTATGTTCAAATTCAGACATTCAATTACCTTTCATTCTTTTCAATTTTCTTACATTAATCTTCTCTCCATCTTCCTCTTTTAACATTTTATCACTATGACCTGTATCTGGCATGTCTCCTCACAGCATATAAAGCTTGGACAGTGATTTTGAATGACCGTGTGGATGGTACCAGGGTGACTGGGAGTTCGATAGACCGGCCTTATATAGGAGATGTCAATTACTGGAACGCCTCCTGGGATGAAGTCACGGCTCTTGCCAACACTTCCATGTATTGTGAGCAGTGGATTGACTACTCCTGCTACAAGTCCCGTCTCCTCAACACCCCCAGTGAGTGGGATCAGTCAGTTTAGTAATATGGTAGTGTGCTCATGGAAAAAAAGAAAGATGGGAAAATAACACACTACTTCTCTTTCAAAACAGATGGAAGACCGTTTGGTTACTGGATCGGTCGTCACAATGAGAGTCACTATTACTGGGGTGGAACATTCAGAGAGGTCCAAAAGTGTGGCTGTGCTATCAACCAAACCTGCACCGATCCTAAGTTTCAATGCAACTGTGATGCTGACTATAGACAATGGTGAGTGAGGGATACGTTGCGTAGGTTAAATTTGTATCTGTGACGCTGATGATGAAGTCTTAATATCCCCATTGTGGCTTCTCAGGTACTCAGATAAGGGCTATTTGGACTGGAGAGACCATCTGCCTGTGAGGAAGGTAGTAGTCGGAGACACCAACAGGACCGGCTCAGAGGCACACTTCACTGTTGGGCCTCTTCGCTGCCATGGCGACAGTGAGCTTAAATATTATGGGTTGCACTCACACAGTGATGTTCAGCTTTGTTGGTGGTTGAGAGTTGCTTTTCATGTATAATTTTCAATGTGTTCCACAGGAAACATATGGAACACCATAGCCTTTACCAAGCCCACCTACATAACATTCCCCACCTTCAGGCCTGGCTCCAGCGCTGACATCTCCTTCCACTTTAAAACCTATCGTGCCCCTGGTGTCTTCTTGGAGAACTCTGATGACCAACTTCGAAACTTCATACGTATAGAGCTAAATAGTGAGTTAACTAGCACGGAGGTATGCTCTTCATACAACTGAAAGATTTGTATAAGAATGACTAAAAGTTCTTATTTTTCTTTTTTTCTCTTCCAGCCACCCATAACCTTGTATTTATATTTATGGTTGGGGACGGCATCGTTAACGTGACCCTGCGTTCCCCGGTGCCACTCAATGACAATGAGTGGCACTTTGTTCAGGCCGAGATTAATGTGAAATTGGCCCGGATTAAGGTTGATTATCAGCCTTGGGCTGTCACGCATTTTCCAGGTCAGACCTTCGTCACCATGCAGTTTACACATCCTGTCCTAGTAGGTGGGTTGCCTGAGATGAACTTTGGATTTTGAAACTGGCATGGCATCCAGAACACTTAATGTATCCTCTCTAATCTTGATGTCTCATCACTGATATTCTTCTTATTAGGTGCAGCCAACCGTACCCTGAGACCTTTCTTGGGGTGTCTTCGAGGGTTACGGATGAACGGTGTTCCTCTTGATCTAGAGAGCAAAGTAAATGAAGAACAGGGTATAAGGAGGAACTGTACCGGGCAGTGTCTTAATGCTACCATACCATGCCGAAACGATGGCCAATGTATAGAGGGCTATGCTGCCTACACTTGTGACTGCAACAACACAGCTTTTGATGGTTTCTACTGCCATAAAGGTGAGTTCATATATGTTTCTCTAGAGCCTTGACCAAGCCCTCACATAGACATTATTTGCAGTAATAACTTGCAACAAATAACTAATTCCACAATGATCCTTTTTTAAGACATTGGAGCCTACTTTGAGATTGGCTCGTGGCTGAGATACAACATACGAAAGAAGCCAATTTCAGACGAAGCAGCGTGGGCCAATTGGATCGACCCACACTATGACAACTTCAGTCTGGGCTACAATGACACGGCAGATGACATAGAGTTCAGCTTCAGCACTGTCCATAAGCCAGCTGTGTTGCTCTACATCAGCTCTTTTGTCCAGGACTACATTGCTGTCATCCTCAAGACTGATGGTAAGAGAAGCTTAGAAACAATTCAAGTCAAAATGTAAAATCTGGAATTTTTGAAGTACAATTAGGGCAGCAGATTTATTCATTTCACAGATTAGAGACTCAGAATCTCATAAAAACTTCTCCAGTAAGTTGATGTAATGCAGTTACTGTCAAATCAATATATACTATTGATATGTTTTGTTTCCTCTCAACCAACAGGCAGCGTAGATCTGAGGTATAAGCTGGGGCTCATAACACACAAGTATCAGCTGACTCACCGAAACCTTGCAGATGGATACCCCCACTATGTCAACATTACTAGACACAACAGAACCATCAAAACACAGGTTCACGCTGCCACTGCTGTCACTGTCTCAACTCTGATCTGTGGTTTATGTTCATTTTCAGTGAAATAATGTATCATGGATAGAAAACTCATAGACTGCTGTGCCACCTTAGCTTAGCTTAGCTTAGCATGAAGAGTAGAAGCAGGGGGAGACAGCTACCCTGGCGCTAAAGGCAACTAAATCAGTCTTATTTTTCCCTGCCCACAGGTGGATTACATGGAGCCCATTGTGGAAAAGATAACCTTAGTGGAGGACGCTAGGTTTGACTCTCCAAAGTCCATGTTCCTGGGCAGAGTGATGGGTAAATTTCTCATTTACCACTTGTTGGTAAGGGGTCCATGACATTGGTTCGACAACCCATTGGTTCGACATCCCATTAGTCCGACTGTCCGCGGTGCTGAACGGCCCGCGGCGGGCATATGGTGCTCTACGACCGGCTTGAGGCGGAGCAGGCTCACGGCTTATGTGCTTGTCACTTTCTTTTTCATTTTAACCCACACCATGATCTTTTCCTGACCCTAAGCAAGTGGTTTTTGTGCCTAAACCTAACCAGACCTTAACCACAGGACATCATGATGATTTCGGAACGGACTTCGGAACAATGGGTTTAATATGGTCAGAACAATGGACTGTCGAACCAATGGGCTGTCGAACCAATGGGCAGTTCCCGTTGATAAGAACAGGTAGCCTAATGTTTTCATCTGGCTGCCAGTATGTTATTCAGTTCTTGAGGGATTCTACTTATATTTCATGGTAAAGTGTAGTGTGCAAGAGTGGGGACAAGCTAAAATCCTATTTTTCAGTGTTCCAAGTAGTTTATATCAAGGTTTCACATGGCATATCTTCAAATTGCAATTAGGACAAAGTGCAAGGGACTTTGTTTGATAATATAAAGTATTATATGGATACTTTTAATGCATATTTAAGCATGTAATGTCCTGGGGACAGAGAAGCATAGATTTGGCAGAATGGCATACGGGCATTATTTGAAGTGGGAACCGTGCCAATTTATTTTTTGTTTCCGTCTGCTCTTTCAGAGGTTGGTGATATTGACTATGAGATCCAAAGGCACAATGCTCCAGGCTTCATAGGCTGTATATCTGGGGTGAGATACAACATCTACGCCCCTTTAAAGGCTTTCTTCCGTCCAAATGAAACAGACCCTCCGGTAACGACACAAGGCTATGTATCTGAGTCCAACTGTGGCGCCTTCCCTCCGATCCTGGGTTATGTACCATGGGAGGTTGACCCCTGGTTTACCACCATAGGTGAGTTTATATGTCCATAATGCATCAGTACAAAAAAAAAAAATGTTTTTTGTTCATCTGCTTATTTGCATACCTTTCCCTTTCAGAGTATTTTTATATCCATGATGACCTAGGCCTGTTTTGGATAACAGGTAAGATTATTGTTTTTGTCTATTCTTTAATACTGTCTAATAAGATGTTGCCCTGTATACACAAATACTGCATGTCTACCTTGTTACTTAATTGCTGTACTCAGTAAAACAGATTAGTAATATGAAATGTAGCTGTTAATTTATTCATTCTGAAGCACTGCTTCACCCCCTCATTTCTGTTTTACTCGCTCCTCTCCCAGATGACACAAATCAGCTGTTTGAAATTCTCTCTCCTTTTTTCCTAAAATCCTCTAATCCTAAATTAGAGCAGCGTTGTCAGGTTCCAGTGTGGGCTTTTGAGTGTTTATTCAAGTATCTGACTGCAATCTGAAATTTATTACATGTGGGATGAAACTGAAAAAAAAAATCCTTAGTGAAAACTAAACAGCCAGACATTTCTAATGCATTAATATCATACCAGAGATTATACTTGATTCCATTCAATTCAGGTCAGATTATCTTTTTAATCTACTTGAGTATATGAATGAAATTTAAGTAAAACAGACCTATTTATCTTTACATACATACATATATATATATATATATATATATATATATATATATATATATATATATATATATATATTCTAATAGGAGAAATCATCAGTCATCAGTCTGTTATGTACTTAGATTTATGCAATTGTACACACTACATACAATACAGTCTATTTACAATCTGGAAATAGATGGTTTATGATGAGTACTGTAACTTTAAAAGTACATTAAACCTCTATTCCTTTACCACGATAAGTAAAAGTTAATTTTATTTGACAGTCAACATTTTGATATAGTTCAATGTGAGAAAGCTGTCTATGCTGTGAGACAGTTAGTAATTTTAGTAAATGTATCATCATATTGTAGATATCATGTTCATTCATCATTTTGACACAAGACAGTGTAGTAGCTATGTCTGTCATCGCAGAAATGAGTTCATTTTTTAAAACAGCATGAAACCAAGGCTGAAATATGACAAATGCATTTTCCTCTGTGTATCTATAGATTTCTGCAAAACATCAATATTTAATATACTTCTTCACTTATTTAATCCCCATGATAACTCTGCACCTTATTACAAGAGGAGTGTTGAGACCGCATGAGCGGTTTGCTGCATAGCATTACAGACGACGGGGAAAATTAGAGCAGGTCTCCCTGATGAGCAGGAGAGGCTGGAGCCTCAGGATTAAACTGTGGCACAGAGACTCTCTGCTCCATCCCTGTCTGAGACCTTTACCGGATCAGCTATATTTAGTCCGCATGGGCCCAGCTTACTGTTCATCATTGATAGATGCTTCAGCTTAAGGGATTGTTCAGATTCAGAGGTATTATGCTAATGCAGGACATAAGCGTGTCATTAAAGATTGGTGTGCCTTTCAATCATCTCAACAATGGTTCCCCCTGGTTATCAGACATCATCTATTTCTGATATACTGCTCAGGATAAAATGGCTGAGAAATTACACCACTTGATTTAAATGTGAAAAACCAAATGCTGGTGAGCAAATTCTGTCGACGATATTTTACATCATGTCCTTCATTTGACAATATTACTTTAAATAAGATGTGTGCTTCTCTGCTGCTTTGTGTTAGGTGCAGTGTATCTTTTCAAAGGCATCAGCAGTATTGATTCATTCTCTATCTCCATTCATTTATTGAGAGTATGAACCTGAGGGGCTCAGGCCTTTCCCAGCATGCATTAACAGAAAAGCTGGTAGACACTGTGGATATTTTGCCAGTCCATTACACAGTGAACACACTGACTGACAAACAAACACACACCTATGGGCAATTTAATGTTCCATTTCAGCTGACCTGCATGTCTCTGGACTGTGACAGGAAACCCAAGCAAATGCAGGGGGAACATTAAAACTATACTCAGAAGTGACAAAAGCTGAAGCCTGAACATTGTGAAGCAACAGCTTGAACTACTGAATAGTATTTCTGGTTGTAGGTGCCAGGGCTCAAAGGAGGCTGGTTTGTGAATACTCAGAGTCAGAGTCTTATAAAACAAGTGACCACGATAGAATTACAATGACTAGAAAGGACATTTAACAGTTTGCCGTGGTCATCTGACTAGTACAAAAAAACAAAAGGCAATTGTTGTTAGTTGTTCAAGTGACAGCATACAGTATGTCAGTGGGGCCGTAAAGTGTGTCACACTCACTGATTTGAGACGTCCATTTTGACCTATTCTTACAAATATTTTCCCCTCTAAACTAAAAACTACAACTGCACATCCATCCAAGTTTCTCAATGAACTAAGACTAACATTAGTTTAATTGCCTTATTAACTTAAAATACACATCAATCAAACTCAACAAAAACAAAGTACAACTTACCAAATTCTTCTTTGTTAGTCTTCTCAGTTGTCTGGTTAGTTAGTCTCACTGGTTTTGGTCAAAATAAACCCTCAAAATACACAGAGTTAGATGTGCTAAATATGCTGATCTACATGCTGTTTATCCCTGCCTGTGCCTTTCAGCTGTCCACGCTGTCTCTCCAAGAAACATGCAGTTAATGGCAACAAAAGAAACCAAGGAAATTGTGATACGATATGATACGATACGATATGATACGGTATAATACTATATGATACAGTGTGCTACAATGCGATACAATACAGTATACGTTATTATACCTGGAGGAAAATTTATCTTGGACTCAGGAGCTGCACAAGTATTGCTGCTTTACAATGATAGTCCAGAAAAAAACTCCAAAGACCATTTTCTACTGCCTGAAAACCCACTAAAATCTAGCTTTTCAATGTAATGGGAAAGGTTACGATCAGCATTCATACCAGGGTCAAATGACTGCAGTAGTCACGGGTATTTATCGGCTCCAGCTCTGATCGGCAGAAATGCCACCCGGGTGTATGCACTAATTTTAGCTCCTTTACCAGCGAGATGCAATGGTGCACCACCATAAGATACTGTCCGTCTCCGCCCAAGCAGCTCTCAAATATCATTCCAAATTAGTCTGCACTGAAGTTGTCTTGACCTTTAACAGTCGCATTAGTAGCATCTGAGAAATATCACCAGACTCAGTTCCTGCCTGATGCTTAAAACTCAAGCAGACCTTTGTCATGGCCAGGCCAGATTACAGCAATTCCCTCTTCAGAGAACTCTTTGCTGAAATGTCTTGTAGAATGCAGCTCATTTGAAATGCAGCAGCTGGACTACTAATCAGGACCAAAAGATCAGAGCCCATAAACCCATTCCTCAGGAACCTCCACCAGCTCCGTCTGGTTCCACAGAATATATCAGATAATGCTCTCAATTTACAAACCCAGCAGACCTCTCAGATCACAAAGCCACCAATCTCCTTGATGTCCTGAGAGCTTACTCCAAATCTGGTGAGATTGCACTCAGTATTTATAAACCATAAATATTGAATAGCAAATGTGGTATTGTGAGACTTGGACTCACGCTGAGTTCACCTATAATCGACCTCAAGACATTTGTATTCAGTTAGCATTCTCATTGAACATTTTAATGTCTTTTACCGTCATTACTGTCGTTTTGTATACAGAATACAAAGAAAAGGAACTTGGTAGCGTGAGCAGTGATACTTTGGCTGAACACACAAATAAAAATAATCACTACCAGAATTTGCCCTTCATAAACAGAACAATGAAGGAAATAAACTTAATATTATAGCACTAAATACAGTAGTGCCCCCAGAAATTTGTCATAGGGTCGCCTGATGGAGCTTCTGAAAATCTTGGGGTGACACACTAAAACCAAAAGCCATAACTGATTTTCAGGAATTCAATTATGCTGTTGAAGTATATAGGCCAGTTGAAAACTATGTCAATATAAGAGTTAAGGAATTGCATCCTGATATACTTTGGTGTCGTTTTTTACAGTTAACATTAATAATTATCTAATCTGCATAGACTAATGCTGGTACACATTAACATTTTGAGTTCCTCAACAATCCTGTATTAATGTGTTATGTATACATGTTAGGTGAGTCATTGTTTCTCAAGTAGACTTGTTACCTTTTTACTTAAAAAGAGTACATTGATTATAAGGAACCAAAAATGTATTTGGAAACAACCCTACTCAAGATTAAAAACACCACTCAGAGGCCTCCAATTATTTTTTAAGACGGGGGTGGGGCATGGAGGGCAGAGATTGTATCACAGTGGCTGCAGCCCTCCTGGCCACCCCTTGGTGGCGCCACTAAATACATTGTACTGGCCAGTCTTTGTTAATGACAGGTGAATTTGGAGATGTAAAGTCTATAAATTAAGAGGACAAAAAACACATGACATCAAAGATGTTGCAGAAATACAAACAGCAGGATTCATTCAAAGTATTACTGATCTTCTGTGTGTAGTTTCGACTGTTTCTATTTTAAACCTGACTGGGATGTCAGAGGAAAACAGGCCTTGCACTGTTATCTTTTTACATTACAGAAAATATCAGACCTAAATTCGCACAACAGTTTAGCTAATATAATATAGCATTATGAATTCAGTCAAACAGTGCCTGCTCCTCATCAGTATTTCTGGAAGCACCTCTTTCCACATTGTGTTGCAGATTAACTCTGACTGTGCTATTTTTATCTTTCAGTCATTGTCATCCTGGCACTGCTGCTGCTCTTTGGAGGTCTGTACAGCATCTATGTCTATGCGTATCAGCAGAAGGGCAGCTATCGCACCAATGAACCCAAGAACCTGGAGTCCCCCAGCAGTGCCAGGCCGCTGACCGAGACCCTGAGGAGAGAAAAAAAGAACCTCCCAGAAATTGAAGAGGAGTTCAGGAGCGACTAGCACATCACAGGACCTGTGGGACAGCGGGTGGGGTTTGACTGGGTTTTGGGGAAAACTTACACTTAGAACAACCACAGATACCTGTATTACGTTTTCTAACTTTCGTTCTCTTTTTTTACATTTTGGTTTGTGTTTCTTTCCCCGGGTTGAGTGGGATCAGACGCCTGGTGCTCTACATAGTCTGTATTTTGGTAAGGGTTAAAAGTTCACATCAAGCCCCATGTTGCTGTGAGTAGCCAACAAGTCTCACACTGTATTGCAGGGTGAAATACTGAAGTGCCTCATCTGAACAAGCTTGATCTGAAGTAACCATAATAGGTTATTCAGATAGGGTTTAGATTAGACACCGTGGGATCAGGATTTCATGGGAAGTTTAGTTACAGTTGGAACATCAGTTTAAAGGAATACTTCACCTACAAAATGACCATTTGTACATCAATTACTCACCCTGTGTTACCTTGAATTTGCGAAGAAAGCATTGTTTTTCTTGCATGCCTCCATGGTAAACAAAGAATCCAAAAATTGAGAAAAGTCTTGATAAATGGAGCCAAAGGGAGCCACATTTTACAGACACAGCAGTGGAGTGTAAAGTGGTTGGAATCAGAGTCAGCACCTCCAAGTCTGAGGCCATGGTTCATTGCTAGAAAACGGTGGATGGTGTCTAGATGGTGCCCCATCTAGAAGAGCGACTACCCCAAGCAAAGGAGTTCGCGAAGGAGTGAGATGGATAGGCAGTTTGGTGTGGTGTCTGCAGTGATGTGGGGACTGCAGACTGGCATTGTGAAGAGGGAGCTGAGTCGGAAGGCAAAGCTTTTGATTTACTGGTCCATCTACATCCCAACCCTCACCTATGGTCATGAGCCTTGAGTAGTGAAGAATGAGACTGCGGATACAAGTGGCCGAAATGAGTTTCCTCTGTGGGGTGGCTGTGCTCGGCCTTAGAGATAGGGTAAGGAGCACAAGCATTGGGAGGGAGCTTGGAGTAGAGCCGCTGCTTTTTCACATCGAAAGGAGTCAGTTTAAGTGGTTCAGGTATGTGATCAGGATGCCACCTGGGCACCTCCTGTTTTCAGGCACATCCCACTGGTAGGACACCCAAGAGTAGGCCCAGAACACAATGGAAGGATTACATATCTCATCGGCCTGGGAACGCCTTGGGGTACTCCAGGAGGAGCTGGAAAACTTTACTGGGGCGAGGAATGTTTAGGGTGCTTTGCTTAGACTGCTGCCCTACTGACCATACCCTGGATAAGCGGATGAAAATGGATGGATGGATGGATGGATGGATGGCCAATTAAAAGTTTCTGCATCCGCTTGGCCATGAGGGCCTGCTTTGGTCTTTGTGTTTAGTTTCAGCCTCACACAGCGTTGGCAGTAGGACGGGAAGCTCACCTCCCAGCCCTTCTGTTTACTGCTGGGGGCCTACGTAGACCCTCAGTTGTACTATAAATTTAACTGTGTGTGGATCTATGCGACGGCAGCTGTCCATGGACGTTCAGTAGGGAAGTTATGTCTGAGCCTTTAAGCTGCATGAGTTGTATCAGAGTTTGTAAACAGACATTTTGATATGTCTTGCTGTCCCTTTTTACTCCAATTCATCAAGAAATTTCATAGTTTTTTGCATTCTTTGTTCATTTTTTATTTTATTTATTTAACCTTTATTTAACCAGGCAGAATCATTAAGAACGAGTTCTTATTTACAATGATGACCTGGCAAGACGCACAAGCTTCTTGAGGGGGAGGGGAGAGAGGGCTGTGAAAGAAAAAGGATTGGTTAAAAAGACAGTAGCACAGCACAGAGCACAACTATACAGACATGTAGCAGGACATCAACAGGACAGCACACAAGCATGGCTATGCAGACAAATAGCAAGAGAGTGACAGGGACAGAAAGGGTTAACAAACATCTATTCAGTCATACAGGCATACAGGCAAAGCAGTGGGGGTTAATAGCGAAGATTATTTACAACATCACAACACAAAAAAACATAAAAACAAAGTTAATAACAGGATTATTTGCAACATCATATCACACAAAAAGGAGCCTGGGCCAACGGCGGCAGGTATGGGTGCTCAACACAGAATACAGGCAGACTGAGGGAAAGGTTAGACGGTAGGGAAGCAGTTGCAGGAATCTGTAAAAAGATGTGAGATGGCTTAGACACACTGTAGATACGCATGGCATGGCTCGTGGGGCCCGGCCCTCCTGGGCTGAGGGTTGGGCGGGGGGTGGACGGGCCCTCCTGCCCCGCCCGTCTGGGTTGTGTCTCTGGCTCCCTGGAAGTGCTGGCCATTGCCGCCCCGGGTCCTTGGGCCTGCGTGGTGTCCTGCGGCCTCTGCGGCTCCCTGGGCGTGGGGTCTGGGTGCTCCTGCGGTCTTGGGGTGCCATACCGCCCGCCTTCCCCCGCAGGGCTGGCCCTGGACCCTGGTGATGGTTTTCATAAACACATTGGGAGGGTTCAAATCCACGCATGCATGTTTGATACTTCAGCTCCGTGACGCATTGCAAAGAACCGATGGGATCACTTAAAAGTGGCCCACTTGCTTCTCGAACCTACCACACTGCGCTGGGCTTTCCTCCTCCACCAGGACTCTCACATTTTTGGTGTTCAGTATAGACTTCTCTTTTGTTTTTGTTTTTCAGTACAGTATAGTAGACGTGTATATGTTTATTTTTGATAATCTGTATGGAGCACAACCACCTCAAGGCCATAATACTTCAGCTACACAGCCTGTTTCTCCTCTGTTTTTTCTTGTTTGTTTGTTTGCTTGTTTGTTTGTTTTTTCCTCCTTCTTCTCCGCATGCACTGTCGCTATATAACTCAGGACTTAAGCACCTGCCCCTCAATCCCCCCTGCTTGTTCCTTACTTTCCCCTTGACACACTTTGGTGTATCACGGCCCTCTCTGGCTCATAGGAAGTTTTTCCAATAAAGGCTGATAGGCTAGTCTCCAGGGAGGTTGGGTGGCGGTCACAACCATGCACAGTATGGGTATAAAATACTTGACTGCAAGATTAACAGTGCATCAGTCTTCATAAGAAGCTTACACCCTTTCGTGGCGCTAAGCTACGAAGACCAATGCAGACAGGTAGAAAAAAAAAAAAAAAGATGTGAGATGGCCTCTTTGAAGGCCGGGATTGAAATTAATTTATCTAGTTTGAGGTGTTTCTGTAATGCGTTCCAGTCAGAAATGGCAGCTGACTGGAATGATGCAAGGCCAAATGTGGATCTGGTTTTGGGGGTTGTTAGCAGAATATGGAGAGAGGACCGAGTGTTGTATGTGACAGGGAGTCGGTGCAGCAAGCGAGACAGGTAGGGGGGTGTCCGTTGAAGGAGGGTCTTGTAAATCAGAGTTAGCCAGTGAATCTGGCAGCGGGTGTGAAGTGATGGCCAACTTACCAGAGAGTAAAGAGTACAGTGGTGGGTATTGTAAGAGGCATTAGTGGCAAAGCGGATGGCAGAGTGATAGAGTGTGTCCAGTTTAGCGAGAGTGCCCTTACATGCGGCACGATAGATGGTGTCACCGAAATCAAATGTGGGGAGAATGGTCAGTTTGATGAGAGTCAGTTTAGCAGAAGAGGTGAAGGCATGACGATGTCTATAAAGGAAACCGAGTTTGGCCCGGACCTTAGCCTGTAACTGAGAGATGTGGTGTGAAAAACAAAACATAGAGTCTAACCAAATGCCAAGGTATTTGTAGGCGGAAACGTGCTCTAGGATAGCTCCCTCATAGGTAGAGATGTTTAGTGGAGATGGAGAGGGAGCGCCCTTCCGGTGAAACCACATGGCTTTTGTCTTGGATGTGTTGAGTGACAGTTTCAATAGTAAGAAGGCGTGTTGTACCTGGAGAAAGCTATCCTGGAGCGTGGCTTGGACAAAGGAAGGAGATGGACCAGCGGCATAGAGAATTGTGTCATCAGCATAAAGGTGAATGAATGAGTTGCCAGCAACTAGGGGAATATTATTGATATAGATGGAAAACAGTGAAGGACCAAGTATAGAACCTTGAGGGACACCCTTGGTGACTGGGAGGGGGTAAGAGAGTGAGTTGTCAAACCTTACGTGTTGCATCCGATGGGAGAGATAGTGAGAGAACCAGGCCAATGAGTGATCTGAAACCCCAATGCTGCTCATTGTGGAGGCAAGCAAGACAAACAACTTTTACTTCACGAATTTGATGCAACACGTGGTGAGTAATTAATAAACAAGCGGCCATTTTGTAGGTGAAATATTCCCTTAAAGTATTCTAACCATTTTATTGATTTTTTTTTTCCTGAGCCACTTTTGAGACCGATTAAAGCTACCAGTATCTTACTGTATAGATATATTGCCATCTAAGATATACCTTTTGATGACAATCTCTCATGGACATCATTATGACATCATAGCTTATAATCCGTCTTCGATTTGATCAGTGAACACATCTGAGAACTAGTGAACTAAACCAGTGAAAGAGAAATCCCCCCTCAAAAATCACTGAAACTGGTGTTCATGATTAAAAACAACCAACCGAAGAGAGAACACACTGACAAGCATGGAGCTTTGAGATGATACATATTAAGATTGTAAAAGGTGTATACGCTTATATTTGTTGTATTGCAGTCTATAACAGTGCATTACCTATACAGAATGGCACATGTAAGTGGTTCAGAATTGCCATAGTGTCAGTAGATGGCAGCTTTGCCGATCACAGTATGCTCAGATCCTAACACATTATGGGGCTTCGGAAATGAGAGTGTGATGATATGAAGATACTCCTCTAGGTGTGAGAGCTGACAGGCTGTTGGTGTACTGCAGAATCAAAACAAAGTTGAGGTGATGAAGCTCGCTAGGGACAGGGTGACCTAAATATCCAAGTCCCCATTCCTTCTGTCTTACTTCTGGTTGCTTATAGTATGGTCAAGCTGCCAACAGCTCGGTGCTACAGAGAGTTTGACTCGGCTGACATCTCTAATGTCAAATAAAACAGTCTTCTCACAAAGCTTTCATCTACAGTAATAAGCATCTTTCAGGAAACAGCTGCTCCCTGTGGCCACATGGGGAAGCATACATGTAAACACACATGCACACACACAATAAGATATGTACAGAGGACCACAAGAGTGTAAATGCTTACAGTATCTTTTACTTCATACTGCTTGAATATCTTTGCTGTAGGACAGTGGCCACGCTGTCATTGCTGCTGCTTGTTTAGCTGCTTTCAGTGGAAAGTTAAAAATTCTACCTATATAGTCCAATGAAATCATCTTCTCTGGCAAGATGAAATTTTGTTTGATGTGTGGTGCAACCAAAGCTTGAGACTATCATCACTCACTGCAGCTCTCCTTGATACTAAAGCACTGTCGTGTATGTCAATAAAATGAGGGGAAAAAGCATTTGTAACATATTAGCTATGCATTTGTAGAGCATGAGCGCACTTTGCAGTAACATGCAATAATATGAGCTTCTTCCAGCCACCAGTGAGGTTAATGTTTAATTTGCAGATGCACAATAATAGCAGGTAGGATGTAATGAGTGTATATGTGAATATATGAACCATGTGTTAGGCGATTTTTTTATTCCTATGGTTTCTACAAAACAAGTCAAAAACAGTTGGATGGATTTCTTTGAATGTAAATTCTCTGACTCTGTATTGTATGAGCAGATACTACAGGATGTCTCCATTGTAGGCTGCTTAGCACTGAAAGTAAACTTAACCATGATAGCTTTTGATTGCTCAGGATAAAGAAAGTATAGTACTTGTTCTCTGTAGCACTAATACTCCTCCAAAAATCAGCATTGTTGTTGGTTTCTTCCGTTACAGATGGGCAGCACTGTGCGAAATTGTACAAACAGGATGTACAGTAGATGTAAAAAAAAATGCAATTACTGTAAAGGCATGACTTGCTAACAATGTATGAAAATGTATAGATTCGGACAAAACTGGCTATATTTTTAAGAATGCTGTGATGAGATGAATGATACTGAAAAGTGAGCAAACACAGTGGAACTGTTGGTTTGTAAAAGAGTAGTTTGTGTTTTTGTTAAATGGACAATCATCACTCAAAGGTCATATTTGATGCAGGCCAGCAACCTTGGGTCAAATATGCTTTGTTGCCTATTAGGAAAGAGTCGACTCATGTATTATATAGATGTATACACCTCACTGTATTCACTGGTAAATGGACTATAAACATTTGGCCTAACATTGTCACTTAATTGCCACTCACTAGTCAATCATGCGTGGTCCCTGGAGCGTGTGTATGTGTGACTGACTGGATGTTTAGATGTTTAGATGTATTCATAGTTTGCCCACCACGATACAACATACAGATGTTGAATAATGACTCTCATTAAAAAACAAATGTGCACTGATGCCAACTAACCAATTCACTTATTGTAGTGCACCAACAGTAGGACAGGGAGACAGAAGCAAGGCCTGGATGTAGCTCAGAGCGGCTCATCCATATTCAGGTATCAGGTGTCTGTGCTGGACTTATCCTGAAGTGTCCCTCCTGCATCTTAATAATGGAGGCAGGTGTGAGTAAAAGGGATTAAGATAAAATGGCCAGTAGAGGGAGTACATAAGGAGGATGTTGTTAGCTCAGACAGGGTATCTGCTGATTTCTGTTTAATGCTTCCTGGAGTTAAACCTAAGATTAACATCAAAATTAAAATGCAAAACAAAACATATTTAAAGGGGCATAAAGTTAAATTAGGGATGTTATTTGCATGAAATTCTAGAGTTCTGTGAACATGTATTATAGAGATTTTACTACTTACAAAGGCCTTAAGACTTTTTCATACTTAATATGAATCTGCAGATACCCTGTCAACAGTGATGTCATGTACGATATCAGACGATAAAGCACCAGAGTGAGCAGTAGGCGGGTTAGACCACTTCTCTGCACCATCAAACCGAATCCTTCTGCAACAACAGGTAACAGAAATGATCATTACAGTTGTGTTTGTGATCACACTGAGATTTAGGAACTTTTCTGCTCTTCAGTCCGCTCAATTTTGTTTTGTAATACTTTCACTGTAAATGACCATTACTGTGTAAATCAAAGCAAAGCCAAACTGTCACCTCAATAAAAGAAGCTTGAAGGAAATTGTCAGTGTATTATTTTGGGTGAGATGCTATGTGCACACAGACAGTTGAAGGTGTACTATGCAGGATTGTCAGTTACTGTTTGGAAACATGCTTGCCAGTGAAAGTAAAGTAAAAGCCAACCCCAGATTCACTCATGTTTTGCATTTTGCCTCACTGTATTTGCATTTTTTTGGCCTTGTGTCCCTTGGATGCATGCTGCCTGTGGTCTGGCACCTGGCCACCCATAAACGTCCTGAACATAGAAAATAATAAGAAAAATAAATATATATATAAACTGAAAAAGAGAATTAAATGAGAAAATACAAGCAGAGAGCAGAGTCTCTGCAGAAAAATACATTGCCACACAGTTATAGTGGGTCATAAATGAGGACAGAGACGGATCACTTCTGTATAGTTTTTAAGAAAATCCTGCAAAGTTCACTTTTAACACTCAAGGACAACAACAGCACATTTTAATGTATAAAGTTAAACTTTAATTTTTTATAGGCATACACTGTACATAGCAGTAAACTCCATTTTGTTCATCCCTATTGAGAAAGATCTCATTTAAAGGTGGCCTTTAATGTTTTATAAATGAAAAACAGGGTGAGTAACAAATCTGGACATATAAAAAAGAATAAAGAAAAGATGAGAAAGTATATTTTACATTCACATGTGGGGGACTTTAATATTTGGTCAAACACTGATAATTTTGCTTTTCCCATGGTCATTACCTTGCAAAGGTTACCTTTAAAATACACCGCTGTTAATTATGCAACACATCCACACTGTTTCAGCCTTTTCCTGTGTGGAATCATTTGGCACTTGAAAGATTTTTAAAGGAAGACATTTACTGTGTGACTTTATTAATCGTTTCCCTCACAAAGTGTGAAGGCCTCAAGGTCATGTAAACATGATGATAACTGTTTGATGTGCATGCACGTTGCTCAGAGTACCAACAGAATGGGTTAATGTGTAAAATGAAAAGAGGGATGAGATCTCTTCACCATCATTGACAGGTTACATTCAGTCAGTCGGTTTCTTGTCTGGTTGCCTATTTTTGCAGAACAATGATATAAATGCACAATAACTTATTTCACCATAAAGATGTTGTAGTGATGCTAGCCGCTGAACGGGTTCACAGAAGGACAAACAAAGCTGTCAAATTGGGTCTTCTGAAAAACAGGCAGTGGGTAACATCACACTACGACACTGAGAGACTGCACAGTGCAGCATCTGACTGAAGCTAATGCCGTGGCTAACATGTTTTAATGGTTTGTTTATCCAAGAGACAGCACATGCATTTCACTGATCATCATTAGGTACGATGTAAAAGCTTGCATTACGTATTGAGAGGTCAAAAGAAAGCCGGTCTATAAGTACAGTAAAACAATAACTGCTGAGAGAGTAAAACACTGTATGATGGGTAACCATGACCTCTTTGCTCTGACAGGATGGAACAAAGAAAAAAACCCAAAATAACCACGTGATCCTCTTGGTGCAGTAAGCGATACGGATTAATAGTATTTCCACTTTAAATAGTTTAGTTTCATAAGCTTGGCGATACAGTCTTGCAGGTAGGTGGGTGGGTTTGGGCAGATGAGAGGGAGAGCTGACTGCTGTCACTGAAGGAGGTGGTGTGGAGTTTGCAGGGCAGGAGGAGCACCTGCAAACAGCAGGGAGGGACTCTCTATTTTTAGAAGTGCAGCAGAGAGGGCAGAGACAGCGAATGTTCATAGAGACTCGTCAGCTAGATGTGATGCTACAGAGAGGGACAGAAGCATTAGTGGGTGGCTGAGGAGCTAGGAGCAGGTTATGGAGATAGGCAGCAGGTGTAGCTAAGACATGTCTGCCTCCCTCTCTATGCCTACGTATTTGAGGGCATCCGCTTGGCTGTATCTGTGGAAAGAAGATAAAGGGAAGAGTCTAAGTTAGTGTACAGGAGCTGCAGAATCTTGCAGTTTGGTCACAATGTACAGCAGCCTTGTTTTTTTTCATTTTACTTTGAAGCTGATGGAGAGTCACTAAAAGGCCCGTGACTCTACCTGTAGTCAAAGAAGAGCTCCTCTCCTTGCAGGATAGCCCGTTTGGCAAAGATTCCAATGCGGTGGTCACCATTCACCATCACCACTGCAACAACAGCAAACAGAACATCAGACAACCAAAGACTGCTTTGACCCAACAAATTGCTTTCATCCTCGTATTTGACGCCATGGCAAAAACAAACAGACTCAGTCATACCTTTTGCGTAGCAGTTGGGATTAACTGAATGATTTGCAAAGCGGATTTTGTTCCCCTTTCGCGTGGCATCCACAACAAAGTCTACTGGGAGACACAGAATGTATTAAGGATTACTTAATATACTATAACAGTGGTATGCCTATGATCAGTGGAGAAATAGGGAACACTTGCCATTGTTCAAGTTGAAAAGGAAGCTAGACATGTATTTGTCATAGATCCTTCCACGCCGGTCTGCCTCATCCTGGGAGATCAGCTGCTCATGCACACACACAGGAATAATAAACACGTTAAGTACAAAACTTCACTAAGCTTATGATTATTTAAAAAAAAATATGACAAAACTGCATGGGCATGCCTCTCCGCAGTATTCAGAGATGAACTCATTCTTCTGAACTGACTCTTTAATGAAGGTGCCCCACCCAGCGACATCTGATGGAGCCAAAAGTAGGTGCTGAGAGAAGTCAGATGTAGGTTAGAACACCATGACAGTAAAAGAATATCAGGTTTGAGATATTTAAAGGGATAGGTAACCCCAAAATTGACAGTAGGTATTTTCACCCTTACCTGTAGTGCTATTTATCAATCAAAATTGTTTTGGTATGAGTTGATTGCTGGAGATATTGGCCGTAGAGATGTCTGCCTTGAATGAAATGGAACTAGATGGTGATCAAAACACCAAAGAAAAAGAAAAAAAAAATACATTTGAAAAACTCAACAGCAATGTCTCTTTCCAGAAATCACGACCCGGTTAGTCAACATAATCCACAGACCTTGTGAGCAATTTTATGTTGCAACTTTTTTTTTTCAGTTGGATTACACGTGCCAACTGTATCATCATGCTGAAGTAACTGTTCATCTGCTCATGGACGAGAGGCTTGCGTTTGTGACAGTGTGAGATGTGAATATAAATGGCGTCCTCCTTGGCTGAGGTGTAAAATTAGCTAGTTCAGTGGAACTACGTTAGCTTGCAGTAGATGCATGCTTCCTTCTGTGCAATTTCATGGTTGGTGGGTGTAGTTTGGTAGAAAGAAAATAGTTCCTACATGAAACTGCCCACAACAAGGTCTGTGGATTATCTTGAGTAGCCGCATCACCTCTGGAAAGAGACATTGCTGTTGAGTTCAAATGTTTTTTGTTTTTTTAGTGCTTTGATCACCACAAGCTGAGGGCCATCTAGTTCCGTAATATTTGAAAGAAGGCAGACATCTCTACAACCGATATCTCCCAACACTCTGCAACTCACACCAAAACAACACAGATTGATAAACAGCAGGACAGGTTGGAGGAAAAATATGTTTTTTGGTTTTGGGGTGAACTGTCCCTTTAACCATTTAGATTGCCAAGTGTCTCTGTGTACCTTTTTTAGGCCTCTCTGGATGCTGCAGTTCTTGCAGGAGATTGCTTTGCTGTCCCAGTGGTCTGCAGCACCACAGGTCATGCACAGATCTGGGTCACATTCCCTCACGGCCAGGTAGCAGGGACACTGTTTGGTGTTGCACTGTGTCTTACACCTGCAACCTGGGAAGCGGTTCTGGCCTGGAAAACATTTAGACCCGCAGCTGCTCTAAAAGGGGACATGCTGAGAGGGTTTATGTGCAAACTGCATGCAACACAGAAAGATAATACATTATATGACTTGGCAGAACATAATATGCTTATGATAAAAATTCCATCTGAAAATGCAGTTGCAGCACAGAAGCTCAATGGCTGAGTAATGCTGAGAAACCCATCACTCAAGAGACCTCTGCTGGCAGATATGCTGAAATACAATTTTGCAGAGTGAAACACAACACCCTCCGGGCAGATGAACGGAAGGATCAGGCAAGAATAACCGAAATGTCTTTCCAGCAGCCTCTGCTTGGGGAAACTGTCCATAGCAAGAGCTCCAAGCAGCATTTGTCTTCTCTGTCATGCCGTTTTAACCTCCCATTCCCAGCCTGTGTGGGTTTTATGTGTCTGTATCATCAAGCATTGTTTAGCTGGAGCTGTCTGACTCATACTGATGTTGGAGATGATGTTGAATATCAGGCACAGAGCCTGTCACATCCCTTTGATTTCACTCCAAGTCTTTTGAGCACACACATGTGCAACTGGGGGCTGCTTCCTGTTTGGCCCCAGCTCTCCTCTGCTACGGGAAAGGGCGAGGTAACCGTCTGGTTAGGGGGGGAGGGAGGAGGGGGGAGAGAAGGTGACCGAACCACAACAGATGAAGAAATGAGGCAAAACCATCTTTTCTAAACCATAGCAAAACATTTACTTCGTCTTATCCTCTTTGCCTGTTGTAACTCTCCAGAGGGCAAAATACAAAATGCATTCCTCCACCATGTGGCCATTTTGGAAAACACAGTTCTGGGTCATTGCTGCTGCAGCAAATGCCTCATTGTGAACACAGCTCTGTATTAAACAGACACCCACCTATCCCCGCCAGAGGACAGTTTCTCCTCTGACCACTGCCAGAATGCTGCAGAATCATTTTACATTCTGCTGCCCTGCTCTATTGTGGTCTGGAAAAAGGGCTTTAAAGCTACACAGAGCTTTCAGAGGAAAATGTGGTTATGACAAACAATTTCCTTTTAGCATTACAAGGCAGAGCAAAACTGCTTATTTCTTTTTGTTTGTGAAATAAAGAATAAACACAATACATTGTCACGCATGTGCATTACGTAGAAAGGTGACACTCACACTCGTGCTCGCACTGGCAGAACTTCTCACAGAAATTCTGGGTCATCACACATGGGCAGGAGCTGTCGCATGGATGGTCGGGGTGATCACATGGCTGGTAGTTGTACACCTGATTGGATGAGTTATCTGGAGCAACAGAGGACAAAGCCCTCAGACTGGCACATAGGCTGCATTGTATTTCAGAGGGCATAGTGTAATAATAGTCAAGTTGTGACGTTTTACTTTTACGTACCTTTCTTTAGCTGAATCTTTGCCCATAACCTGCCACATTAAACAAACACAATGACAGGGTTACAGAAAACTCCTCTAGCCTGTTCCACACTTACTCAATTAGTTATCCTTTTCTGGCTTATTAAAGGAACACTTCTCCTCTCGCATGACCATTTATCACTCACCCTGTATAATGTTGATCTCGCTAAGAAACGTTGTTTTTCTCGCATGCCTTCAGTAAACAAAGAATACAAATTCTTGATGAATCTGAGTGAAAGGGAAAGACAGCCCTTTACAACCATGAACTGAACGGAAAGTAAAATTTATCTATGCTCTCTTTCCAAAAAAGACTCCACTGACAAAAACAATAATTTCAATTCTACTACTGTCTTGATCTGCAGTATTTCTGTGTTATTATGACTTTGCTGAATCCGAACTAACCCCTTAAATGATCTAAGTCGCATAATAACACAAACAAGCTAACTGATCGAGCCCAGCAGCACCTGTTTTCAGCTTCGTAAAATTATTGTTTAGTTCATGGAGTCTAGCCCTGAAGAGAGCATATCAGTTTCACTTTTAGTTCAGTCTTAAACAGCTGTCTGTTTGGGAAGTACTAAGCATATGACTGGATAAACGAGACTTGGATTGTACTGCACAAGTTGAGTGAAAGTTTGTAAACAGATGTTCTGATATAGTTTTGCTGTTTTTAAATGCAGCCTCCTTTTTACTGCAATTTATCAATGATTTTCTTCTTCTTCTTCTTTTTTGGATTCTTCGTTCACTAGAGGCATGCCAGAAAAACAAAGTTTTCCTCCTGAATTCAACATACCATGGGGCGAGTCACTGATATACAATGGTCATTTGCTTTAAGTCACAAAAATTGAAATGAGACAGGAAGATCAAATGCAGTTTTAACACTAATACAACAGTGCAGGATACATTTATATCTGCATGACTTGATAATTATTTACTTTAACGTTTTCACCGAGGGTCAAACTCCCTTTTCCAAGAGATCATGTTACAATCATGTTTTCATCATTTAGCTAAGGGCGAGCAAGAGAGAGAGAACAACTGGTGATACCTGTGTTTCCGTTTCTTCTTTTGGGGTGCAATGCCTCCATCACCCAAAGGAACACGATGGATCAGGACCTCCCTCACTGCAAACTCGTACACCTGTGAGAAACCAAAATGACATGAACAACAACACATCCTGCTAATTCACCACAATGTACACTATTTTGAAGAAATTCTGTTGTCTTCATCGTAATTATTATGTTGCATAACGTTATGCCCGCTCAGACTGAAAAGCACATCGTCGTGATTACGCCACAGAACATCCTGCCCTCTCCATCCTCTGTTATCAAAACTCTACTGCAGAGGCCAAACATACAAATGCATCTGTTCGCACACACAGACTCAACCACTTCTGGCTGCCAAAACCCAGATTTGGCTTCTTCCCCAGGACACAGACATACATAATAATGCAGCTGGTTTCAGCATTTCCACTTGGTTAAGCAGTGGGCGGGCCCTCTGGATAGCAGCAAGGCCGTGACAGACAGTCACGGACAAGACAAGAGGCACTACAAGGGTAGGATGTAATCGACAAATCTGCTTCTTCTTAAACATGTCAGCATTTGTTTTAACTGGTCTTTATTTTGTGTATTGTGCTCAAAAGTAAAAAGTTTTAAAATCTAAATTAGAAGTTGTGATATTTTCTCTCCAAGGCTTGCAGCCCACATGAGACTCCATTAACATATGTCTGGGAGTGTCTAAGGCTGAACGACTGCATCACGAGAAAACGTGAGAGACGTCACATCTGGTAAGCATCCGTGTTTATGGTGCCACATGCCATTCTCTCTGTAGTCAGCCCAATTATCCACGCCATAAAACCACAGGAACAGGATGCATGTGTTATTGAACTCGCGTTGACGCAAACGCAACAGAAATCAGCTAAATTAACCATGTTGTCTGCTTCATTTCAGAACAACTACGCATCACTTACAGAAACTCTTGGTCAAAGTTAATCTATTAACATCACATAGTAAATTTAATAGCTACTACAGCTAGTAAACAACGGATGAGACAGCTGATCACTCATAATTCCTGTACTTAACTGTTGTCTCTAAAATTAAGACCTCATTTCTAATAAATCCTCCTGCTTTGTCAACATCCCTTTTCCATGGACTTGTTTTATGTGTTCATTTTCTGCTCTACTGAAGTCTTTAGAACTGTTACATTTACTTCTAGCCTTTATCTCACTTTGGCATCTGGCATTTCAAAAGGGACCTCAACTGATTTTGTACATCAAAATCTGTTTACAGGTCTTGGGTAGTATTTCGGCACACGTGAAAGAAGCAGGCTGCTCTTATGCACTGTTCATGCGGACACCCATGGAAAATAATGTAGCATAATTAGTATATAACCCATGTATTCATGGGCCAGTAATTTGTGTATAACCCATGCAATCAGGAAGGCTGTAAACACATGATCGATGTGCTGACGGAAATAAAGAGGAAAGTAGTATAAAGAGTGAAAGTCTGCATATGCAGGTAGGTTGGGGTGGTGGATGGGTCACACAAACACAGGACTTTCCCGCCAGGAGACTATGTGAAACCAAGAACACTTAGTTATTGTAAGGTTGAGTCATCATGTTTCTTTTCCTAAACTACACCTATGTAACATTATGCTGAGTACATAACATGATGACACCATTCATGGGGTGCTTATTTTTTTTAGATATCATATGAACCGTTGTCTGTGCGTTTTCGTAAGATATCATACGAACTGTTGTTTGCAAATATTTTGGAAAGAGGTTGTATGAAACCCTCTAAAGCTCCAGAGGCAACATTCTTTGTCTGAAGCCTACAAGGTTGATGATAAAAAATATCTGGGTGTGTGGAGTTAGAAAGAACTGAGCTTTCTACACCTCTGTAGCCCCCTCCTCATCTCAGTTTAGGACTAACGGCTCATAGCTACATTAGCCAGTACTTGCATAACATACTCAGACTGAAGTGTGAGCACCTCAGTTGCATTGTGGGTAATGACAAGAAAGAAGAATGTGTGGAATAAAAAAGCCAACTCCCAGGAAAGATGCTCAGTGTTGCAGCCAATTTTCCCAGTGGCCACTCGTGGTATTGCAGTGAAAAAAATCTCCTGTGGCCCAAAAAGCATTTTCTCCATTGACCACCACAATAAAAGAGACGTCTGTAAAACTGTTGACAGGACACCTCAAACTACAAACAAGATAAAGGATGACTTTCTATTGATAATTTTTGAACCATGGATGTATATATTTGTGAAACTTTCCTCAAGCTGAGAAAAATGATTTAGAAACACTATTGCATATATTCAGTGGGTCGCAGAACCTGTAATTAAACTCAGAGACTGGAGACTTTTTTGGCGTATGGGCCAGGTGAACAACTCCAGCGGAATGAATAGCCGCCATCTTGAAATCTGGTATCTTATTATTATAAATCTTCACATAAAAAAGACAATATCTCTGGTTCTGTCTTGAAACTGTCCATCGTGAGTCTGACAATGTTGTAGGAGTGCAGTTCGAAATCAGTTTTCTCTTTTAAAAATGTATTTTGATCATATTTGTAACAAAATTTGTTTCGATCGAAGCCATTATTTCATTCATTCATTCATCTTCTAACCGCTTCATCCTCTTGAGGGTCGCGGGGGGGCTGGAGCCTATCCCAGCTGACATCGGGCGAGAGGCAGGGTACACCCTGGACAGGTCGCCAGACTATCACAGGGCTGACACATAGAGACAAACAACCATTCACGCTCACATTCACACCTATGGACAATTTATGGACGCTGACACGGGGAGAACATGCACACTCCGCCCGGGATCGAACCGGCAACCCTCTTGCTGTGAGGCGAGAGTGCTAACCACCACACCACCGTGCCGCCCAAGCCATTATTTGTTATGTGATATTATTAGCTAGAAAGAACACATTACAATTTTAAATTGTAAATGAATACAGCAAAGTTTGTACAGTATCATCTGCGTACAGTGCCAGAGGAAACATGCTAAGATGGTAAAACCGTTAAGTGTGCGGACATTTTTACCTCCTTGCAGTTCTTTGTGCCAATGAGGCGGGCGATGGCGCAGAAGTTGTTAAAGTATGTGCCGTGTAGCACCCTGAACAGTGACTCCTCCGCCCCGCTCCACTGGACCACACAGCACGCCTGCTGCTCCCCGTCATCATCCCCTGGACGCAGCTTGGTGGGAGTCTGGCATCGTGAATTCCCCTCTGTTACACACACACAGACACACACACACACACACACACACACACACACACACACACACACACACAAATCACTGACCAACTACTCTTGGCAGGAAGTTTGTTTCATATTTTTTGAATACACACATGTATGCACATGCACACGCACACTTTTCTATTACTTTGTCTTGGCAAAAGCTTTGTGTCAGCTTTTTTTTGATGTCTGCCCACACACACATCAGTCGTGCTAATTTAACCCTAGACTTACACACTTACAGCTATTTCTGGGTGCCATTTTTGTGCATCTGCATGTGTGCACTGCACACACACACAAAGACACCCCATACACATACACACACATACACACACACACACACACACACACACACACACACACTGGGGACCACAGCTTTGATTTAGCTTTTCGGATATTCAAGACTGATGCTCGCACACCCACAGCTCAAGGCAGGGAGCCGAATGTTGCTTGGCAACAGGCTGAATGCAGCATTGCTGTGGCCACATGCTCCAGCACTGAGTATCTTTATTAATCTGCTCAACAATCTGTTTTTTCCACATTATCTCAACACGTGTGAGAGAGTCTGCTGAGTCACTGGCTGAGCACGAGCGGTTTCCAAAACTAACAGAGACTTCCAGTGAGGCACTGATGGCGATGAACAACAACCTGAGAGCTCCAGGGGAGGAGAGGACGATAAAGAGCCAGAGGAGATTGCTCTTATTTCCCTCCTGCTGCTCTCAACATGAAGATGTCAACAGAAACCAAAGAACAAAACTAAAAAAAACCACAGTAGGAGGAGGGAGACAGGGAACAAAGTGTTTATGTTGGGGCTGAAGCATGCAAAACTAATGGCTGGTTTATTTTGCTTGGCAAGAGAGATTGATTTTGAGAGGAGAGGGAAGGAGGGAGACAGGGGAGAGAGCAGGGTCTGACTTGTAAGCTATCATCTTGGGCCAGATTTCACTTTTCTGAAGGGCTGTAGTCACTCAAGGCAGATAGCTTTCCAGAAAGGGAGAGAATTGGGGAGAGGTTATGGTAAATGATGCATCCACTCAGTCATACAGTGACTCAGAGACACATTCAAATAACTGTGTCTGTACTGCATGAGGCCTCAAAGAGTAACTGAGAAAATGGAAATCTCAAAACAAAAGGCAATAAGTCAGAGTAAAAATAAAAACTACGAAACACGAAACTTAAACTGAACCTTTTTTGTAACTCCCTGAGTCATCGTGCCTTGAATAGACATAGCATCTGGTGGTTTCAAAAGCAGCTCCAAACCCAGTTCCTGTGAGATCATGGACCTACCTGAGGAGGAGGTGGTTTCATGGTCACTGTAGCCCTCTTTTCCTTCCTCAGCGGACACAGACGGTCCAGGACAGCTGGAACTGGTGGGACGCTGCTGCCTTCGGTGCCTCCGAGACCTCTGTGACCGTAACATATTCTGATCCACAAACTCTTTTGCCCCTTTCTGGGGACAAGGGATGGGAAAAACAACACAGTGTAAACTAACAACACTGAAACAGAATGCATGAATAGGTTAAATAATTGTGAGCTTGCATACCTGTAACAGGAAGCAGTCGACGCCACATGGTTCAGTCTCTATACGGATCTCCTTACTCTTCCTCTTGTAAACATTGGGTGTAGCATGGAAAGCTTTATGAACAGAGAGACATGTTGAATCTCTATTGTAATATCAGGTAATTGGTAACAACTGTACACAATTAGGTAAATAAAATACCCAAGGTACACAGAAAGAGAGATCGAAAGTCATATCATAATCACAATTATCACAATCTCAATGAATCAACAAACTGAAGGTGAAATAATAATAATGAACATGAATAAAGTCCTACGGTGGAGGAAACAGTCGTATTTGAAGCATCGTCTGCAGAAGAGTGTGTGGAAGGAGTGTAACGACTGCTCCCGCTGTACAGACTTAGCAAAGGGTCCGTCCAGGTTGGGGGTGCAGAGAGGGGGCAGCTTCACCGGGCTGGGGGGCTCCAGGAGGTCCTTGTACCTGTAGAGGTGACAAGGAAGAGTTTTATTTGTGACATATCACCTGTGTACGGTTCTTTTACCACAGTATTAGTATGCTCATTTGGTACTGTAGGTGTTTCTTTCTAAGTAAAGCTCTTTCAGATGCTGATGCAACCGCTCCTTTGAGTCAGAGAGCCTGAGAGGGAGCCACCATTATTACTTTCCTCCCTGACAGCTTGCGTCTCCATGGTGAACACTAAGCAACGGCCTGTTCAGCATTGTGCACATAGATCCCCAGTTTCACTGCACTTCTCTTACTTTTCCTTCAGCTCCTCTGTGGTGCCCTTGTAAGGAAACATTGAGGCGATGGCTGTAAATATGTTATCGTTGGGGACCTTCTTGCTGCTCGACATGTCCCTCACTTTGGGAGACAGAAAGAGAGTTGGTTACACACACAGCTTTTTCCACAAATCAGGTTTTGATACAGATTCACAAATAAACCTTATGCAATATGCAATATGTTCTTTTAAACATTTTGTAATGGAACAGCAGTTTTCCTAACGCTCAGGGCCAGTTAGCAATAACATGTTCTTAAAACAGTGAAATTCATGATGTAATACAGAGTAGTTTTTTTTTTTCAGTATCTTCCATTCAAGGATGTGTTTGTGCACCAGTGCCTGAATGACTGTGTAGCCAGGTGTGCTTCCATTTCACTATCACTAAGTATATACAGCCTAGTTTCCCATAAAGCTTGGTACAAGAGGTCATTAAGTTCTGTAATTAGAGCTGGGCCATATCAGTGTCATGGACAAACAGGTTCCCTCACACACAGTACCCATGCAGGGACACAGGGGCAGCTTTAAAGTAAACAATGCCCATGCAAGGGCTGCTGTGGCAGGGCGACCTTGTGGCAGCTGTACAGTGTAATGAGAGGAACAGTACCAGCCTTGTTTGTGCTGCAGCCCGCTTGTTCTCTCACTGGGCAAAGTCTGAACGCACAAATGCACAGCTGAAGACTCGCTCACCCTCAGTAGTGCTCCTCCTCTTCCTCCTGATGAATGCCGCAGTACCAGGTTTGGTCTCTTCTGAACCCTCCACTGAGCTCCTCCTCATCACCCTCTCTTCCTCTTTCTTTCCCGTCACCTCTGCTGCCGCCGCCGCTGTTACTGTCACCGCTGCTGCTTCCTCCTCGTCCTCTTCCTCGTGGTCAGAGTACTGGCTCAAGGCCTCCACCAGCTCTTTAAAGACTTCGTCACTGATAAACCCACCCTCTGGGACACAATTAACATGTCAGAATCTAACAAGTGCAAATCCCTTACATAATTGTTTTCCACACATTTTAAGAAAAGATGACATCAGCTGCATCATCAGCATATAATAAGCCGAAGTCCCAAGTGAATGCTGCAGTGATACGCAGTGTGAAAGGTGTTAGAATATGGGATCTGTGCAGACAACTTAAAGGACTACTTCATCTCCCCAAACGACCATCTGTATACTAATTAATAAAAAAACAGTGTCAGGCACATTGTTTACAATGCATGTGTTTGGGAAGTTCTGAGCATACAATTGGATAAACAAGACTTGTATTATACTGCATGGATTGTGTGAGTAAATACATGTTTTGATACAGTCTTGCTATTGTTAAATGCAGTCCCCTTTAACTCCAATTCTTAGTTTTTGGATTCTTCATTCATCATGGAGGCTTGTAAGAAAAATGTTTTCTTCACTGAGTGAGTAACTGATATACAAATGATCATTTAGGGGGTGACGTATTCCTTTAATGGAACAGAGCATTCAACACACACACCTCTGTCACCGTGGACACCATCGTAGTTGTCGATGAGTTCCTCCAGGAAGGCCTCGTCCTGTTCCAGTACCTCATCACCCATGTATGGGATGTTGTGAAGGAATGTCTCATCCTCCACCTGAGAAAAATATACCTCTTGTCAAGACAGGCATGTGACCAGCTAATGCAGCATGTCATACAACCATCATCTGTTGTGTACACATGACTTCTAATGCATATCTGTCCGTCCTGGAAAAGGGATCCCTCCTCAGTTACTCTTCCTAGGGTTTCTACCATTTTTTCCGCATTAAAAAGTTTAATTTGGGGAGTTTTTCCTTATCCACAGTGAGGGTCCTGGGACAGAGGGATGTTGTATGCTATAAAGCCCTCTGAGGCAAATTATGATTTGTGATATTGGGCTTTATAAATAAAACTGAATGGAATGGAACTGAATCACCACCTGTGATGCGTTTGGAAAGGTACGGCTGAAAATATCAACAAACAAGTAACAGTTCACAGAATGTTCTTATGGTTCTGCCTCTGGACATTTCACAGTCCAACAAAGGTACACACATGGACTGCAAATAAAAGAAATGCAAACCAAGTTGTGTTGCAAGAACAGCGTGTGTTTATGCTCTGTGAACATGTCACTCTTTGCCAGTAAAAACTATGTATTTTCAAAATAGAAACGTTAGGGAACAAAGCGTGCTTTTAACTTGATGACATGTGTTCTTGAGTTTCTCCGACTGGTTTAGATGTTCCATCTATTTAATCAGCTCACAAAGGATCATGTCAATTTTTGTTAAACGCATGAAAATCAGTGATTACAATCAGGTGAATCAGTAAAATAATATGTTCTGTGCTCTGCACCTGTAATAACACTGTAAATGCATTACAACTCAATGTGGGATATGTCATACCATGAAGTTGTGCTGCAGAGGCGACCAAGAGTACATAAAGGGGATCCCTGCCACTGTTGACAGTGGTCTCATGGCAATAGCTTGAGCTTTGAATCCTGGAAAGCCAAACTCCACTGTGCACATCTGTAAGAGAACCAGAGGTAGGTTGGAGTTGACCAGACAATAGAAAAGTCCTCAGCACAACTGGACAATTTCATACCTATAATTGAATACACATGCTGCTCGACCCCCAACAAGGAAAATAAACCCAGTAAATACAGTAAAGTGGACCCTGCCAGCACGTGGGAAGAGAAAGATGCTGTTATGCCCTCAGGCTGTGTGTATCATGAGTTCCCACAGGGCCAGAGACCACTTTTAGGCTGCCATATGATCCATTTCTATACACAGCTTGAGATATTTTTGTAACACCTGACAGCCAGGTGAGAATCGGAGCAGAACACTGGTGCTGGTGAAGAGGACGCTACATGATGGAGGTGAGGAGTTTTCTCTCGAAACATTCACACAGTAATAATAAACTGGATTACTAGTTAAGCCAGAACAGCCTGGGCAGGAATACAAACAAAGAGCTGGACAGTGCCGGGAGGATGGTATGTGAATTTATGTGTTGCAATGGATATTATTGTGCTCTCTTTAGCATACACACACACACACGCACGCACACACACACACACACACACACACACACACACAAATCATGGATGAATTACTTACTGGGCACTGGCCCAGTGACAAGTGAAGGCCAAAGGGGCCCAAAGTGTCAGAGGGACCCTTTGGCTTTCACATGCCAAATTAACATATACTGACCAGGAAGTGACTCAAAATGACCACAAGGAGTCACAAGAAGGCCACACAGAGATGCAAAGGAACTGCAAAGAGTCACAAAATAACTTCAAAAGAGTGCAAAACAACCACAGACACAAAATGTAGGAAAGGTGGCAGGGCCTTTTGCACATCTATGTCCAGGAGTCCATTGTCTCATAATCTGCCTATGACACACACACACACACACACACACACACCTTTTTGTTGGCCAGCGCTCCACCAGACGTTGACAGAGGGATGGACTGAATCCTGAGCCTGGACCACTCTGCATTCAGGAGATTTGTCTGCTGCTCAATCTTTTGCCTGTTGGACATGAACAGGGTCTGGAATCAAACAAAACAGAGAGCATGTCACACATACATGTAAAAAATTATAAAAAATACACAGTGAGTGTTACAAAAAACAAACACTGCAAGTCCCCCACGCCATGCATACAGTATACGAGTATGAATTGAACATCTTTTTGCAAGCAGAACTGCTAATATTTGAGTTGACCCACCTTTACCTCCTCTACTTTTTTAAGGCGTTTTAATTGGCGAAGGCGCATATACTCAGACTTGACCCTCCGTCTCCACTCTAGCAGGCTGCGGGTGGGCACAAAGGAGGAAGGATGAGGTCTTGGGGTTGGTGGGGCAGCACCAGTGCCAGGGGCTGGAGCTGCAGCAGCTGTTTCCTCCATGACTCTTTAAAAAGACAGAGATACTATGTGGCAAACAAGTTCAGTACTAGGGTACACAATGCATCAAGACCACTAAAAGATTCTGTTGTCAATTTAAGCCTTTAGATTCAAAAAATGTGCAAGAAACACAGTCAGAAGAATTGTTACAATTTTCAATAATATTCCTACAAGTGTGTATGGGACTCAGTATTAAGTGAATGATGAATTTATCGGCTTTCACCAGCTATTCTATCACAATAATCCTCAAAAATACAACCATCAGTTTTTGGGAGTAACAAGTTACATGTAACTAGTTGCATGAAATTAAATTACAAAGTAAATGTAACCGTAAAAAATGTAATTAAATTACAGTTGCTAGTCAAATGTTCATCTGTATGTAGAATATAGCATTCAATCTGCTGCTTTGCATCTTTTCACTGTGCAGAAATGCCTTTCTGTTTTTCAGTTTTATTGCCCAGTTATAAACATTTAATTAAACAGTAATCATATGTAATAAGTTGAATTTCTTTGATTAAGTAATTTAAGTAGTTGCATTAATAATTACTTTTTCGACAGGGTAACTATCTGTAACCCATTACATTGCAAAAGTAACCTTCCCAACACTGACAACTAATAGGTACCTGCTCATAATTTATAATTTTAGTGTAGAAAGCCATCATTTCCTTTCTGCAATTTATGCTAAATTACTAATTATGTCTTTATTACTACATGGCCTGCAGCAAGAACGACACACTCTCTTGGTCTGCCTCTCAGACCTAAAACTTCCCCAGTCAGCCTCACTGAAGTCTATCTGAAAGAGTGCCCCCCTCTGTTGGCAAAACAAAACTGTCATTTCATGTAAAAAATGTCTTCCACACTGGTGCTTTAAACTGCCCAGGGCAAGACTGCCGTTGCTTCTTTTTAAATCATGGATGGCAACTGACCAAATAGTGAACAAACAGAGTCATCGCGTGCACTCAAATAAGTAAAGTCTCCATTAATTTAGCAGCACGGGGCATCCACATTGCTCGGGAGTGGGCGTGCCTCTTCAGAAAAGCAATATGAAGCGGAGTAGAAAAGTGCGTAGTACAGTTTTCCTGTGTTTCATAATCACCTTAGTGAACATCAAGTTCCACGACTGAGCCAAAACATAATCACAAATAGGTACAAAGACAAAACTGAGCTTGGGAAACTGCTACAGTGCATTTTTTTCCGGGGCTATGAGTCGTGCACACGTTTCAGCCACAGCTATGAAGTGCGCTACGTCCTGTAGCTGCAGCCCCGTTGAGACACAGACACACAGTATCCATTTAAACGTGTAACACTTTAAAGACGTGCGCACACAGCACCACAATGACAGCACGTTATTTCCAGCGGACGCGTGTACACGTCTACCTCTATCTACATCCAGTGTCGCAGTTATTAAATACCTTCAAATCCACGGCTTGCGTCCTATTTGTTGCGAAGAGACCGCAACGCGATCAAGTCCCTGTCTGTGTTTTTTAGCTACAGCAGAGAGATCCGGAGTAATTAAAGGCTGTCTTTGCTATGGATCTGACGCAGATATCGTCTCCGCACGGCGTGGGGATCTCAGAGAAATCCCTACGTTATCCATGGGCATGGTGCTGGAGGTTGTTGTTGTTGTAGCTTACAAATAGCTGCGCACTTGGTTTGGTCGAGCCAACCCGAGCAGGAGGGTGACGTCTTTATTATGATCACAGCCTTTCCAAGCAGAGGAGGATTTATTACTATTCTGCGTCCTGGGAATAAAAAGTAGCGTGGAGCAGCAGCCACAGCACAGCCATTTACACGCACACACAGGAACTGATGCAACTGTCCAGAGTGCTAGATCGCCATCTAAATGCGTGAGGGCATGACGCTCTGTGGCTCTCGATCGGCATATTAATGCAATGTTTAAAATAAATAAATGAATCAAACTGGAATATTTTTGAAATAGCAAATATAGCAAATATACTGCTCACATGAACGGAAAATATATTCATATAATAAGACTAATTACCCCAATTGTGCAGATTGTGTAGATAAAATAAACTGTCCGAAAATATTAAGAATTTAAAAAAATGACCATTAGTTGAAAACTCCTGCAGTGGAGTTGTATCGGATGGAAAACAGTTCAGTTGTTTTTCTGCACTCCTCCTCCAGGGAGAGCCCGACGCATTTATTCTCCGTTTTTAAAGAGAGGAGTCACTGATGCCTTCAAGTACTCCACGTAAAATCTTAATTTACACAACTTGTGTTGAAAACATGACAAAAGCACGTTTTTTCTTGCTGAGGTTACGGAAATAACAAACATGATGAGTAAATAATTTGCATGTTTTAAAGCGACAGTGTAAACAGTAAATACATATATTTTCTTAAGTCCAGGAGGCAACATACACCAAAATGATGCATGTGAGAATGCATAAAAATGGCCATGAACACTTGAAAGAGGTTAACTCAGGATATTAGGAAAAACATCCCATATTTATTTATTATTCATATGATTTTTTTAACCCAAGGAGAAAAACAGTCTATTTAAAGGGTGTCTGAAATATGACTTGACAATATTTTTGGGGTCATTGCCTGTATCTACTCAAAAGGGTATACCCCAAACACCTTATACTGAACTTATCTCTGCTGAGGTAGATAGACCTAGTAAGGGGAACCTTCTTTTTTAATACATATTGAAACCTTTTTTTCAGTCTTCTATGTTGATGGCTCCTGCTCTTCTCCACGTACATGTGACAGACCAAGAGCTGTCCATCTCCCGCAAGGAGAAACCATTGAGCAGGTTAAAGAGGCCAAATTGTTGGGTGTGGCACTAGAGGGAACACTCTCCTGGTCAACTCGCATTAATAATATAGTTGCCAAAATGAGTAGAAGTATATCAATAATCAGAAGAAACGCTTATTTTTTTTTTTTTTAACAGAAATAACAATTAAACAAGTAATTCAATCTTTAGTTTTATCCCAAATTGATTACTGTCCAGCAATCTGGTCCAGTGCCTCAAAACAAGAGCTTAATAAGATCCAGCTGGTCCAAACAGAGCTGCCCACCTTGCTCTTCACTGCTCAATGAGAGACAGTGTGGACGGGATGCATGCCAGACTGTCATGGATGCAGGTGGAAGAGAGACTGGCATACAGCCTGATCCAATATGTGAGAAATATTTGTGCCTTAAAAAACCTAGCTACTTATACTCACAGCTAACACACACCAATGACATACATGATTATGACACCAGACATGCCCTCATGGGACGCTTTTCATTAACTTTACCTAAAAGCAATGCTTTAAAGAAAACTGTAGTATATAGGGCTATGTCAAACTGGAACAAACTACCGATACATTTAACCCAGATTAGAAGTAGAACCTGTTTTAAAAAGAAATTAAGAACAGCAATTATTCAGAAA
Source organism: Epinephelus fuscoguttatus (assembly GCF_011397635.1). Classification (NCBI taxonomy): domain Eukaryota; kingdom Metazoa; phylum Chordata; class Actinopteri; order Perciformes; family Serranidae; genus Epinephelus; species Epinephelus fuscoguttatus. The sequence goes on along the minus strand of NC_064770.1, from coordinate 16,658,118 downwards.
GAAGTCAACTTAGGTAACATGTGATGATTTGTATGTGAAGGTTGATTATATTGGTATTTTATTATTATTGAAATGTCTGTACCTGTATTTGTATTGCATTGTATTACAGTGAAGTATTATACTTAAGTTCACTGTGCATTGTACTTTTGGGCAGTTATACTGTACACATCAGCCTACTAATTATGATCTGTTTTCACAATGTATTGTTTAGTTGACATGAATGGGAGAGGACTACTTATTCCATCTTCTTTAATTCATTTGTTTTTGATATTGTGATATTGTTAATTGTTTGTAATGTGATGTTGAATGTTTGTCTTTTGTGTGGACCCCAGGAAGAATAGCTGTTGCTGTGGTAACAACTAATGGGGATCCTAAATAAACAATAAACAAACAATGTGACCACTTAGTATTAAGGATAAACTGTTATTGGTATGTGATAAACATGAAGTTAACATAAGAATAACACTGCTATAAAAACACAACCAAAAAATAAGAACTGAAATGTGAAGACACAATTTTATTTTCAGAACTGTTAAATTACTGAATTCACTACAATAGTTCACCCTAGAATATCTCAGCAGCTAGAGTGTTGATTGCAAGATTCTTTGATTTAAGTGTGGTTAATGCACAATTGTAATACATCGTCAGTAAGGTTTGTATAGTATTGATGTTGAAGTGAGCACATGTAGATGGATATGTGAACAAATCTAGTATATGTGCTAATGTTTGTAGGTTGTATGTGTGTATGCAATCATGTACATGATGTGTTTGTGTGTAAACGGTTACGTGTTGAGATGTTCATGAGATATTATATGATTAATTGTTTTTAATGTGGAGTCTGGAAGATTAGCCAATGACCTAAAAGAGATGCAAATAAAAATCAAATCTCAGTTAAATTTTCTGATTCACTGGTTCCCAACTCGGGGCCCTGACCCCCTGAAGGGTTGCCAAGGCTTCACGGGGGGTCACAATGCCTTCTTGATTTTAAGGGGTTTAAGAAAATGTTTATACACATATACATATATATATACATATATATATATATACACATATGTGTGTGTGTGTGTGTGTGTGTGTGTGTGTGTGTGTGTGTATAGTTGGCCTATATCTCAGCCTTTCAAAGTTAAGATTATTATTCAAGATATAAACTTCTCACAGAATCTCACAGGATAAGGGCATGGTGAAGACCTGAACAGGAGCTGTATTGACAAAACTCTGCTCTCTGCACTCTCTGCTCGCCTCACCCTACGTTTAAAAAATATTCACAAGAAACTGAAGAGCTAATAGAACAACAGCCAAGCATGTCCATTACGTATGATTGTTAAAAATAGCAAATTAAAAACAAACAAACAAACAACAACAAAAAAACCCTCAAAATTCATCAATATCACTTGTTTCACACAAACTTCCTGCAGTTATTCTGTGCACTAATTGGTTTAATTGTACAGTTTATCAGTTGTTCTGCACTGTTATGTTAACATTAAACATAATATGAAATATCCATGCATTGTGTCACTTAGTCAGGAGTTTTCATTTGACTCAATGATAGAAAAGGGGCCCCTTGAGGAAAGGGGTTTGGAACCACTTTATTAAAAAAATATACCCTTAATGGAAAAGTAAACCACAGAAATGCTTCTCCTCAGGCACACAAGATGGCACTGTTTAGCTACTTTTCTTCCCATGACACATCATATGCTCACATATACAGTATATACTTCTATGTAATTGGGATAAAGAAACCTAACTTGATATGGTTTGGTCTTATATCATGCTAACACACCAGCATGACTGACCCCATGTGTTTCTCTCTGATCAGCATGCTGCTGTGGATCCTTTCTGCTCTCTGGTTCTGCAGTTTATGTCGTGCATTCCTTGTCACTAATTATGCATTCAGTGAGCAAAAGTATCTCAGATGATACAGCATGTGTGCCGTGTCTAGAGTGGTATTTGAAGTAGCCCGTGCTGTGTTGATACCATCCTGTCAAACAAAAGCAAACACACACAGGAAGATAATCTTGGGGAGCAGCATGGCCGTTATCAGCAGGAAGTTTTTAATTCTGTATAATGTAAACAGTGCATGTTGGTTTTGGCACCTGTCACTGTCGGAGTCATGCCTTCAGATATGGTGCAGCTTTTATCTTCTGTGACAAAGGCTTGAAGATGAAGAGATTTACAAAGTAGCTGATGAAATACCTACCTCTAGTCATTGAAAATATTAGACTTTTACTATATGTAAGAAACATTTATTAATCAAAGAGATGTAAACTTCCACTTATTCTTTCTTCCCTCAGAACATTTGAAACATGTTAAGCTCCTGCTTGTAGTCAAATCCATTCAGCTATTAAACTTCACTCACAGTGAAAGTTTGATGCAGATATATGCGTTTTTTTTTTTTTAAATTCACTCTGTTACATAAAAAAAAGAGTGGCCTCCTTTTTCTGAAATGAAATGTGGAAGCAATTTTGGCCCCGAGCTTGCTGGCTCCCTTCCAAGTCCAGCAGCTGAGAAAGAGCACTCATCCTTCAGTGACGTGGATGAGTGCATCAGTTTCATACTGGAGATCCCTGCCGCCTCTCTTCACCACAGAGGAACAGTGTGACGTCAGATCCAGAGGTGGTGGGAGGGGGTGCTTCTCGTCAGCACTGATGGTGTAACACACAGCACAGATACAAAAAACAAATTTCTCAGTCAACAGCAGTATAGTAAATCTTGTACTGCTGGCCTACAGCAACAAAACAGAAACCCATAAAAGTCTGTTTACAGCTCTTGGATAATCCTGCTGCATATGTGATTAAAGCTGTAAAGCTTTTGTGGCTCCACAGGGAACCCCGCAAAATCTGATAAGGTGCCTCGAGTGATGTCACCTGAGTCAGCAACTATTGGGGCAGAAGACCACAAGTTTAAAAATCTCTGGACTTAAAAAGAAATTAGCTTACCAGATATGTAGTCTAGAGCTATGATCGGGCCCAAAAAATTAGGCCCAACCCTACTTTCACCTGCAAACTTTCTGACCAAGCCTGACCTGAACCCGAACCAGGGCAGCAGTTTCAGACCCAAACCCAATTAAAAACCCAATTTCCAATGTTAAAAAATGTCAATATTCAAATATTGACAACTAGCTAACATCTGTAAAATCTTTTCAGTGCGATATCAGACATTTGTGACATGATCTCTGACATATGGCTTCTCCTATGTAATGTTCAGTCTATAAGCTGTTATGTGTCATTCCCAGCTCTTTAAATACTGCAGCTTTGTCAATTATCTTGGTGTGAAATACTGACGCACAGATGCACCTTCTGCGGTAATATGATCCGCTGTGGGTGGCGGCAGGCAATGACCTAAATTGTTAAATGCCACCGCTGCGGAAGCGGACATCTGCATCAGACACTGACGCACAAAGGCACAGGTTATGAAACCGGCTGGCAGCTCTTTTTGATACCGAGAAAAAGCGAGAACGTCTCTATGGAGTGCATTGATCAAACAAACTCTGGACTACATTAGCTGCTTCTAGCTAACATTTTCAACTCTCCAATGGAACTGTCTGTGGTCAAGTTGCATTGTGGGTAATGCAGGCACCATATTTTGACAAGGAAGAAAATGTGTGAAATACAAAAAAGACAATGTCTCTGGTTCTGTCTCTTTATTTTTTTATTGATTACTCTTAAAATGACATACAAAGTCATACAACATTTGTTCCTACTTTCATTAAATGGTACTTTTGGATAAAGAACCAAAATATCTCTTAATAGTGGTAAGGATTAATTGTTTGAGTTAGCCATGCATGTCTCTTTTGCTGCGAACTGGCTTCATGGCTCCTGGTGCTAAAAATTTATTCAGCACAAAATTACTGTTTCAAGTTACCATTCAAGTGAAACATGCAGAAAATTAAAAAAACAAGTTGTCTGATATTCAAATAGCAGCATGAATCTTTTCAGTCCAAGACAGCTCATACGCTATTAGTCCATTTGGTGTGTGAACCCATTATTGACATCCAAATATTGCTTTTATTGTTAAAGAATCAAAGGTAGAGACAAAGCAAGGGAGAGAGGAAAAGAGAGGGTGGGGCTCTCCCCAACTTCTCTCTTTCTCTTTGAAAACAGAGGGTGGGATGAGAGATAGATAAAGAGAGAGAGAGAGAGAGAGAGAGAGAGAGAGAGAGTAATGATGGTGCACCAGTGGATCTCTGCAGTTCTAACCTTATCAGAGGCTCTCTGTCCCATTGTGTGAATCCGCCCATCCTAGGAAATGAGGGCTTCCTGTTGTTTTATAGAGCCTTCCTGCAAAAAGGTTGAGATATGTAATCCCTACCCACCAGGGAAGACAGACAGAGCATTGTCAGGCAAAATGACAGCCACTAGTTCCTCACTTGTGTTTTCTGGGTGTTTTGTGACTCTTCTCATCTGGGGTAAGTAGAGGATTTATACAGTCCATTTCTTCACTCTTATGATATAACTTCTTTACTTGCCCTCCATCTCACCTCTCAAGTGGAATGCTTTAGGGGCTTTCAGTGATTGAGTGGCTTTTAGAAAGGAGCTTAGCGAGTCTCATGATTGAGTTTTATACTTAAACAGTTTGGTTTAAGGGTCATACCTTGACAACAAATTCACTTTTTAAAGAAGAATTTTATGTTACAAGTTGTTGAGAATGTTATTACAGTTTATTTCAATGGTTTATGCAATACATATTATTATTTATTAAATAAGATATTTCATTCTCCTAAGAGGGTAATGTATTGTAAGTTTAAATATCCTCAAGTTAGGATTTCCTCAATGGAATGGTAGACAAAGAGAGGATGCATTGACCTGTTCCCAGTAGCTTACTCGTTGTTATTTCCTTTACCTCTGTTACTTGTATACTATATGCAGGACTGTGTAGTATAATCCAGTTTAATTATTTCTGTTACAAACTGAGGTGTTATCATTTTTACATCCTTTTCTCCCATACTTTAATTTCTCTTATAACAGGATGCACATCAGTGGTTTGTCTGGTTGATGAAAAGTTAGCGGCACAACCACCCACAACAATAGGTATGTGTATTTTAAAGAGAACAAAAGAAAATGAATACATGACCACAAATACTTGGACTAACATGACCTCTTTTCACAGGATATCATTCAACAGAGATGATGATTGCTAGTAAGTTTACAACTTTTTTCAATTACTGTAGAGTGTTTACTACATGTCTGTGTCTCCCTAACTAACTAAATCTGCTAATGGTCAGGTTTTGATTTAATCAGTGCATTAATCTTATTTACACGTTCTATAGTTTATAGGCACAAATAGTGATTATGTATTTGTGTCCGCTGAGGGGTTGCTTTGGATCAGTTCCTTTAACTCAATTGCTTGGCCTGGAATTGACAAACACAGAAAGCAGAGCACAGAGATCCTGGTTTCTGCCAAGATCTCCTTGTGTGTACTATCATGAGAATCCAAGACAAACTCCTGGGGAGGTCTCTACCAGTGAGGGGTCAACAGCAGTAGACACATGGCCCATAGTGGTTTGGGGCTAAAGGTTAACTTAAACCTCATTATGAGCAGCCCCCACCTGGCGCAACTTCCTGAATTTGTTCGTCATCCACCCCATGCAACGTCTGTGATCAACGCATGAACTCTGGGTTGTGAAACAACTGGAACTTTGGAGCAGCGCCCCTTTCACTGTTCCTCCTCCTGTGCCTTCCCTTTTTTTTTCCTCTTTCCCCTGACTGTCCCCCCCCTCCTTCCCCTGCCAACTCCCCCCAACTCTGAGCTCCTCCTCTGCTGAAAAGACACATTTCCTGATGTCATTACTAAATCAAAATGCTGCTCGGCAAACAGATGTTGCGAGAGGCCCAACATGTGGATTCAGTGACATAAATTAACAAGTTAGTCGTGAGAAAACGTGAACCATACATTCCATTTTTCATTCAATCAATGAAACCACCTCTCTCACAATGCTCTTTCAAGTGGTGAGTGGTGACAGTGAGAAACTACCTTACAGATGTAGATCACTCATGAGCTCCTTATGACATAAAAAAAACTAAAGTTTCCCACACTTGTGGTGAAAATACCAGTTAGTTGGCCTTTTAAACAGCTGGTCAGCTCTGACTAATAACTTCTTCCAGGTTTAGTTGAATTAACCTAAATATGAAATCATGGCTGTCTACACAGCACACCCTGCAGAGTCATGATTACATCCACCCCAAAACGCTAAGCCCTAAATGTTTACTTATGTTTCCTATTTGGCAGAGGCAGCCCAAAAGGCAAATAAATCACATGCTGTGAGCTGGCCAGGCCTTCGACTGTGAGAAACTGAGACTAAAAAGCAGAACAAGAGTTAAAGAGTAAAGGGTTTTCAGATGTGAGTCCAGCCCAGCTTGGGTGTGCTCCTTTTTATTTGGGAGAATGGAGAGGACAATCTTTGTTGCCTCCACCCCTTTAAAAAAGGAAGAAAATCCTAAAGAAACGTGTGTTGGAGAGGGGAAGAGCTGCTGCCAAGGTGCAGGGCCGTCAGACAGATCTTCGAAGAACATCTGGTAACCGCGGGTAACACTGTTTGGACATCTGGTAACCGAAGGTTACACTGCGTCTCTTGCTTCCTGTCGGGTTTCCTGTTATGCCTCGCTGTACACAGTCTGAGAAGTTTAGGTTTATTATACATGGTCACCGGTTGGGGAAAACGCACCTTTATTCGTTTTTTCTGACATGAAGGGAGCACTTGGTTTCATTGGGGTATTCCTCTCCTTTCTCTGCGGTGAGTGTGTGGTCTCCCTTCTACAGCTGCAAATGCCTGCCTCAGTATAAGACGTGAAGTAACTCATGAGCTACAATAGACAAAAATAGTCTTTGCATTGAATTTTGCTAGGATGTATGTCTTTATAGAACTTATGTCATTAACTAAATCAGAAAGACATCACATGGAAGATTTAAAGAGGGTTTATGTAAGCTTTTTATAGTCTACTGTTTGATGTAAAAACATTTAAATCTAAAAATCTGATTTTTCTCTGTTTTAGATGCCACTCATGGAGAATCAGCTTTGTCATTTGGTAGGTTACATAACTTTATAACCTAATACATAGACATACAACCTTCTGTAAGAAAGAACAGAGATCTTTTAAAAATGTCCAAAACATCTTTATTGCCATTTTTTAAATCTGTCTCAATGTCTCTTTTTTTCCTGACTCTTTCATTCATGCAGCTTGTGGGAATACTACTAACAGGTGCATGGAGTATTGCGACCTATGTCATTCGTATTATGGTGGACCAACAATGGATTGCCTTTCCACTCTGTTAAACCATCTATGTCTCTCCAATTATGAGAATGCAATGGCATCACTAAACAGCAATGACTGGTGCATTTGGAGTAATGTGAGTGGGTAAGTAGTGTGTGTGTGTTTATATTTGCAGTACCTCATCCTTAACATTAAAAATATTGTTAAATATTTGCTGATGTCTGAATCCTGTTCTTGACACTCCCTGTCTCTACACTGCAGTTTGTACAGTAACCTAAGCCAATGCACAGAGGAGATATCGGACTGTCTAGTAATCCCATGGCCCAACCCTCTGGTGGAACAGACCTTTTTGGACATTCACTCCAGATTTTTCAAGGATTGTCCCTCAGAGGAGCTAAGTGACCCACCGCCAGTCATCATCTTTGCCCTGGTGATAACCCCCATCTGTCTAATCCCTGTCATGGTAAGCCTCGTGGTGCTCAAGACCAAGAATGGGGATGGCAGTTCCTGAAAATCCTGAATCTCTGCTCTGCTTACAATATCGTGTTTTTGACCTGCGCTCTCCCTCTTATCCCAACCTGAGGACTACAGCTTGTTTACATATACACCGCAGCTGCGCTTTCATCTCACCAGTGACCTTGCAGAGGACTGAATTTTTCTGACAAGTTTACCTTCACAATTCAGAGGAATTCTGAGATATCAGGCACAGGGGAAACCTATCAAGAAGATGACACTGTGACAAAATCTAGGTTATTATAAATTCCTGTACCGTACTGTGACAAAAGTTTTGTTTTCAACCACCCCACTTTATTATGTCACATTCAGTTTGCACACATTATTCAGAAAACAGAGCTTGTTTTTTTTTCTTTTTACTGGAGAACCCAGTATTCAGGGTTATGATGACAAAAGCTCTGGAGCTTGCAGAAGTGAAGTTGAAATGTATTTGTGTTGACTCTCCTCATGATGTCAGACAGCAGTTGCATTGATAAAAGACAATGTAATTTTTTTTACTGAACCCCTGAACTCTTCTTATGTAACTTCTCTTCTTGCTGCCACTCAAACATTACTCTGCTTTGAGCCACAATGTACAGTATGTTTGCAGAGGAACCCTAAACTGTTTTTAATTGGATGCAGGTATATTTCCATGTTTGATCTCTGAAAAGGGTCCTCTTTATGTGTAAAGAAAGGACAGGAAAATGAGTATAGTGTGATGCATGGATCTGGTTATGTGAGCCATAGTGCATGTAAAGTTTGAGGTCAGAGGTTACAGATGGGACACAATGAGCGGGTGCGCCCAGAAAAAGGAGATTTCTTTCCTGGTATTGTCTTTTTCTGAATAGCAAGAAATCCTTAAGCACTTTCCCCCCGTCCAAACAACGACAATCCTCATGATCACATGATGAGCTAATTAAAGCAAAGTTAATCCAACATTTAAATCCAATTCAGAGAAAAAGACAGACAGACAGATGAACAATAGTCTGTGCAGCATAGTGATAAACACTGAGCGACGACACAAAGATAAAAGTGTTATCTTTCACCTGAATCATGATTTTGTAGCTATGTATTGTTCACTCTTGAATGACGAGAAAGCCATGGTTGATTGCTTTCAGATTTAGAAAAAAATGTGTATTTATATACTGTTAAATTTCTGCCATTGTCAGGACTTACTGTACCATATGAGAGCGCACATTCTGTCCACTCTCACACCATTTACTGTATGTATTTTAATATACTTTTCTATATTTTATTCAATTAAATCTACAGTTCAGTTGTTGGCTGTTGCTTATTTTTACTCATTTTGGCTGTTGGATAAATGACAACCATGTAAAATGGTTCTTTTTTTAGCCAATCATTGCATGGAAGCAGCAGACTGCAGTTCAGCTCATGTTCACAAGGATACATTAGCAGGGTTGTGGCATCGTTCCGGCAAAAGTACCCTTTAACCTCAGTCAGCTTTTGATTAAACACCCCTTTCCCTTGAGTGCAGTGCAGATGGCATTAGTTTGTGCCTCAGGTAGTGTTTCACTGTATCTTCAGTGAGCAGTATATTGCGGTGCAGTTGCTATGCTGCGCAAGTGCTGATGTAGTGAAGGAAGCAGTGACAGCAGTCATGTATCACACCCTCATCTGGCAAACATAACACTGCAGGGTGGGCCTGCGTTTGTGTGTGTGTGTGTGTGTGTGTGTGTGTGTGTGTGTGCGCGCGTGCGTCTGGGTGGGAAAGTGTGTTCGGTGACCTTCTTCCTCTCTCGATGTCGGGTCATCCTCGTCCCCACCCCCTTCTGATCTCATCCAATTCTGTGTCACTCCTTATTATTACAGCAAGCCAGAAACTATTTTCTGATGCCATTATGCAAAATGTGATTGTGAAAACTATATTAATCATATTTTTATTAGTCGCATTACTGCAACTGTTATAGCAAACAATATGTTTGTACGTTCAGTGCACAAGTCAAATAACCATGGTCAATTTACAGTACATGAGTTTGTGTTCATCCAGGAAACCCTGCCCTCTGGTGGTTTTATGTGATACAGTGAGACTGTTTTGTGACAGAGATGGAAGTTTTTGTACCAGCACTTAATAGTATGACAGTCATCTCTAAACAAAGTTAAAGGTTAACTCATAATTTCTTTTTTTTTTTTTTAAGCAACAATGGTATCACTGTAACCACAAAGAAGCATTAGTGCCAGGCATAAGGGGAAAAATATGAGAGGAGGAAGAAGATTTTTCAGTTTTATTTTGCTTTGCCAATATAAAGTCAAGATGTCAAGAATAAAGTCAAACTTTCAGTGTCAGTGCCAGGCTTTAGGAAAAAAATGAATCTGAGGAGAAGGATTTTTATTCAAAAATCTTCCTCTTCTATTTTAGGAGTAAAGTCAAAATCTCAAAAATAAACTTGACATTTCAAGAATAGAGTTGAGAATAATTACAACTAGCGCTGGCACATATGGTTGCCTCCACAAAATGCGTTTGCAGATGAATTGGTATAACTGTACTCCAGAATCAGTTTCAGTGAAAAGGACCTTTAATGCATAAACAGAGTGTGGGAATAAGTATTAAAACTCGGAAAAGATTGTGCCAAAAAATACATCTGTTCACAAGGAGGAAACACAAAAACTTGGAAGCCGTGGCCACATTCTTGCAAATTGGAATAGCAGGTAATGGACAGATAAGGTACTAGTGGCTATACTTGTGTTTATTACACAGAGGTCAGCTGTATCTCAAGACACAGTCAAATAACTTATGTGCATATGAGTAAATCACAGTCATTAGTGTAAATGTATAGTCTATAGATACTAAAAATGATACCTTGCATTCAGCATGGTTTGGCTGTCAAGAAAGAACTGAAAACTACAGAGCAAAGTTGAGAACCAACTTAGGAACTGTATGTTCTGCAGTATATCAAATCATTCTTGGCCCATATATTGTGTATCAAAACAGACCAGGGGTTTTCAATGGTGGACACTGTGGCCCCTTTCAGAGAACGTTGAGACAACTGGGTCACAACTTTTTAGCCTATATATGTTACATTTTGGCTAACTGGCATGCCAAATTAGCTATTAGCAGTTTCTGTTTGCAACGGACCCATGGACATACAAACAACAGCACAATAATGTCAGTTACTGTAAAAGCGTACAGTACAGAATTTGTGTTCTTGGGCATCTCTTTGCAGCAGGACTGTGAAGTTCACTAATGCTAGGAATCCTTGAAGGGAGTACATGAGGTCAGCAGGTTATTCTCTAGTCCTTTAGCAATGCCACAGCACAATTACATCACATTTTGAGATGCCTCAACTTGTATATAAATTATCTGATCTGAACACAATTTCATAAGTCTCAGTTTCAATGATCTGTGCTGACACTGAAATGGGATGACTTGATGCTGTGGGGTTGGAACAGTAAAATCTGACAAAGTAGTAGATAGTTTCGATAACTTAACACTTTTGAACTTTATTCACACCAAATTAATTCAGGAGTTTTAAATATTAGATATAGGCAAGTATGTGTAATTGGTGAAGTTAATTGCTATAAAACACATTTAAACTATGCCAAAAACAAAGAAACATTAACACAACATAAACAAAACTAATTAAAATGAAAATGTATTTTGTTCTTCTGTAGAAAGTTTATTGTCTATTGCACAAAGCATTAATCATACACCTATTTTATTATAGCTTGATGGAATAATGATGATGATGATGATGATGACAATAAAAGTAAAGGTACAACCCAGGCTAAATAGTGTTTCAGCTTTACTTTTTGGTTATGTTGATTCAAAAAATAAAAAATAAAAAAAACTACCAATGCCACAATGGAAAGGTTCCATTATGTTTAGTTAGCTTATATAGGAAAACATGTTTGACACACCCATGGATACATGGATTTATATTTCTAGAACTGAGACAGAGATTCTGTTTTCAGAAGATACCAGAGACCTTCCTGTCTCTGCAGTGATCACACCCGAGAGCCGCAGCTGCGTCTCCAGTTGCAGGTTTTGGCTCTGGAGCCTCTGTCAGGGCGTCTGGGTCTTATCACCATGGGAGCCGATGACTGCTCTGTCCCAGAGATCTGGCAGAGTGGTTGGAAGGACAGCAGGTAAGGGCATCTGTACATCCACTGCTGGTTCCTTTGGCAGACTTTATAGTGTGACTTGGGACTTTGGCTGTGGAAATAGCAAGAGGTGGCTCACAGTGTCAGCTTCACTGCTTCACGGAGCATTCAGCAGCATCAGTGACAGCTGGTCAACCTCCACAGGTGGCCAGAGAAAGTCAGCTTCCTGGAGCCTATGCCAGATTATTGGTGAGTTATTGACATCTCATCAGATTTACAGATGACTTTATTTTTAAAAATCTGTTTGCATTACATGTTTTTCTCAGCAACTAGTTTACTGGAATACTGACAGACTGGAGTTTTGCCAGATTTGATGAAAATTAAAAAATTGCACCCATTGATGCGAGTCATTCAGTGTGACATGAGTAATTACTTTGTTGTGCGAGATCCAGGCAGCTGGCACTGCTGTGTCAGAGCTGACCTTACAGCTGGATGACACCGAGCTGGCAGCACATGACTGTACATTCAAGTAGGTCTGACATCAAAACTGCTGCTCGATCAGTCAGAATAAACTCAAAGAAATACATGCCACGATCAGCCGTGTTCCACTGCCAGCTGAATTCTGAGCGACAAGAAATATTTTTCAGTTCTTCAGTGATGATGGAAAAGGAGCAGGGCCTGCACCCAGTTACCATGATTGGCTCGATGGAGATCCTAAGAGATTTATCTATGGAAACAAAAACAAGATCTGGAGCTGCAGCTGGACTACATGAAACAAGAGCTACCTGAGAGCAACTAGAGGAACAGAATCAGAAAATTAAAACAATGCATTGATGGTATTGTTGGCTCTGCGTATTTACCTAAAAGCTGCCATTAGTGACAAAAGGGAAAATAAGTACATACTGTATGAATTTTAGGAGTGTGAATTTTACAGTATCTAACGATTTGATTCTTGGGGTCAAGATTCAATTTAAAATCAATTCTCGGTTGAAACGACTCCCAGTTCAAAAATCAATTCTCAATTTATTACATACAATATGGATTCTAACTTCAGGATCTATTCCAATGCAGTATGCGCTCAAAAATCTGTGTGGCAAATCATGACAGCATGCATAAGTGTATAAGAGTTTTTATACCATTAATTTGAATACTGAGTGGATTTAGGGATGTTTTTTCAGTGTGAGTATGTGAGGAGAGAGTGGAAAGGAAACTGACATAATAAACACAAGGTTTACTATTAATGTTTCAAACACAGCCACAGGTCAATACAATCAGTTTGCCCCACTATAGTTTAATGTCCGCATCCCCTTGCAAAAGACCAACACTTGTGACACTGAAACACACACAGCAGTGTATAACTGAGAATTGCATTTACTGGCGCACACACATGCTCCCTCTACAGTATCTCTCTGTCTTACACATTCACACAGACAGATAAGCTACAGACTCCAAGAGCTAGACACTCTGTATTTTGTAAGTCTCTAACGTAATTTACTTAGTGATCATTCAAACATTCAATAACTAATTTTTGTCACTACTTGGGTGTACAGAAACAAGCTGTGAACACACCATCCTTTTTGAAGTTTATAGGGCAAACTTGTTGTTATCTATTGACACATCCTCCACATACAAATCACATTAGCATTCAGTTAGAGTTGTGTTTCCGGGCCACCTGATGAATGTAAATCCAATAGTCACTCTCATTTAGCTCTTTCTTTATTTTTTGTCTCTGCTAACTCTTGAGGGAAATGTCTCACTCTTTAGCTGCTAAATGCTGCACTATGTTCACCAGCTACCCCTTCGTTTAGTCTGCCTGCTGTAATTTGCATGGAGCATACAGCAGGATTTTAGTGCTTCTTTTTGCTGAAAACACAAGAGTGAACCAAAACAGCTAAGTTGTGAGTCAGAGTATGGAAACAATGAGGTGAAAGTTGCTGTAAAGCTCTGTAGCGTGTGAGAACAACAGGGTCAGGTGATAATTCTCTGTGGGTCATCACTGCAGGCATGTGTGATTCATAACTAACACAAAAATATTGATTATAGATGCTTTAAGTAGTAACATTGTGTGGGTGTTTGCATTATTATCTTGTATCCTCTAAAGGAAAAAAGACAGAAAAAAAAGCTTAAGGCAAAATTTCCATAAAATATAACTGACGATCAGGGCATATACTGTAGTTTACATCTTGTACTTAAACTAGGTATGTGCTCTGGTAAAAATAATACAGACACAAAGCATGACAAAAATGTAAGGTTAGCATTGGATAAAGTTTCTGTAAGGCTCAACATTAATCTGTTTATAGAACGACATTTTTTGATGCTTTAGTATGGGTTAGGAAATGGAATTGTATTATGTTTGTGTCATGTCACAAACTGACATTTTACATAATATTTATTTCAGGATTTGCCTACTTAACAGCCTTAGAGGCATTAAAAAGAAGCAAAAGTACTGTAGAGAGCACTGAGTGTCCTCTGTCAGGTTATCTGTATTGTTACACGATACACTTCTGCATGATGCAAGAAGTTCCATAATAACAAACTAACATGATGAGACAATCTCCAAAGCCTGCTAGGAATAACATGACCTTCAACCCTCACATCTCATCCACAGGAATTACAAACAGTCAGTGAAATATGACCCTAAGAAATGTTTGAAAAACAAAACAAACATGCATAACAGTACAACTCCAGCTTAGCTTAAAAAATATTTGACTTTATTGTTTTACCCTTGTAGACTCTCTGGAGGAGAACCTGACTGAGACTGAGGCCTGTAATTGAGCTCTGATGACGTGGCTGCAGGCGCCTGTTGCCAGCCTGACACACATCGGGGTAGACACAGAGTGAACTGTTTGAGAGTGCCAGGAACTGCTGGATGTCAGGACCTGTTTGGAGCCAGGAATAGCAGGAGAAGAGGGTGAGCCACATTAATTTCACTGTCTGCTAATAAGAGATGGGCACAAATACATCAAAAAGGATCTCGTAAAAAAATTACAAATACTTGCTCAGTAAATGCATCAAAATCAAATATAAAACATTGTTATGAAAAAGGTATTTAGTATTTATTTTTAGGTATTTAGTAGCCTCAGTCTGGGTCTGACCTGAACTGCCCTTACAATGAAAAGGCGAGCTCTGCTTATTTCCTACATCATACATTTGAAGTGGCCAGTCAGGATATGTTGAAGGTGGGAGGCTGTGAATTCAGGGGTGGATGCTGGGTGGTTTCTGTCAGTCAAAGTGACTGACTGAGTGAACGGCCAACTGAAATTCAACTGGGGGAACTGAACAACACTAGTTCTTTCAGATGACAACAAGACTGGGTGTTTAGGAGATGCTGTTTTCAAGAGCAAAGTGCAGTAGAAGAAGTAGGTTACATTCCTAAGATATCTAACTTTATTAGCAACCAATTGAACAAAAACAAAACAGTACCATTACAGCACAGTACAAAATAGAAAATATCAACAACAACTTAAAGAAAGGGAAAGTATTTTCTTTTGTGTACCTCCTAACATTGCAGTCAAAGGGAACACAAATGAAATATGGTCATTCACAATGAGAACATTGTTGGACCCGACAGGAAATTCACTTATATGTAGCCAAAGACAGCGATTTGGCTTAGTGCTGTGCAGTGTTTTTCTACGGTTTCAAGGTTATCTTAAAAATCTTATTAAAGAATAAAAATGATTTTTTTAATAATGTTAAGTATTTAAAATACACAAATAAAAGCTACAGTTGGTAACTTTTATGAAAACCTACTGTCACTATATTCAAACAGCACAATATGAGACAGATAATCTGTGAAAAAATGATACTCCCCTGCCTCTGTTGCCTTGTAGCATTTCTAATGGCCTTACCACATGTGAAAACAACCAATCAGAGCTGAGGAGTCTCTAAAGCAGTTGTTAATCACTTCTAATGAACTGTGGTAAAACTTAAACCAGGCGGCAATATGAAGCAAGATTCTTTTACTGTTATTGCTTTGCTATTTTTAATGTTAAATGTTTTCAGAAACATATTTTAGTGCACTGTGTAGCTGTTAAATGAGAAATTTGTTGGATACAGTTAAACACAGTAGCAAGCCCCGCCCACCAGCTGGACCAGCTTTCGCATTTTACAGCTAAAAAGCTAAAATATGTTTCTGAAAACATTTGAGGCGAGAAATAGGCAATGCAGTTACAGAATCTTGATTCATATTTGATCAGTGCGATCTCATTTGAGAGTTTGACCACAATTCGTAAAGCAACTGATATGATTGACAGCTGCTTTAGAGACTGTTGGGCTGCACTGATTTTAGTGAATGCCATTAGAGGCAGTAGGAGGGGAGGCGTGACATGATTTTTTACAGACTGTCCCAGGTACTTCTCTCAGAATATAGTGACAATGTCAGCAAATATGACTATATGAATATTTTAATAAAAGTTACCAACTGTAGCTTTAAAGTGTTTTGTTAAAAATGACATGTCATTTTTAATGTCCAGAGAAATACAAATTACCCAAAATCAAAAGAAATCAAATACATTTTTAAATACATTTAACTGAAATACTGCCCATCTTTGCTGTTAATGAGGTTTCTAATAACAAACAGAGGGTCAAGAGGGTCAGTCCTTTCCAGATTCTTGAGCACTCTGAATGCATGCATGATATATTACTGTCACCGCAGAATCCCTGTAGAGTGTTTTTTCAAGATTTGCCTCAAGTGCTTAGAAAATTTAAACTGTAAGCTGTGTGAATACATTTGATATCAGAGGTGGCCTCTAGATGGCAGTCTTTGAGAGCATTTTTAGTAGTTGAAGGTACTCAAAAATTGCACCTTTTATTGAAGAGTACTTCTATTCACTTTGATGAGGGAAGATTATGTATTATACTGCTGCTATCTTTGGGCATGCAGAGGTTTAGGCTGTTGAAAGGGCTACAGTTCACACCCAAACCTCCGGTCATTGACATTCAATTATTTAATGCTTCTGTTTGGACACTCCCAGTTTGGGTCAATATACAGCTCTCATGTTCTTTAGGTTTAGCTTCAAAGCAAATAGAAACTCAAGCAGAATGAAACTCAAACAAACTTGGCAGATGAAGCTTTAATGCAGAAAGATTATGATCAGTGTCACCCACTTAATGCGCTGCAAGCTCTGTGTTGATCAGCCCTGCTTTGTTGAGAGTCTGAAAAATTCAAATGTTCTTGTAATTTTTTCATGTGCCGAAGAGACACAGCCACCGTGCGGTCCTGATAACAGGTGGTGATGATAACAGGGGGAGTAAATAGAGACTTCAAGTACAAAGAGAGAGGAGATGCATGCTGCTGTGTTTACTCCGCTCTTCAGCCTGTTTCTATTCATAGCGTGAAAACTACAGTATCAGTTCAACAGTGTGTGTGTGTGAGTGTATGCGTGTGTGTGCTGTAACAGGCTGTACAAGATTATTTGCTGTGGTGAAATCAAGGTTTTCAGTATTTTTCTCATTCACCTCAGCTCATCTTCTTGCACTAGCTTTAGCTGAAGTCTGTTGTTTTTGTGTGATCAGCTGATTTTTGTCTCATGAAAAGAAATAACTTTGATGGTGCACCTGCACTCATCCACCTCCCTTTCCTCTGAACATCCTAGCAGGATTTTGACAGAAGCTTTTTACCATGACAAACAGCTAGATTTACTCCTGTTCAGGGGTAAATAGCATCAGTTTTAATTCACAAATGCTGAGCTTCTTAAGTTTATCTACACAGGAAAATACATTTTTCCACATATCTTTTGTTTCCTGTTTAAGAAGTCTAATCCACTCTTGAAAGATTTTTTCAGACTTGCAAAATACAAATCACATAATGCACAAAAGAATGCATTTGATATGAAATATCCATCGCTGCACGTGCAGGTGTAGCTACACTCAGAGATGCTCATCACAAAAGAGCACAAACAAATTTACTGTACATACAACTGAGACACAAACACCAAAACACTCACGCACAAACACACACACAGTGAACAATACAACACAAAACATGAAAGCAGACTTATGTGCAGGTATAGTAAACACAGATGAGGGACTGAAAGGAAAAAATATGAAAGGGATGTGTGGGAACTTATCCCCATTTTAATGCTGTGACAAACAAAAGTTGCTGCTTAGTGTCCCTCATCTGTTTATAGGGGCCATGTGTCATTTTTTCCAATACACTACTCAACAGTGCTTCAGGGATTGAGCCTAAACAGGCCTAGTTTATGCCTCTATATTATGTATGGCTTTTATGCAAATGCAACGGTGACAGTGAGCGAAAACCTTTGATCTGGGCGTCTTTGTGGCTGGAACAGTTAATGCAGCAAAAGCATCATGAATCTAATGGGAAAACAGAATCGGGAGTGCAGTGTTGAGATTCTAAATAGAAACGAGGGAACCTGATAACTTCGCCTGCGATGTAAATTAAGAGCTGATACTGACTCCCGCCTCAGAACCCCATATCCCCCTGAGGTTAATGACTGTATCTATACGGAATTGGCTCTGCCATTACTGCAAAACTAGTTGTTAGATGATGAGATAACACGCCAAGATTGTCATTTCTCCCAAATTAACGAATTACAGAGCATTTAGTAATGAGTTGCTGAGCAGTCATAATAATGGGGTCTTCACCTAAATCCATTCCTGTCTCGTTCACTACTATTACCTCATAGTCCCTGCCAGGATCATAATTGCAAAAAAAGCAAATGTATCTATTCATTTTCTCCTTGAGTTTACTGGTTCATAAAAAAACAGGCATTTTTGAACAATAACCACATAACTGTAGAAGTTTTATTGTTCCCTCTGGTTCTGCTTGGATGGCATAGCAGGCAATTAAAACCCTCTTTATCTCAGAAATCTGGGTACAAATACTGTTCTACTGAGTCTCTTAAAAACAGATTTCAATGACACAAGGTTTTCTTTAGCCAAGAATTCACTGTTTTTTCATGCATGTTTAGACATTATTTAGAATATATTTATTATTATCATTATTATTAAAATAGATTATATAGAGATCAGTCTGTTTAGTCTCTGCATCTCACTGTGATGTTGTACATTAGCTCCTCTGATCTTTTTAGAAAATTAGCTGCAGGCTACTTTAAGAAAATTAAAGAAATCAGTGGAATATCTCAGGGTCGTAATCAGCTATTTAACATTGGGGGGGGGACCATTTTCAACCTAGAACCTCTGCAACCCAACCCTCCGGGGGAGTGGGAATTCTCCACAGGATAAATTATTTAGACACTTAACAGCAAAACTGACCATTTTGGAGCATTTTGAAACAAAAATGTTAGATCAGGGTTTCTCTAAGTTTTGATGGCTGAATGCCCTTTAAGGGAGCCATCATATGATTGAGGGCGGCACAGGAAAAGTGCACACATTTGACTTTTTTATGAATACTAACACTATACAAAACCTATCACAGTCGACAGTGATATAGACTAGGTAACACTCATATCAAATTCTAGTTTCCCACTTTGTAATATATTTAAAAGTGGTAAAATGAAGACACAGTATTGTGTTTGACACTGATTGTACCTACCCACAGCAACAAATGGCAATTTGTTGGTGGGTGGATGGTGCGTGGTTGCCTTTCGTAGCATAGCAATGTTTTTCCTTTATATATCTTTTATTAATGTAAGGGGGGGAGTTTAAGTGTATCTTAATACTGAGGTGTATGCCCCCCAACATGTATTTAAATTATATTTATATAAGTACTTTTAACAAAATGTCAACCATGTTATTAACTTTTTGCATCACAAATGCAATCTTAATATGATGCATGTTTAACCAACTTCTATAAAATGTGCTTTGTCTTAAATTGTTTTGTTGTTTGGTGTTTTGTAAATACAGTATTGGCAATAATAGGTATGCTTTGATGTTCAGCATCACGAGACAGGGTGTGTCCCTTTGCTGCTCTGTGAAAAAGAGACAGCATCCCTTGTCTCTGTTCAAATCTTAATTTCACTTCAAAACAATCCTCGTGAATCCATTGCAAATACACAGAGCATGCTTTGGATTGTATGCATGCACCGAGAAAGCCATAATTTTGTATTAAAAAATTAAATCTGATTTCTTTTTAAGCACTTCTCTGAACTCAATCAAAACACACATATACACAAATAGCTCCAGCAAAAAGGTTTATTTTATTCCTCAGACTACAGTGTCAAGGTAAATACAGACGAGCACCCAGTGTGTTTTATTAAGCTATGTGCCCTCGTCCTCCAGTGAGTCATCCTTTGATTTTCATTTCTAAAGATGCCATTTTAAAACCAGATGCTATAGAAACAGACAGAGGCTTCGGCTCTAAAGGGGGGTTTTGCCGCCTGGATTTATAAACAAACTAAACTCTGATCTTAAGGAGACTTAGCAAAGGGTAATACCCAGGTATACAGGCACATGTCAGCAACAATACATCTGTTGAATCATGTGTGTTGACTGTATTTGAAACAGTCTGACAGGTAAATGCTTGAGGTGGAGGTATGAATTCTGCTGCTGGGACTTATGACAAAAATACCAGTTAGGCGGGGAGTCTAGTATGACTGCTGGCCCATGGGTGTGAAAAGCTTATCCCACACCTCCACCTTCATGATGGCATTCTCCAGGGGACTCATGGTGGCCTTGATATCTAGATAGTTGCCCACATAATTGATTCCTGATCCAGTGGCTTCCTCCCTGACAAACCCATGCTCCCTCTGCTTCTTCTCATAGTACATTTCTTTGTACAAATCCTTGTCACAATTGCGGCCCTTTTTGTAGATGCCCACTGCAAACCAATTCTTGTAGAGGTTGTAGTCCCAGGGAACTGAGAACATGATGGCCACAGACTCAATGTAGTCATTCTGTGACCTTTCAAAAAGGTCATAGGTCATCACGCCAATGCTGCCAGTTGCTTTACCCTTGGACTTGGAGAAAGTGCAGACCTCTGTCTTTAGAGGGCGCACTGTGGGCTGAGGTGGGTTGTATGTCTCCCCATTCTCAAGGTACACCCTGTCCAAACACACAAATAAGCACATGTATTACACAGTCTTTTAGATCTATACATTAACATTCAAACATGCCTGCAAGACACCAACACAGTCAGGGCTTACCTTGGGTTCATGAGACAGTAGTTATTTGTCAAATTTGAGATTTCAATGACTACACTTCTCTTCCTGTCTACATCAGCTGCCACGGCTTCAGCTGACTCCATGATGTTGGAATGGGTGTGAGATTTCCTTGAAAAACAATGGTACAGTAAGTGTTAACCGTGTGAATTTATTGACATCACAGGTGCAACTATCACTTCCCTGCACTCCTACAGTAAAGACACTGGGAATCACGAGGATCACACTTACTACATGACAAAAATATCATCCTGACCTCTGCTCTGCTGACATGCTGTAATGGCATTCCATTGATCTCTTAAAGTGCGCATAAACTGGCAGTGGGTATGAATGATGCATTTCAGAAGCTAATTTGATTTCAAAACAGTTGTGAACAATCACAGAAAAGCTGCAGACTCTCTTTCTCTCATTAGAGAGTGTACTTCTTTAATTACAGCACTTAGTAGCATGCAGTAATGAAGTTAGAGTGAAAACAGTAAAGAAAATGATTGCCCCTTTTATCAACAGATATAAGATACAAATCAAACAAATGCCTCATCGGGCTTCTATATGCCTCTATAAATAGCTATTTTCTTCAGCTAATGAGCCATTCTCTGCCTCTTATGAAGTCCTTTTAATAAAGTCTTTTTTCATAAATGTTTAAAGTGACTTACCTGCTGAGAAGCTCTGTTGATACTCACAAGTCTCAAAATGGAAAAAGTTACCTGAAAGGGAGGCGCCGTAGGTTTTTTTTTTTTTTAACAAGGATGCATGCCATCACCCAGGAAACCCTCCCACTTGCAACACAACCCCTGTTGGAAAGCACACACCCTCTTTCAACACACAGTTATTACACCACACAAAAAGGCTATGACAACAAATGTTCCTGTGTTTTTCCCTGTGGGATCAAACTGCCACACCCTGTGACAGAGTTGAACAGTTTCCAGCAGTATCCTATTGGATCCCAACCTGTTAGGCAAGCCAGGATCATTCAGCACACACATTTTCTCAAGAATCACAATTACATGAATGACAACATTTACATGCACAAAATATCTGTTTTTGCCCTTAATTCGAGAGACAACTGTCCTCCTAAGTTGTTTACATGACTAATGAAAATGAATATTCCATTAATATTCCTGTTTACATTCAGCAGCGCATACTCAGATTACATGATTACAGACAACATGTCATTTATCATGCCAAAATAAAGAAAAGTGGAACAGCTGGAGCAGCTTGTACCATTTTACTTCTTTGCTTTAAAATAGGATGTGTTTTTGAAAGTTTGACTGAGCCGCACATTCTGAATGCGCTGTACACATATCCAAAGAATGCTCCCAAAACATAACTGATAACAGCAGAAAGAAATTGCCTCATTCAGGAAAAGGCTTAATTTGGAAAATCCGAACAGACTATGCTGTTTACATGTGCCATATCAAATTCAGAACATCGTCATATTTGGAGTAATACTGGAATATTAGTGTGGATGTAAATGTAGTCATTGTCAGACTGACTGAGGTGGTCTGGGAATTTCAATCTTAAGGTGTTGTGCAACAGAGAAAAAAGCAAGCCAAACAAGTTGAGACAGACATCTCTGGGGCAACTGTACTCTTTGGTTTTGTTGAAATGCTTGCATTCCAGATACCACAAAAGAACCACACACTTTAGTGCAAGATGGAGAGCCTCACAGCCAGTAAAGAACAATATTGTTATCATACCGATTAAAAAAACATCTAGCAGATATTCCATCTGTTGCTACTCATTAGAATTGGATGGATCCAGCTAAGAGATTAAAAAATGATTACTGTTCATCAGTAATAATGAAAGCATACTGAGTGAAAACATATCCCACACAACACAGGCATTGGGTCTGAATGCTTTATTACCATAATCAAAGACAAAGGGAGTGTACAATATACATAAGCCCAAGAAATAAGCTAATGGAGAATCAATGAGCTGGCTGTCAGATATTGATATCTTTCAGTGGACACAAAACACAGATGACAGCAAAATCAGTCTTCCTCTCCTCTGGATGTTTCTCTGGATGACAGCAGAAGTCAGATCAAATGAAGTTTGTTTATTCTGTTGGGTACAAAAGCAACACAGTACAAAAAGGCAGAACACCAGTAGACTCCTCTATACTAACGACCCATTTTATCATAGAGCTCCACTTTAACAATGGCTTTGCCAATGGAAGACATGGTAGCCCTCACGTCGACATATTTAGCTTTATATTCCAGCCCGCAGCCATGTGTCTCGGAGCGGGTGAAGCCAGTTAGATCTTTCCCATCATACATCTGGTCATACAGATGTTTGTCACAGGCATGGGAATGCTCGAACACACCCACGGCCAGCCGGTTCTTGTACAGGTTGTGGTCATAGGGCACAGAGAACATGATGGCCATGCGCTCGGAGCAAACCCGGCTCTGCATATGGAAGAGGTCATAGGTCAGTAGGCCAACAGCACCCGTGGCAGTGTTGTCGTCCTTGATGAAGGAGCACACTTCAGTCATGTTGGGACGAACAGTAGGCTGGGGCGGGTGGTGACAGAAGCCACTTGACATGTACACCCTGTACAAGAGAGCAGGAGACAAACCCATACCATCATCACCAATCAACTTTTATGTCACACTTCCTAGACTTTTGATGAAAGAACAAGTTTTGCAAGTTTTGTTGGAGATTGTCAGTGTAGTTTTCAAGTGTTGGGCTTTCCAGGGTACCTGAACCACCTTATGCTGATGGATGGAGTGTGACTGTGCAAGTACTGCTGTGGACTTCTAAGCAACAGTGAGTGTTCCTGCATGCGATGTGCAATGAGGCAGTGTGTGTCACTGCATGATGGATAGGTGGATGTTCTCAGCAAAGTGATGTCACACATGAAAACCACCCATCCAAGATATGGTCTGTCCTGCCACAGCTAGATAAATGTGGAAGCGTGGTGGAAATTCCAATAGACGTGGGTCATTCTTATGTATTTTACTGTTTAGTTTTACTAGCGGAAGTGGATGAAACTGGCAGATTGCATTATGGAGAAATAGGGAACCCAATCTAATAACTTATTTATGTTGGATAGATAGTACACTGAGATTCCACTTGCAATATCATTGACCTTCACTTAAAAGTGACTACAGTATAGCCACACTGAATTAATATCGACTTTTTATGCTGGAAATATGTTCTTTTTTTCTATGACTATTAGAGAGAAAAAATAAGTTGTCATTTTTCCTGAAAGGACTGCACACTAATATTATCAAGATGCTGATTAGAGCTGTAATCAGGCATTGCAATCTCAAAGCACATCAAAGCAACACATTAAGGCTTTTGAAAATGAATATTTCTCCCTGGAACCAATCAAACTTAAGTATACGCACAGGCCATGATACTATGCAGAGGCTTAGTCTCTCTAAGTGCAGAAAAAAATGTTGATGCAGACTAATAGACTGAGCTAACTTACACTAAACTCCAATTTAGGGAAGTGTTTTATACAAAAGAATAAAAGCAAATGGAATTTTCAAGACAGTTTTTCATAAATTGCAATTTTCATGGCATTATTTTTTTAGGTTGTTCATTAATTTGTACTTTTTTCAGTGAATATTTTCATGTCTTCATCTGATGCAGTTAAATCTCAAATGTTATGTTCATTTAACCACTTTTACATGTAAATACATTTACAGACTTACTTTGTGTTGACGAGGCAGTAGCCACTGCTGACGTTGGTTATTTCTATGGTACAGTTTCTGTTGGTGGGGAGAGTGGCTGACACAGCTTCTGCAGTTTCTGGCATCTTGGCTGCAAGAGAAACAGGACTGAATGCTTAGAACAGTGTATCGGCAAACAGGTCACCATTCAGCAGGCATTTTGCAGAAAATGGATAAAAAAGATGTGAAGTATTTAGGTTCTACGTCATATTGCTTCAAAAGAAAAATAAAGGCAAATTGCCAGTAGCCAAACCAAGCTGATTTTCCTCCTCTCAATTGTGAAAAGAATTTTTTAATATATGTTCTACAGTATGTGTATATAAAATGTGAATATAGTTTATATGAGAACTCTTGTTCAGGATAATTAAAGACATAGATCACAGTTAAGATATAATAGTAGGAGTAATTATATTCACCTTTTGGAGTTAAACACGCAAGTTGTGCTAGACGGCAGCCTCAGGTTTCCTTTTTTTCTCAGATCCTGCACAGAGGTGGAGAGTCTCCCTTGTGTGATTACACCTCCACAGTGCTTGTTCCAACAAAAGCATGGGCGTGTCCACAGTGAAGTGAGCACACACCATCTCTTGTGGAAAGTTTTATCTCAAAAATTTAAAACTTGATCCCATCAAATTTGAAGCTAGCTAACGCGTCATTGGTTTTTTTATTAACTTGTGTCCTGCCAACATGAGTAGGTTTATGCACAATAAGGCATGATGAACTTCCCTTTAGCTCCTACAACATTCTCTTATTTTAGACATTTGCTCAGTGGAGGAAGAAGTATTTAGATCCTTTACTTAAGTAAAAGTACTGATATCATACTGTGAAAATACTCCACTACAAGTCAAAGTTCTG
This sequence comes from Epinephelus fuscoguttatus, assembly GCF_011397635.1. NCBI lineage: Eukaryota > Metazoa > Chordata > Actinopteri > Perciformes > Serranidae > Epinephelus > Epinephelus fuscoguttatus. Next base: position 16,632,750 of record NC_064770.1, on the reverse strand, counting down.
CATTCAAAACCTTATGTAAAAGTATGTTATCAGCAAAATGAGCTTTAAGTATAAAAAGTACAAGTATGCTTTGTGCAATAAAATGTTCCCTGTCAGTGTTTTACAATATATGATGTTTCTGGATTAACATTATTACTGCATTAATGTGTATATTGCAATTTACTGCTGTAGGTGTGTACGGTTGTGCTGATTTTACCTCCTTTACATATTTTTGAGTCGTGCTGGGTACACCCATGCTTGAAAAACAGAGCTTACAAAGTGCTTTGAAAAACAAAGCAAAGCAGAAGTGGGATATCCAAGAGGTATCTTACGACCACAAAACTATTTTTACAGACCACACTATCCAGCTAGTCTGGAAAATTGTTGACTTCCTGTCACAGCCCTAAACTCATCTGAACAGAACATACATCAGAGCGAACATAAATGACATATGGAGTTACCCAAGGCACTAGCCTCGGGCGTCTTTTGTTTAGCTGTGATTGGATGTGCCAAAATTTCCTCCTGTTAAACAAAGCTAAAAGTTTTACCATATAAATAAAATACAAATCTTGTTTACTTTCAATTCTTGAAAACTAAATGTTACTAGAATTAAAGGATGGCGAATAACCTTTTAAGTGCTGATATAGACTGTACTTGAGATAAAAGCTGAAATTTGTATTTAAAAATCATCATTTTATACAATATGCAAATGAACTTTCAATTTTTGTCAGGTGACATTAGTCACATAACTGAAATGAATTGTTTTGAGAAAAAAGAACAACAACACTTTGCTATAAGGGTTGTTTGTTATAGTTTATTCTTGGGATACAGGGACCCCAGTTGGCAGACCTTGTATGTTAAATATGACGGTAGGATGAATGTTAATATCCTACAATCAACATACATAGTAAGCATTATCAATAATTCTAATTAGGTGAATCATCAAACTAATTTATGCTTTAATGAGACAACATCTCTGTGTCAGCATATTTGCCTTCACATCAGACATGGGTGGTATTGATATCACCTCTGTATGTTGAAGGATTAAAGACTTAAAGGTCCAGTGTGTAGGATTTAGTATCATCTAGCAGTGAGGTTGAAGAGCAGAAACTTCTGTGTGCCAAGCGTGAAGAACTATGGTGGCCAACAAGAAAACACAAAATAGGGAGTGGCCCCATCTGAAGCCAGTGTTTGAGTTTTCTGTTCTAGACTACTGCAGAAGTAACATGGCAGACTCCGTGCGAGAGGATCCGCTTTGTATGTAAATAGAAGTGGCTCATTCTAAGGTAGTGATAACAGATGATTCAGGTGATTATAAACTAGTTAAAACATAGTAATTAACACTATCTACCATTTCTGCCAATATACCCCCCGAAATACTACACACTGGACCTTTAAGGTGATTTAGATAAAATGTTTTTAATCTCACAAAAGTGTAATTTAATGCAACACAATGTGGTGGAATCATATCAGATGATCTATTCTGTAGTTTAAACTGTATTTCAACTATTCTTAAGTTATTTTAACAGTTTAACTGATCTCATTTCATTTTTCAATTAACTTGTTCTTACGGGACCCTTTGCAGCTCAGTTTAGTAAAGATCCTTATGGAACATTTCATGTTCTGACTAGCCTGGAATGTAACTTTAATCCTCCCGGCACTGCTCAACTGATTATTGTTGTAGTTGCAGGTGATGGCTAGGGACAGATTCCTGTGGGAACCTCCCTACAGCGGTCACAAATTTCAACACACTGTCTGACTCTTATATCACTAATTCTTTCACTGCCAACACTGCTCCCGCTGGAGCGCGGAGTCGAAGAGGAGACACTCTCTATTTCCATGCAGGAGCAACTTACAAAAACAATGTATTATGTAACACAGCATAGTACACTGCAGTGTTATATTTATCCATAAGATTACAGTGCCTGAGGGTCTTCCCAATTAAGTTTGTTTTGCAAACTTAGTGTGTTTCGAGATGTGTTCATTATACCACCAACCAATTCAAGTAATATTATAGCAGCTGTTCTATTCCATACATCAGGCGCCTGGAACTTGATATAAATCCTTCAACTCCAATGCTTGAAGTCACCAGATGGCACCAAACATGCATTTGCAAAAATACATTTGCACTACACAGACTTTGTCAGTTAATGTTTGCTTTCTGATGGTTAGCCAGTGACCATGGCAGAAAATCTCTGACAAACATTACATATTCAGCATGCCCTTCATTATGTTCTGTGAAAAGGGCATAGCTGCATTCAAACAGTCATAGGCACAGCACTATATATCAAGAGTTTTATAAGTGTACGGGAAAAGAATTAGATAGTTGATATAAATGGACACATAGTAGTTGGTCAAGGATGATTTAGTACGCTAATGTTTAATTTTTTTCTTTGCACTATTAGAGGTAAAATATAGAAACAGCTGGTGACAATTTTTCATCCACTGAAAAAAAAAGAAATGCAAAAAACAAAAAACTACACTTTGTATTTACTACAAGAAATGGGCACCCATTGTCCTGTTACACATAGTCACCTATTCAATTACACACTCTATCAGCTACTTTATGTCAGAATAGATTCAAATTTCCTCCTTATTTTATAAGCAGGTGTGTTAAGTTTAATCACGCTGTACAGTTATCTTTGCAGTTTCTGAGAACAGTTGGTAAGAGGCAATTAAGAAGGTGACAAAAAGACAGAATGTCAGTAATCTCTATTCGTAGGTTACTGAGGTTTTTAAAGTGTTATGGTGACAAAGATAAATGTATGCTACAGATGAAACCATATTTAATTATAGTGGCTGCGCTAACAGTACCTCAACCTCATGTCACTCATGTTGCTTTTTTAGCCTGCTGGACACCTTTACTTACATCCCTCTCTCAGTCTGTGTTATATGAGGAAAGTGTCAGTTTAATGTTTTGTTTTTTATAAACACTATGAAAATGTTTTGTCAAAATCATGTAGATTATTGTATATAGATTGCAGCAGCTATCATTAACCCCAAATCTGAGTTAAAGCTGAACAAATATGATTTCAATATTACTGCGCACTCTGTTTCCACTCGACTGCTTATTTACTGTTTTGTCTGTTTAGCCTGGATTAAACTTTAAAGTGAAACGTTGTGTCAGCATGTTGTCATCGGTGATCATTTTACTGCTCTGAAAATAGCTGAGCCACTGCAAGTTCATTTGCACGACAGTCAAGATTGCATTGTAATCAACACCTTGATAGCATTATGTTTTTGTTTGCTTTATAGTCCCCATGTGTGATAAATACAATGCACTACTGTCACAAACAAAGACAAGGCTTGAACCCATGTCTGGCAGGGTGAAAACAGACTTGCAAGCCTAAAGGTAGCAAGACGTTTAGTGGCAGCAAATGGGTCATTAACAGGAAGGATGAAACATTAAGAATCAGCCACAGTCACACCACAAAGTGACATTTGCTCATCCACGTGAATTGTCAGATAGCAAACTTGTTAGCTTACTTAGTCGCTAACAGGATGAGCTGATGCTGTTTATTCAAAAGGTGTATTTGTACAGTGTTATTGACTCCTGTCGATGACACGTGAAATCAAAAGCCAATGTGGTTCTGATATAATGTTCTGCAAGTTATGCTCGGCGCCACTGCTATATGTGCCAAATCACAATCTTTTCATCTAAACCAGATAGTTTTGTTACCTGAACCAAGCTGTGGCCATTTCACAACATTAACCACATGTGACAATGTGTTTCAGCTGTGTATCACATAGATATGGTTAAGGAGGCCCTGTGCATTGTTATGAGATGCCAAGGGGCGTGACAAAGTACGGTATTTAATGACCTGTGAATGAGAATGGGTTGGGTTGTCACATTGAGACAATATTTACCGACTTGAATCCCCATGTGTCTCATATGACTGTATGAAAAGAGTTAAAATTTATACAAGGTAGGCATATTGTTTGGTTTTTGGGCATGGCCAAATGTTGGTTGCTTTAAATGTTTGTGCTGCAAGGAATTGTAAAGGATGGTCCAGTGTACACTATGGTAAACAAGATAACAAAGGAAGCACTGAAGCACCTTTCCTCAGCATTTAGAGAGTCTGACCAGCTCTTATCATGGCTGTCACTTAGATACTTTTGGATCATTTTACTCAGTTAGGAACCTTTCCAAGCAAAACAAACAAACGAATCAAACAAACAAACAAAAATGTGTGTGACTGCAGCCCTGTGTGATCAGTATTTTTTGACTAACTGATTATATGTTGAGACTAATGAGAAGCAGGTGTGCATGCATGTGATGCCTCAGGTGACAGACTGGGGACACCTGGTGGGCAGGTGTGCAATAGCATGTCTGAAACAGCGGGAGATGTTGGTAAACAGCAAAATGAATCACTAAGCAGAATCAGATGAAGAGGAGCAGGGATGAGGAGGATGGAGCAGCTGTTGCTATGACAACACCAGTAAATCATTCACAAATGATTTCAATTGCATGTAATAATATGAGTAGAAATATGAGACTGTCACAGGCTTTCTAATCTGGTTCATGATATTTGTCCTCAGATCAGACGCAATTGTCAGAAATTGTCTGATTCATAGCACAAAGAAGAAACCAGGAGGAATGCCTCCTCCACTCATTTATATTGAGGAAGTCAAATACTATATGAACCTCATATACCACTGAAAAATGTTGGATTTTAGAAAATCACTATTTTAATACCCAGAGGTAATAATGTGCACCCACACTGATTCGTAGCAGGAGATTAACTCAGCTTCACTGAATTATTTTATCATCCTCAATTTTCAATTTACATGGTTACAACTTGACCCTGTAGCGCATATCAGAGCATTAATTTTTTACAGCATATCAGACAATAAAACACACACAAGCACAAATACCACAAATGCACAGATCTGCAGGAATGCCCTGCTTAGTCTTGATAAGAGGCAGTATAATTAAGAAGTCTGATGTTTCACAAACAATTTCACAGTTTACTGAAATGACACTTTGAATTTAGTATTGTTGTATGTGTGTGTGTGTGTGTGTGTGTGTGGTTTTTCATGTGGATGCCTTCCAGCTTCTAGGTCCATTATCAGACACACAGTGAAGCACTGTCATCCAAAGCTTGATGTATGATACTTTTTTTTTTTGACCTTTTCCCAGAAACACTATTCCACGACCAAATGTGATATCGACATTATGGAGCTCTGGGATGCAGAATTGGCCACTTAGGACATGCGAAAACAACCGTGATCGTAAATTGCTCCTCCGGCGCTAGCTTAGGCAGATGTGCCAGACCGATTTTAGATTGATATGACTTTGTACTACAGCTTGTAATGCTCATTACATTTTTGCTGCTGTTTGAATGTGTGGAGACAAAGCACTGCATAAGGTTTACACAGCGGCCATTCATGAGAGATTTAAAATGCTTTCTTAAAAATCCAGTAATCGTAAAGTGAGTTTTGTACTTGGCACCGTATGATTTATGGACACGTACAGGTTCCACTCCATTCAAACCTTTTTTCTGCTCTGAACGTCAACCACTTTGCAGCTCTAATAATGTGTAACATTAGTGACACCTCTCTCTCTGGCTCTGTCTTAATGTCTTTATTTTTTTGTTATACCTGATAACAGTTTTCCTGAGGCAGTGCTTTTTAACTGCCACTTTTTACACCAATCACTGTATAAACTGCCAATCCCAAAATGCCATGATATATACTGCATTTCATTCATGAGGTAAAATGTGTAAAAATGTTCTCCTCTTAAGACTCACTCCACCAGTGGTCACAGTAGCAACATAAAAAAAAACCCTCATCACGATGTATGTAAATAACAATAATGCATAAAAACACAAAACTATTCTGCCTGTCATTATGGTCTTGTTCAGAATGCTGTTTACTGATTTGGAGTTATTTTCATACCATTTGCATAATGGTATGATAAGAACATAGTACCTGATGAAAAGGGCAAGTCACTGTGGTTTGTTTGTTTCCAGAATGCCATATTACAATCTATTTGTGTTTCAAAGGTCTGAGAATACACTCAGTCATTATTAGAATATGTAATATTCTGTGATGAGAGATATTTATCTTGACTGAATACACTCCACCTATTTTAAGCATTTACAGAGAGCATGTAAACATTAATTAGATGTGTTGCAACACACTATAACGTAGCTGTATGCAACTATAAGGATATTTAAGTATTTATTAATGTGCAGCATTTGTCAACAGAAGACATATTTCAAGTACATGTCTTGCTATTGTCATTCACTATCTGTTCTAACACCAGCAAGAAGAGTTAAATCTGCTTACACCTGCATTATGGTGTGTTATAAACCATCGCTAAAGGGAGACTTGAAGCTATTAAGTGGGGAGGCCAAGATTGTACAGGCCCAGTTAAAATTATTCAAACACTAATTTGGCAAATAAATGACTCATATACTTGAATATATGTTTTGTGTTACACTTCAAGACTGTAAATCTCAAACAGGTTACCTAAGCACAATAAACAATGGCGTGCTTCGTTTATGGTTAAATAACAGTACTGTTGATGTGATCTGTTACTATCTACTGTGTTTGCTTTTTTGCTCAGATAGGATAACGCCCTGGAATTAAACTGTGGTAGAATTCATAGGGGGCTTGTTTCATTTCAATAAAGTCCATTATATTTTACTGTATTACACAACTTTGTTGAATACTCGATTCCCACTGGTCAAATATGACATTCTACGGTCTCTTACTTCTGAAAAGCATACAGTTGCCATAAAATCATTTTTAAATAAATAAAATAATTTTTCAACCATTATTTTGTGTCAAATTATGGATTTTATTTTAGGAAGCAGACATGTAATAAGCTCAGGTTATTGTTGCAAAATGAACCCCTTCAGGGTGATTCTCGACCCCTCTGCAATAATACCCTGCTCGCTGTACATTATTCCTCACGTGTTTTACTTATGTTATTCATCTGGTGAGTTAATTAGACTTCATTTTAGCACCATGCTCTGTTTTTATAGCCTATCATAGAATGAGGCAAAGAAGCTTCTGTTTGCCTGCCTCTCTCTATATGTGGAGGCCATATTAGATGATACAAGGCTGTATTTATTGTGATGTACTGGAGCTTTGCAGTTAGATATATGGTGGATTTATGAAACAAAGTAAAGGGTTTATTGAAAACTTTGGAAAAGAGGAAGTCAGTTCCCTCCTGGGCATCACAGTTTGTTGCTTGGGGCCAGGATTTGGCCCACAGAGCACTATTTGGCTCCCAGTGCAGGAGAGTATGTCTGCAATTTCAATCACACTTTCATCACAGTCTCATTTACGCTGCCAGTACTGCTATCAACACACAAGCACGCAAACAAACCAAGAGAACTTGAACATTAAGAGCTATTGCACATTTAACAGCTGCACATTTTTCCATGTGAACATTCAATTTCAGCAGGTTCTTTTGAGTTTGAACAGATAATAATAATCAGAAGAAGAGAAATTAATTTCATTCAATTGAATACTTTCATTTATTTCCTACATACACAAGATGGCCACTTCACATTGTCTGATGAAACCCTGCATGCTTAGGCAGTCTTTTATGGTTCAAGGCAGAATTGCTCAGGATTTTATGATGTAGAGCCATGTACAGTTTTATCAAAAGTAGAAATGTAAAAATTCCAGACAATCAGTTAAGCTAGATCCAATCACTGAATATAAATACCTCTTTTTTTTATACATCATATTACCGCCGCATATACTCTTACAATTTCATCAGCCTTGAGAATGGGAGATTCTGATTAATCCCTTCAGTCATCAAAATGGTCTTCAAAGGTAAAGGTTCTCAAACGTGGGGTAATGGGTGGGGATTATGCAAACTTCACAGTGATTAATTTTGGCCTGAGACGTATCTCCACTGATGGTAGCCGGGAGAGGAGCATATTGATTGATTGCTGCAGGGGGCGCGAGGTTCTGCACATTTACTTTTTGATGAATAGGCTGTCAGGGACACGAACAACCAAATATGGCTCTGTAAATGAATGTTTAAGCGATTATGGTATAAGTGTAAATATTACACATCCATTAAGGAGGATTACATTTGGTGCCACTTTGAAGAGGGGAGGAAATAAAAGGGACAAGCCCGCAGAATATCCCACAGCAGAGTAGGTGCACGGAGAAATGTGGCTTTAATCTGCATGTATAATGTTTTAGAATTCTAAATAGGAAAGTCCTTGACATTAATCTGTGTGTCCCCAAGTGTCTGTGCATGCATGCGTGCAAGTGTGTATGTTTATGTAGGCTGGTGTGTGTTTTCAAGAGGGCAAGGACTGAAGATGGGGGGCTTTAAGTTGACAGAGCATGCCAGTGCATCCACCCGCTCAAATTACCACACGATAAAACGCATCCGGGGTGTTGCACTGGAGGTGAGAGTGGGAATAAATGCTTGCTTCAAAGATGATTTGTGTTCACAGCGGATTAATTCTCCCACCTAAGAAAAATCAATACCGCTGTGTGCAATAGGAATACATTTGTGTCACCTCGTGGGGACAGGGGAGTGAAAACACAGCTCAGAAGGTTTAGACAATACACATCAAAATGACTAAAAGCCAGCCAACACCTAAACTGGTTAGAAGGCTCATTCTGGAGAGCAGCCAGTAATTAAGGATTCTCTCTCTCTCTTCGTCTCTCAGTATCTCTGTCCATCTCACAGCTCCACGTGAATTAAATACTTTTTTTCCAAAATAGCACTTGTATAATCTTTAACTTTTGAAGCCTCAGCATTTGATCACTCAAAATATGCAAATATATGCACCATATTCATCATTCATTGTTCAAGTAAGCACTTTCCATCTCATTTTTGTCATGCAATCCCTTACATTCGACCCATGTATCAGTGATCTGTTTAAATGGCAGGCAGACTATTTTGCTCTATTTATAATAATTTATTGAGAGCATACTTAATGTACATAAACACACACGGATGCCTGTAAACACAAGCCGCTGTTGGAGAGCAGTTTGCACATACACAGAAAACATACACTTCATGTGCAACACAAAGCGATTTCAAACACAAACTAAAATTCCACTGGGAGAAACCCAGTGTGTGTGCTTTTTTTATTTTCTCAACAGCATGTCAAAGGACTGAAATGAAAACAAATCTGTTAGCCTCATTGTGGGCTCATTCTGCCACAAATCTGCTAATTAACAAATGTGAATTTTTAATGCATTTTCTGTCCTCTAGCAGCACGCTGTGTTTTCTGGAGAACACTGTGACTTTTGCCCTTTACAGCCATGTTTTCTTTCGAAGACATTTTGGGACAATATCTGCATCATGCAAACACGCTGTATTGCAAAGTTTGCCATACATTTCCATATCCCCAGACAGAACGTCCTCATACTCGCATTGACTAAATGATAAACACCAGGGCCTCTGTTTGCCACTGATCTTCTGAAGAGAAGACGGACAGGAGATCAATAAGCTCCCCACCCTCCATCCCATCTTTAGGCATTGGCTTTTCTTCTGTTCAACCCCCCCCCACTCACCCAGCCCCCTCTCTTTCCTCAAATCGTCGCACTGTCATCACATCCTCCAACAGCTTCCTCGTGCAACCTCTCTGACAGCTCGAGCCTCTGCCTTTCACTCACACACCCACAACCCTGTGCCGCCCTTCCTGCCGCCCCCACCTTCCTCTGCTCCGTCCTGCTTTATAAGAAATATAATCCCATTGATCCAAAACCCGATGGGAAGCGTTGATCTGTAAACAGACGAGTGCTCAATAAGAGCTGTCCAGTCCTCCAGAGAAGAGATGGAGGGATGGTGGGTGTTGTGGGGGGTGGGGGTGTTCTAGCTGCAGTTGGTGCTGGAGAGGTGTGCTTGGGAAAAGGGTTGCTGTGAGAGGAGAGAGGGTGGTGGTGGGGTCTTGTATCTGTGTGTCTTGGCATCATTTATCAGTTTTATTGCTTTCTTGTCTTGTTTCTGGCTGCCATCGCCCCTCACCTGGCCCTCCTGCTCCCGGTAAACCTCGCTCCCATCCCTGCCACAGCCTCACTTCGATCAAACTATGTTCTACCCATGCAATTAAAAGTCCGCGGCTCAGAGTGAACAGATGAAAGGTGTGACATTTTGCTTTTGACTGACGATGAATTCGGAGTGACGGGCCGGACAGACGCATCCAGGCACGGTTATGGATTTATTTTTTTCCCTTATGTTCCCACACTCTCCCCACAACCCCTCCTCTGCGCCCTCCTTCTACCTTCCCTGCTGTCTTATTTTGCCTCTTACGGAGGTGATGGGGCCTAGCTGTAAGGGAGTGTGCCCCACACACCACCTCATCCTAAATCATTACTTGACAGTTTAAAAGGGCACAATGCAATGGATGGCTTTTTTCTCTGTGTTTCCATGGTTATTTTCTTTCTCTTAACCCTTTTTCTCTTTTGTGCCTTTGATTAAGTGAGTGGGTCTATCTGTACTTACGCGGCTTCTGTGTGTCAAGGTCATTTGTCACTGAACGGGTGAGGTACAGACTCTTTAGCCAGGTGGAGGCTTTTTCACCAGCTGATGTGTGAGAGGTGCAAAATTAGGACTGTTTTTGAACGTATACAATTTTCGTACAGTCAGGAATGTTATTTCAGTCCCTCCGTGCTTCAGCACAGGATTTACCTCTTTCATCTAAACTGAACTTGGGTTAACCTAGACCGTCTTTAGCCACAGGTGGGGGACACCTATGCAGTAATGGCTTTTTGTGGTCAGGCTATTGATCTAGAGCATTTCTAGCTTCAGAAGGTGCTTAGGAGTGCCATTTGCATTATCGAAGTAAATAAAAAAAGGAACGGAAACACACAGGAATGAACATAAAATGCTGGAGGAGAAGGCTGACATCCAAGTGAATCATACTCTGAAAATTCCCAGAACTCGCACTATTAATTGAATACTAACTGTGCATTAACAATGAATTTATGCATAGTCAAAAAGTGCTGTCATTTTTTCGTCACTAAAGAAGCATTAGACAAACACCTTGTTAACCTTAAAATGATGTTACAACCATGGGTGAAAAAAAAATACATGCATACTGCAGTGCTGGAAACTAAGTAAATTCACTCAAGTACTGTATTTACTTGAGTATTTCCATTTTCCACTACTTTATACTTCAACTACAAAACAGATGTCATAGTTTTTACTTAACTACAATAAATCAAAAATTTAATTTGCAGATTCAGATTAATTAAACAAAATATAATCAACAAATAAATGATTATGTAGCTAATATTACCAGTTACTTAAGAAATACCTTTATGGATCCCTTGGTAAGGTTCACAAGCTATCCAGCAGATAAAGTATATCCCATCTTTACCAGCTGCAACATTGAAGTAATGAACATATTCACACATCAACCATTGTAATCCAAATATTATTGTGACATGGGCCATTCTGCATAATGAGAACTTTTATATTTCATTCTTTAAAGGGGACTTATTTTGTGTTTTATATAGAGTGGTACAATGAAAGATGTTCATATAAAATGTGGCCAGCCAAACTTTTAAATATCTCATTCATCTTCTAACCGCTTCATCCTCTTGAGGGTCGCGGGGGGCTGGAGCCTATCCCAGCTACATCGGGCGAGAGGCAGGGTACACCCTGGACAGGTTGCCAGACTATCGCAGGGCTGACACATAGAGACAAACAACCATTCACGCTCACACCTACGGACAATTTGGAGTTATAAATTAACCTGCATGTCTTTGGACTGTGGGAGGAAGGACATTGACACGGCTGACACGGGGAGAACATGCAAATGCCGCACAGAGGGGCTCCCACACCTGGGATCGAACCGGCAACCCTCTTGCTGTGAGACGACAGCGTTGTCTGTTCTCCATGCACACTACTGCAACTGTTTACATCTATACACTACTATATGAAGCTACCATTGACTTTATGAGAAATCGACCTAGCTACTATGATGCCATGCCACTCACTGGGTTGTGGACTGCTGCTTTGAAGCCTTGAGTTTGGCATTTCACCTGTCGCCACTTTGCTTTTTTGACGATTTTACGAGAGGGTGGAGTTGTGGAGAAGCGAGAGGTGGCTCTTACTCAGACTGTGCTGACGCCTCACACATGGCCTGTCAGTGAAGTGGCACAGCTTTTAATTATGCATAACATTAAGCCTCAATTAAATGTAAACGGGTGCATCATATAAAAGTTGACCGAAATGAGAAAAACGAGAAAACCTGGTCCTCTTCAAGTATATTTTGATTCTGATACTTTTGTACTTCGACTTAAGAATTTAAATGCAGGACTTACTTGTAACAAAGTATTTACACACTGTAGTATTACTACTTTTAAGTAAGTATAAGATCTGAATACTTCATTCATCATACTGTCGGTATACTGTATACAATACATAGAGTCGTGTTAACAGCAGTGGTCAAACAATGGTACTGTAAACATACTAGGCCTATCTTGATAAACAGTATGGAAAGTTTCTTTTTATTATTTGGACACCCACAAATCTGCAGGGGGAAAAAAGTGCAGGCCAGTAACACTGATCTATACTCAGATGTCGGCAGATTCATAGACACGCCCACAGTATTGATTGGAACAGTCCACAGAACCAACAGAGGCCTTAAGGCCAAAGGCTCATTCTTGCTAATGACCCACGAAACAAACTGTACAGTTAAAAGGTGGCGTCAATACTGACATCTTAAACTCTTTTGACAGAGGTCCCTAACAGAGTGTGTGTCCACATGAAAACTCTCCATCTCTGGATTCTTTAATCCAAAACTAATCAGAGTTCAAATGCAGTAACAATGTGAAACAGGTGTGTACACAGTGCTGCTTGAAAACATCAGTGAAACTCAGTCAGCTACAAGCTACATGAGAGACGCTTTGTTCTTACGTATATCTGAACACCTCTCTATACCTCTGCTTGACTAGAATATAATCAGCTGCACTGGTATTTTAAGAGTGGCACTGAGCAAGCATGTAAAGTGTGCATTCTTGTTCTAAACATGTCCTCAACACCAATACATCCACACATTCAGCCCAACTCTTCCCACTACTCCTCACTGCTTCTGGAAATGTCACAAAGATGCCAAACATGCTGCATACACAGAGATCAGCGGGTCTCATTCTGCTCTAAAATGGGGTTAGCTGTGGTCCAAGATGCGTGCTGTGAACACACAGAGAGCTGTTATTTCCAGTTTGACCCATGACCTGACTCACAATAGGCAAGAAGAAGCTTTTTGGTTCACAATTAGGCAGAGATGAAAACAATCTCCTTTGGTATACCAGTGACATATGCAGATTGTAAGCTGCATGCAAGAATATTTTTTGTCAGTTAAATGAATGGACAAATCCCAAACCATCAATCAGCCACTAACACGACCAGTAAGGACCATTGATTTACCAATGTTCCCAGTCAGCAATTATAAGGTGGCTCTCAAGCTCCAAGCATATCAAGCTCCAGATCCCAACACATTGTCCCACATTCTGAGGGTAACAGAAATTAATTTCCATATGGGCAGAGAATAGCAGAAAAATATCTTTTAACAGAGGCAAAGGTTGAAAATATAGTAGATCGATCCAAGAAGTGCTGGCAACAAGCAAACCTGACTCATCAAACAAATGTGCAGTACTATTATCGCACAATTAGAACAACAACAAATTATCATTTAATGTGAGAGGTTTATCAAACATGTGTTTTGTTTGTTTTGAATATGACTAGACTTTAGCTAAACCTGTAAGTTGTCCAGAAAAGATTATCTCACAGCAGGAGCCAAAAAAATGTAATAAACAGATTTTCTACTAAATCAGAGCGTCAATTGGATATTTCATTATTATGGGGGTTGAGCCAGCTGTAACCTTCCTTTGTTGCTGTTTTATTGTGCTGTCTCAGATATAATCATTTTTCCGCTATTACAAGTATGACATATTGGTATGTTGATGTGTGGGAATGATTCCATTTTTTATACATTTCTGTCTTTCAGTGTTTGTCTGTTTTAGTAGTTCATTTTGTAAGCAAACATAAGCCTTTTTATCTTTCTTTTTTTCCCCATGCAATTACATATCTCAGGTCAAACAGGCACAATGGGGACAGCCCATAGCAAGTAGAAACTGAACAGGGGGCAACAGACTTTCAGTGAGTTATGTATATCTGCAGCTGTTTCTTAGCGGCTACACCTTTGGACTCACTGTTAGAGGAGCTGCAGTGACGTGTCTCAGTGCAGAATCTCCCTTACATGCATGGCACATGGACCGACAGAGGTCAGTGAAAACGTTCCTCAATACTAGAGAATAGATAATTCCAAGATCATCTGGAGGTTGAAGTTGTTGTCCACTGACAGTCACACCTGGTCCCCCATAAACCAATGACAGTGGCAGGGCTCCAGCTGCAGGGCTAATGCTAGCTAATGTTAACTTGGCCTTCTAGAGTGATTCCATTACCTCCTCCTTCCACAACTTGTCTTTCTTCCGATTCCAAGCTGGATGTATCTAAATGTATATAGATATTTATGTATTTTGTCAGCTGAAGTTCCTTTAATATTAAGTGTCACTATTATAGTCATAATAACCAACCATACAATACTATTTGCTAATGCTTGCTCCCAACATTCTCTATGCAGCATGTTCAACCCTTGACCTCGCAGGTCATCTTTAATCTTGCAGGTATGTGTGTGATTTGATGGTTCCCTGTTTTCCTAAGCAAACATTTTTATCTGTATAAGCAAATGTAAACACAAATGCAAAACAAATTCTTCTTTTTATAAAAAGATCTTGGAATGGTGCAACATGGTGGGAGGGTGGGAGTGCACACACACACACACACACACGCACACGCACACACACACACACACACACACACACACACACACACACACACACACACACACACAGAGCGATCGGATCAGTCCAAGAATGCAAGCATGGACATGCAACAGTCTTTTAGTGCCATCATCATGTCATCATTTCACTCTGGCCATATTGCTGGCAGGATTTGGTGTTGCAGACTTCGGTCTCTTTCAGCTGCAGCACTCAGGCTACGTTTGGGCCAGTGTTGGTCCTGGGACTCATCACAAGTCTAATCAATATACAGTACCTAAACTTTTATTTCCCAAGGTGATTTCGAGTCTAATGAATCTGGTCAGTTCCAGTCAGTTAAAGAGTAATGTCGAAAAACAAACAAATAAACAAACAAAACAGACCTTCCTCATCTTCAGTGTGCGTTCACATCTTTATTCTCTGCAGAATGAAACGTCAGTGGGGGACTCTTCACTTTCTGCCAGTTCACAACCTTAAATAGGAACTTCTGCAACAATACTCATATTCCCTTATTCTTATAATGTGCAATAACTTTGGGACAACATGCACAATATTTATTTTGTGTCAGCTGCTTGCTTTTCATGTTTTTTTTTTATTATTTAGTATGAATGTGGACGTATGTGAGTGTGTGTATCATTTTAGGCACTTACATCTATTCTAACTTTGTTGTTATTGCACCAAAAATACTAATACCAAAACCACATGTATCACAATGATAATAGAGGGATTATTTCTGCATGTATTCCTGCATGCTTGATCTCCTTGATAGTGTAATCACCTACTTAGTCATCGACAAATGACTTCAACTGCCAGGCAGACCCCAGAGTCAACTTAGCAAGTAGACAGATGGCTGGGCCAGAAAAATCATGGTTGTGCAAAAGTCATACATATTAATTGGTGGGTTTGAACTGGATATGTGTTATTTTAGTATTTATAACCATCAACCAACAAATAGGCTGCTTGTTATGGCGTTCAGCTCATTTTTGTTTGTGTGTGTCTCTCCCTGAGATCTGCAGGATAAAGCTGATGCAGGCATGGTGAGGGGAGCTGTTTGAATCTAGACAAGTCCAGCACAACAAACCTGTCTTTCTGGGAGTGAATGTGACTGTGGGATTGGCACTAGGAAAACAACTGCCATAGGACTACAATTGCCATAAGGTAAAAACTCACAATCTCATGGTCTCCTACTAAATGAGTTCTTCTTATAACAATATATTTTTGCTTGAAGAGAGTCTGCCATTATGAAATAATTTTAGAAAGTGACAAAAAGTGTCAATGAATACTTCCTGATGGATTCGACTTCCTCATAATAAGATACAACTGAATATTAAATACACATGAAAAGGGAAATGCAAGTAGAGTCCATAAAAAGCTGTTACTAAATAATGAATAAAAACGTCCATGGACTTCTGTGAATTCTCTTCCATCTTCCAAATAACTGCACATTTTTTTTCTTAGCGTCTTATCAAATGTACCTTTATGCCTTTACACAACAACATATTTACAGAGCCCTTTTACAGAAAAACCTCTAATGAAATAAAAACGGAACTACGAACTCCTTTTTAGAAAAAGGGAAACAAAAAAGGATCCAGAAACTTGAGTGTTTTTGGGACACATAAACTATGTGCAACATTTCTAGCTGATGACTGAGATTGCGAAGTTTCACAAGTCTTTAGCCTCTATTCAAAGCTTGTGCTTATGCTGGAGAACAAAGGTGTTCAACAAAGAACGCAAAGAGATCCCTCAGAGGTAACCTCTTCATAAATGCCTGAGGCTAGAGAATAAATACGCAGTGCCTTTTTTTACTCACTTGCCGTTTGATTTCTTTGATTGTCTTGCAGTCTCCACTACACCTCCCTACAGGCTTCTGAGCTTTAACTGAAGGACTTTGATGCTGCAGGCTTTACTTAATTGTTTTGTTCACTTCAGAGAAAATCATTAAGTGTTTGTGTGTGTGCGTGAGTGTGTGTGTGAGTGGACGGGCCATCTTTTCAGCCAAGGGAACCTGGGGAATAATCTCAAACCGATCCATAGACATCCAGTATAGAACTCCCGGGCTGTTTTGGCACCTGTGCAGATGGCAGACCTTAAAATATCAGTATCGTCACAGAGGTGAGAGCTCGAGAAAGTGAAGCACCAGGCTCCATCATAAAACTCACACCAACACATTGTCAAGGGAGAGCGAGAACAATGTGCAGTGCGATGCCCAGGAACTGTAGGCATGACATTGTTGGGGATTTTTGCTTGTGCAGAACAAGTATAAACAGACTCATCATGTAGAATAGTTGGAGAAAATAATAATTTTATATCCTGTATATTTACAGTATGTTTAATTCTGTGTATTTCATTGTTTTTATCATACATCATACATACATCAACTGGAAAAGCTTTACGATGTTAAAGCTACCATAAAAGAAACATTCAAAGCAGTTTGTTGCAATATTTATGTAAAGAGAGACACAAGGGTGATGATTGGGTTATTCAGAAATGTGTAGAGGATATAAAATCTAACTATGTACTGCAACATGAAAACTGAATTAACAATGGATCATCCCTATATCATCCATCTTAGTTACTAAGTCAGTCAAACACTGAACTAACCTCTATAAAAGATACAAATAAAGCATCGCTCAGAAAATTATGTCCAGAAAAAAAAAGTCTTCATCACATTTATCAAAGGCAGCATTATAATGTGGCGCACAGATATACATTGCCCTTTCTTAAGCTGTGTGGTAGTGTTGTCAGAGGGGGCGGTGCAGCACAATCTGGCCTGTGTTTGACATCGGAGATACATTGGTGTGAATTGTCCTCTGCCATCAGCCTCAGACACCTCACTTGGCTCCCACTCCATCTTTCCTATTCAGGTCTAATAGGCAATATGTCTGTCCTGACTATCTTCACCTTTGTGATGGGCAGCTAATTAATCACAATTGTGCAGTGCCGTTTTTTTTTAACTTCTTCCACCTTCCACCTCTTTGTCCACGTTTTGTCTTTTTAGTCATAAAAGTGAGGTAACTCTGGGGATGGCAATGTCGCTCTGCCAGTCGCTCAGTCCAACACTTTGGCACAGAGTGAAATATCTCGATAACTATTTGATAAAATGCCATTCAATTTGGTGCAGTTTTTGCGATTCTCAGTGGAAGAATTCTATTAGTTTTGGGAATCCTCTGATTTGTTATAGTGCCACCAACAAGTCAAAGTTTACACTTATTTTCACCTAATTCCTTTGAAGATACACTGCTTCCTATTTTCATTTTCCATTACACATTCTTGTGCAGTGTTGGGCTCATTAGTCTAAATGTAAAGTAAGTGTAATATGTTACTCATTACTCCTTACTCTTTCATTACACATCTCATTATATTACTTGTGTGCCTCTGTGTGAATGTCTGGATAATCGCCAGTAAGTGTAGCTTGCAAATTATTATTATTATTATTTTTACCTGAGGGTCTTAAAGTAGAAGTCCGGTATTTCACACTTTGAGCCCCATTTCTGGGTTGTTTATGATGAAATAGAGTGGTTAAGAAAAATTGTGACAATTGCTCCTTTTAGCTTTCCCCTGCTTGGCTTAACACTGCTGCCTATGGCCATGTGTGAATCTGTCCCTAAAACCACGAGTGGTCAGTGGCGTTCGTTGATGTTCTGACATAAAAATCATTGCAAACTGTGGTTTCCGTGATGATTTATTTGACATTTTGTTTAATCCACTGGTTTTCTATGGAAGCCTTATTGTCCATTGGTAGTAATCCGCCACCAGAAACGGAAAGGGGGTTGTTTGCGACAAGGTTGTATCATTGTAGTCTTTTAGCTCAGCGAAAGTGCTGGCTTGACAGTGCTGTGTGCACTCCTTGAGTAAGAACAAGAACGAACGAAAACGTTTTGTAATAAGTTTAAACAAGTGCACAATGGATTACTCGCTTGTAAACAACCTTTGCAGTATGATGCCTTTGAACATGACGCCAGCCTTCTTTTTCTGCTTCTTTTCTGTGTCCCACTACATCGCAATGTTTTCCTGCCGGTTGGCGACACCCATGTAAAGGAGCAGTATTGCCATCAAGTGGGCTGGAGTGTATAACGCTTCAGGGTCAAGTGAACGATCAAGCGGAAGTTTACACACACAGGTGTGAGGCAGCTGAAAAAATAGTTCCACAATTGAGATGAATAGTGAAAACACGGATGGAAACCACAGTTTGCAACGATATTTATGTCAAAACATCAACAAACACCACTGACCACTCGGTGAGTTTCATGGCTTCGAAAACAAACGTTTAGGGTGGTTTTAGGACAATTTCCCCCAATGGCCATAGGCAGCAGTGTTAAACCAGGCAGGGGAAAGCCACATTCTCTGAAAAAGAGCAATCGTCACAATTTTGGTCTTAACCGCTCTATTTCATCATAAACAACCCAGAAATGGGGCAAAATACTGGACTTCTCCTTTAAGTTGCCTGTGACCGGTATTTTCTCATGGCTCTGCCTTCATCCACAACATATCCAGCCACAAGTTTCATTACTTCTTTGTAGCTTGCAGCTGCCCACAATTAAAATCCAATTTTGGTTGTTTAGCCAGTGTAGAGCTACAGCCAACCTCTGCAGCCAAGGAGGACACACCTTCCTGGAGCTTCAAGTTGTTGTGCTGTCAGTCATAGTAGTCAAGTTGTTTCAGACTGGAGGTATGAGGATGTGTTTTTCGCAGTGGAAAGAGCTTTTGTTCTACTACCTGCAGCAACAGTGTTCTTGTCATCTTTCCTCCTGACAAAATCAAAGTAATGAGAATATTTCCAGCTGCTAAGGTAAGCATTTCCATCTTCCAAACTAGCTTGCTGCTTTTTGGCATGCCTGTGCAGCACCACAGTTACAAAAATGAGTCCACTGATGTGATTGTTGGATTTCAAGTCAGTAGTGATGTGATTACAAAAGTAGTGTTCTAACGAGTTGTTTGGTCTTTGGCAGAACTGTAACATTATTACTGAAACTTTATTAGTAATTAGTTACACTATTTGTCACTGGAAAAAGTAATATTATTACTGTAATGCGGTATTGCTCAACACTGCTGCCCAAGTACTAAATAGTAACTATATCACTTTTTCTAGTAACAACTAGGAGTAACAAATTTTTAATACAAATTTTAGAAATAATATTACATTTACCCCCAAAACAAATGTTGTGTTGGTGCCAGCCCCTTCAATGATTTGAAATCCAGCAATCAGCCTCATCCCTGGGCTTATTTTTGTAATCACTGCACATGCACATCACAAAGCAGCGTCCCTGGAAGATGGAAACGCTTACCATGAATTCAGTGGCTGGAAGTATTCCCATTACTTTGATTTTGTCAGGAGATAAGATGACAACAACATTATTGTTCCAGCTAATGTTAGTAGTACTAAAACTCTTTCCACTGCGAAAAACATGACTTCAAACTTCCTAAAACATTTTCTACAACTGACAACACAACAACGTGAAGCTCGTGGAAATACACCCCACCAAAGGTGAGCCCCCTGCAGCTGCAGAGGATGGTCTGGACAGCTGCAGGCTACAGTACAAGCAACAGAGACCAAATGAAGCTTGTTGCAGAATATGTGGTGGATAAAATTTTGCCTATCTCCACAACTGACTCAGTATTTCAGACAGATTGTTGGGAAAATACTGGTCAAAGGCAAAAGAAGATTCCCGCCCCCCCTCCCCCCCGTTAAAAAAAATCATTTGCAAGCTATTAGCCTTAGCTGTGCTTACCCGTAATCAACCTGACATTCACACAGAGGTGCACATACAAAGTGTGAATTTGAAGGAGAAAGCAGTTTTGTGGGGTGTTGTAAAAGTAATATAACAAGTAGTGTAATGAATTTCTCTTGACAGGGAGTAATAAGTGATAATATTACTTTTAAGAAGCACCATGTGTAATGAGTAATAAATTATTTTTTGTGTGTGTAATGAGCCCAATACTGTTCTTGTGTTAGTGAATCTATCAACTAATGATTATTATTTAGTGCTCCTGATGTGTGCATAGGATGTATGTGTGAGTTAGGTGTGCAGAGGTAATGATGCTTTGATTATCGAGGTAAATAATGTATTTTCTTAAACAGCCTGAACTGAGAATCAGTAGCATGATGCTCGTGATTTAAATGAAAGTGACACAGGACAGACAGCCAGGCAGCCTGTGTGAAAGAAAAAGAGAGGCAGAGGGTGGCAAATAGAAAAAGTGAGAGAGAGAGCGGGAGGCAGGCGGAGGCAGAGAAGGAAAAAAAGATGGGCAGATGAAATTACACCTGCAGGTCTGTTAGCTTTAGCAGCCGGAGTCTAGCAGTGTGGTGTCCCATAACATACCCCAAGGGTCCGTAAGGAATAAAGAGTGAGTAAACCTCACATATCAAAGTTTCTTTTCTCTCACACTCCTGTTATTGCTCCTGTGCCTCTCCTTGACAGCCCTGTGATTCATTTCCTCTCGCCTGAAAGACGGGAAATGAATAGAAAGCTTGGATATTGTCAGCCGCTAAATGGGAAAGCAGTTGCTCTGGAGACACAATGCAGGTGCAGGTAAGAATGGTGAGTTCAGTTTAAAATGCCACTCAGTCCCACTACACCGCACGTAGCAGCACCTGTCTCACGTGGCAGAGGAAAAAAGGAGGGACGGTTGATTGGGTGTATAACATCCACACATCAGCACGGTTTGTGTTCGAGTGGGATATTCTTCTCTTTGCTGTCAGGCTGCAGGATCCTGACACTTTGTTAAACACCTGCACTTTAGAAAGAGAGGGTTTTTTTTTTTACATTTGCATACAATAAAAAAGAATACAACTGACCTTAAAGTTTAACCTCTTTTGATATTAAAAACAAAAACAAAAAACAAACAAACTGGCAACTGGTCAAGTCTGTGCTTTGCCTGCAAGACAAATCTGTTGAGGAGTGCATGTGGGTTGAGCATACCCACAACACCTTTGATGTTTCCTTAACACCTGCTTAGATGTGCTCAGTGCTGCAAACACACACCGTGTTTGCTCACATGCTGACTCACTCACGCAGCAGTTTCTTTCAGTATGGGTAACGAATATCACATGAATGAGGTATAGAAGTGAAATGTGCATAACAGTGTTGCAAAGTGGGATGACTTCTTTCGTGGTCCGGATTTCTGGACTGTTCATGTTATGCATGGACACTGTTAGATGAACCTCCAAGGCCTGGATAGGCTTGAAACTCCCAGCTGACTCATCAGCTGAAAGATGAAAGGTCTTGATTCTTTTTTTTTTTTTAAAGATTTGTTTTTATTAACAGATGCTCTTATAGGATATTCATGGTGCACAGTACAGTTTGTTACCATAGGTTAAACCGCATTTACAGAGGAAACATACATAAATGCATAACCTTACAGACACACCATACAAGGATAATTTTTGAGCATCAGAAGAGAAAATGAGAAACAAAAAAGAAGAAGGTGAAAGAAAGAAAAAAAAAAAAAAAAAAAAAGGAACTTTTCCCCTCCCACCCCCCACCCTCCTCCCTTGTATGGCTCTCGATTTCCTTTCATTTATAGTATACCTACACAGTTTATACATCCACCCATCTGTACATCTTCATATGTATATGAATCAACATACTACTTGCAACAAATACATCAGTAAGGAAGTTATACAAGAAGAATCTACAGAGGGCTAATTTGAAGCCGGTCCAGGAAGGCTCACACCACCATGGTCAACCAAGTCCAGAGAAGGCAGAATGTCTATGAAGGGGGCCCAGATTTTTCCAAAGGCTGCATGCTTCCTCTCACATTATATAATATCTTTTCAGGTGTGCAGTAAGACACGAGCTCGTTAATCCAGTGTCTCACTGTTGGTGAATTTTCAGATTTCCAGTTAATCAGAATACATTTTTTCACTGCAGTGCTTGCAAGTAAAATAAAATATTTCTTATAGTAGTTCACATTAACAGAGGTTGTGTCCCCCAGAATCCATAGTTTTGGGTCCTGTTCAATTTGAATTCCTATTGTCCTTGAGGTTAGTTCAATGGCACGTTTCCAAAAGTCTTCTATCATTGGGCAACTCCATAGCATGTGTAGAAGATCACCATCGGTCACTTTACATCTCTGACATCTGGAGGAAATATTGCTGTCAATTTTGTGTAACCTATAAGGGGTGTAGTATGTCCTATGAAATATATTAAATTGAATTTGCCTATGTGTGTGGAGATTAACACAGTCTGTGCCTGTTCCAATAGGTAATGCCAATCCACCTCCTCATAAACACAGCCCAGGTCTGTTTCCCATTTTCCTTTTGTAGACGTTTTATCATAAACAGGTAACTTTCCATTAATGATACCATATATAGAAGATATTATTCCTTTTGTTGACCGCCTAGTTTATTACATAAATGGGTTTGAGAGGAGTTTCTTTTGGTATCTCTGGGAATGTTTCCTTGGATTTCTCCTTAACCCAGTCTCTTATTTGTAGGAATTTGAAAAACTATATTTAGGAAGATTGAATTTTTCGTTTAGTTGCTGAAAGTTAGCAAATGTGTCATTAATGTATAGATCAGCAACTGTTTGAATTTTTCTATCCCTCCACCCCCGTAACACAGAGTCAGAGATGTGGTGTGAGAGATTGGGATTACCCCACAAAGGTGTCCTTCTAAGAAAAGAAATATTTGTATCCAGAAGTAAGTGAGATTCTTGCCAGGCAGCAAATGTGTTCAGTATTATTGGGTTATTTGTGAGTGTGGCTAAACATTTTTGTACCTATAAATGGAACATCCTTTAAAGGCATAGACTTCATCTCATGTTGTTCTATTGGGACCCATCTAACCTCACTGTTCTCTGCATGCAGCCAGATCCAAATTGAACGGGTACTGAGAAGCAAGATAATAATTCCTAAAGTTTGGCAGGTTAAGTCCTCCCCTTGAATATGGAGCCTGCAGAGAAATGAGTTTGACCCTGGGGCTTTTCTTTTGCCATATGAAAGGAGTTATAATTTTGTTAAGCTCTTTGAAGAAACTCTTGGGGACATTTATAGAGAGACATTGAAATAGGTAAATAAACTTAGGCAAAATATTCATTTTAATAGTATTAATCCTGCCTATGAGAGACAGTGGGAGATCCATCCACCTTTGAAGGTTAAGTTTGGATTGTTCCAATAATTTTATATAGTTCTGTTTAAATATATGCCCATCTGATTTTCCAATTTGTATACCCAAATATTTAAAACCATTGTTGCACCATTTCAATGGGTCAGTGAGAGCTCTAATATTGTTGTCCTGTATGTTTAGTGGTAGAATTTCGCTTATTATAATTTAATTTGTATCCTGAAACTGCACTATATTCTTTGAAACATTTCAATAGAGGGGGGACTGATGTCTGTGGATTGGTTATATATAATAAGAGATCATCTTACAAGGAAAGTTTATGTTCACTTGTACCAAATTTGATTCCGGTTATGGAGGTGTTGGAGCGGATAGCGATGGCTAATGGTTCAATCGCAAGTGCGAAGAACAGGGGGGAGCTTGGACAGCCTTGCCTGCAGCCTCTGGATAAGGAGAAAGTGTTAGACAGTACGTCATTTGTTAAAATATTAGCTTTAGGAGCGTTAAAAGTGTTTTAACATACTGAGTAAATTTCTCTCCAAAGCCCATAGCCTCTAGTGTCCGAAAAAGAAAGCTTGGTTCAATCCTGTCAAATGCTTTGTTTGCATCCATAGATATTATTAGCATAGGATTTCGAATTTTCTGAGCAGCGTTCAGTATATGGAGCAGTCGCGCATTATCTGCTCCATGTCTATTTTTAACAAAGCCTGTTTGGTCAGCATGTATTATCTTTGGTATAACATCTTCCAGTCTGAGAGCAATTAGTTTGGATAGTATCTTATAATCTGCATTTAAGAGACTGAGCGGTCTGTATGAGTTACATTTCTGTTTGTCCTTACCTGGTTTTGGAAGCAGTGTAATTGTTGCAATTTCCAATGATTCTGGTAATTTTTTATTTTCAAATGCTTCTTTAATCATGTTCGTGAGGGGGATCAGTAATTTTTTCGAAAAGGCCTTATAATACTCGGCAGGGAAGCCGTCTGGCCCGGGAGTCTTATTATTTTGTAAAGAATTAATGGCTTGGAGAACCTCCATTTCTGATATATCTGCATCAAGCAGTTCTTTATCCTCATCATGTAATTTGGGAAGGGTTATTCCATCCATAAACCTTTTGCTCCAATATTGTCAACATCTTGCCCAGTTTTATATAAATCTTCATAAAATTGTTTGAATTCTGCATTTATGGATGCTGAATCCGAGGAGTCTGCCATCCTCTGTTAATATCGAGTGTATATATTTATCAGATGTTTCCTTTCTAATTTGCCAGGCCAAGAGTTTACTTGTTTTGTTCCCAAATTCATAATAATGATACCTAGTTCTGGCCATAGCTGCTTCCTCTTTGTTGGTACATAAATTATTATATTGCATCCTTGTTTTTGTTAGTGTGTTAAGGAGTTCCTCTTTTTTGGTGGCAATGTAGTCCTGTTCTAGCGTTTTAATATCATTTTCCAATTTAGTTAGTGTCTCTCTATTTTTTTTACCTTATAGGCACTGTATGATAATACCTGACCTCTCATATAGGCTTTAAGAGCCTCCCAAATGTTGGCATGCGAGGAGGAATTTGAGTTGGCATCAAGAAATATTTCAATATTAGTGGTCATATACGAGATAAATTCAGGGTCTTTTAACATGTAATTTTTAAATCTCCACCTGCGGGTTATAGGCTGTGGAGTATTAATAATCCAGGAGAGTTTGATAGGATTATGATCCGAGAAGGTGGCTGCTAAATAGGAGCATTCTGTCACCGTGGACATCATATCTTGTGTCACCAGGAACATGTCAATTCTAGAGTGTGTATTATGTGATGGTGAAAAGAAAGAAAAATCTCTTCCGTTTGGATAAAGATTTCGCCACACGTCAACTATGCCTATGTCTTTCATACCTTGATTTAGTGCTGTTGCTGCCTTTGATAATGAAGTTGTTTTGGGTGATGATCGATCCAAAAAAGGGTTTAAGACCAAATTAAAGTCTCCACCACAACACATTGACCCCAATTGTGGCCAATTTCATAATCAGGTTGTTAAAGAACAACGGGTCATCGAGTTAGGCCCATATATATTCACCAAAGATATCTTGTTCCTATTTATTTCACAGTCTACAAGCAAAAATCTCCCATTTTTATCCTTTTCGACTGAATTTAATTTAAAGTTTAGATGTTTATTAATGAGCAGGACAACACCTCTTGCTTTTGAGGAGTAGGAAGAGTAGAAAACATTACCCACCCAGTCCCTACGCAGTTTTAAATGTTCAGTGTCGGTGAGGTGGCTCTCCTGAATAAAGGCAATATCTACATTCTGCCTCTTTAAATATGTCAACATTTTCTTCCTCTTAATTGGTGAGTTGACCCCTCTAATATTCCAAGATATACATGTTAATTGTCCCATAATATGAGTTTTTCATATAGATGTCTCAGCAGGATAAGTGTCATGGTATTCATCTTTAAGGATGTCTGGTTGTAGTCCTGCACTGAGTTTAGAGGTGGTAAAACAATGACCATGGGTATAATGGACCAAAGAATAATCTGAACATATGTGTAGGTAGAAGTTAGAGTTTTAGTGAGAGACCATACATAACCCCAAAACGTTAAAGTAAAAACCTGCCTAGTAAAACCCCTGTAACAAAACCACATTAGGTAGGTAAGTAACACTCTTAACCAACAGTGGTGGCTCCAGCAACTGCTGTAATTAAAACTAGCCACTCATAACAGTTTGTATATGGCGAAGTTTTAAATTTTAAGATGTTAAAAATAAAACAAAAATATATAAAGGACAGAGAAGTTAGTTAAGTAAAATGTGATCCCATTCTACCACGGGGGTATGAAATGTAGCATCATGCTAATAAGCCTGCATGCAGGATCTACAGTGTTATATATCTGGATGTACAGTCATAATTGACTAATGAACAGTTGTCCATGTATCTGTAATCAGATGCAGGTTTATCATCAGTCATGGTCCCAGTTATTCTGAACATGTGAGGATAACAGGATTATTACAGCTTGATCATATAGCCTTATCTTCTTAATGTCACTTTTCTCCCTTTCAAGTGAACAGTGGGAATCACAATCCTTCTCATCAGTGTCTATAACAGTGGACTGTATACTGTAGTCATTTTGGTCAGCTTTAAGCTACTCACTCGACAGTTCTTTCAAGAAACGTTGCGCTTCTGCTGGAGTTGAGAAAACTTGACGGATCCCAGATGTTTAATGCGAAGCTGAGCTGGGTAGATCAGCGCATATTCCACCTCCTTCTCTCGTAGCACCCGCTTCACGCCAAGGAACTCGTCTCTCCTCCGCTGCAGGTCTGCGCTGTAATCCGGATAGAATGATATCTTTTTATTCTCGTATGTCATCTCTCCTTTACTTCTGGCCAGCCGAAGGACTTTCTCTTTATCTCTGAAGTTCAGGAACTTGGCGATGAGGGGCCGCGGTCTGTCCGACTTCTTCCCGATGCGGTGTGCTCTTTCCAGGGTGACGGGTGAGGTGAAGTTAGCATTACCCAGGATGTGTGGTATAAACTTTTCCAAAAATCCGACAGCATCTTGACCTTCTGCCTGTTCCGGCACATTCAGTATCCTGATGTTAGACCTCCTGCTGCGGTTTTCTAGGTCGTCAGTTTTGTCTTTGAGGTGCTTTATCAGTTTCTCCATTTTATCAACCCGGTCGCGTGCATCTTTAATATCGTCTTCGTTTGCACTCACTCGTGTCTCTATCTCCTCGACCTGTTCCGAAAGGGTGGAGAGTGAGGATTCAATTTTCGTTAGTGTTGTTTGTATGTCAGCTGTTTTTTTGTCAATATGTTTTGTGAGGTCCTCTTTAGTTTCTTGAATAGCGTCCAGAAGCTTGCTGAATGATGTTTCCTTTTCCCCGTCCGCCATGTTTCTTGTGGTTACCGCCTGCAAGTGCCGTGAAGTTTGAGTAGTTTTCTTTCGTTTTGTCTGTCGAAAATTGTAGCTTGCCATACAAAAGCGTTCTTAATAGCTTCGCCTCTTGCATACAGTCCAAGTTTATGAGAGGTTAAATCAGGATAAAGGCAGATGCTAGAGCCTACCACCGAGAGCTCACGAATACACGTCCGCACTCCTCCGCTGCATCCGGGATCTCCAAAGGTCTTGATTCTTTGAGAAAAAGATAAAGGTAAATGTGTGCGTACATGTTGACGTAAGAAGTGAAGTCAATGACTTCCAAAGGACAACAACACAGAGCTTAACATTCTGTTGTGTTATATTGGTGGTGGGCAGAATCATATACATACATGTTAGGAGTGGAGAGAAAAAACAATTCTTAGATGCACCATGATTTTCTCTTAAAGGATTATGTCTCAAAGCAGAAAAGTCAATAACTGGATATTTAACACTCACTTAAATGTTTTTTTTTAAAAAATCGAATAATTAAGTACTTCCATTTTTTGTACTGATTGGGCTTTTGTGGTCGAGGCATCTCAGCTCTGAAACTTCCTGCCTGAGGGTCTGAGGCATGCAGAATCAATGACGTCTTTGAAATCACAGTCTTTTGTTAATTTTGGCATGCTGCGTTATTTTAACACGTTTCTTATTATTATCATTAGTAGTAGTGGTAGTATTATTATTAATCTTATATTGCCATTGTTATTTTTTTTAATTTTTGTATTAAATAGTTTGATTTTATTTGTCTCAGTGTAGTCTTCAGGACAATTAATTGCCAACATTGCTTCTTTGTTTTCTTTCTGTAATATTTACATTGCCTGATTTTATTTGCCTGAGTCCTGAATCCCAGTTCAACTATATAAAACACTTTGTAATTATCATTATTAATTCTTGACATGATTGCCTGCAACAACTTTGTAAGACCAAGCAGTATATGTTCCTCAAGGGTGAATTAGATTGTGAAAGTTCAGAATATAAAACATGTGTCACTACATCATCTTTAAGTTCCTTACAGCTGTACCAGTTGGATGGTGAAATGTAACCGGCATAAACATGCACAGTGTGTTTATTTTCTAAGCTGGGCTATGTTTTGAGTAGTATTGTGGCTTTTGTGAAGTTCAAGAAATGAAAGTAAATGTTGATGCATCAAGTTTGATCAATAATTATTTTATAATTGCAACGTAGCCCCCTGAATCTGACTTGAATCATAAGGCGCCCAGTTTCCCACTCTTAATATATAGGCTACAGTATATTTATTTCCTAAATAATGAATATGTACATGTTCAAATGACAGAGAAGTCTAGAGACCGTAGTGTTGATAATGACAGCAAAGGAGAAAGTGAGGTGATGTTATTATATAGGTTGTGGTGTATGTTTATAGCCATCTGCCATAACCAGAAGATGTGAAGATATGATTCAAAGAAAACAGATCCTATAGCTACTACAACAGACATGTTTATTGTATGACAAGAATGAAAATTCAAGGTTTCAATAGGGCTCAAAGCTTTAATGACTCAATGTCAACAGCTCAAGGCTTGGATACTGAGCCATACTTGAAGTCATTAAGCCTTGTGATGTGTCTGAGTGGGGCTGTAATCCATGCAGCTTCGCTGAAGTACATCTGAGATAATCAAGAGTAACATATCAAATTCAGGCGTAACACTGCTGATGAGCATGGATGCGATATGGATGCATGCTCTCAAGGCTTGTACAAATAATAGATTTCATGTGACTTAAATGTCTCCATACATTTTCATTAGAGTGAGTGTAAGGCCACACAGTGCTAGGATGACAGTAATATACCCAGACAGGCACGGAGCGACCAGTGGACGTCCAGAATCTGAACCAAGGGCAGCTCTACAAGATGTGGTCTCAGACAGGCTGGATGATGCTGTTTGTGTTCAGCTGGTTCAGCACGCTCTGTGACCTTCTCTCCACATGTGTGCTCCATGGGGCCTCACTCATTGTTTGTGATGGTATTGGTCTTGCTGGGGCGTGCTGCTCAGCGTGTCTGTGCCTGAAGTGGCTACCCGCTGGGATTTGGACTCTCCCAGATGTGAGGGAGTGAAGTGAATGTTCATTAGGCTAAAAACAACTCCCCTTTTCTCTTCTTCATATTCCACCAATGGTTGAGCACTGAAAGATGAGATTATCTATGCATATTAAACTGTTTTGTTCCTTTGCATGTCTAGCCACATTCGCGTGATGCTGTTGAATTTAAATTATGATTTAGCTATGTGCATGAATGCATATGTTTGCATGGAGTATGTATAAATAGGGTCTGGCTCATGACTGTATCTTGAAATCAGTGTTAAGTGGGGATCAGAGATACAATTGCCATATTTCCTGCATAAAACACAATTCAGTGGACAAAGCCATTTTTGTTTCTTACTTTAAAAAAAGCTGATAATACATGTAGAAAGCATCATGTACATCTAATACTGACTATTAGCCTGCCTGGGTATTTAGAAAGCTATTAGTGGTTATTAGCGCATAGATATTGCTTAGAAGGGTCCTGCTACACAAACTAGTGGGTTCAAAACACTGTTACCAGTGCACTAAAAGCCTGTTGGCATTGGGAGCAAGTTTCACTTTCTCTTTCGTTAGGTTTGGGCACTAATACAACGTGGTTACGTTTAGAAAAGACATTATGGTTTGGCTTAAAATAGTATGTATAGCATGTACAGTCAACCCCTGGTCTCCTGGGCAAAAGTTCTGTATTTGTTTGACCCACCTCATCCACTTATGTATGCGGACTTTATCTCTCTGCATACTAACATTGCGTAACCGACATCCTCTGCCACCACGTAACATCAAACATGGCCGTTTAATGCACTAATAACGGCGTTCGGAACCTACTAGTTGGTGTAAGAGGAGCCTTCTAACCAATATCTATGTCACTGATAATCACTATCAACACCATTTTAATCGAGTGATAACACTCAAGCAGGGTGGCTGTGACTCAGGAGGGAGAGCAGGACATCCACTAATCTGAAGATGGCTGGATGAAATCCCCAGTTCCTATGCTCCACATGTTGAAGTGTCCTTGGGCATGATACTGAACCCCAAATTGCTCCTAATGGCTGTACTATCAGTGTGTGAGAGTGCATATGAATGTTTAACTGAGTAGCAGGTGGCACCTGAGAGCCTCAGTCACTAGTGTGTGTGTGTGTGTGTGTGTGTGTGTGTGTGTGTGTGTGAATGGGTAAAGGCAGCATGTAGTGTTAAAGCACTTTGAGAGGTTGGGAGACTAGAAAGACGCTTTACAAATGCAAGTCCATTTACCATTTGAACTGGGTGGTTCCTGGCAGTAGGACCATTTGCCTGATGTTTTCCACAGATTTGGAGCAATACATGTTTTGGCATCTCTCCTCTTGTTCAATAATCCTTCATTTTCCTCTCAGCTGTGCTCTATTGGCTCAGGGTTGCAAAAACCAAAGTTGTTTGATTGTGACAGCTACCATTTGATTCTGGCTCTGCTTTGAGTAAAGTTGGCACAGTTTAGACTGCTGCAACACATGACCCTTACAGTGTCAATCAGCGCTTTCAAAATCACCACAGCCTGTTTTCTGGACGAGTTTAGTTTATTCTGAATTGTTAGATCAGTCCACCAGATACTTGTGGTGGTTTCTGTCTGTAATTATTGTGTCCTTAATGTGACTTTATTTGCAGAGGCTTTAAAAAGAAAAAAGAAAAAAAAGTTTTGTGGGTTTTTTTGAAAAAAAAAAAAAAAAGTAAGAACTTTTATGTAATCATAATTATTCAAAAGAAGCAAAAGTTTCAGAGGAATATCATCCATTAACTTACAGAAATATGAACACATGAAGCATGCAATAAAAACGCATCTACCCACTAATGCATTGTTTAGTCGAAATATTTGTTGGATTGCAAACTTACAAATATTCAGATTATATATCAAATAATTCAACTGTAAGATAATTGAATCCTGGAGGGGCTGTTAAACGTCTCCTGGCTGTGATGAAGACAAAGAAATTGGGAAATGAGTTGACTGGTTTATTGAAATGGGAGCTCTGCTCGAGACAGTACACTGAGAGATGGAGACCTGAGAAAGAGCATGCAGGGAATGGATGCAGCAAGCATGACAAAAGCTTTGTGTAATGATGTCATTCTCAATTACTAACCCCTGTCACCCTTGGGTGTCACGGACGAGTTTTCACCATGAACAAAAAGAGTCAAGATCAATCAGAGAGATGCATCAGTGAACTGGGCTGATTTCACTGCTGCTGAGCTGCTAACTGTGTTATCGACATTTGTTTGTTGAATTTTTAATTAAATGAAATGTGTGTTTGCTACAGTATACTGGAGTGTGCATTGCTTCATGTTCAACACTTTCAAACTACTGTACTGCACTGTGGGAGAGAGCGTGCATTATTGTTTGCGACACTGGGGATTACAAGGAAGTCTTGTCTGTGCCAGAGCCTGCTGCTGCAGAGCCAGGCCGACACTAGATTTAAAAGTCTTCATGCCGGGATGCTGAATTAAACATTGCATGCATGCCATCCTCAATCTGCGCCCCTTCAAACAATCCAAGAGAGTGTAATTAGTCACACGGTGCTGTCTTCTCTTTTGGAAACGTGACACGCTGAACACACACAAGGCTAAAGTCAGGATTAACGCATATGGACAAAGTGTCCCACAAAGAGGAAGGACAATTATGACATCTTAAATCCCACAGCATGTCCCCATGGTCGCCATCACTTATCCAAGACATTTTCTCACCGATTTTGGTACTGCTGCTTTTTTTTTTTTGCAACAATCAAGCCACCTGTCAATTACTGTAAAAACACTTGCAGGGAGATGACAGAGTATCCAGTAGAGACACTGCAAAAAAAGTAATTCTGTTTCAACCAGGATGCATGGAGCTGTGGATTCATGACAACCCTCTGAAGAAGAGAGATCAAGATCTGTGCTTCTGGTGCCACCGAGTCAGAAGAGTCAAGTAGCCCCCTGTAGACAAGCCATATGGCCTAGGAAGAGTTTCATGGGTGAATATGTGCAGCAGCAAGCACCATGCCAGTCCCTCTGCTGATTTCTCATTATCGAGGAATAAATAGAACAAGACAACAAAACAGTGGCCCTGTTGTGTCATACCCATTCTGACTTCGGTGTGAGACAGATGGTACAAACTAAATGGCAAGATTTGAATAGTTGGGAAACTGGGCAGAAGCACTAAGCACAACAAACAACAAACTGTGATGAAGAGGGAATTCAATTCTTCTTCCTATCTCCACATTTTGTGAATAACATCATAATTTTCTTTCTTTCTCACCTGTTTTGTGCTGCATGACCAAGTGTCACTTTTAACAGCAATCAGAATGACTGCGCCCGCACCAGTTCTTGCTTTATTGCCTGTACAAGCAGAGTGTGTGGCAGTGGCGTGGGAGGCTGTAGGGGAGTCACAGGGAACAGCAGATGCCAGGTCTCCTCCAAGGTGGCTGACGGGCGGGCAGGCAAGGCAGACAAGCACAGGATGCAAAAAGCTGAGGCAGAGAGGCTACCTGTAAATATAGCACAGCAGCTCAGAAGCTTCGGTTTCCATTAAATAGCCATGTATTTCTCAGCTCCTGGCTTTATTGCACCGTTGCTTCGGGAGTGGGAGCCCAGGAGGCTCTTCAACATTATTAGCAGCTCACAGTACATAATCCCACAGCAGATTCTCGTCTATCTTCAGACCAGACTGAGATATATAGAGAGAGATGAGGAGTGAGTATGGGGGGGTGGGGTTGGAGAGCAGACGAGGAGGGAGGGTTGCTGGCTGTTGTCAGTCTTTGTAAGTCCAAGTCATTGACGCAAAAGGACAGAAAGAGAGGCAGACATACATTGTAAAAGCCTCTGTGTTTCTCGTCATGGTGTCAAGCTAGTTCAATGACAGACACCAGATGGTGGCCCGTCTCTAGAGGTCCCATGTGTCTCACTAAGTCATGAGGCCAGACACTGTGCCAGTGCCCTCCTCTTCCATTCCTTTAGAAGGGGATGAAGCCACCTCATTCGGCCTCCCCAGTGCCTCAGCCTGGTTCCACTCCTGACGCTGCTGGACACTCAGGTGCTGTAGGCTAGTGGAGAAACTGAGAGGCGGTGAAAAGAGGCAAATTTGCAACTCTCAATAACAATACATCAGTTCATGTTCATCATTATAAAAAAACATAGCTGTAACTCCCTCAAATCGTCCATCTTCATGTCAGAAGAAGAAACACAATAGCTTTAATTCATCATGTTCAAGGGTTGCACAGTGAATCTGGCCTTGCAGACCAGACACTGACTCATCATTTAAGCAAGTGGGAGAAACACACAATGTAAGACAAAAACATTTCCACTGATCCCTGTTCAGTGTTTATGTACTTTCTATTGATTATTCGGGGATAGGTATATATTACATCTGAATTTATGAACAATTTAATTAATGTGTGAACATGTTGGCTTCTGGAGTTACTTCATCACCAACAGAGACCTAAGACATTTGATTAAAAGAAGACATTTTTGTAAGGTACGGTTTGTTCTCAACCCCACTGAGACTGTCGCAATAACCTCAGTGCTGCAATACTGCGCTACATGGGATGACAAACAGCCACCATGTGTGTATTACTGAACTGGCCTATCGGGCCCAGACCCAGGGGCCCAATAGCCCAGGACCTCTGCATGAAGTTTTGCTGTTACTAACTTTGCATTCCTGGTCAAAGGGCTTCTGTCAATAACAGTCCTAAAAAAAAGTGTGGTGAGACATTGAGTATCTACTACTCTTCTGTCCTTTTTTTCTGGTCATCGAGTTAAAAACTATTTAACTGTAGCTCACCCTTGTCACTTTTGACCTAGCCGTCCAATCACAGTGAAGGAGGGGCAGGACAAATGCCACAAAGCCCAACCGTCACATCGCTGACAAACTACAACAATGGTAAAGAAATCACATAACATATGAATAACAGGTCCATGTTTGCTCCCCACGTACTTCAGCCTTGCCTTCATCCAGGGCAAATGGGTACATTTTCACTTGCGCAGATTAATTGTATCATGTCAACCAGGCGCAACCAAAGTGTCTCAGCTGAAAAAACGCTGGTGTCTCATTGCTCTCACCATGTATTTTATTCAACAACAATAAACCTGATGATAGCCTAAAAATAAAACGTACTCACAAACCACTAAAATCAGGATAATAACTTGCAAAAACTTGCAAAAGCCCTAAGCCATGCAGTAAACATGCTATCTAAAGGTGCTAGAGTGACAAAGACAGGTTGTGGCATTTTGTTCCAAATATTTTGTGATCAGAAAGGTAAAAACTGAGGGTGCTTTAGTTTATTTTATTTTTAATACTTACTATCATTTGGGACTTCTGGTGCTGAATGAATGCAACTAAAACCGTATAAACTTTTTAAAAAGCATAGTATTATTTAAGTTTAAAGAAACAACATAAAAGTTAGGAGAGGAAAATATAAAATGGCAGTGCACAAACTGGAACACGAGTGTGTGTTATATTCTTTAAATAGACAAACCATTGAGATGCCGTCATCCACAATTACACACTAAACACAACAGCTCATCACGTACTGAGCTGTTCACATCCTGTGTCAGAAGATGAAGATACGATCTTCATATCCTTCTGCGAAATGTCTCATTAACATTGTTAACTTATGTGGTAGTCACGACGCTTGGCACCAGCCTGTTAGATAATGTCGAGATTAGCAGCAGCAAGGGACACAGCAAACACGACATCACAACAACCCTCATAACACAGGACTTACTGATATGTTGGATGAGGAGACATGTGTTGCTATGGCACAAAGAGCACCTCATCATCCTGACAAGACTTTTTGTGCACTGTGTTATTATATGACATTGATGGCACAAATGAACAGCGTCAAACCGCAAAATCACCCCACTTGACTGACTGTTTTCTACGCTCATTGTAGTTTGTCATGTAGAACCTGTAATCTTGCCCCCATGGCTTTTGCTTTTTTTTTTCTCCTGATCTTCTGAAAATTAAAGTCATTTGAATTTAAGATTGCTGCCAGATGTTTGTGGAAGTACTAAATAAGCAGGCAAATAACCCGGGTCTATGTGATTTTGTCACCACTTTTGAAAGCAGTGTTTCAAATGGATAGTGTTATCCTAAATTGTTAGGCACAATCACAGTTATTTGTATGTGATATTATCTGTGTGAGAAGGAGGAAGGGAGTGAAGACAACATAATTTTTGGAAATCTACACTGACTCTTATCCAATCACTAATACACCTATTAAAGGCACCCTATGCAGGAATTTTCAGTTTGTAAACACAACATTCAAGTTCCCTCCTCCCAATGCTTCTATAGGTACATAGGCTACACTGCAAGCAAACAACAACCTCTGGGGTTAAAAAAAAAAAAAAAAAAGAAAAAAGAAGCCAATGCCAAAGTGTTAACAACTGCACTACTTCAAAATGGCCACTTGAGGCTGGCTCCAAGAGCAGGTCAAGCCTCATACTGTAGATCCCCAATGTCAAAATGCTCAGCTTTGCCGCATTAGTAAACCTGTTTACCACCTGATACAAATGTTTTGGTCTCTATAGCAAATTTCCCTGTTTGGGACAACTGTACAGGGGTGAATTTTTATATTCCCCACCTGCATAGCCCCTTGAGTGAGAGGTGGATGCCGTACATTGACAACTCACTGACAAGGTAACACCGTTGGATAGGTAACGTAACCATGATGTAACCTCAGATTGACAAAGTGAGGGTGCAGCCACAGCTGTTGCTCTTTAGTGTGTTCTTTTAGTTTGTGAAAGTTAGTTGTATAGTTTTGGTTGCCTAATAAAAGTCTTGTTTGGTGTTTGGTTGTACATCGGACATCTTATGGTTTTAAGCCTGTTTCTCGTTAGCAAAAATTAGCATTAGAATTAGCATTGTCACAGTTAACCATAGCTGTAAATTAAATGTCCAAAGCTAGCAGTTAGTATTAGCGTTATCTCCACCCCTCACCCTCCAAATACAGTCACCTCAGGCTCTAAAGAAACCAAGATGGCGATGGCCAAAATGCCAAACTTGAGGCTTCACAACAAAGTGATGAGTGATGTCACGAGTGCAAGCTACTATTGTAGGACTGCTACATTTGTTGTGATAGAAAAGGCGGCACTTTAGCAAGCTAACTAAGCTAACCGCTGGCACCTACCTGTCCAACAGAAAACAAGCCAACTTTGCTATCAGTGCTCGCCAGCCAGTGAAAGCCAACCTTATAGTCACTCTTGTTTTGGAACAAGCTGTCTGCTTTTGCATTTTTTCTGTGCTGTTTTTACAGTTTTCGTTGCTTCCTCTTGGGTGTGTGCTGCTTACAACCTGGCACCTGGTCGCGACCTTTTCAAAAAAGTCTTGACCTCACCTGTGGACTCTTTTTGGGTGGGGACTACACACCACTACCCAAATGTTGCAGCCCATAAACTTCCCTAATATAGCTAAATGAGAAGAAAATGAGAAAATCCTAATTGAATCTGGTGGCTGCCCTCCTACTTCTCAACCCCCCTGATTAGAATAGGCCAATCTGAGGCAGAGTAGGGCAAGTCATGCCTTCGCCATCCTAGGAATAAAAATCTCAGCTAGCATCTCAGCTAACCTTAGCAGCCAAAACAGCCCTGTTCTTATAACACATTCATGCACTCCATGGCCATGGAGCTATTGGTTAACACAACCACAAGAGAAAAAGAAAGGTGATAAAATACATGGTGAGAAATGGCATGTAGTACAGTGTTGCTGAGGTGCGGCGTTTCCGCCAGGCAGAGGGCATGATCTCTGCGCTGCCACTCACTTCTAGTGGTTTGTCAGTGATCATGGGGAGAGAATACCTCTGTATGCGTCTCTACATTGTTTTGAATTATACCTTTAATAAAGAAAGTAAAACAAAATAACACAAGCAAAAAGTGCATATCTTCACAATCCATACTCCTGAGTAGTGATAGCTTTATCTTACTTCAGTACAAAAGATAATTATGGAAAATCACTAATGTGGACACTGTAAAAGAAAAAATGTAACAACTTAAAACCCTGAAAGTTGTGTATCATGCACTTTGGATAATTGACACCAGTGGTCCTCCCCTGGCAGAGCACATTAAACCTGCTGTATGTGCATGTCATTGCTCACATGTATTTTGCCTCCCAACTCCCCCATGGCAAAACCCCCAGCTGCCTCACTGCTCTGCTATTCTGCTTGGCAAGATCACTATCACCACTCGCCACTTAGCATCTGCCCAGTAGCATCTCTGCAGAAATTTCACATCTTCCCCACTTATCCACCTTCTCATCCCCTCCCCGCCGCCCCTTTGCTCTCCCTGCTCACTCCAGCCGCCCCTCCACTCACCCTTCTCACGCACTCTGCTGGCTGCTGTGACATTTGCCATTTAGACGAGGGAAGAGGGACAAACCCTTATCCAATCTCTGACCTTTTCCCCTCTCTCCCTCTCTGGCGTCACTGACGCATTCACTGCCAATTTCACTGACAATGAATCCCTGAGACTAAAAATAAAATTCAAGATAAATAACTTGATTGCATGTAATGTATGTAAGGTGCTTGTGTTTTGGGTTTGTTCGAGCAGAGTTTCTCCACCCAATGATATTTACCTGATAACCTGTCTGAACACTGTACCTAACTGCCTTACTTAATGCAGGTAACTGCTGCAGCAGCAGTAAAGGTTAATGAATGCTCATTGAATGCCACATGCCATGGGCCGCTTTGGGGCATTATGTATTCAGCTTATTCAGTAGTTGGCCTACTGATGATCTACTGTACATTTTCTGTCCACAGCAGAGCTGCTAGAAAAATCCTCTCGAGACGGTATAAATATCTCATTATGTCCGGACTACATGTGAAGGACAAGCGCTTAAAGTTAAGAATGTTTTTTTCTTATGTGTTCTAACAACAACT
Source organism: Epinephelus fuscoguttatus (assembly GCF_011397635.1). Classification (NCBI taxonomy): domain Eukaryota; kingdom Metazoa; phylum Chordata; class Actinopteri; order Perciformes; family Serranidae; genus Epinephelus; species Epinephelus fuscoguttatus. The sequence goes on along the minus strand of NC_064770.1, from coordinate 16,594,131 downwards.
TTACCGCCAGAGCAGTTAAAATCAGGCAGACTGATTACAGCAACCATAACCATTACACAACAGGTTACCTCTAATTTAAGTGGTAGGAGGGCTCGAGAATTCAGAAGTGTGCCAAGATAAGGCTTACCTGACATGTCAAAGCAAGAGCCATCCAACAATCACCTTGTCAAAGCTGTGATCTCCCTTTCCTTCCCTCCAGCAGCAGCAGCGGCGGCAGCAGCAGGGTGCTGGTGACACATATGGCCAATTATAGGTGGAAGTGGAGAAGATGATGTGAGCTGAAAGCTTGTTCACACGTGGCGGGTGTCCAGACGGCCAGGGGCTGCATGGTGGAGGGCCGTGGGAGAGAAAAACTCATCAATAGCTTAGCTCTCCTCTTCTCCTTCCTTCTCCTCTCCTTTCCTCTCCTCTCCATTCTTCCGCAGGTCTGTGGCAAATCAAAGACTACTTTTTAGCCGATCAATACTGCCCCTTAACTTCCCGTTATTACTCCGCAGCCAGAATAGGGGTTAGAGAGGGAGATGCAATATTCAGTTCATAAATCATGCAGTAAAAAAATGTCAGGGGGGTAATTGTGGTTTTCTAACACCCTTTAAAGGGAAGCAGATTTTATTAGTGGGTTAACGTCACCGGGCGACCCTCATTCCTTCTCATTATTGGCTCATGGAAGCACCATCAAACCTTAAACGTTACAACACTTCTCAAAGGACCCTGGCCTCATTTCTCAAATACACACCGCTGCTGAACATGCAGGTAGTGAGTGAGTGGCACTAAACACGATATCCTTACACAGGAAAGCTGTGTTTGTTTGTAATACATGACAGGATTGTCTTGGTCAAACTCATTGTCTGGGCTTTTCTTTTACTCCTAATCATTGATTTGTTTAGTGTATCACTTTCTACACTGCCAGTTTCCTGAACAAATAAAAAGCCTCCTCTATACACACAAATACATAGCACAAATAACTGGAATGATTGCCTCATTAAGGTGCTACAGAGTACTGTTTTACTCCCCCTCTCTCTCTTTCTCTTCACTCTCTCTCTCCAATGAATTTCAATTGGCCAATAATTTTCCACCATATCCCCCAGTTACAGCGTTTTTGTCACATCTTTTAGTGATTAAATGGATCGATTTCTGTTCTCTGTGGGTGATTAATCCCACAGGGTTAGAGAGATTACAGAGAGGGAGCCACAGAGAAGCCTTCTTAATGGATTCACACAGAGAGCCTTCCATTCACAGGGCTAATGAGATTGGATTACAGGACCGGGGCTTCAGAGAGGAGAGGGAAAACTCATGCGAAGAAACACACGTCCAATGGGATGTAAGTCAGGACAAAAGAAAAGTGGTTTTATGATGAGAAACATCTTGGCGCTAAGAGTCACATGCAAAGAATGACCTCTCCTAGTGTGCCGTCCTAGTGACCCTTCTTGCTGTTTTTCTGGACTGGGACTGAAAAACTCAACACCTGCTTGGTTGGTGGGGGTTCATACCTCAGCGCTTAACTTGTGTGATATTCTCGCAGTGAAGTCTCACATATGATTGATCATAGTCATTATTAGTCAGTGGGACGGGTGAGCGGTGCAAGGGATCATTGCAGCGAGCCACTGCAGCCGCTACAGTCATCTGGGTGTCCCACATAGCCCAGCTGTTGAAGGCTGGAAGGAGATGGGGCGGTGAGGGGGTTTGGTGACAGTGGGTGGGGCCTCAGAGGCTCATATCTGTCCTCCACAGCTGGACATGGAAGCAAGAGGGCAAGCCATGACTCTTGTGGTCCAAAGGACTGGAACTCCCTCTCAGATGGGTTATCTGAGTCATGCCCCACAGCTTCAAACCTCCTCTAAAGCTGCAGTGGAGAGTGGTAGATGGACTGGGGGGAAGGTAGAGGAAAGAAAGCGTGTCGTTGAGTTTTAAAGCACATGTATGACCCACAGGGGGGGGGATCAGAGGCCCCAATCACAGCTGGAGGTCATCCGTGTTACAGGGATGGAATAAAAGGCGAAGCTGGCTGAAGCCGGTTACTCCAGGTCATCGCACAAGTGATAGCCCCATTTCATCTGGAGTGTATAGACTAAATGCCTACAGAGTGTGACAGATTACAGAGAGGAAAGCACGCTCTTTAATCTTTCCCTGGTCTCTCAGTGGATCTATCAGTCTAACAAAATGGCGTGTGTATCTCTGTATATGGTATTTGCTTTGTTTTTCATGAACACAGCAGCTGCTTGTTACAACTAGGAAGGTATCACTGAACAATGGATGGAAATGAAGCTGTTTATACATAGAAAATAGGAGCTAACATTTGTTATAGCAAGGTCATAAATAAATCAAAATCCAAAGTTTGTATATTTGGTTAATATTTAATATGTGTTGTAAAAGTGGAAAACACACTACACAAACATATTCCGCCCCACACACACTGTAGTACTGTATCTCCACAAGGCAAGATTGTTTTCTATTTATGTGCATGAGATATTTAGACAGATTATAGGACGAATTTATTTGGCAAGACTTCGGTGCATGTTTCGTATCATACCACTGTACTGAAATCAGTAGTGACAGGTCATGAGGGGGCAATGAAGAAACAAACAGGGCCCTGAGGTAACACGTCTCATCCCAGAGCAAAGGGCGTCGCTGACAGGAAACCATGAACCAACTAAAAAAGCAAACAAGCGCCCGGGTGCCCTCAGCAAGGAGTCACCCACTGTCCCCATCCTACCCTGTCTGCTACAGCCTGGCCAGGATACCCCCGACATTACTGGGGGATATTACTGTGTGGAGAACACGCTTTTACACACACACACACACACACACACACACACACACAGAAATGCTCAGGCTACTTCAGGTTTCGGGTTTTCAAATGAAGCGTACCTCCCCAGTGTGGCTTGAGCGACAATTTGAAAATGTGTCTTGGAGTCCTAACTCAATAAAATCCAAACCCACAGAAATGAAACACATATTTTTTGATTCATTGTGACTAAGTCTTTCTGAGGATATAAGTATCTATGTCCATCATGAGTAAACATCCATAAATTCACCTTGAAATTATGGAAAAAAGACATTCCTTATAACTCTAGAAGTTGCATGAAAATCATCATGTGTTTGAGTTCTCTTGAGTATCAAAGTAAAGCAGTGATAGCTTTCTGAATATCCATTGCTATATTTCAAACAGGGAGGGCTAATAGTTAATTCTTCATACTTTTATTTTGCTGCAATGTAAACAAATATCACCAAAAAAGGGGCTCACAAGGGGGACTGTGAAAACCACTATTCTACTTCATGAACTACACTTGCATGCGAAACTATGAATGTGTTTTTAAAAAATAGGTGGTCTCATTATGTTAATCTGGTGCCCCATGAATGCACCACTTGTTAAAGACCAGCACTAAAAGCTTCTGAAAAGGCTTCAGATCTTAAGTATTTCTCTGAAATTATCTATGCAACACATTCTCACTTCGACCTTGTCACATACTGATGCTTGGTCATGGACTTTCCACATCCAGATACAACATGCAATGTACCCTGGGTGTGTGGTTGTTGACGTTCTGGGACGCCATGTAAAGTTCTGCCTGTTACATGCATTGTCTCCTTTCATACTACACTTCTTTTTTCACAAGATTTACCATTTTTATACAATCTCTGTCAAAATAAATGCACTTCTCCAGTACAACGCCGCAAATTGGCATTTTATTTCCCCATTAACAACTAACGCACGTGGTTGGGTTTAGGCACCAGAAGCACATAGTTGGGTTTAGGAAAAAAAGAACAATCTTACAGGACACAAAGACCGCTCTCCCATGGGAAAGTCCACTACCCTTTCAAGCCACCAAACTTGATTTTTCACCACTTTAACTTTCCTTCTTGTCCTGCCATGTGTATCATGCTGACATTATAGGACAGTTGTTATCGTCACTGTCTGACACTGGAAGTCACTGCCCAATTTCATAACGTCAAGAACTGTAACTGTAACGTTAAAGTCCTAATGTTAACTAAGGATATAAAGTTGCCTGAAATGTCACCATTTTTCATTGCCTAAAGTTGGAATAAGCATTTTGAGTTGTTGTTGAATAAAGACTAAAACTAGGAAGGATAAAATTGACTAGACTGTCGCTAAAACTAACGTAGATTTTAATCTAAAGGCTAAGACCAAGACTGAATTGAAACAGCTGCCAAAATTAAAATTGTTAATGTTCAAAAAGTCCAAACACTGTCTTAGCTGACAGTGATCAACCAACCATGATCAAATTCTGATTAAAATGTTCTGATTGTTGCACTGAGGTCTGTGACATCACTGTTTCCCAACTGAGCCCCGCCCACTTCAAACCATCAAGAAGAGCACAGAGAAAACTAGAAATAGAGTAATGTCTTCCGTGAAATAACCTGAAACTGTTTCAACTTTGGCAGAAAATAATGTTTTCACTCATCACTCATTACAAGAAGCTGATTGAAAAAACATGTTTCAGTGCTTTTAAACCTTAAATATACTTTTGGGTTTAATATATTGTTCATACTGTTGTTCATGGTCTGTTTGGTGAAATGAACAGGTAAATAATAATGACTTGAGTGATAATGGAAGAAATAAAGTAAAGTAAAAAAAAAATAGACGTCCAGCTACATTCTGTTAAGAGTCAAAATCTTACTGTAGCTGTAAGGCTTTCTCATAGTCAAATACAAATACATAATCCATGTTAATATTGAAAGTGGTTGCCATTTTTACTCACTGCTAGACTTTAAATAATTCCACAGTTTTACTTTCTTTGAAAAAAAGAAGAGAAAAAAAGAATGTTTTGAATATTACTGCAAAAACTCACACACAAAGGAAACATTTGCTGTGAAAAAATCGGAAAAAAACTTTGAAAACTCCCTGAGGTCCTTCCACTTTGAGTATAAGAAAACAAATACACAGAAGCTTTTATGACTCACATGACTCACAAATCTGGGTGAGCTGTGCTTGTGCGCTAACCCAGGGTGATTTTTTGGAATCCAGTCCAAGGTTAGTTTTGTGTCACACACTTCTGACGTCAGATGGTTGCAGTTATGGGGGCTAATTATGGACCATCACAGGGGGATTTCTGCCTCCAGTGAAAGCTGCTCGTGTGGAGGGGTTAGTCGTGCTGCTGACTCTTTCAAAAACTGTCTGTCTGAGTGAGGCACTCATATATACAGTGTATATACTGTATATATACACACACTCAATACACACAAACTAAGTGTAGCCTATATTTTTTGCAGTGCAGAATGTCTCCAGGTAGAGAGGCAAGAGTTTTCCCTCAGTGCAGAAGCCATTAGTCAGAATGGAGGTGATTTATGGGTTGTCTCCTTGCAGAATTTAAATTAACTGCCATGCTGTATGGAGGGGGGAGAGAGGGTACCACTGCTTTTTGGGTTGCTCCCCTTTGCACTCCACCTTGCACTCTCCCTGTCTTCCTCTCTCACTCTCTCTGTCTGTCTCTCTCTCTCACGGGAGAAATTTGGAACGTTTTTTGGATCCAGGTGTGTTGTCAGGTGGTCAGCTCAGTCATGGATCTCGGAAGATTTCACTGGAAAATATGCTCAGCCAGGCCAAATGAAAACATTTTTTTTTTCGTGGAGGAAAAAAATTAAGCAGAAAATCTGAATCATAAAAAGACATACAAGGTCAAGGTCAGCGGTTACTCTGCAGAGGGTGCTGTGTCGTATGGACCAGCATAATACTCCTGATAACAGCTGCACAGAGACTGCATTAAAAGCCTAAAAGTGTGCATCTTTTAATGTAAATATGATTAACACACTGTTTCCCACACTTGTTTTTGAATGATTAATAATAAATGTGTGCCCAAATGTGGGGATACAGCATTACTAATCATGGGTTTCTCATTATTTCAGGATGTGCTCTCCCTGCTCCCAGATCCATATTAATGATTTTCATATTAATGATGTTTTGTACTGTACTCTCTGCTCCCTGATGGCTTTATGATATATAACTAAGCTGGTAGTCAGGCCTGCGGTGTGACACGTGAGCTTAAGGGACAGGAACTTCATCAGAGTTCATCAGAAATTCCCTCCACGCTGCACTTGATTCATTGTGTTTCATCATACACATAAATACATACTTATTGCATCATACTTAATTTTGCATGGATGGCTCTGTGCCGTGCGATAGAGCCTGCAGGGTGGGGCAGTTAGCTGGCAGGGGGTCGCAGGTCGGAGGTCAGGGGGTGCCTGGCAGCAAGAGGGCGGATGGCGGGGTGAGGAGTGAGGATGACTCCATATGACATCGCACTGTAAAACCCACAGAGAGCTTTAAATGACATCTTAGTGCTGTGAATACAGATTCATATCGATCTTATTTTTAGTTTATTTTAGATAGATATGTAGATAGAGTCAACATTTACTTTTGCTGTATTAATCCCTCTATGCTGATGAGAAGATGCTTTCCCAGCAGCTTTATTGCTTCTACCTCTGAAACACACATACTGCACCAACACACACACACACACACACCTCCTGATTTCCTCCTGCAGGCTTGCAGTGAAATATGTGGTGATTTCATTATGCATCTGTTTCCCCGTATACAGAGCCTTGACCTTTTGTGTACTTGTGCAATTTTGTTGCTGCAGAGCTAAAAGAGGAATGCAATTATTACCTTATATCTTAGTGATTTTAATATTAATATCACTACAAGGCAATACATTCATCATTTTGCATAAGTTACAGTAATCACGGGTTCACTGTGTTTTACTTAAGGATGCTATTTAAGGACAGGGGCAAGATAGCAGGACAAAACAAAGCAATAAATATGTAAATAAATGTTATGATCAAATGAGCCAATAAAATCTGAATACATTGTAAGAGCAGCACTGTCTCCATCATAACATCAAATCAAGTGGTGTGCTGGTCATATAAGATAAAGGGAAAATGCATGAATCAATACTGACAATTATTTTAGAGGAAAAGATTAGAGCTTAGATCGGGCCCAAAAAATCCAGCTCGACCTGGCGTGAGCCCGTGCACGTTATGTCCAGGACCGGCCTAGCCCGTCCAATTAACTGTAATTATGGGCCCGAGCCCGATTTAAACCCAACATTTTTCAATAAGTTGGCTGTTATAATTAAGAGTATTAAACCACAAGTCTTGTTATTTGAATGACAGAAACATAGGATCTTAATGAATGGCGCAACATGGAAGCATGATTATGTAATAAAACAGGTGTTTATTTTAGGATCCAGGTGGTGGAGGGCTGTGCACGCACAATGTTGCAACATTGTAACTGAAGGCCGAATTCACAAAAGGATTGCGTGGCTTTTGCGGACGCTAAACCGGTAAAAATGGAGCAAACACATACTGTCTAATTTACAAAGCACGCGCAGAGGGTGAAATGCTCCAGTAACTGCGCTGCCAAGCAGATTGTGTCTCGGTGCTCCGGTGTTATTTGCACGTATTTAAATGAGGTAATATGCATATATTTGGCGCAAAAATTGCCCCTTTCTATGCAAATGAGCCTCATTGATAAACAACGTCTAATTCACTAACACCAGCGCTAATAGCCACACGCAGTTTGAATGAAGTAAATAACGTCTTTAGAAAGCTGGTGCAAACTGGGCGCTCCTCTGTGGAAGCCTCTCGCCCAGACTTTGCAGTGATTGTGGCGGCAGCGATCGTCTGTTAAATCAGTCTGTAAATATTATTTTGACGTTATTATTATAATCATTATTACTTTAATGGCATCCGAAGATACTGATGCGTTGAACATGTGACAGTCTGTGGTCGTTCTCAAAACGCACTTCTGTCACGCACTTCAAAAGCAACTTTCAATAATTTATTTTACGAAACGGGGGAAACAAACGTGAACAAAAACGGTTCCATAATTCATATTAAATTCAAAAGATAACGAAAACAGCTCCAAGTGAGATGGAGTAGTGATAAAGTGGTCAAACTTGGTCAAATCCACAGCCTCAACCCACCCGACACTGTTAGACTGACTCACCAGCTGACATCACTACATGAGGATATACAGTATTCAGTACCAAACAAAGTCTGCCATTGTTCTGCCACGGTGTTCTTAGCGCAAAGCCAGCATTTATACTTTGCCATGTGTGGCTTATTGCAACCAGGGGGAAATCAGGGGCAAACTGCACTCAGCTGCCAAACTTTGTGGGCGTATTTGCGCTGGCATATCATTAGCGCAATATCCTTTGTGAATAGGACGTTAAGACGGAGCAAACTGCTGGTGCAAGTGAAGTGCAATTCAAGGTGCTATCAGCGGCCGCAGTTCATTCTTTGTGAATTCGGCCCTAAGTTTGTTGTAACTTTAGGCTATGTGTCATACAAAGTGTGGTTTAATTTTATTTTTTACAATACTGTAGCGTCCGCCAGGACGTGTGGAAAGGATGACGTAGCCTGGTTCCAGACCATAGACCCCACCCACTCGACTGAGTAGGCTTGCATCTCTGGTCTGGCATACTGCAATGAATTTGCGATTTATCTCGTCCAAACGATGGACGGACCAATGAACGCCGGGGGTGGGGGCGGGTCTAGCGATTAGCCAATCAGCGCCACACTAATGGTGACCACTGCAGATCCTACAGACCACATTAACGATGCTATCGAGGTATTTCGCCACTCCTCACATTAATGGAGGACCAAATTAAGGAAGCTGCTAAACTGGATTTAACGGCAATGCAGCTGGGCGTGCACGACGACAGAGACATTTTAAATGGGCAATGCTCGCTTGTTTTTGGCACCCCCGAGGCATGGATACTAATGACGTCAGATTGTGGGTGAGTTGTTGATCTCTACTGATTGGTTAGGGAAAAATCAAATTCCCTCCCCCTTGTAAATCGCCTTCAATGGAGGCAATGACTGAAGGTTCTGGGAGCTTCAGTCTGACACTCAGGCTAAGTTATTCGGCAATTAAACCACTGTTTATTACTGAACAGTACAGGTTACTGTTGGCCGTAACCACACCAAAACAACCAACAAACAACAACTTAGCTGTAACTCCAACTGTGCACTCCTGCTCTCTCCTCCAGCTTGCTCATACACACACCAGCAGGCGCACTCACACAGCCCTCATCCCCATCATACTCGCACCCTGCACCTCATTCAATCCCAAACATGCCATTAACTCACATTAACTCATAGCTTTAAAAACAACAACAAAAAAAAAAACATCATATCTGACCAGGCCCGGCCTGGGCCCATCAGATATGACGGGCAGAGAATCTAAGCTCTAGAAAAGATCCATATATGATTTGGTATGGATATATGATATGATCTCTCTGTCTGATTTTAAAGCTCTTATAAGTACAAGGATGAAAGAATCGGTAGCTCTTGTCATTGCAGGCGTTCTAATACTTCAACATATTACTGCTTATTGTTTATGTTTTATTGTGTTGCTGATTGACTGTAACTTTTTTGCATATTGCTGTCTTGGCCAGGCCTCCTTTACAAAAGAGACTGTTGATCTCAACAGGACTTACCTGGTTAAAATTGGGTTAAAATTAATATGCTAATAAGCTACATAAAATTGCCTTTCGGCATCAGATGAATCAGAAGATTGATACCACTCATATATGTGTGTGAAGCTACACCTCCAGCACTTTGGCTTAGCGTTACGACTGGAAATAAGGGGAAACAGCTAGCCCACATCTGTCCAAAGGTAAAAAAAGACCCACCTACCAGCACCTCAAAGGTCAGTAATTAACATGTATGTCATTTTAATCCATACAAAAACCAAAGCGTAAATTCAATTAAACACTGGTTGCCCGGCGACTGGTCCTGGCTAAGAAAAGGTCTGCTACACAATCCCTAGTGAAATGGACAGTCGTCATTTTTACCCATAATTTTTGTACGTATTAAACAAACGAGATAACAGATATTAATTTATGTAACCTAACTCTCACCAAGAGAGAGATTTAGCAAATGTCATTTCTTTAAAGGGACAGTTCAAACAAAAATACACATTTTTTTCGTATTCATCAGTCTAGATTGTTTTTGTGTGTGTTGTTGGGAGATATCGGCCGTAGAGCTGTCTGCTTTCCCTCGAATATTATGGAACTAGATGGCACTCGGCTTGTGGTACTCAAAGCACCAAAAAATTGAAAAAATTAACAGCAATGTCTCTTTCCAGAAATCATGACCTGGTTACTCAAGATAATTCTATTAATAACTTTTTTTCTTTTTACCAAAGTACATCCGCCAACTGCGTCACCATGCAAAAGGAAGCGTGCATCTATTATCCACCTTATTTTCAAACACGGAAGTAAATAGTGATCAACTTCCGTTTTTTTGTGCGTGACTTCCGGCCAGCCGCTTTCCCTCATGCTTTCCCTTACCAGAGCTAACGGTGCAAGCTATTTTTTTTTTTTTTTCAATTTTCAGTTGTTTATGTTAATCAATCAGTTAGTTATTAGTCTGTGTATTTTGTATAGATAACTGTGCCCACGTTTCCGTTATAACGGAAATTTATTCCCTCTAAACGCGAATGAATCGCACGTCAATCATAAACTATGAACCAAAAAAGCACAATCTATCCCGAGTGAGACAAAGTGCTTGATCCCCGTCTCCAGTGTACCAGCAGAGAACCTGCAGAACCGAATCAGCGAAAAAACACACCGGGCTAAGCCTCTCTACCTGAGCAGCTGAAGCTGCGGCTCGCACCCTCGACACACAGACGGTGCTTCTGCATGCCAGCCAAACGTGTGCGCAACTGTGAGAAATAAATATGTGAGGTGCACGCTGCTTTTCTATCTTTTTTTCCCCTTTTCTTTCTTTATTTCTGTCAGCGACTTACACTCCTAACACAGGACGGGTTGTTTTAATTGACTGAGTTGATCATTAAGCCACAGTGATGCGCGGATCGGCTCTGATAGCACCTGAATCAGCATGTACGCATCAACCATCCAGCCGTTACAACATGATTGAGCTAGCAAAGCAGTTTTGTGTTGCTATGTGTGGTATTTATTCAGTTTTGGGAAATGACGATGTCTAGAAAGCATCAGTGGCTGCAGCTGACAGGGACAGCTAACGTTAACACTAGCAGCAAAGCTAACATCAGGATCGTCATCCGTTAAAAGCCTCCCGTTGTCGGATATGACATGAAACTACTCCAGTTAGCTCAGTCATGCTGTAACTAAGACATCCGCTGGAGAAAATATTTTTTTCACGGGCCACTTTGTGAGTTTAGTGAGTTATTACAGACACGGCTAACGGCTAACAGCTAACGGTTAGCCCAGCTAATCTACGATAACCACGTTATTAATTACACAGAGAAAATACTAATACTAATGTTTGTTCAGTCATTGTGTTTATAGCCTTTACAAACATCAGATTAGATTAGTTATATAGTGACGTGAAAAATGTGATATATACATATATATAGCTAAACTCAGCAAGGTAAACAACAAGGCGATTCCCATTTACACAGTGGTACGAGTGCTGGACCGGAAGTGTCGCACAAAAAAACGGAAGCTGGCTGCACTCTGTCTTGCCTCCGTGTTTCCGTGAAAAATAAGGTGGATTAGCTCACCTAGCGCCACTGAGCTAGCTAATGTTACAGGGGAGGATGCCGTTAATGTTTGCATCTCACCCTGTCATGAGCACAAGCTTGTCCTCCATAAAAAGATGCACATTTCTGTCTGTGCAGTGATATGGCTGACCAGTGTGGTTCGGTAGAGAGCAAATAGTTCCCACTAGAAACTGCTCACAACAAAGTCTGCGAGTTTCTTGAGTAACCGGTTGATGATTTCTAGAGAGAGACATTACTGCTGAGGGTTTTGAGTGGCAGCACAGTGTTACAGTGGTAAGCAAGAGGTTTCCTGGTTCAAACCTGGGGTGGGGGAGCATTTGCATGTTCTTCCCGTGTCAGTGTGGGTTTTCTGCGGGTTCTCCGGCTTCCTTCCACCATCAAAAGACATGCAGGTAAATTGGTGACTCTAAGGCCATGTTTACACAAAAACGATCCACTGAAAACAGAATCGTTTCTCAGTTTTGTTTTGAAAAAAGTTCTGCGTTCAGACGATAACATTTTGATAACAATCGCCGTGCATACAGATCTGCAAAAATGACAAATACGCTGCAGTATACATGCCAGGCCAGTAGTTGGCGGTGTGACGCTTATGCTTCCTTCTACAGCGCGGCGATGTATAAACAAACAAAATGGCAACCGCATGAACGTTTGTCTGGATGGATGACGAGGTGGAGTTGCTACAGTAAATCTACACTATGATGGGAAGTGTTGATAAATTCAATAGGGAGAGCAGCACAAGCAGAGTTCGGGAGTCCGCCATTGTTGTTGTGATGGTCGACTTTCTCGCGCATGCCTAGTGACTGGAAGGGCAACGCGCATATGCGAAAAGTCTCCGTTTTCAGAGGAACTGCATATTGCAAGTTTACATGACAACGGAGACGGTGCCGTTTCCAAAAAATTGCGCTCTGGAACCCGTTTTCAAATGTTGCATTTTCAGGCACCCAAAACGCCGCTGTCATGTAAACGATCGGCCAAAACGCAACTAAAGTTTACCATTTTCAGTTGAAATCATTGTCGTATAAATGGGACCTAAGTTGGCCGTAGATGTCAGCCCTGCAATACCCTAACGACCTGTCCAGGGTGTTCCCTGCCTCTCGCCCAATGTCAGCTGGGATAGGCTCCAGCCCCCTCCCCCATGACCCCTAACAGGATAAACAGTTATAGTAAATGAATGAATGAATGAATGAATAAATGAATGAATGGATGGATGTTGCTTTGAGCACCATCAGCCAAGCGCACTGTAGTTTTATTCAAGAAAAGGCAATATCAGGGCGTCGGTGGCTTAGAGCAGGCGCCCCATGTACAAGGCTGTTGTCGCAGTGGCCCGGGTTCGACTCCAGCCTGTGGCCCTTTGCTGCATGTCACTCCCTCTCTCTCTCTCCCCCTTTCACACTTGTCTGTCCTATCCATTAAAGGCTAAAAATGCCCCCAAAAATATCTTAAAAAAAAAGAAAAAAAAAAGAAAGAAAAGGCAATATCTCCAACATTCTGCAACTCGGACCATAACGATCTAGATTGATACATAGTGTTACAGGTAAGAGGAAAAATATATAGTTTTGATTTTGAGGTGAACTGTCTCTTTAATGTTAAGACAATCATATTATTGAGCTAGTACACCTTCCTACACGCACACTACAAACAAAAGACACAAGTATGTGTTTTATGTAATAACTGCATAGAACAATGGAGACTTAACTCCTAACTCTGAACACTCTGCACCTCACCTCTGAAGTTGTCTCTTTCACAGAAGCTTGATCCTCTTCTCCTGAGGACAGAATATTCCTCTGTGGTTTCTGTGCTGCAGCCGTGCCATGCTGGGAGCAAGAGCAGGCCACAGAGAGCCTTCACTGGACTCCTGCTGAGGTTTTGACAAGCTCTTGTCCTCAATGCCTGGATGAAGGAAACCACCCTGGGACTTCCCCTGGGTCAAACAAGAAAAAGAAAAAACACAAACAGAGTAATACAAAAAACCTTCACTTATCTATACTGAATATCACTCAAACATAGAAATATTAACATACAGACTCTACAGTGCTGTGTTTGTTCAGTAATAGTTATTTAACAAGCTGTTTATTGTACCAATTATTGTACCAGGTTGTTGTGTATTAATGGCTTATCAGAGGGATCATAAAATGTTCAATTAACACTGTGAGTGTGGAGTTCCAAGAAACACTAGCACAGAGATAGCTTTCACACTCTCAGGGTTAAAATCACAATTCCATAGTGTTTTTTTTTGTTTGTTTAACACATTTTACACATTAGCTAATTAAAATGATTTACTTTCACAACTAAAATCAAAGCACGAGTAACACCTGACAGATGTTACCACTGACAGATTTTGGACCACCCAGGTCGACATACGACCCAAAGTCATCACTCATCCACGGACGACACACACATAAAAATATGCACAAACTGAATTTCATGACCTTGAAGCAATATGGAGGATCTGGTCAGAGAAGCAAGGGAAAGGTGAGAATCAAAATACATTTATTACTACTTATTCTAAGCAACTGACATAGAGCAACTCTTTGTTTTACTCTGATGAAAGCAACAAAAATGTTTCACTGAAAAATCCTAAAGTAAAGGTGTCATCATGTCTCCCGAGATAGTCTATGTAAAAAATCCTCCTCTTCCTCTACCTACTGCTACTAATGGCATTTGCTAGAATCAACTGCAGTGGCAGAAACAACCAATCAGAGCCGAGGAGTATCTGACACAGCTGTCAAACATATTAAAAACAGTCAAAACATGTTAACCTCCGTCGAACTGTCAATCTAGGCAGCACTGATCAAATATGAATCCAGATGCTGTCACTGCATTGTCTATTTCTCAGTTCAAAAGTTTTCAGAAACATATTTTATTGTACCGTTTAGCTGTATAATGAGAAGTTGGTCTGCATAACATGGCAGCCAAGTCACAAACTTCCTCATTTTATAAATGAACAGTAAACTAAAATATGTTTCCGAAACCATGACCTGGCCGCCATGTTGGAAATGGTCAACTGTTGTATGTAGCGCGGCTCCCCGGCTCAACCAACTTTCTCATGTTACAGCTTAACAGCTAAAATATGTTTCTGAACACATTTGAGGTGGGAAGCAGGCAATGCAATAACAGAATCTTGATTCATATTTGATCAGCGCTGCCTAGTTTGAAAGTCTGACTGCAGTTCATGAGCAATGATTGACATGACTGACAGCTGTGTTAGAGACTCCTCAGTTCTCATTGGTTGTTTGGGTTCATGTGCGGTAAGGCCATAAGAAACACTATGAGGCAGTAGACAAGACAGATGAGTATGATTTTTTTCACAGATTATCCGTCTCATTAAGGGCTATATCAATATAGTGATAGTTTCAGTAAATGTAAGAAAAGTTTAGCTGTTTTTTTTTTTTTTTTTAATACAATTTACCAATGACAGCTTTAAAAAATGAGTAGAGTCCTGTCGTCAAGTGTTAAGTACTGTGAGACTAAAATAAAATTCCTGAATATCTTACAATACTACATGACAATTGGAAATAGCTGGTATGGTACTATGAATATTGCAAATATGATGGATCCCAAGACTATAGAATTCTGACCTTTCTTGTAAGGCAGGATTCAAATCAGATGCAAGTGAAGGAGGAAGGTGGAGTGGAGAGCGATGCGAAGTGTTCAGCGAGGAGATGAGTTTTCAGTTCATGCTGTGAGTGACGCTGCAGTCCTGGCTGAGGTGGAAAGGTCATCCCATCATTTGGGAGCCTGGAGGGAGAGGAGTCAAGACCAAGTGAAGCCACAACCAGCTTGCCGCAGGCAAGGCAGACCGATGGAACGCACACATGAATCACACATACACATTCATTAGGATACCTGGATATATTAGCCAGCCCTGCAGCAGGTCAGTCACAGAGCAAGTCTGTGCTTTCTCACTTCTCTTCATTCTGCAGATTGGAAGGACATAGAGTTAAACAGCAATTTCCCCGGAGCTCTGCTGCTCAGTCAAGGAAAGAGAAGACAATGTGTAAACAGCGAGTAAAGATCAAGCCATGTTCAAGGGTGACAGAATTCAGCTACCTTGAACATCTTCACTAAATTGGGTGTACAGTATCCTAGTCTTGGCGGATGCTGATAGCATGTCTGTGTAATCAGCTAATAAATATTTCATAATCTTTCATATAGAGCATGCTATTGTAATCAGCTCATTGTACCGAAAAGTGCATGCAATAAAGCTGATTTGACTGCACATGTGACATAACGTGCAAAGTGGTTACAGTGTGTGGTAATTGCTTAGGTATCAGGGTCTGCCGTGCAAACATGAACCCCTAAGCGTCAAGGAACACCAGGCTGACTCACCTTTAAGTGGATGAGCACTGGTTGGCAAAGTCAGAGTTATTATGTCTTGTAAAAATGCAACGCTGTCACATGCTTTAGTAAACAGAGCAGACGTCAGGCTTGATAGAACCATGGCTGCTGTAGTGAGGAGGAACACATGGCCTCAGGGTATTCTGTGTGTGTGTGTGTGTGTGTGTGTGTGTTGCTGGTTTTCTCTGGAGTCATGTCCTTCACTGTTTCTGCATTCACCTGGATATTCTGTGCATTATAGAGCGCGTCAGCAAGAAATCACTGAGGCAGAGAAGGCTTAAAGCAAATACATATTAATTTTCTCCGCACATATATAAAACAACTCCTCCCCAGACTCACAGATTGCCCTCCTCTCCATTCTCTCTCTGTCATGAACACACACACACACACACACACACACACACACACACACACACGCATGCACACCCTTATTCCACAGACACTTTGCAGAAGCCGTGGGCAATTCCCCTCCGAACTCAGCCTTTTTCCTTTCCTATTTTCCTTTAAATGCACAAATGCGCCATCTCCCCTTCGCTCACCATCTTCAATTTTTGACTTCCTCTGCCTTGCCTTCTTTGTTTTGCCTCCCCCCTCCTCCCCTCCCCATCTCGAAACTACCTCAGTGGGTGCCAAGCAGTCACAGCAGTGGCTTGATCCTGGCACTTATGAAAGGAGCTCTTTGATAAGCCTCGGCCAGGAGCAACACAAGGGAAGCAATCAGAGACACAAACTCAACTAGAGATGAGGCATCTACTGTGTTTGCTTGTGTGTTTGTGATGTTGTTTTGTTTCTTTGACCTGTTAAACTTTTCTCTTGGAAAAAAAAATCAAATCCTTGAAAGTCTTTTTTTTCACTCTTCCATGTTTTGTGGTTTTCCCTTGTGTACTTTTGAAACACTTGGAAACACATTTGTTCTGCCTCTCCATCTCTTTGTAACCAGGGAGAACAACAAAGTGATTAAAAGCGTTTGAGGTGTGTTTGGATGTGGCTGATGCCTGGACACACTGTGACTGAGGTTGTGGTTTCCTGTTCTTGCCTTGTCCTCGCATCCGCTCATTTATTGCATTTCAAAAGCTTCCTCTTTCATCACAGTACGATCAGCTGTGTTGTATTAAACCTATTTGAGCTTGTCTTTAATAACAGTAAATGCCTAAAAATGTCCCTTGTTTTACAACATATGTCTTATTTTGTAGGACTGACTTCATTAGCATTTCTACTGGCTACAATAAAAATTTTAAGTCATTATATATTTTGTGTCTTCACCATACTCTGACCAAGACGTGTGCAGATGAATTTTGGAGCCTGACATGCACTCAAATAAGGTGTTAAGGTTAATGGTTGAGTTTGACTGAAGAATTAATTAAAATGGGTTTGAGAAGAAGCAGAGAAGTCTTCTTCCTTGCATGTACAATGATTTTCTTATTATTATTTCAGACAGGGTTAGAGGTGGTAGAAAGAAGCGAGTTGTGAAGTCTATTTTGAGGCAGTGGGCATGCAGTAAGTGGGAATGTGGTCACTAAGGTCTTCTTGTAAACAAAGAGAGTTAAACCTTCTTAATTATTTGTTTCAAAAAATAATAAGAATATCTGTCTGAGAAAAAATACTTGCTGGAATTTCAGGATGACTTTGTTAATATTTAAAATATGGAAATACTTTAAAGGAGCTCCCGTATAATCAATACCTTGACACTAACAATGGATCAAATGACTACCTGGTTTGAATGTCATCAGCCCATTAAATGGATATTTTCAGTTGTCATTGGGCAGGCTATTTTCATACACTGTTTGGACATATACCTATGAAAAGTAATGCACCACAATTTGTATGTAACCCATGCAACTGTCAAGGATATGATTATATGACCAGTGTTGAGATGGAAGGAAAACTGGAGGTAGTATAAGGACTGAGGGACCGCATCAGGAGGCAGGTTGCATCAGTGGATGGGTCAAACAACACAGGAGTCCAGCATTCAGGAACCATGTAAAACCAAGTTAAGTCGTCACCATGTTTCTTTTGCTAACCCTAACCTATGTAACTTAACTTGCCTAAACCTAACCTATGCAACTTTATTCTAAATACATAACATCATTTATGGGGTGTTAATTCGTTAGGTATCATATGAACCGTTGTATGTTGCATTGGGAGCACAAATTTGAGGTTTGGCCATATTCTACCTCATATATTTATTTATTGTAGGCGACGACATATAGTTGACATAGTGATTATGACAGGAGCAAAGGAGGAAGTCAGGTGACAAGATATAAGGAGAGACAACATCCAAGTTGGGATAAAGAGTAACAAAGACCATGTAGGGAAGAGGTTGGGGTGAATGGATGGATCACACAACAACTTTCACCCAGGTAAATATATCATTATGAAAATAATGTGGGACAGTGTAGTGGCCACAGTAAAATCAGACTATCAGCATTTACATAGGTTACTTAGTGGCTTTGCAATAAGCTTCTGCCACTGGTGCCAAAATTTCACGGAAAAAATCTGCTTTACGGCAGGAAACGCGTCATGTATTGCAAAATTGGTCGGTCAGCCAATCAGGGACTGGAGCCGGTCCTTATGAGGAGTTGGGCATGAGATAGTTGAGTCAGGAGCACAATGGCAGACGGACAAAGTTTGGAGATGAGCTCCTCTGTCTGAGGAGGCAAAGGAGAGCAAAAAAGGAGAGTGATAAAAGAAGAGGAAAAACAAGAGTAAACCTCAGTCAGGCGTTAAAGAGATGGAGGGAGCTCTGTGACCGAAGAGGCTTCAAAACCGATGTCCAGCTAGCTTTCTTTCTCATGGATCAGTAAGTAACACGGCTAAATGTTAGCTAGACGAGAGAGGACTGGTTCTCTTCTCACAGAGGCAGCTACAGACATCGCCAAGCTAAGTTAGGTTAAGTCCCATTCAATTTCAGCTCCAACCGGCCGCATCGTTTCCATACTGTTTACATGTACATATTGGTATAATTTACTGTGAGTTGTTTGTACTGGTACTGTGCATTCTGGTATAATTATTTGCATTACTATTTGTTTTTTCTTCGGATAAATCTGATAATTGTTGCTCGGTCTCTTTACTCATTTATTTAGTAGAGTGTCCACACACTGTCTCATTCTACATATATATAGAGGTATACCGGTGGCTTTACAGCCTACATTTTATTTATGATCTCTGATCCCCATGGTCAATTTGGTTGTTGCGACAGTGCGACGCAACACCACTGATGCTAGGTGGTGACAAGCTAAAAAAACCCCGATTCCTATATGTTGCCTCTTTAAGTAATGTAACAAATGCACTTATTTTAACCCAAACCATGATCTTATCCTAAGCCTTACTAAGTAGCTTTGGTGCCTAAACTAAAGCAAAATGAAACCTAATGAAACAGCAACTATTTCAAAATGTTGAATGTACATGTTCTGGCCTACAGGTAGGTGCAGTTCGCCTCCTCCTCCATTAAACGCTACTAATAACAACTGATAATGGCCATTTAATGGGCTGATAATATTCGAAATGAGTGACTTAAGGAGATGCTCATGGCGACAAATCCACAGAGAACTGACATCCACCTCTGCAAGTCCCCACAGTTAGCAACTCGTTGTTGAATATAGTAGAGCATTTAGCAGCTAAAGAGATAGACATTCCCCTCAGGAGTTGGTGGAGACCATAAAAGAAGCTAAAAGGAGTATGACTGTTTGGCCTTGATTGATCAGGTGGCCAAAAAAAATGACTTCATGTTGCTTCATGACTGTTGAATGTGTACAAAATTAACTTTTCGTTGAACTTTTTGTTCACCAAATAAGTTTAAAAGATGATGATATGTCAGTGTTGTGTTCATCAGGATCAGTTACCGGATCAATTACCACACCTGTGAATTTAACACCATACAAAGACAAATTATTTATGAATTTAAAAATGTTTCTATTCACTATTCACAGTTGCTCCCCGTTGAGCGATGGCACAACCAACCAGTGCAACAACAAGGTTGAGAATCTTTGTCCGGTTTGGCTGGAATGTATCACACCCTAAGTACCATGACTGGGTATCAAACCTCACGGTAGACGGGAACTTTAACTCTGCACCACTCATGTGACAGCCTGGTAAGACCATCTTGAAGACGTGAAGACGTGAGCGCAACTTTCTGTTTGTATCAGTATCAGTATTGTATCTGTTTCTGTATCAGTCTGGACTTGCTGCTGCCCCAAACACTTTCACTGGGCAGAAGTACTCGCCTTGACCGACAAACATCTTCAGCCAATCAGCGTAACAAAACACTATAAAACATCTTCTTCATTAGCCATGGAGCCGGTTGATAAACACAGTTATTGCCAGTCGTAAGAATAGCGAAAACGTCTTTTCCTCAGAGAAACTTGGCAAGTGTTATTACCTCTGCCAAGGAGGTTATGTTTTCGGCAGCATTGGTCTGTTTGTCTGTTGGTTTGTTTGTTTGTCTGTTTGTCTGCAAAATAACTCAAAAAGTTATGAGCAGATTTTGATGAAATTCAGGAAAGGTGGATAATGGGACAAGGAACAGACGATAACATTTTGGTGGTGATCGGCTGAAGCAAAGTGGATAAAATAATAAATAAAGTCTATCGTCTGACAGCCTCAGCAGTAATTCCAATTTCTAAAGACAGTGAAAATAGCGCCATCTGGTGGCCGGAAAGCACTTGTTCTACTTGCTAAATATTGTTGTAATTAATTAAGTTGAAATTAATGTTCTGTGTTGGAAAAAAAGAAAGTGAAAAATACAAAAAAAAACATATTCTGTGTTGGTACAAAATAAAAACGAAATAAATACACCACAGTGTCTCCATCGTTAAGGCATACAAAACATTATAATGACAGTGATGCAAATAACCTAAATGTGATGCAGGCTGCAAAATCTGATGCAGAGGGGGAGGAAATATCACCTACACCTAGAGTGGCGGAGGTCGGCACTCTCTGAGTGCTTTTCGAGTTGACTCTATTTCTGCAATAACTTCACTTATTGCAGTGTTTACTAATGTTAGAGTTAGCCATTGTTGATTTGGTAGCTGCCATTACTGTTCTGCAAGTGGCAGCGTACATAATCGCCTCTAGTTTCCCAGCGTGGTGCAGGGTGGTGCAGGGTGGCAAACCCCATGCAGAGCTAATTTTGAGCAGCGCAACCCGAGGCTCGCTCAGTTTGGTAGTTTGGCAGACCAAGGTGCGCTGAGATGGGTGTGGCGGCGCAGCAGGGGGAGGTGTCGACAGATCCAGCTTGGCGCAGTGACAGTTTTGTGCCAAAAGGTGCACTAAAAGCTCGCCAGCTGAAACCAGGTCTACTGTCAGCACAGGCAAAGCGCAGCCAGTGTAGCGGAAGTTCCGCTGACCGGTGGACAGTGCGCACACATCACCAAAACCTCACAGGCAGGTTTCCAGAATGTCAGGCACATTAACAATGTAATAAATACCCACAAAAACCACTATTCAATGCAACTATCTGCAATTAGCACCTGTAGCACATGTATCTCTATATCGGCTGTCCCGTCACATCTTATGTCAGATCAAAGGGGATTGGCACCGTTTGGCACGTTTGGCACGCGTAATGGAAACCCAGCCTGATTTGATTAACACAGCTGCAAACTAATGAGTTCACATCCCTCTCAGTCAACCACAAACAGCCACAGCATCAGATAGGGAGAATATATTCATCATCTGTCATCTTAGAAAAGCCAAAAGAAAAGAAACAGAGTGAGACTGTGAGAGAGAAAGAGAGAGCACGCGCGCAGGAGAGAAACGCAAAATTGATTTACAATTGTGGTGACCTCCTCCCAGGCTACCTTTGCATTGTCAGCCCGTGGAGGTCTGCTTGCAGTTCCGTATATTTGGAGATGGGATAAAGGAGTAGCTGCGTCAGCACGCAGGTGTGCCAAACTTGCAAAATACGCCTGGCCACACCCATTTGGTGAAGTGCAGGTGCGCTGCGCCTCCACCTCCGCCTCCGCCTTTGCCTCACCTGGTCTGCGAAACTAGAGGCCTTTATGTCATTAACTACAATGCAGTCCCTGATTGGCTGCTTATGTTGTCAACTATGGTCCCGATTCCTTTTTTGCCCCGATTGGATTCTAAATTTTGGAAAGTGTTTGGGGCGACATCGAGTCTGGACTGATACAGAGAGCAAAAGCGAATGTTGAGCTCACGTCATCAGAATCAGAGTCCACTCATGTGACCCCTTAACTGTTTAAAAAATCTGACATTTCTAAGACATCACAAAATTGCAACTCAGATCTTGAAAATCTTTCCTCCACATGCAGTAATTCACAGTTTCATAACATGTCAATTCCATTAAAACGCGTTACCATGACTGTCACTGATACTCATGGATTCTCTCCCTATATGCTCCAACAAATCAAACAAAACAAACCAGCTCCACTGATATAAAGCTCAGCTGTCACGGCAGTTAACTCCCTCACCATGTTGCACCTTCTGCCCCCCTTCTGCCTTGCTATTGCTTGTCTCCCAATCTTTCTCATCTCTCTTTCATCGCTATCGCTCTGTTTGTCCTCTCTGGTGTGCATTGATCTCTGTGGTTCAGAGATTTAGAGATTTGGGGCACAGTGATCTCACTGGCAGTTACAGCCGACAGGTGTGCAGAACAAACAATGGCCCCCTAAACAAACCCCAAAACCAATTTAGGGCTTGTGTGCTCCCTCATATAGGCAAACTCCATGTCTGTTATGAGGAATAAAACAAAACAGGCAAATATGCATTGCAGGCACACCTGGTGTGCCAGTTATTTGGGTATGTCTCACAGACTCTGCTCAGTGATAAATTAGACAACCAACTGGTGATGCCATCAGTTTGCTACTGAAGTTTAATGATGATGAAGAGAGAGAAATGCAGCAAAATAACTGGTGATACGTCAAGTGTAGTGGTGACAAATAGTCAGGCATCCTGCTCATTGATCCATCTCAATCCGTCACAAGAGCCTGGTCCAGCTCAGGCACAAACACTCCTATCTGAGCCAGGAATAGGCAACCGTGTGATGTGGAAAGCCAAGAATCTGCAGATTTTTATTCAAACCAATGACTGCACCATCTGATTTCACTGATTAGCACAAGTTTAAACAGAGAGGTGGAACTGATCAGTAAAAAAAACAGTAGACTCTTATTCCTCGAAGGCACTATGGCCCACTGATCAAAAAAAACAACAACAGACAGACGACCACTGATGCTCATATTCACACCTACGGGCAATTTAAAGTCACCAATCAACCTAAAGTGTATTTCTTTGGACTGTGAGAGGAAGCTGGAGAACCTACAGAAAACCCACGCTAACACAGGGAAAACATACAAACACAAAAGGGCCCGAGCGAGCCAGCGGGTTTAAACCAGGAGCTCTCTTGCTGTGAGGCGACAGTGCTAACCACTGCATTGTTGTGCACTGTTTTCTAGTGAATTTCAAATCCACTATGAACAAGCAGCTCCAGAGCGTTACTTTTCAGACATGATTTTAACATACTGAATATTTAAACCGATAATTTAGATCTCTGTGACCTTGAACTGCTCATTGGATTGTGTGTGGTGTTTGAGCTACCAGCTGTATTGGCTTCAGTTTTGTGATTCAAAGCCAGAGATACCAGTGCAAATCCGCCTCTGCTGTTTCTACCGTTGCCTCTGTGAGGCTGACATGAACACTTTTTTCCCCAGTTGGCGGTTCATATTGACATGGACGTGCCATATTCTCTCCATCCAGCTTGATTTATTTGTCCATTTTGTGTTTTGAACTGTATTAGGACCAGAGACACTGAAGACCAACCTCTCCGCAAACACATATTTCACATGATGACTATGTTTGTTTGCCATCTACAGACTTTGTCATTTGCTTTCTTACTTTACCATTCATCACTCTAAGGGATGAAAATGTCAAACAAATGACATCACTGCTGCATATAGATTTTTTTTTCTCCCAACCAGGACCCTTGATTTGATAAAAACCATGAAATCAATACCTAAAAAAAGACACCAATAAGAAACGGTGTCAGCGCATTCAGGTGGAGAAACAGGGTTATTGACACGGGGGAAAGGCAAAGGGGGGAATAAAATAACAGCAGAGCAGAGTCAATGTCAGGGGCCCTTTGCAGAAGGATGGATTGGCTGCTTTTACCCTTTAGTGGCCCTATGTAATGTGCTGATAAGATCATTAAAAAAAGTTTTCAAACAGTTCTCCTACATGTGTGGTTGCATTTTTAATTTGCATTATACAGTTCAAGCTGTTGGCTCATGAATTCTTGGCATTAAGTTTTATAATTAGCACCTTTTTTTTATTTGAGTGAGAAGCTGCTAGCATTTCCTGGCAAAGCAGATTTAAGTGTTGTCTTGTGTCTGTGCACATATATGCATGAATCTCTAGAACCCACCTCCAGGAAAAGAAAAAAAAAAAGATTGTCTTTCCACAGCTCCATCTTTATTTTTAGAGTCTGGATGCTGATGAGAGAGAGGAGAAAGCAAGGGAGTGAGAAATGGCATCAAAAGTGGGGAGAAGGAGGAGAGCAAGGGGCGAAGAAGAGAGAAGGATGAAAGAGGGGGAGTAAGATGGTCAGGGGGGGTCGTGCTGGTTCCTCGCTGGTTCAGGAGAGTGTTAGAAAGAAATGCAATGTGATGAGAGTCCTTCCTCTGAGTGAGCCGGAGAGAGAGAGAGAGAAGGGGACGTTACCACACCAACCTCTCACTCGATGGGGGAGCAGAGGGGAGGGGGGGCTCCGCTGCTACCGCCGTATAAAAAGCCAAGCCTGAGAATCCAGCACCACAAACTCACCACACATACACACACACACACATACACGCACACACAGATCCAGTGGCTGCTCTGTATCTCTCACACTCACCCACTCTCATCATTTTCTCTCTCTCTCTCTCTCTCTCTCTCTCTCTCTCTGTCTCGCTCCCTCTGTCTCTCACTCCATTCCACTGGGATCTGCATCCTTCTTGCTTCTTTTCACAAGTCAGATTGTGTTTGTAAGTACGGGCTGAATGTCTCCCTGTGTATGCTTGGGTCTTTTTGTATGTGTGAGTGACTGGTTACCTACTTTAGTGTGACTGAGCAGAGCAGTGAGGAGTATCAAGTGTATGTGGGTCTCTGTCTCACCCTCACACACTCGCCGGTCCTCTTGCAAGTCTTCTCGGGATCTCTGGATCCCTTTCGACGGTGACAGGCTCCCCACACCAAGCAGTCACCATTTCCGCCCCCGGGAGACCCACGCTGGCAGCGCAGCCCCTTCCCCGACTCAGCATCGGGAGGAAGACCCTGGTGGCGGCTGCTGTAGGGGTTATGCTGGTCCTGGTGCTGGTGGTCCTCATCCCCGTGCTCGTCAGCTCTGTGGGTACAGATGCCAGCCACTATGAGATGCTGGGCACCTGTCGTATGGTGTGCGACCCCTACTTAAACAAGGGCACTCCGGCCAGCAGCACCAGCTCCACTGGTCTCCAAGCTGAAGCAGAAGCGTTAAGCGACCACAGCAACGTGCTTCCACCCTCCACCTTACTGCAAGGCCCACAAGGGAAGCCTGGCAGGCCAGGCAAGCCCGGACCACCCGGACCACCGGGAGAACCAGGGCCACCAGGACCTGTGGGGCCTCCTGGTGACAGAGGGGATCAGGGAAGGACTGGGATTTTGGGTCTGGGGGGGAATGGAGCTATCAGCACGGCCACCTACAGCACAGTGCCTCGGGTGGCCTTCTATGCAGGGCTTAAGAACCCCCACGAAGGCTACGAGATCCTCAAGTTTGACGACGTGGTCACCAACCTAGGCAACAACTATGATGGCATTTCGGGCAAGTTCATCTGCAGCATACCGGGCACATACTTCTTCATCTACCATGTGCTGATGAGAGGAGGGGACGGCACCAGCATGTGGGCAGACCTCTGCAAGAATGGCCAGGTTAGTGCTTTGAAACTTTTTTCTGAGTTTCCTTTCCACAGTGTGAGCATAGCTGACTCCCCTGATGCTCACTCTCTTCATCTCCCTCGCTGCCTCCTCTTTTAAAAAAAAATCCACACTGTATGAAGCCGATTTTTCATAAGCCAGTGAATAAAAAGTGACATTGTAAAGCAAGCGTGCGCATCTGCCGTGCGCCTCCAAAGCCCAGAGCGCACAGCTGTGGCACCCAGCGCGCCTGGAGATAAAGATGCGTCGACTGGTTGCAACCCGCGTCCCCTCTTTGCATGATGCGTCCTGACATTGCCGCGTCCCGCGATCCAAAGGACGGTCGCCGTTTGGGCTGAACAGGGAGTGCGCAGCGATCTTTTTGCCTTTACACTGTAAAATTTGGAAATCGATCCGTTGTTCCGTTTTCTGTCTGAAATAAGATTAATATCTAAAGCAATTTAATAGCAGCTTGTGCCAGAGTGTTGGCATCTACTGGGGCTTTTAAAGTGATGATGAAAAAGAATTTGCTGTAGTTGGAAATGTTTGATGTAGTCGCCTGTCATTTAGTTTTATTTTATCATGAATTGTTAAGTGCTTTTTTGGAGTGTTTATACTCTATTTTGAGTTCATAGTCATTCTTTTAATATTATTATAAAAAAGCCAGTGTGTATACCTAATTACCTTCGCGTTTCTTTTATTACAAATGTCTCATATAACTTCTAGATTATGTGGATAAGCGTAAAGAGTGGATGGGGAAATTTCGAAGAAATTTCGCTGACAATATTTGGACGACACCTGTCTTTGCAAGCCCACCGGATCGTGCTGTCTGTCCACCGCTGCACCCATCTGTCTTTGCAGTCGCGTTAAATGCATTAGGACGTCTACATGATCTATTCTCGGCTTCTTTGATGCATCATTTTAATGGGGCTCTAATTTTATTTTGCGCCCCGGAGGGTCTTCTCAGGTTGGTTAATGTGTGCCAGTGTAGTTTGCAGCCTTCCGATCAGCCGTCAGATCTCTTATCTTCAAAAGTGGCTCGGAAATACGTTTTGCCCGTAAAAAAGATGGATGTTACGCTACAGTTATTGCAGATATTGTTTTGATTTGTTTGCTCAAGCTGCAACTGCGTCTCTTTCATATAGTTTGTTGACAGTATTATGAAAAACATAAAATTTATTAATGTTATGAAGCAAAGAAGCAACCTTACATTAAAAAAAAGACTTTCACATCTGATACCACAAAACTAACACAAAAAAGAAAAAAAATAGTCAATACTAGACATCTGTCCTAAAGTGCATTATACTGATGAGAAATCATGAGAAAGCAGAAGTTATGAGGTTGCCTGCATTGCATCTCACACATTGTCATGCTTGTTCAGTTTTAACTGCCTGCTTCACACACTCAGCTGCACTTTATTTCTCCCCATCATAAGTCTCTGTGCTCAAAATGTGTTGTACACATGGAGACACACAGTGCTGTAATGAGATATGCTGACATGGTTACAGACATTTTTTCTTACTGTATAAGTGAGATCACACTTACAGGGGACAGGAAATGCATCATTTGTAGTCTATTTGTTTCTGATTCGCCATCACCAGCTTGCTTTACAGCCAGAAACACAGAGCTCTGCAATGAGATAAGGTGAATAAAGAGTATTAGTTAAAATCCACTAAATATGGTCCTTCAACTGTCATTTCACATAACAGCCCAGCAGCCTGTGTCACATCACAATAATTTCACTTTCTTAAGTTATTAATGTTTTGCCAGTGGAATTAAAAGAATCTATTTAGAAACACAGAGTTAGATTAAAGCTCAAAGCTCTCACACAGTTACAGTACAGTATTGTATGAGTGTATATGTGCACGATGGAGATAAAATAACAGCTGGCATCGGCTCTGTGGAGTGAACCTGCAGTCTCACCAAGGCAGCCAGAGGTTAATTTCTTTCACCTCGCCAAGTTCACACCCAGCAAAAAAAAAAAAAGAGAGTTACAGCAATCGCCTTCTATATATAATGTCTCACTCAACAGTAATGTTTATGGGTGGGCGTAAAAGCATTGATATATAATAGAGGAAGAAGAACATATGTTCCTATAAAACGCCTTCTGTTCCCGCTTCGTTGTGCTCCCTAGAGGAGGGTGTGGAGGTACTTAAGTTAGACGCACACAGTGTGTATCTCCAGAGACCCGCGTAATGTTTATAAAGTGCGTCTCTTCCTCTGTCTTCCTCTGTCCTGTGCACAGCTTATGCATAAACACGCTGTCCCCTTGCTGTGGTGTTTATTAGGTTTTGTGTTTGGCTGATGGAGAAGGCCCCAGAGCCTTTGACTGTGTAAATGAGTGTGAATGGTTATAAATGTTGGGGCCAACTTATGCTACATCATTGATGAAGTGCTGAGAGTCAAACTGAAGCTCCGACAGTCACACTGGTGCTTTCCTCAGCTCATTAAGGCTGCAAAAAGCTACACTGTGAGCTGGGACAGGGGAGGCCAGGGAATTGCAGACAATACTAGTATTTTATCATCTTTTGGCTTTAGTGAAGCAGCGGGCTTCCAGGCCCTGCAGTGTTGTTTCATCCAGCATGTGCTCCTCCCACTCCGGGGGTTCTTACAAGCTGTGTCTACCATCAGCATCCATGGGTTATTTCTTCCCCTCTTCTTCTTCCACTTCCAGACTGCAATGCATGAATCCCAACACTGTCCCCATAACTTTGATACTTTTCAAGCTCGACCAAAAAAGTGAGCTTCCTGGTAAACAAACAAATAAGAAATCTATTTTCAGCACAGTGCATTTCATCCGCTTTCCAAGTTCCTCTCCACACACTCTTTTGGCTTCTTCG
The DNA here is from genome assembly GCF_011397635.1 of Epinephelus fuscoguttatus. NCBI lineage: Eukaryota > Metazoa > Chordata > Actinopteri > Perciformes > Serranidae > Epinephelus > Epinephelus fuscoguttatus. The sequence continues at coordinate 16,565,568 of NC_064770.1, read as the reverse complement.
TCGCCTGTTCTTTTACACGCGTGCCAAATATTCCAACCAATCCTATACTCTCTCCAGTAAATCAACACTTTGCTATAACCTGTCTTGGACACATCCTGAGAGACACAGCAGTGACAATGAAGACAAATTCACCGGACACAGTAGAAGGGGGAGAAAGAAAAGGGGACAGAAAAGACATAGTTATTGTGCTATTGTGCCATCCAGTCTATTTAATTGTAATTAAAAAGCTTGAACCAGATCCAGGATGTGTTTGCGCTTCCCCTCTCCATTCCCTTCTTAATATTGTTATTAATCCGCAAAACCGTTTCAGAGTTAATTAAAAGCAATGACTTCAGCGTCAGTCTCTCAAGAGGACCATAGTGAATAATCACTCTGTCTCCTCCTTTAATAAGCTTCAACGTCCTTCGTGCACATGGCTCTTCCTTTGCAATTACCGCTGCAGTCTCCTCCTCACATACACACACATTCACACATGCTCACACGCACACGCATACGTGCATGTTTGCCCCCCCTCTCCTAACCCACTGCTGCCTCAACCCACCCCGACTGTGCACTGCCCTCCATCTCTCCTCTATGTCAGGTCTACAGGAGCTCACTTTTCTAAAGGAGCAGAAAGTTTTCATCTTAAAAGGAAAACTTCTCTTTAAGAAAACAGCAAAACAGGATCCAGATTGCGGTATCACAGAATCGATTTGCTAACACACAATGCCATCAATATTCTTCATTGCTCTCAAGTGATGCATTGCACTATAGCAGAATGAGTTAGAGCGTGCCATCCTTCTCTTAGATTTTGTTTTACGCTCACCTTGCTTCAAAGAGATTCTTTTATTTTATTTTGCCTTAAGTGTTGCTCAGGTTCAGTCCTGTGTCATTTCCCTCTGACACTATTCGCCCCGGTCTATCATAGACACCTCCAGGGGGGGTCTTCAGCTCTGGTGCACATGAGCACAAGACTGTTTATCCTGCTGCTGTATATCCGGGTGAATCCCACGCATTGTGTTTAGCACGTGGTGTCAATCCCAACATTAAATACAGGAGCTGAGCCATCTGGATGAGGGCCTGCTCTGTTTGATTAGGTTATATGCTCCAAAGAAAGGTGTGAATAACAAAAAGAGATTCCATTCAATAGCTTGTCACTCAAGATGGGCTGTGGTCTTTATTGATTTTTCACAAGATACATTATTTTGTATTTTCCAGTTCAAAAATGAAAGCAAAAGTGTGACTGCAAGCACTAAACGCACAAGGTGTCTGCACACACATACAGCAATACTTAGACTTGATTAATTTTAACATTCTGGTAATGTTCAGACCTGCTATTCTTCATCGTGGTCTGACTTCAGCACTGAGAGGCCTCTGTGTGTCTGCCCGGTGTAACAGAGAGACTCTGTCTGAAATAGACAGACTGGGTTTGAGAGAGCCACCCTCAGTCCCTCAGCCTCTTTGCCTGCGGTATTGATCCCCTTATGTGTATGCGTGCATGCCTGTGCGTGCATGTACGCGTCTCTTCCCTTCTTCTGACAGAATCATTTCTTCCTGTGTGATGTATACCGTGACATATCCTCTATAATCAGCCCGAGAGGTAGTGGAGGCGGACCTTTGGCCTTGATCTGCTGTGTAATTGGACATTGGATTTGACACTCTGCCGAGTGGAACATTAGAGCTGGTCTAATTAGGTGCGAGGGCTATCAAATGAAGATTGGCCCATGTTGTTAGGAAATACCACACAGATTGGAAATGTCAAGATGACATCGAGCTGTCATCTGCAAGCACAGGGAAGAAAATCTATCATTTATTGGTGAAGTTTCAAAACTTGCTTGAAAACTGCCCACCACTTGTCTTTAATAATCCTATTACTTTAAAACATTTTACACTGAGCTCCTCAAATAGAGAGCTATTAGAACCCAGCAGTGCACACACTCCCCGTGCTGGCATCTCAGATTAAGTAGCTCATGAAAAACTGCTATAATGTCTCGTGTTTTCGCGAGAGCAAAAACATACGGTCTAAAACAGGCTATGGATTGTCTCCTGTGGCTGGCTGACTCAAGGATGCTATGGTGTTGACTCACAAGTCTTCATTATAATGAGGGCCATATGGGAGATAGACAAGTGCCCCTGGCCCTCTTATGCAAACATCTCTCTCTGTCTCTCCCCACGCCCCTGACATTTAGCCGTCCCCCGAATTCAGTCTTCAGTGATACCCACAATTATCCTTTCCCTCTTCACAGGAAAGCAGCAAGTCAATGGCTTCAAATGACTCACAGTCTGGTACATAAATCAATGTGTTTAACACCTCCTGCCACCCCCCACCCCCATAAAATTAATATGGGTAAGACATCAAAAATCACCCAGTAAGAGAGGATTAATCGACTACTGTATGAAAAATGCATGTCATAGCAAAGCTGTCTCTTGTCCAATACACACGGAAACTCTCTTTGCCTCATTTTAGAGGAGTCTTTTTTCATTTTAAGGAAAAAAAAGGGAAAATCTCAGTGCCTCAGGGTTACTAGGAAGCACACTGGAAAAACAGGCTTAGTGTGAACAAAGGTTGGAAATTTTGCAGTAAAAGTCTCTTTTCAGACAATGCCGGGGGCAGTGATTGTGGGTTTGCAGTTGGGGCTAGAGGCACACAGTGCTGTGTATCTCAGTAATTAACTGAGAGTGATGAGTCGGACACAGGAAAGAAAAGAGTGGCTGGATTGCAGGTCAAAGTTGATGCCTCTTTTTCCCCACCACTGTTTCCTCTGACAAGCCTCTTTCAGTGGCTTGGACTTGCTTTCATCCTCTTTGTTGCCACTGCTACAATTGCAATCATAGGCTTAGATTTTAGGGGGAATGCAGGAGACGTGTCCCCTTCAATATTTAGAACAGGTGCATTCGTCAGCCCCTATAAAAACATTAAAGTAGCAGAGGACGACGTTTGACGCTCAAAATTTCGTGGTAGAGGACCCCTCAACCTCTTTTTCATATGTGCCCTCCCTCAGTACCAAAGCAATGAAACAAAACCTATGCCCTTCATTACAATCCTGTAATTCTGGCCTCCAAAAGGCTTCTTCAATATCTGGATTACACATCAGTGGTGCATGTGATAAACTAATGAACTAATGCCCGACTCCAGACTCACCTTTAGCATTAGTTTAAGCAATTTCATAAACAGCGAGAGGTTTGTGCAGCAAAGTCATTCTGTTTCAAAGGAGGCTGAGCAGGTACAAATAGAACAGCTGGTGAAATTAATTCAGGAAGCCTTTTCCTACTCTCGTCTGACAGATGGCAAATCTCCTGTTACCATTTCATTCCTCTTATCATGTTTTCACTTAGGTTCCTCCGACAAATAAACCTGTAACACATGGGAGACCCAGAGCTTTCTGACACCACAATTCTCTCACAACCCGTTGTAGTTTCCTGTTCTCATTATTTCAGTAAAATTGCATCTCATGCGTATGCACAAAAATGCACACGGATGTACGTGCATTTCTCTCCTTCATTTTCTGTGTGTGCATTTGTTTGTGCGGCGCAGTGAAATGTTGGACCGGGCTCAATAGCGGTGGCAAGATATCTAAGCTGCTATTAAGCATGCGGTTCACGGCTGGAATGTTCAAACACAATTAGACGGCAGTACACTTTGATTTAAAGAGGACCAATAGACTCGTTGATCCAAAATGGAGGCTCAACATCAAGTCAACAAATCCCTGTCAGGGAAGCCACAAGACATGTCCTTGTCACAGTGACAAAGCCTCTTGTAAGATGTCCCAGTGGGACATTACCAGCTCCTCCTGCACCAGACACAACAGATAAAACTTCAAATTGTCAAGATTTTCATAAACAGCACTCTATTAAGGACACACTACAGCTGCTGGATAAAAATAATGGAAACTGCCTTTTCAATAGAGGCTCACTGTAAGAAGAAAAATAACCATACCACTTTATTGTGCAGCCGTGACAGTCAGTATTTTAAAAAGTGTCACAAATTCATCTCAGATCCCTCACATAAACAGCTCTATTATTGATAACTGTGATGTTCATATTCACAGTTATACTGTGCACAAGTTAAGAGAATCCCCAGTTCACTTTCCCTTGCACACATTATCTATTAAGCTCCAAGCACAGCCTTGATTTTCTGTGTCTCCACTCAGAGTATTATTCAATCAAAGCCATCACGTTGACGATATGACGGATGCAAACACGCACGAGCAGCCACAAGGAAGACAACATCGCCTGACACCTCATTTACCATCGCTGGATCCGGCGCTTACAGCCTCATGCTTTGTTTGTCTTGTCAAAGTTCCTCTACATATTCCGCGTCAAGGTCACGCACTGCCAGTTGGCTGTTTGTCCTGCTCATCTCTTGCTATATATCTGCCATACCCTGCATTTGAACCTCATATCCCTAACAAGTTCCTTGTGTGCACTGGAGACAAAAGAAGAAAACAGAAAAAATGGCTCCAATAGGAGCTCCCTGATCATTATTTCAAAAATAGTGAGAGGCTTTATTCATGCGTGCTTATCATTGAAAGCAAACGAAGGAGGTCTAGACTGCGGCAGTTCGTCTCAGAAGGGGATAAAAACCATTAGAGCAAAGAAACAAAACAAAACAAAAATATCATTGTGGAAGAAGGATTTCAGGAAAGTTTGCTTTCACCAGGGCTTTGCTCGCTCTGTCTCTGCTAAGGAAAAATGCTGTATTTGTATTGTGCCCCTCCTCCCCACAAAAAACAAACAAACAAAAAAGCATAAATCATGCACATAAAAACGGCTTAAATTTAACTCCTTAAAGAGCAAGTGAAGAGAATAATTTAAGATATATTACACATCTGTGACATTGCCAGAGGTTCTGTGTGAGCACCTGGAAAGCTAATATTTTGATAAAGTTTCATTAAAATCCCAACTGACAAATCCTCCTGAGCCATCATCACCCACTCCCTCACCAACCCAAGGCGCTAACCCTCTAATAGGATAGTGTTGACTTTGCACGCTCGGGGCACATCATATCATATTAATATGCTCTGGACGCTGGCATCTCAGAATCAGAACAGGAGGGTTTGTTTGCACATCGATATGAGCTGTGCTAGATTTAATCAGGAGGATAAACAATAAAAAAGTACAACATTCCATATATTACTCCTGCATCTTAAAACCTCTCCTCAGAATTTAATTATCCAGATTAGCCTTTACGGCACTCGCACGTTTCATACCAACGTGACTTTCAACTGTCCATGTCATGTTGTGAAAAAGCAAGACACCCTTCAGAGCTTCTCCATCTTTAAACATAAAGAAGGTGATTTGGAGGATGTAGTTAAGTTTCTCTCAATGCAGCCCGAGGAAGGTCATTAGGACTGAAATGTTGCTGAACATAAATGACTCTCTGAACAAAGATTACTTCAAGTGTTGTGCCCACGCTTGATGTTCTTTTGATTTCACCTGGCTCACTATAAAGATTTTTTGTATATTCCCTTTTCTTGTTCATTTCACCCACCACTACAAAATTGAGTTTTTATTTCAAATCACTGACAATAACTCTGTTGAGATGGCTGAAGAAGTGTCAACCTTGCTCCTCTCTGCTTCACAACTCAATGCGGGGAGCTGAAGGCAATGGAAAAAAAACAGCTCTGTCTTTGAAAATTATTCGCAGAATGTCTGATGGGTTGCGTGAAGACTTCACAAGAAATCCAGCAAAAATATTGGTCTATGACTAAAAGCTTCATAATGATCTGAAGGCACAGTTATCTGCAAGCAATTAAAATTTGACATTATGTTAAAACTTATGAGAATAATTTTGCAGTCCATGCTGGATTCCTGTATTTAACATAGAAAATCAGTGTTAATAATGGTCATAAATAGTTTTCCCTCTCATCCAGTGACACAGAGAAACACTGTGTCAGCACTCACCGTGTTGATTTATGCTATGATATTAGCAGAAATGTTGTCCCACCAAAGACGAAGTGCTGTGAAAAGATGCTCTCTAATCTAATTCTACCGACATACTGTAACACACAGCCTGGTTTGGCCAGGTTCAATATAAGGTGTCACAGATATGGCACCTTTCCCCTTAAATGCTTTTTACAGTAGTGGTGCAGGAAAGACTCACTCTAGCCTCAAGTGTAACTGTCTGTTTGTCATTGTGTTGCTCGGGAGAAAAGCACTTAAGACTCTTACATGCTTCTCTTACGAAATGTTCTGGTTTCTATCACAGGCTTTAACATCTACACCTTGAAAATAAATAAATGTAAGGAGTGATTTGCTGTTTCTTGAGTCTATCACGTACTGTAACAGTGATTCAAACTACTGAATATTCAACTCGTGAAAGACTTTGCACACCTCTGCACACTTTGATGTTTCCAAAAGCAGGTAGTAAAAAAGTAATAGAAGATGATGGGAGGGTTTAGTATTAACAGTGACAGCTATTATGGCAGAAAAGACAACAGGAAGAACATCCTGTTACACTTTCTATGACGCCCATGTCTTCAATGCATCATGAACATATTTATGTGTTCTAATCTGCTTTTAGCACCATATAATTATAGCTAAAGGCACTCATAGATATTCAGAATACTTTATAACAATAACCATTACATGCTTCAAAGCATTTCATAATGAGTTATGAGGTCTAGTATCATCATACTTCATAATGGCTGGACACTTTTTTTTTTGCAATAATCTAAGTGTATTGTAATGGTCACAGCTGTTGTACATTATCATTTTATTATGCATTCTAATAACTGTTATAATGCATTATACTTTTGTTATGAGCTACCTTTAGTGGTCATTGGATGCTTTAAGTGAAGTTATGAAAATCCTAAGGTGTGGCTAGTTAGACATCACTATAAGTGGTCACTGTTTGCTTTTAGTAAGGTAAACAAAAATATATCAATGCTATGTAAGAACAACACACAAAACATTATGAAATTAATTTGTTTGCTTCACTCATCATAACAGAAATCGAGCCCTTTGGGACAACCTCTCAATGATGAACAACTAAATGACGGACATTTACCTTTAACTAATGTAATGGTTCCTCCAAAAACTCACTCTTAAGACACACTTGACTCAAATTATAGACCATACCTGCAACCATTTTACTTTACCTGCAACTGTATATCAAGAGTATGACTATGAACTGCTAAACTAGTACTGGGAAGGTACTCAGAGTCAGTGTTGTAATGTAATGAATACTTTGTGTTCTCTGGGAGTATCTGTACTTTACTTGAGTTTTTATATTTCTGTCAGCTTTCATTTGTATACCACTACATTTCCTAAACAATATACATACTTTTACCCCATATATTTCCCCTGAGCATCTTAGTTACTAACTACAAAATAGGGAAGGAAAGGAGGAAGGGAAGGAACAACTTGTTTTTAATTCAAGTGCATTGTACGCTCCATTTAGAAATAAACTCCATCATTGTAAAATTCTGATCGCTTGCTTTGTTCTATTAACAGCATTTATTTTTACTTACTTTTACGTACTTTTACTTTCAATACTTCAATACCTTTAATATCATAAAATGACTTTGATACATAAGTACAGTAAATATCAGATACTTTTACACAAGTAATATTCTAATAAATAACTTTCACTTCTGCCAAAGACATTTTCTGGTGAGAAATCTGTACTTTTACTCAAGTATGGCTTTCAGGATCTTCATCTACCAATACCCTAATTTGAATTTACGATGAACATTTACATTTCACTTGTGTAATGTTTCCTTCACAAACTCTAAACACTAAATTATCTGGTCATATGGCATTATCGAACACTTTATAATGTGCTATGACTTTTTCCATGAAGTGTTATGAATATTATTGAGTTGTAACTATAATCATATGGTGCTATAAGTAGATTATAAGGCATTATAAATATGTTTATAATGCATTATAGACATGAGCATAATGGAAAGTCTTTATCAAACTTAGCTTCATGAACAGAATCCGTTGAACACAGTGTTCGAGGAGTCACATCTGGGAATTGTAGACGACATTAATAAAAAACTAACAAACAAACCAAAAATAGAAGCTAACTGTGGATTATTTATTACTTTAATATATCTAAATGTCAGGAGAACCTGTTCCAGGCTCCCTGTTAGGTTTGGCAACAGTTATTCTCTTTGTGCAGGAGAGCTCTGTCAGTAGCTGGCCTCTCCGAACATTTGTCAATATGCCTGTTGTGTGCTCTCCTTAAATAGGCCAACTAATTATTGGGCATCCTCTATGCCGCCTGTTGGGCCAGCTTGACAACACCCGCTCGAAAAGCCACCATTTAAAGCTGTGTGGACAAACACTGAGCCAAGGTAAGGGCCAGAATGGACTTTGGAGACCTGATAATGAGCCACAAGAAAATACTTCAAATGCACGTAAACTATTGATTTTGATCCAACCTTACGACCAGACTAAGTGACTAATTGGCTTATTTAACCAATGGATACTTTAAAGGATGTACAGCGCTTTCTTTTTTATCTCAAGAGAAAATAATGATCTTTTAGTTCGATTCTATTTAAGTTACGACCGATGCAGTTCTCCTTGTTACTAACTGTTTAATAGCACGGAAATACTGTGCAGACTGTAAGCATTTGGAGAGTGGCACAAGTTTTGTTCTGCTCTGAAAAAATGCCTATTAGGTTGATGTACCAACGCAGAGCCTCTTCACACCACCTTGTATTAAATTGCATCTTGCATCTAGATTGTATGGAAATATCATTTTACATTTACACCTGGTATTAATATGTGTCTCCAGTGTCCACATTGAGATCTAAGCACTCTGTCCAGCTCAAACAACTGATCAGTTGTAGCTGTTCTTCACCAGCTGCTTTGCCATTGCTTCGTAAATGACTTGGTTGCAAAATACATTGCAAAGTTTTGCTTGAACACTTTTGTTGGATTGTATTGAAAGCAGGCACTTGGTCTTGTCTTGACTCAATCTATGAGTGTCTTGAATATCCATAAGCATTTTTACTTCCTTCTTGTTGGCAGCTTAACTTGCTAACTGGCTAATGGCTGCTCTCTCGTTGGCTTGGAACAGCCGTGCATGATTACGTATTTCTGCCCACATAGTTGTTCAATGTGGATTAAAAACCACCACTTGGGTGGTTTGGCTGATTGCATCACAATCCATCCACAGTTTTGGGTGCATTTCCACCTGTACTGTCATGTGGTCAGCACTATCCAACTGCAATCACATCACCCAAAACACACTTTAATGCTAGGTGCGACAGTTTAGGAATTGTAATCATTTTTATAGTCAGTTTTAGGTGACCAAAGTTACCTGACACTAATGTAAATTAAGTCAGTGTTTAGTTCTACATCGTTTGTGGTCCATTATTAGCTGCAGTTTATGACCCACAGAGCCACAGTCATGGAGATGCTCTGCTGGGCCTGTACAGTGGCCATATTTCCATCTTGCCTGTTTCAGGGGCTTTTTGCCTTCAGTTTGGTCCTTGGCAAATAAATAACACACATGCTAATTTGGACACTGCAAATAAAATCATTTAAGGCTCATTTATACACCCTTTATGTACAAAAATAGACATTCATTTCAAACATTTAGATGTTACTGCACACTCTAATGGATGTATCTATGCCACATAAATCCATCTGACCAAACGAGAGGGTGGAGTCAAATGTTTCTAAAGATAACAAACATAGAGATGGTGGAGGACACTGTAATAATGTACCTTTTAACAAAGACAGCGTTGTGGACTGCAATGATTTGTGAGGCCTGACCATGTGGACTGACCATTCTTTGACTATGTTACCGATTTGTTCTGTTCCGCCATTTTTAAAATATCTTTTTCTCGCTTAACCTACTCTACACTGCCTTTTTGGTACTACTCTGTTTTGTCCGTATCTGTAAGCCTTCAGAAAATATGCACAAATACAGACAAAAGCAATGAACAGAAGACATGAATGTAGAGTATGGGCAGAAGGCTCTGTCTCTATTCATATACACATCTAACAATAAGCATAAATGAGCCCTTAGTTTCCATCCTGCAGTATGGTCTTCAATTTGGGAAGGCTCCTATATTGTTGATGATGTGAATCTGAACACCTTCTTAGAGCTTTCAGCTTACAGTAATTGTTTAATGGGGGACTGCACCAATTTTCCACATCAAAGTCTGATTATACATGTCTTGGGGAGCACTTCCACATATGTTAAAAAAAAAGTTGTAAAAGCCTTTTGATGCTCCAGAGGGAGCGGCACAATTTCTGACAAACTGCCTAAAGTGAGGTCAGTTGAGGGAAAGAAGCGAGGTTACCAGACCTCTACCGCCCGCTCCTCATTTCTGCTCAAGGCTACAATGGCCTTCACTAGCATTACACACCCAAATCTCCGACTGAACTGTGGATGGTGGAGTGGCATTGCAGGTAATTTAGGCACAAGGTTTTGGGAGGAAGAAAAATGCATGAGATAAAAAATAAAACACAAAAAACAATATCTCTAGTTTTGTCTTCAGTATGCACTTAGTTCCAAATCTAATGTGCTTGATTTCAGAGCCAAAGTGACAGAAAATACTGTATGTCACTGTCCAAATACTGCACTTTACTGAATAAGTTATACGTGTCTGACTTTTGCGGAGGATCATATTTAATTAGGCTGCAGCAGGCAAAAGCAACATCCTGTCTGTGACCTTCACTGTATGCCACTGCCTTTTCTTATTTCGGCTCACCCTCCTTAAATTTTATTTGGCAAAGAGAAGGCTACAAACCGTTACATGTCTTTAGAAATTCAACTTGGGATGCAGCATTTTAGAGTAAGTCATTGCTGCTGATAACATGTACAATTAGTCTCTGTCACACACACACACACACACACACACACAGAGTCACACACACAGTCACACACACTCACGCTTGAAAACACAGCTATTGTTTCAGCGCCCACTTGGCACCGCAGCTACACTTTCCTCCCCAGAGAGAGAGAGCATGTTTGTGGTGGAGGTCTTAATTAGCCAGGACAGGTTATTTAGAATCCGCTCCAAATGTCCTATGGCCAGACTGGCAGGATACACACTCAGACACACACACACACACACACACACACACACACACACACACACACACATACACTCACACACACACACACAGAAATACACTCAGACAAAGGCAAACATAGTGATAAAAATTTGTGTATGATATGCAAACTCATTCCAGAGATTCTTGTCACTCCTCACTCTGTGTTATTCTGCTTATATTCAGTAGGCGTCTGCCATGCTCCGTTTATTATATTTCTCAGTAGCTTCCACCACAATAAGAAGCCCACAGAGCCAGCCTTGTTGTTGAGTTTTTGAGACTTTCTCTTTCTGCGGACCTTTTGTTCCAAGGTTGAATGTTAGGTCTTGTGTGGAAGACTGCTGGCTTGATTGAACCCATAAATCTGCTTGACAGAAAGGCCTGAGGTTTGACTGACCCTCTGGTTGGTCCTGTAGGTTTAATATCAATATGAAGAACCATTTGTGCCATTGTTGTCTCCAGTAATTCATTTAACTTCAAAATGAAAAACTCTGTGACATTATTTCAGAAAATATACTGAAAAACTAAGCTTTTCTTTTAATCATTTTGGTACATGGTACATTTTCCCTCCATGCAACAAATGTTACTCTGTGGTGGTGTGGCAGCACAGTGATTTTTCAGACTAGTGACAGTTGTTTTAGTGTTTTTTTTTTGTTTGCCCATTCGTTACTTCTGCCAGAAGTTATGACATGTTTATTTTTTCACACTTTTTGTCTCAGTTGTTTGTTAGCTAGTTAATTAGCAGAATATCTTATAACCTTATCAACAGATACCAATACAATGTAATGATGTTTAGATCATGGAAGAAGGAGGGGTGTAGTTTTTAATCATTGTGAGATTTATGAGGCATTTTGAAAGCACAGTTGCTAGAAGAAATTGTATGTTTCTGCAAACCATGGGTATGTTTCATTATTTTCATATCAACATTTTGAGAGTGATGTGGTTGTGATTACATGTATATGATCTGACTTAGTCAGCGGGAGGTGGAGGGGCTGGTGTACGGCGTGACACCTATAGGTGAGTAGGTTGTGACATTGCAGGTCACTGCAGGCCCCTTTTTAAGATCAATAAACAACAAAACCTGTTGTGTTTTAGTGAGACACTGCTGGCAATTCCAGCTGCAATTGTGCCACTAAAATGGGTGTTTTAAGCCAAAACATGATTTTTTTTTTTAACCTTAAGCAAGTGGTTTTTGTGCCTAAACATAACCACATATTCAAAAATTAGTTCTATAACAATAAGTTTTTGTCATATTTGCTCAAACTCACTATAGCCACGCATTAGTGCATGAGACAGATAATCTGTGAAACAAATCCTGTTCCTCAGCCTCCTTGTAGTGCACTCAGCAGCATTTTGTGACCTGGCTGCCATGTTACAGGCAAACAGTTGAGCCAAAATGAAGCATCGCCCACCAGCTGGAGTAAACCTTCTCATTTTACAGCTTAACATTACACTAAGATATGTGTATGAAAACATATGAGGCAAGAAATAGACAATGCAGTAACAGAATCTTGATTCACCTTTGAGCAACACTGCTTAGTTTTACCAACGTTCACGAGCACTGATTGACATGATTGATAGCTGCGTTAGAGACTCCTCAGCTCTGAGTGGTTGTGTTTGTTCAGGCGTGGTGGATAATAGCATATGCCATTAGAAGTATTAAGAGGAGGAGGCAAATGAACATGATTTCCCTCTTACGTACTATTGGATATAGTGATGGTAGCTTTAACTGCAGCCACACTATAGTTAAAACATTATGAAATATTTAAGTCAGTATGTCCACTACTGTACATTATAACAGACAAATATTACATATCTGTGGTTTTCAAAAATGTACAATGCCAACATTTATTCTGGGGAATGGGTTGATTTTTTTAATGTTTCTTGAAGAGAAAAACAACATCAGTGGAGAAAAAAAAATCAGCCACTTACTGTATGTGTAAAACATTTTGATCATTGTGTGTATTTTCTGCAGACCATCATCTGAGAAAAACTGAGCTCATTTTATGTCATTAAAATAAAAAAAACCTAATTGTGAGATTTACTTCATGAATGAAGCCAATATCTTCATATGTACTGCAACTAACAAGCCTCCCCATTCTCCTACATCTGTCCCTGTTCTTCCAGGTTCGTGCCAGTGCCATTGCCCAAGATGCTGACCAGAACTATGACTACGCCTCCAACAGCGTCATCCTCCATCTGGACGCAGGTGACGAGGTTTACATCAAACTAGACGGAGGCAAAGCCCATGGAGGAAACAACAACAAGTACAGCACCTTCTCTGGCTTCATCCTCTACGCAGACTGAGAACAGACAGACACAGAGACAGTCAGACAGGAAGAGATTGAGAGAAAGAGTTGGGGGGTTGGGGGTGTGTGTGTGTGTGTTAAAAGCCGGAATGCTTTCTAGTTTTCCTAATTCTCTCCATCATCACGGACACCTCTGCTTCGTATCCATCAGCCAAGACATCCAGGCTCTGTAGCCGAGTCTGGATGCAAAGCTCCTGAGGATGCACTGAGAGGGGCTGGGCGGTAGGCGTGGGAGGAGTGGGACGTAGGGCGGAGGTGGGCTGGTATTTCCACACTCCTTACCACAAAGCCGACGTGTCAGAAGCTCCTCGCTTTCAGTGTCTCTCCTCTTCAGCCCTGCTCCATTGCACAGAAATATCAACAACAAAAATGAAAACCCTGCAAAAGTGGATGATCTCACCTCTTCTCTCCACAGCAGCAACAGTCGGCTGTGCTGTCAGTGGACTCGATTGACTGAAACTCGTAGTGTTGTTCCGTGCAATTTTCCTTAGAGTGTGTTTTTATTTTGTAGACATGCATACTATTCTACACAGATGAGATTTAAAAAAAAAAAAAAGAAGAATATATTTGTCCCTTGTGAAGATATCCTGTTTGACTGAGAGAACGGATTTTGTGAGATGTTATTTGTGATGCAGCCCAGACATCTAACAGCTGGAAAAGAAATCTTTAAGACTGTCAGTATTTCATGGCAGTGGGTGTTTTTCGTCATCGCTGGGTACAGCAAGGTAACTATATATTGTTCATGTGGAGAATAACAATACATTCTGCACTGTACCTTCTAATGTATCTGAAAAAGGAAACATCTCATATAGAAAAATCCTTTCCACGAAACCACCTCACACTATTTTCGCGCACACACACAATGTCCTGCTGCTGTACGGATTAAAAGTAGAGTTCAAATCGTCTCCTCGATGTTCTAGTTTTGTGTAGATGCTCTACTCGGCACCACCAGCCATGTGATGAAGCAAAATCTTCAGATTCAGAGGTGACCTAGTTGAGGAGTTCTTTCTTCTTCTTTGCTGCGCTGACCTCTGAGCCTTCTCGCGCTGTAAAAAAAAAAGGTTGCTTCTGAAGTGGAGGGCAAGGGGGAAGAAAGTCACAAAGATGGAGACAGAAAGAGCCAGAAGTGAGTGAGATGGTGGGGGGGTGGAGGGGGCGTTCAGGCACAGCAACAGTGAGTGGGCAATTTTTCTGTTTCAGTGTCTCTGAGCTTCACTGGATGTCATCCATTCATTAGCTGCATACTCACTGACACACAGGCATTATGGTAATATTTACTCAACATGGCGGCCTGACAGCTTGCTTGAGAATGAAATTGATTGGGTGAGTGGTCAATCATGACTGCACGTTTGTACGTATGTGTGTATGCGAGCGTGTGTTTGCACGTGTGAGTATGTATGTGTCTGTGCATACCGGTGAGTCTGCATTTTAGCATGTGCCGTGCCATATAGCTACATTGTTCTTTTTCCAGAGTTATTCTGTGCTACAGCCAATGACAGATATTTTCCTCAGCAGCCAATGAGATTGTGCTCTGTAGGGTGGGCAGCCTCTATAGATATGATGAGAAGAACAAACAGCTTGTAAATGAAATCTATGACATGTTTGTCTATCTTATCTTTTGGAATTGTTGAATACATTTAAATAATAAATGGGATTTTTTGAGTGACTTGTCTCAAGAGAATTCTTGTATCCCAAATACGCTAATTAGGGAAAATGATTTGTAAAGGATCTCATTTACTCTGTGAGACTAACTAACTACAGTGCAAACAACATGACTGGAAATGTGTGCCTCTTGTTCTGTTTAAACTGCGAATTTTAACAATGGCCTGTCGGTGCAAACATTAAAAAAAGATCTTATCAGCAAGCCCCTCATCTCTCTTTTCTCTCCAAAAAGTAAAGTATATTTAGGGAGATGGGTGTCGAGGGAGAAATGTCTGAATCTCTCCATCTGTAAAGGTGCGCTCAGAGATAAAGACCCTCCAACTTTAGCAACATCCACCAGTAGAGTAAAATGCCGTTCCTGAATGCTGATGAGTCCTTAAGGAAATGCAGGCTATTCCTCAATCGGCAATCACGGCGTCTTTTCACAGATTCTCATCAACAGAGGCATGATATACCCAGCGAGGAAGTGTGGACCAAGGAGAAAAGACAGGGGGAGGAAAGATTGAGCGAGATAGAAGAGGAGCGGAATATGGTTTGACAAAGACAGATGGAGACACGAGAGAAAGAGTAGGCCACAGAGAGAAGTAATGGGGAAGGGATAGATAGGGAGAGAGAGGGTAAAGAGAAATATAAGGAAGACAGACAGAAGGAGAGGGGGGCTGGTGCCGATTTAGGGTGGAGGGGGAGGAGGGCTGGATTGTTTTCAGGGTAGAGTGATTCCCTGTCGGGGCTGTGTGAGGTGTCAGGAGAGATTAGCCGGCGTGAAGCTGGAGGAGAAAGCTTGAGATAGCTTGGATTGGACAAGTGTCAAGGACTGGACATTCCTCAGAGCTGGCAGGAATGGGATGTGACACTGGCTGCTACGTTGGTCCGCACTACTTTGCTCTTAAGAGAGCCAGTCACCCCTCTCTGTATCATTTTATCCATTTCCCTCTAGCATCTAACAAACTAATGCACGCTGGTGGAAATGAGACCATCTCGTTTAATGGCACTAACATCTGTAAATCATTTCCAAAGTAATTTTAAAGACATTATTCTCCAAAAACAGGACCATTGCTGAAAAGAAGCATCTACCAGCTGCGTTTTAGTGTTTGACACCAGGTCATATTTTGTTTGAAATGTTCTGCTTTACACAATCCGGCACAAAGTGGGATAGTGGTTGCTCTTCAACACAAATGGACTTGAAGCTGTCAGAGCTTCTCGCAAACACAGATGGTGAAAGAAGTAACGGGGCAAAACGAAAATTGATTTCCTGTACATCTTTGGCTTTTGACAAAAAAAGAAGAGAAGCATCCGTTTTGCAAAAGGGAGCAACATGGCTCATGGAAAAAGTGGGTCTTGCATTGTCACAGCTCGGCTCCTAGAATAAAAAATAATAGTGTGTGTGTGTGTGTGTGTGTGTGTGTGTGTGTGTGTGTGTAGCCTATATGAAAAATATGCTGTTGTCTTAGCAGTGCCAAAAACCAGAAACCATGACACTGGAGTGTGTGTAGAGAAAGTATAGGGATATCTCTACTGGACTGAATACTGACCCAGTCTTACCAACCTGTTCTCATTTTCAGGTTGTCAAATACCAATGCTTTGGCACACCTCCTCAGCTCCTCCCGCGACACAAGACCCCCATTAGAGTCTGTATGAGACATACATTGTATCCTCATACAGTGGTTTGTATGATATCTAATGAATCAGCCCCCAACGAATGACATTACGTACTTAACTTCAAGTTACATACTTAAAATAAAGTTATATATGATAGACTTAGGAACACCTGCCTCCTCACTGCGGACTACTTTGTTCTTTACTCCCATCAGTGCATTGGTCATGGATTGCAGCATTCCTGATTTTGTGGTTTATACGCAATTTAGTGGCTCATGATTATTTAAGATAAATATAAATTATGGTGCATTACTTTTCTTAGGCATACATATGAACAGTGCATGAGAACAGCCTGAGACACACCACATTCTCCTGGGTGAAACGTGTTACATATGGTTAATGTTGTGAAACAGTCACGGTTAGGTTAAGGCCACAAAACTACTTGGTTAGGTTTAGAAAAAAAAATCATGGCTGTGGTAAAATAAGCACATTTGTTACAGGGTTATCGGACAGGATGGAAAGTCAGTATGCGATGAATGTAATTTGGTTTCACATGGAACACAAACAGCGCTCTCCTGGGTCAAAATCCTGTGTCAACCCATCCCTCCTCTCACAGTCATTGTCGCTCTTTACAGCAGGTGCTCCGTGCATCTTCTATCGCCACATTTGGGTTTGCATCGGAGATAGCTGAAAGCCCTGTGCATCTCATACAGACACTAGGGTGCCTTCTGCGTCAGCATCAGAAGCCAAAGGGGCGTGGCAAAGTGTCAGTATTTGACAACCTGGGAGTGACACCAGACTGGTCATACACAAAGTGTATGAGCTTTTTCATGCAGCACAACCCCCCTTGCCTCCACTGTGTGGTAAACAAACTCACAATGGAAGCAATGAAGAAAACAAAAACCAAGCCACCTGAACTGATAATGATCCATATGACATACCAGACAGCCAGAGGTGTAAGGATGTTCAAATGTGTCCAGAAACAACTTTCCCAACAAAGCCACAGAAGAGGTGAAGGGCACTCAAGACAAAGGCTGAAGTATTCCCAAAAGAATATTTCACTCAAACCTGTCAAGTTCCTGTAATGAAAAGACAGAATTGTCTAACTAAGATGAGGTGATCCATTTGCCTCTCGCATCTTTAACTTCCACAGTCTATCAAATCTCAATGCTTTACTTCTCTCTGAATCTGCAGTTGATGACACAACAAGCTCCTTAACATTTTGGCAGTGTTTTCAATGTTTAATCTGTGGATGCACCTGGCAGATGTTGAACGTTTGCATATTTGTCACTCAAGAAAGGAGCAACTGTGGTGACTTTTATGCCGCCTGCATTTCCTCAAGAGAGAAAACTGAGCCCAGGTGTGTCACCTCTGATGACGCAAACGATGATGATTCATATGTCCAAAATCCCAATCTACTTCTCAACACAGAGTACTTATTTAGAATCTTCTGAACATACTGCATTCTGTGCATTCTGTGTGCTCTTAATCGTGGTCTCTCATTTGTTATGCAAATAAAATGAAGTTGTTCATTAATGCGATCATTTAATTTTTATAAGCCTTTTTAACAGCAACGTTTCACAGCAGCACCCTGTGTGCAGATCACGTTGGTGGGGCTTTGTTCAAGAGCACTTTGGCAGCCAGTTGCGATTTACAAAAGACCTCCATCTCCAGCGATAACTTTATAATCCAACTGGCATACACTCTAGCACCATCATCTTCTTTCTATGTTCAAGCCTGACCTTTTTCTTTCACTTTATTTTTTCCCCCATATTTTCTTTTCTCCTTACCGTGCCCTGCCTTTAACCTGGCATGACACACACAAAGGTTAGAAAAAGCAGACAGCTGTTAGTAGACTGGCCTCCTCCAGCCGCCCTGGAGCCTCTCCCATACGCACACTCACAAACATAAACGTACACACAGGAACCTCTGCATGATAGCGCAGTCACACATTAACACTGTCAGCCTTGCTCTGTTTGCTCCTACGATCGCACATGATTCCCTTTGTCAGTTTGGGTTGCCGCCGAAGAGGAAGCCTTTCCCAGTTGTCCATGGATGGTCTGAAGCTGCCAGGCCAGGTGTACTCTGCAGTCACTCCCTGCGCCGGGGGAGCCGGCCGAGCTGAGCCGCCCAGGCTCTTATCTGCAGGCTCACCCTCAGACTGTGTGACACCATGACCCCACCTTGCCGCTCCACTGCCTTGTATACACTTGTTTAACACTGCAACAACATATTCCTGGCCACAACAGAACTAAAGTTAACTCAAAGAACTTCAGACACCTCTGACCCTCATTCTTTTTTCTGACTTAAACTCGCCATAACTGCTGTCTTGCATTCTACACCCCTTGTACTTGTGTTCTTTGTAAATGTCTGATCACGGCCTGTGTTGGCCCTTACACGCTGCGGGCAGAAACAGACAGGATGCAATGCAGTTACTGTTTCTCACATTCTCAATCTCCTCCTCTCTCACAGTGAAAACACCATGGTATCTTCACATGTTGTAGTGCCGCATCTCCAGAGAACTCACTGTAAAGAGAGATAAAACAGCACAAACAAACATCCAACGTGCCTTTTTTTCCCTTCAGCAGGCTGAGTGCATTAGTGACCTTTTAAAGTGCTGCCTCCCTAGTGCTTTGCACACACCCCAAAGAAGAACAAACTACTAATAGGGCTAAAAAGCTGACACACTTTAAACAAAGATCAAACCATTTCTTGGCTGTGAGGCAGCGCGTACTACATTAATGGTATTCAATTATGTAGCCAAGACAAACAAACATCTTTGTAGGCAAACAGCCGCCGAATGTGTAAAAATTTGTGTAGAATGATGCCCGCATATATGTAAAAATGCTGTTTTGCTTTTTATGTACAGCAGTATGTGCTGCAGTCACTCACTGTTCTATAATTCTGACACCATACGTCTATTTCATCATCTAAAACAACATTCCATGACTTTTCATTCACCTGCTTCACATTTCATTTCTCATACAAATGGGAAATAAAAGGCTGGGATTCTAAAGAAACACTAGCAATGTGGATAGAAAATAGAATATAAAATAGATTAAATTTACTGTTTGGTTCAAGGAAAACACAGGGTTGTGGAGTACATTTGAAACAGGCAACTTGCAGAAATTTGTTTTCTTTATCTACAAAATGACCTTATTGGTTAGAATCGTGGGAGGCAGTAAACTCACACCATATGACTCTAATTGCAGTGAATCTGTATCTGTGTGTGTGAGTGTGTGTGCGGAGCAGAGTGGTGTTTGCGTGAGCGGACATCAGACAGAGCTACAGGGCCTACGGCACTGCGGCGAGGTGGATAAGGTCAGAATTGCAGAGGGCAGATGTCAAAGAGGAGATATTACCCTCCACATTACTCCCACTCAACCAGGATAGGCTATTACACGGTGTATTTCAGACATTAGCATGCAGATAAAATAGATATCGACAAGCAAGAGAAGTAGTCACCTTGGCTGGCAAATTAAGATATTGTGAATAATAAACAAAACCACTCTAAGACGTCTGAGGGAAAAGAAGTGCAACCAGGAAATAAGAATGCATGCCAAACTTCTGATGAAATATAAAAGCCACCAGATTCTTGCATAACTTTGAGCAGTCTGCTTGTACTGAGTAATAGCTCCCCAAATTTAGCTCAGTTTGCTCTCTCCTGCTGCTTCTTGCAGTCTGATGGATGTGTGGCATGCTAGTCATGCCGCCTTGTGTCACCTGTGCTGCGCTCGCTCCGGGCAGGGAGACAGGGAGAGAGCCATGGGAGGTCTGGAGGACGCCAGAGAGGGGGAGAAATAGACATCTGTGATTAACACATAGAGACACGTGTCAGTGTGGAGCATTCGCTGGGAGGCGCGCTGGGAGACGCTCACACAAAACCTGCTCCTGACAGCAGAAGTTTGCCTAAATAAAGACACAGATAAAATAAGAAGAAAATGCGGGGTGGCCGCGATGAGCCCAGCAACATGTTCACATAGAAACGTGAGCGTTTTCACAACATGAGTGGAAATTAATTAATACTGTGACTGAAAAGTACATTTCAGGCTGAAGTCAAAGGCATGCAGCTGTCTGCACAGGTGCATGTGCACAAACCTTCACTCACATACGCACACACTGAGCCACATGCATGCATCTCACACCTCCCTTTGGCATGAGCAGTAACAATGAATTGTTTGTAGTGTTATTTACAGACATGAAAGGACCTCTGGAGATGTGCCAATTTAAGATGGTTTGGGGGTTTGGAACGACAATTCCATTATTCTTTTCTTATACCATATGTTCTGATTACACACAGTTCTCTCTTCCTCTCTCAATAAGTTAATTGCTGAGTGTTGAGCGACAAGAAGAGAAAAAAAACAAGCAGTCCAATGAGCATATATGGTTTTAGACAAACCTCATTTTGCTAAAATGATTACCCAAAATGTTTGTGATAAACACCCATTTTTCACCAACATTTCATTTACTCTCTGTTTCACCTCCAAATAAAATATTTACAGCCTGGTTCATAAAACAGTTTTGGTCTTTATAGCTAATTTCAACATTTACAGTATTGCAACTGTATGGAAAGCAATAGCGAAGCTTTGCCTTACTCTGTCAGTAAGTCAGGCAGATAATGTTTTCACTATCCTAAGAAATGCAAGTTTGCCAACTGCACGGGGGGGGGGGGGGCGCATTTTAATATGACTCACCCATTTCCATTTTTATTAAGACTTGAAGTTACACATTTTTAAGGGCAGGCTGCTTTGAGTGACAGGCTGTCTGCTGATAGTGTCTTCGCCTTCTTCCTCAGATCCACCCCACAGCTCCAGCTTCTCACCTAAATATGGTCACTTCTGGCTTCAAAAAACCAAGACGGCAATGACTAAAATGCCAGACTTGAGTCTTCAAAACAGAAGTCTACAAACCAATGGGTGACATCACACTAGCTATGCCCATTACTTTTATAGTCTACAGCTTTATCGCAGCCCCCATACACGGCAGTACATTGTTTAGCTCCTGTGCCAGCAGAGTTGGTTTATCGAAGATGGTAGGAAAACAACACAGTACATAAAATAAACACAGAAGAACATAGGTTTGACCATCATCATCAACTATGTATCTTTAAACGTTACAGTTACAGCTACAGCAGAAAATGTCAACAGAAATAGCCAAGTTTGCCGATTTTACATATCTCTGCAACTACAATCAATTGGCAGTTGACTACCTGGAGGTGAGCGCTGTTAGCATGACATCACAGTGATGTAAAGCTCAAATTCACAATACAAGAAAGACAAGAGCCACCTGTAAAAAGTAGGCAAGGTTTAACTGTTTGCTAACTGGGGCTAATCTGTCGAGAAGACTGCTGCTGTCCCACTGGGCTGGATTCACATGTACAATTGCAGAGGCAACAATAAATGTTCAAGATGACATCTCCTTCACTGAATACATTAACCCGGTGATTGGCTGGGAATAAGACAACGTTTCAAATAAACAGACGAGGTAATGAGCCCCTGCAAGGTGAAGGAGACCGCAGGGGAGGACGGAGGAGGGATAAACTAAACCAACAATAATACCCCTAACCTGTCTCTGGCTTCCAACTTCCTGTGCTGATCCTGATGTAAACTTGAATCGTTAAGAGGACGCTTTGAGGAGTCTTTGTCTCCCAGGAGTTACACAAGCAGAAACACACACACGCACGCACGCACGCACTCACACACACACACACACACACACACACACACACACACACACACACACACACACACTTAAGGGAATGGTTCCACGGAGAGATTCAGTGAGCCATCTGCCAAATTAGGCCATGAGCCCACAACTTCACTGTTCTATTCAATTTTCAATTACTGGGCTAGAGGCTTAAGCACAAGGTCTGTACACACACTTTTGAACACATACACACACGAATATAATAGATATTTTTTCACACATGCATCCAGAATGAGATAAGATGAATCATTCAAACACGGCTGACTTATTCATAATGTTTCCATAATGGATAACTTACATGGTTCAACTACTTGTTTGGATTTTTTTTAAATTCTACACCTGGCATGAAGATGCACAGCTATGAGATGCAACAGCTTAAGTGAGAAATCAGCTCCTGAGGGTAACAAACACATGTCAACACTGATCTACATACACGAACATACAGACATACAGAAGATTCTATTCAATAACAAACATAAAGACACCAACAGAGGCTCTGCAGCAAGCAGCAGAGCTGCTTCTGTATCCAGTGCCAGCTACGTCCCTTCCAAAATGTCAGAGGCGTACATAGCAGGGAGGGTGTGAGGTGATAAACGCACCCGACTGAAAATGTCAGAGTGTCACCCGTTGCCATGACAGCCAGCAAAGTTTGGCAAGGACTAGAGTGCTCCAGCCAAAGGCCAGATTATTTGCTACAGCTAATTGAGCCTGTGGTTTCTAGTAGAACTATATACAGGCATGTGCTATAAAAAGATGCTGAAAAATCTGCACTTCTCTGTATTGATTATAAAAAAACAAAGAAAATAGCTCCCCAACATATTTTAATCAGAGTCTGCCATTGACAGTGATCATTCAGAAAATATGAGTCAAAGACACCGAACTAAGCAAACAGTGTGAAACATATTGCAGAACCAGGGTGTTGGTGAGGATTCGAGAGTTGTTTAGAAAGTAACCTGAGGGAAGTGGGCAGATGGAAGGAGGTGAAAGCTATTTAAGGGAACATTCCCGGTCTCAGTGGTCCTTCCTGTTGATCAGTCACCAGTAAGCCCACCCCAAGGCCGCAGTTACATGTAAAACCTTTTAATGCAGCTTGGTTAGTCCGACCAAGGTCAAACACAGTTGCGTTATTGAAACTGTAGCAAAGTTGAAACTTAGTGCAGCTATGTCCAATGATATTTTATACTTAATATACTGAGTGACCAGAAATATAGAAACACCTGTATGATATGCTGCAGTCTGGTTTCTTTCACTGTTTGTACCTACACCTAGAATCAGGAGGCAGTGATCACGTGACTTAAGCGCTGAAGGCTGTCAGGGGCAAAGGAAGAAGTCAGTGATGTAGTTTAGGGGGCAACAAAGTTTGCTTACTGAGGTGGCTGGGGTGGTAGTTGGTCACACTAACACAGGACTTTTACTCAGAGGACTGGGGTTTATGTCCTGTGTGAAATCAAAAGTCAGAGTTGTGTTTAACAATATTTGGAGAATCAACTATTAATAAAGGACCCATGTCGGATTTTAGAGATGTAAAGGTGAGCTTGATAGCATCAGCACACTCTTGTTTATGTTAAGTAGTAGCAGTGGTAACAATTGTATGATGATGCGTCGTATAATGCAGTGCAATACCCTGGAGAATAAGAGGTTGAGTTTTGTTTGTCACAGCTATTCTAGTTGTGTGTAGACTCAGTGCTACTGTATTAAATTTTAGTACTGTACAATGTAAGGGGGTGTCTAGTTTGCAGGATATCTCAAGAATTAAACAGGTTTTAGTGGAAATTAGTGGAAGGTTAGGTAAAGAGCCCAGATAATTGATAAGTATTCAAAAAATCTCCACTAAGGGTCCACTTACTAGGTTGTTGTGGAGTTTATGACCATATCACAGGCTCACCGCCCACAGATGTCAATCAGTTGAGAACTGAATATGAATTAAATGACATAAAGATGGATAAATTGTCCAACATGTATTTCTCCATATAGGCCACTGAAATTTCTGCCAACATAGATTTTAATTTCTCTGCAAAACAAGAAGGTAGGCACTCCAATTCCATCCAATCTTCACCATCCAAGTCTTTTTTCTTTAAATAAACATTGTTTTCAAATAGCTTGTTGCCAAAAAAATCAAAAATGAAATGTGCAATTGCAGCCAAATATACACAGTGCATAAACATATCAGCTCCAAGTGATCATGTAAAATTTGAACTGCAGGACAGACTACCTGTTTTTTTCCCCTTTCTTTGAGTATTAAATAAAAAGAATCTGTTAGAAATAACAATGGTTATGATGACATTTACTGAAGTGTTAATGCAAAACCTTCATAATTGTTCTTTTTCCAAAAGATAAATTGCACTCTGAAGTCACAATTGCCAGCCAGTGTTCTTGTAGTGCCCTCTGACTGTGTGAAGCAGCTGCTGACTGAGCTCCTGGAGGCGGATATGAGGCTAACAGTTGACTTATTATTATGGAAATGTGATAAATTACTATATTTGGTTAAAACCTTGTGGCTGCCAACAGTTACAAATATAATGCTAAGTTCAAAGCGCTGTCACTGTTATAATTTGAAAGCACTAAGATGCAAGTTTTGAAAAGCTAAAACTTAGTTTGGGAATTGATTGGAGTTGTGTTTTAGGTTCAAACACAATCTGTTTTTGAACTATGACTGTCATAATGTGATATTTATGATGATTTAACTTTTATTTAACTAGGATGTCCCTTGACTTAGAAGTCTGGCCATGACAGCACACCAGTTTCATCTTAAATAGAAATAAAAAAACACAGCAGATGGGAAAATACAATCATCAAACACCCAAGTAAGAGAATAAAATCAGTTCAAATAGAACAGTTGCAATTCTCAGGTACCTGGACTTTTAACATGGCTTTTGATTTTTCTAAGGGATTATATTATCAAGATGTAATTTGCTCTGCAGATTATCCCAAATCCAGAGAGCAAGTAGGACAAGACTCCCCCCCCCCCCACAGATCCATGCAAACCCTTGCAACCTGGTAAGAAAGCCACCTGGTGGAACGAATCTGAAAGCTAGGGGAGGTCTGCGTCAGGAAATATATATATATATATACAGTACAGGCCAAAAGTTTGGACACACCTTCTCATTCAATGCGTTTTCTTTATTTTCATGACTATTTACATTGTAGATTCTCACTGAAGGCATCAAAACTATGAATGAACACATGTGGAGTTATGTACTTAACAAAAAAAAGGTGAAATAACTGAAAACATGTTTTATATTCTAGTTTCTTCAAAATAGCCACCCTTTGCTCTGATTACTGCTTTGCACACTCTTGGCATTCTCTCCATGAGCTTCAAGAGGTAGTCACCTGAAATGGTTTCCACTTCACAGGTGTGCCTTATCAGGGCTAATTAGTGGAATTTCTTGCTTTATCAATGGGGTTGGGACCATCAGTTGTGTTGAGCAAAAGTCAGGTTAATACACAGCCGACAGCCCTATTGGACAACTGTTAAAATTCATATTATGGCAAGAACCAATCAGCTAACTAAAGAAAAACGAGTGGCCATCATTACTTTAAGAAATGAAGGTCAGTCAGTCCGGAAAATTGCAAAAACTTTAAATGTGTCCCCAAGTGGAGTCGCAAAAAACCATCAAGCGCTACAACGAAACTGGCACACATGAGGACCGAGCCAGGAAAGGAAGACCAAGAGTCACCTCTGCTTCTGAGGATAAGTTCATCCGAGTCACCAGCCTCAGAAATTGCAAGTTAACAGCAGCTCAGATCAGAGACCAGATGAATGCCACACAGAGTTCTAGCAGCAGACCCATCTCTAGAACAACTGTTAAGAGGAGACTGCGCAAATCAGGCCTTCATGGTCAAATAGCTGCTAGGAAACCACTGCTAAGGAGAGGCAACAAGCAGAAGAGATTTGTTTGGGCCAAGAAACACAAGGAATGGACATTAGACCAGTGGAAATCTGTGCTTTGGTCTGATGAGTCCAAATTTGAGATCTTTGGTTCCAACCGCCGTGTCTTTGTGAGACGCAGAAAAGGTGAACAGATGGATTCCACATGCCTGGTTCCCACTGTGAAGCATGGAGGAGGAGGTGTGATGGTGTGGGGGTGTTTTGCTGGTGACACTGTTGGGGATTTATTCAAAATTGAAGGCACACTGAACCAGCATGGCTACCACAGCATCCTGCAGCGACATGCCATCCCATCCGGTTTGCGTTTAGTTGGACAGTCATTTATTTTTCAACAGGACAATGACCCCAAACACACCTCCAGGCTGTGTAAGGGCTATTTGACCAAGAAGGAGAGTGATGGAGTGCTGCGGCGGATGACCTGGCCTCTACAGTCACCAGACCTGAACCCAATTGAGATGGTTTGGGGTGAGCTGGACCACAGAGTGAAGGCAAAGGGGCCAACAAGTGCTAAACACCTCTGGGAACTCCTTCAAGACTGTTGGAAAACCATTTCAGGTGACTACCTCTTGAAGCTCATGGAGAGAATGCCAAGAGTGTGCAAAGCAGTAATCAGAGCAAAGGGTGGCTATTTTGAAGAAACTAGAATATAAAACATGTTTTCAGTTAAGTACATAACTCCACATGTGTTCATTCATAGTTTTGATGCCTTCAGTGAGAATCTACAATGTAAATAGTCATGAAAATAAAGAAAACGCATTGAATGAGAAGGTGTGTCCAAACTTTTGGCCTGTACTGTATGTATATATCTATATATATAGATATATATATGGGGGAAGTTTATCCAGTGTGGTCTCGTAAACCAAAATATACATATGAAGTGGTCAGTCTACCAAATCATTAAGTGAACAATAAATGCAAGAACCCTAACCCCTAACCCTATCCTGTTAAAAAAGAGCCTTATTTCCGTAATAGAAACCAATCCTTAGTTTCAGCTTCTTAAGATTTTCGACATATACTTTGAAAGAAAGCTGGTCATCCAACCAAACTTGACTTAATTTGAGCCCATGTAGTGACTCTTGAAGCTGTTGAAATGCTATCTAAAGCTCCATGTTTTGGGGATTCATAACATTTACAGTAGTGAGTGTATTTATGCGATATGAAAAGAAAGGTCAATAACCAGATTGCAGGGAGGTCACAGCAACAACAACCAGGCAAACATGTCAAAATAGATGAATGAACATGACAGTTGATTTGCACTCCATTTTGCTCATTGCAGCTCCAGTTAAAACTGAGCACATAACTGTGAGACGCTTTCCCACCGCTATCTACACCATCTGGATGCTTAACGAATGCGTCTTAAACGTTTTTAGTTTGTAATGCAAGCAGCACAGTTGCTCAATGGATGGCAGTGAGACTTTTCTGTGTGCAGTGTGCATGTCATCTCTGTGTGGGTATTCTCCAGATGCTTCCATTAGCAGTCTTTATGTGTTATTCCTGTGATAGACCGGTGCTGAGCATACCTATGCAGGTAAATATGCAAAACATTGCAAGCTTGTAGACTTGATGTGAGAACTTGAATGTTTAAAGCTTCACCTGCACAAAATATTCACACACATGGAAACTGAATTTGATTTTCATCCTTAGAAAACATTCACACATCCATGTTCAGAACGGGAAGTATTTACAAATGTGCAGATCATTATTTACATAAATACAATGAAAGCTGCTAACTTGTAATCTAACATTTACTCATTTTCATTTCTTAATTATTATTTTTTTGCCTGAGTCCATTTTCCAGTACCAAAACCTGGGGATTCCAAGCTCTTCAACTGGTCAATGAAATTGGTAATTTACACAAGTGAAAACTGAAATGTATAAGTTCTCACATCATATTCTACAAGCTCTCGTATTTTGCCATATTTCCCTACATATGTTCACCACCTCTTAATCAGTGTATGCTGCCCTAAAACCCTGATGTGTGATGCCACCAATTCAATAAAATAAATAACTTTCTTTAATTATCTCCAGATTACTATTGTCATGTATCATCTTTAAACAGAGAGCAGCCATGCTTCTCAGATGTTGGGCCCTATTCTCAGATGCGGGACCCTAAAGCTGCAAACAGAGGTAATGAATCTTCATTAAATGGCCAAGCATCTCTTACAGTAGCATACTGTACGTCCCTGGACACAAACATATCCGCATAAGTAGAAAAGGTTATTGCTTTTGCACTGTCCTCTTTGTTTGCATAAAGTTTAAATGATAATACTATCAAAGCCCCAACCTGTAACTTAATGTGCTCTTAAATTATTCAGACAAAATTAAGTCCTGAAATATTGTGGATTTTAAAGACAAATCCTGTTCTGCCGCTTTCACAGCTTTTGCAAACATTAACAATGAAGAATAGCCTCAAAATTTTAATGGAAGAAGTAGTGGAGCAGTTATTTGCCTGCTGTTTTGTCTCACCCAGCATTAAAGGAATATATATTGGACACAAATTTTACTGCAACATTTTTGTTTTTGCATGTTTAAGTGAAAGATCTAAGACTCATACACTCAACAGATATCTCTCTCATATTTTGGTTGTTGAACTCCATGTTAGTGAACACTTCTTCTTTTCCAAGATAAGCCATCCATCTGACAGGTGTGTCAAATAAAGATGCTGTTTAAACAGCATCATTACTACACAGGCATGCTTTGGGATGGTCACAGTAGAAGGCCACCTTAAAATGTGCAGTTTGATCACACAACACAATGACACGGATGTTGCATGTTTTGAGGGAGTGTGTCATTACCGTGCTGACTGCAGGAATGTCCACCAGAGATGTTGCCCGTCAACTAAATGTGCATTTCACACCCATAAGCCACCTCCAATGTCATTTCCAAGAATTTGACAGTGCATCCAACCAACCTCACAACTGCAGACCCAATGTAGCCATACCAGCTCAGGACCTCCACATCAGTGTCTTCACCTGCAAGATCGTCTGAGACCAGCCACCTGAATGGCTGATGTAATAATTGATTTGCACAACTGAGGAATTTCTGCACAAACTGTCAGACACTGTCTCAGAGAAGCTCATCTGCTGCTTTCAACTGACAGCAGTTTGTCATTGTAAACGACTTGTGCAGTTGAGACGCTGGTTAGACGTACTATCAAATTAATGAAAATGCCATTGGAGACGTCTTAGAAAAGTGAAATGAACATTCAGTTACTGGCAACAGTACTGAAGGACACTCCTGCAGTTAGCATGCCAATGGCACGCTCCCGCAAAACTTGCGTCATCTGTGAAATTTGGTTGTGTGATCAAACTGCACATTTTAGAATGGCCTTTTTTTGGCCATCATAAGGCACATCTGTGTAGTAATGATGTTTAATCAGTATTTCAATATGCCACACTAGAGTTGGGCGATCTTGTCCATATCCTATCGTTCTATCTCCATCTAGTGAAATCGCCGATGAACGATGTCATCGCCGGACATCCTCCTTCTTCCTTGTAGAGCCTGCCCTGTGTGTCTGAAACGTTCACTTATAGCCACTCTTTGGCGTTTGAGCAGCTTTATAAAACTCTTGAACATGTAATGGCTCCTTAATTAGCAAGTTGACTTTACATAGATGGCATATCTTTCCAATTTCTCCTGACATTGTGTTGTTTGGTTTGTTCACCACTCCGCGACATGCGCGTTAGTGTCGAGTGAGCGGAGGCGTTGATCCCCCCCCCCCCACCCTTCGCTCTCTCACTAAGCAGCCTCCCTCTGTCTCCTCTCACTCAGCCTCGTTCAGCCTCGATCTCGTCAGCATGTGCCACACACGCGCTGTCTCCCCCCGCCACACCTCGCGATTGCATCGTCATTTAAAAAAGACATCATGAAACAACCCTTCTATCGCCTATCGGCACAACCCATCCACCTGTCAGGTGGATGGATTATCTTGGAGAAAGAGAACTGGTCATTAACACGGATTTTAACAAATTTGCCACCAAAATTTAAGAGAAATATATCTATTGAGTGCACCATAAAAGTCTTAGATATTTAACTTAAACCTGTGAAAAATGAGGGCAAAAACAAAAGTGTTGTATTTAAAGT